>NC_051154.1:110592169-111192169 GCF_013339745.2 Dermacentor silvarum
CATTTTTACTATGAAAGCCACATACTCGGCCACCAGCCCTTGAAGACGTTGCGAAGGTGAGCTCTGCACTAGCGCCAGTGGCAGTGTAGGTGAATTGCTTGACGAACATGCCGATGAATTGCATCACACCAGGCAGCTTACACGTTTAGCATCAGGGGTGAGACAGTTGATGAATATGTCTCGGTTGGTAAAGACATGGCGTGATCATCACTGATGACGTTAACGCTATGTTAGGGTGGTGGAAAAACAGGAATGTCAACGAAGGCAACAGGGAAAGATCCTGTAAATGGATAAAGAATTTCATGGCGGAGAAGGCGATAGCAGTATTTGATTCCCCACAGCATTACTTTGCGTATCCTGCATTTCGCCGCTGAGCATGCTGTGAACCTCGATTCAATAAGGTTGGCTGCGGTTGCAAATTCTGTCAGATGAACTGTGCTAAAGACTTGGCAACTTAGTTCACTAAGTCTCGAGTTCATGTTAAGGTTTTCTTTTGTTGAATGTGTTTGCCTACTCTCTTGTGGGTGCATGTTGTATGTACTAATTGTGGTCTTTGTATGTTTGTGTGCAGATGTCATCTGTGCAAAAGGGGGGCCGACCTGACAGAAGCTCTGGGCTTCATTAAGAGGTGGTTGCCAGGGTCTGTGGAAAGGGGTGGTGGCAGGAAGAGGCGTTTCGCAGAAACGTGTCAGCAGAGCAGCCGATGATCCTTCCTTCGGGGCAGGGATCATTGCCATGCCCACTGCTGCCATCTCCCTGCCCACCCTTGGCCTCAGGGCCCTGGCCAGTCCACCGTCGGCCCCTCCTGTCCGGCTGCCCATGCTCCTTCCCTGCTGCAGCCCCTGCTCCTGCCGCTGCTCCTGCCCCTCCTCCTGCTCCTGCCCTTGCCCTTGCTACTGCTGCCCCCCTGCAACTCCTGAGTGCCTGCATCGATTGAGGCATTGCCTAAAATAGTATAATAATAAATAGTAGACCAAATACTAAATAAATTATATTTTCGTTTATGCTTTGTGTGGGTCTGCAGAAAATTTCCTTCCCGCACGTATTTACAGCAGGTTTTCTTAGCTACTAATTTTACAGGCAGTAAACCAGCATACAAGCAACAAAATGGCTGAGTACAGGCTATGCTTGAAACACACTGGATACAAAATTGCTGAGCACTGAATAAAATGGAAACGTGTTGAATACAAAATGGCTGAGCACTGGATATTCTGGAAACGCGTTGGATACAAAGTGGCTGAGCACTGGATATTCGGGAAACACGTTGGATACGAAATGGCTGAGCACTGAATTCTTGAAATACAAAATAGCTGAACACTGGCTCTATGCTCGAACTACATTGAATACTACAATGGCAAACTGTACGGCCAATCTTGGCTCGAACAGTGGTGGACCTTGAATCGGGTTGCACTTTGCCATGATGCCAGGATTGGGCCAAAGTTTGTACCAATTTCTGCGAGCATGGACCATTCTTGGCCCAGTGCTGTCGTGCTGCCTGGATCGTTTCTGCAACCATGCGCTCCGCTTGTCCATTTGTGGCCGCGTGGTATGGAGCTGATGTTACATGTTTGATCATATTCAATTTGAAGAAGTGTTGCATTTGCGACGAAAAGAATGCTGCGCCATTATCATAAACTATCACTTGCGGTATGCCAAAAGTCGCGAACAGCGATCGCAGCATATCCGTGGCTGCGGAAGTGCTGCGGAGTGTGACGGCACTTCTCTTACTTCTAGCCACTTCGAGAAGGCAACCACTACCATTAATAAACTCTGATCGTTCACCGGCCCTGCAAAATCAAAATGAAACGATCTCCCATGGTTCACTTGGACGGGGCCATTCTGGCATTACAGCTGCTGGAGGAAGATGGCTGTGCATCTGACATGTCACACACGACCGCACCTTGTCTCAATGTCGGCGTCCAATCCAGGCGACCACAGGTGACTGCGAGCGAAGCATTTCATCGTAGTCATTCCTGAGTGGGTTAGAGTGAAAAAGAATCAAACAGTCCTCTCTAGCCTCTGTAGGTATCACAACCCGTGGCCCCATAATACGCAACCACGGTGCCTTGAATCTCTGGTACCCTACTCTTGTAGGGTTGGAAATGGATACCTTGCCGTGACGCTGTTGATCCTGTTGCAAACCTTTGTAAACTGAGAAAGCGTGGAGTCTTCCACTGCCAGCCTTGCTATCTCCTCAGCAGTCAGTGGAGGTTTGCGCAAACCTTCAATCATCAACACGTCACCTGGTGCCGCTAGCTCATCGACATCGGAAACAAGAGGAAGTCGACTGAGCGCATCCGTATTCTGATGTTTGTTTTCCTTCTCGGTACAACAACTCGTAGTGATATGCGCTCAAAATTACGCGCCAACGAAACATCCGGGATGATAACACTTGCTGAATTTGCTTCCTAGGGCACATTATTCCAAGAAGCGGTTTATGGTCAGTCACTATGAGCACACGCCGACCGGCAATGTACTGATAAAAATGCGTGACTGCAAACACAATTGCAAGCCCTTCTTTGTTGAGTTCGGAGTAGTTTCTTTCACATTTGCCGAGTGTTCTTCACGCAAACGCTACTGGCAGTTCGTGTCCATTCCGTCCAACTGCGCAAGAACGGCTCCTAACCCATAAGGCAAAACATCACATCTGAGCATCAGTGGACGAGAGTCGTCGTAATGCGCAAGAAACGTACACTCACGTAGTGGGTCCTTAAGTTTGACGAAAGCGGCTTTGTGCGGAGCTTCCCATTTCCACTTAGCTTCTTTATCCAATAGACGATAAAGAGGTTCGGCGATGGACGCTTTGTCTCGGAGAAACCGGCTGTAAAAACTTATCATTCCTAAGAATGACTCTAGCTCGGACTTGCTTGTTGGTTCTGGCGCACTCGTTATTGCTTCAACCTTTTCAGACGTCGGCTCAACTGCCTTAGCACTCACTTTGTAGCCGAGGAAATGCATTTCGGGTACCGCAAATATGCATGCTTCCTTGTTTGCTTTGAGACCTGCCTGTTGCAAATGCTGCAAAACTGCTTCCAGTCGATTTAGATGCTCTTCATTCGACGCTCCCATGATGAGGACATCGTCTAAATAAGTGCTAACACCGGGTAGTCCAGCGAGCAGAGCATCCATGAAGCGTTGGAATATAGATTGGGAGGCCGAAACGCCGAATGGCAGTCGCTTCACTGCGTACAAGCCTTTAATTGTGTTGATAGTCAGCATCTCCGAAGTGGCCTTGTCGACGTGCAGCTGTTGATAAGCCTGTGTCAAGTCAATCTTTGAAAAGATATGTCCTCCTCGAAGAGTTGAAAGCAGCTCAGCTGCCGTTGGCAAAGGATACGCCGTTGGCTTGATGCTTGCGTTTACTGTGCTCCTGTAATCCCCGCACACTCGTAAGGATCCATTCCTCTTCCTCACAATGACCATTGGCGTCGCCCAGTCACACGCGGAGATTGGTTCAATTATGCCTTGAGCCTGGAGTTCGTCGAGTTCTCGATATACAGCATCTCACAATGCAAAGGGCACTTGCCGGCACTTCAAAAACTTGGGTGTCGCGTCTTCAGCAAGTTCAATGCGTACAGGTGGCCCTGAATGTCCAGTGAGAGCTTCTTCGAACAGCGCAGAGAACTTGGCTAATGTAGCGTCGTTTGTTATTTCCGTGAGATTGTTCAGTCCATGCAGCGTAATGCACAGTTTTTCGAACCAATTTCTTCCTAACAAGCTGGCTCCAACTCCTCCAGCCACGAGCAAGGGTAGCTGTGCTTCGTTGTTGTTGAAAGAAACATTGATAAGCACGGAGCGTAGGATGTCCAAACATTCTCCTGACCATGTCCGTAAAGCGAGCTTGCGTTCTCTTAACACCGGGGCATCGTCAGGCCAGAGGCGAGCGAACGTCGCTTCCACTTATTTAAACGCTGCTCCCGAGTCTACTTCCATCTTGAGTGGCCGACCAGACAGTCGTACTGTCATGACGAAACTAGCTATAATTGTCATCTCTAGTCCTGTGTGAAAAACAGTAAGGAGGCCACCTTCCTGTTCCTCTAAAACTTCGTCCTCCTCTAAACAATGACTACCTTGGTACTTCTGCCGTTTAGCCTTTTTCGACAGGCAAGCTTTCGCGATGTGACCCTTTTTGTGGCAGAAATTACACGTGGCATTCTTGAAGTAACAGTTGTCGGCCTTATGATCTGCTAAACATCGGAAGCACTGATGCGCCTTGCTTGTAGAGCCCTCGCGAACATTCTGACGATGTACATCGAAATGTTCGACCTGTTGCTGAGTGCTTTGAATCTGTCTGTGCTGATCTCTTGCTGGTTCAGCAGTCAAAACGAGCTCGTACACTTTCTTAAACGTTAGCTTATCCTCAGCTCCTCAGCTAGCAACCGTTGTTGAAGATGAGAATCGTGGATCCCAAAAATTCCAATCTGCCTCGTAGCCTAACTTCCAAAGGAAGCCTTGTACTCCCTGGTTGAGACTAATTCCGCGCTTCCGCCCGACGTATCATGGCCCACCGTCGTGGAATCTGTGTTGCAAAAGTTGCAGTCTTTGCCAAAATTCGCAGAGCTGTCACATAGTCTTTGACCAATTCATTAGCGAGCTGGTCTCGTTTCTGGAAGCGATATCGACCCAGTAACTCGGAAGGCTGGGGGTCGAAGTGCTGGCTCAGTAACTTGATGATGTCCACCAAGTCCACCTCAGAAGGTTTCCGTGGTGCAACCAGGGCCCTAAGCGTCTCGTAGGTTTGCTCACCGCACTGCGTGAGGAGAACCTCTCGCTTTTTGGACGATTCGACGATGTCTTGGCTTCATAGTAGAACTCCAGGCGCTCTACCCATGATGACCAGTTGGTGCCGGGCACAAATTCTGGTATCTTGCCTTTAGACGTCGCCTTCCAGGAAAACTTGCTTCGCGGGGTCGCGTTCCCTCGTCGCCAGTATTGTAAAGTGCCTTTTATTGCATCTTAGACCGCTGCAAGGCGGCTGCGTGGTCACGAGCTCGGAGTTCTTGGGTGCGCCACATCGCTCTCCTCATCTTCGCTCGCTCGTCCAAACGCTGATATACAACTTCTTTGGTTCCAGCTTTGATGTCTTCTCGAACCTGTGCAACCCATTGTTCGAGGCTAGGCTTGTCCTCACTCTCCGTTCGCTCTTCCTTAATGCTGCCAAAGCTTGACCCAGCCTCTGTACTACAACATGCGATGTCTCTTCTGCTTGACCTGGAAGTGTGTGGGCCGAGATATAACGGTCGCTACGAAAGTCAACCCCGAGGTTCGTCCACTTGACCGCTGCGATGCTCCTGCCAAAGGTGAGATCCGGTGTCGTGTTACGGCTCGACGCTGTGCCGCATCTGGAGGGGGATTCCGGCTCCATGGCTAGCATCAGTATAGGCTTGTAGCTTCGCGCCAGAGGTCCTCCCCCTTGTAAATGTTATATGGGGAGCCCCAGGCGTGGTACGGGGCGTTGAAGTCACCCGCTATTATCAAAGGAGAGTCGCGCGCTAGTTCCATGGCCTTGGTTATTAGGGCTTTGAAGTGTTGTCTTAGGATTTGGGACTACTGTAGATATTTAGGATGAATATACTTTTGTGGTTTGCTGGGCTGGGGAGGATTTCTGTCATTATGTATTCGACTTTACTTGCGGTCATCTTGTTGCGGTCATCTATGCGTCAGCTTGTTGCTAATCAGTATGGCGACCACTCGTCCTTCTTCGTGCTTCGCTACGGGCCTGTAGCCGGACAGCGTAAAGTTAGCGGTTAGTGTTTCTTGTATAAGGATAACATGTGGCTTCTCTGCGTGTGAGCGACTTCCATTGGCTGGGGAGCGGCCGGTTGCTTGTCTGTATCGCTCTTCTCAACAATAGGGACTTGTATTGGCTGGGGAGCTGCCGGCTGCTTGTCAGCCATGACGTGTTGCCTATGACTGCCCTTCGTAATCTCGGCAATTTTAGCCACAAGCCAAGCTATTGTGTTATTCATCATCTCGTTTTCGCGCTCAAGTTGTGCTAGCCTGTCGTTACCTCTATTATGCTCTGGTGGTGAGCCCCGCGTTACCGTTTCCGGCGTTCCTAGAACTCCGTCGGCACAGGTAGGGTGGCCTTGGGGTCGGCGATCCCTGGAACATGACCTCGAGGATCCTGTCGACTTCAACCGCACTTGACTGCCTCGGCGCCGGGATCCGGAACGACACCTGCAGCGTGATGTGGTCCTGGTTCTGGAACAAGTGCGCCCTCTGGGTCGAGGGCGACTCCGGGAGCTCCTTCTGGAGCGAGAGCGTCTCCTGGATCGCGAGCGCCCCCTAGGCTCTTGCGGTGGAGGCTGCTGGAACTGATTCTTGTTCTCGTTGCTATGCGGTGGTGGCGAAGCTCCACCACTGCTCTCTTCCATCTTCTCCTTCTGACGACGTACGGGATCTGGAATATCTCCTTGTACGTTTTGTCCGTCATATGATGGGGTCCCCCGCATAACCCAAACTTTGGCGTACACTGGTGTTAATCGTCCGGGTTCACTGCCCCACCTCCCCGGCAGGTGGACTCTTCGGAAGTCGACAGAACGTCAACACGATGGCAGAGTAGGTTGCCCACAGCATGACCAACGAGGTGACAGTTGTAGGGTAGGCCGTCACACTCGATAGGATGACTTCGGTCCGACGATGACCCAGCGTAAATGGGTACAGGACGTATAGCTCTGGCTAGCAACCCGGCCCTGGGAGGTGGCTTGGTAGGTCGACATGCAGGGCTACACCCAGTATGGGTGAAGGTGAGCCATGGCATCAAAGTACTTCATTACCTACGGCGACAGTAATGTCGTCGTGTCTTTCGACGTGCCTTGGAGCCGGCACAACCGTCTAAGCCACCTTTCACAGAATCAAATGCTCAAGGATGTCGACGACTGTGCCCTTGGATTAACGGTGGGTGTTCATGAATTAGCCTCATAATTGCTGCACTCTAAACCAGCTTTTTATTTCTCCTTTGTGTTGATCATGCTTGTGTTGCAGTAGCCGTGCAGGCACGGTTAGCGTTTAGCGAAGGTAATTTCAACGTAGCTTGGTGTTTGTCTTCTCTTGCTCCAGTCTTGCGTTTTAGTGCACAAACAGTAGGTCAAACCTAGGTATTCGTACGATACCTTTTGCATTCGGCACGATGAGCCAGACTTGTCCAGTCGTGCTCTCAGTGCACAAGTGCACTGAAAAGCGTGTATGTGCTTTGTGACGGCTTTACAGGCAGATGTGTAAGTAAATTTCGGGCGTTTTGTACCCATAAAGCGGTGGACAAGTGAATAGCTAACATTAAAATAATTGATAGTGAACGCGGTATTTTGTGCAGATGGTACACTGTGACGAGGGTTGCGCAATGTTGACTTGTGCCTCATGACGGAAAAGCAGGGGGAAAATATGGAAAAAGAAAGGACAATGCACTGTCCTGGATTTGTGCATTGTATAAATTTTTTATAGGGGCGATCAGTAAAAGGCACTATAATTTAAATGTGTTGTGTATTCATTCCTGTCCCGCACTTTTTTTATTAGGCCTAATTCCTAACTGGAAGATTCGCTAACCGGCTGAGTAGTTTCATTTTATGTAGCGTATGTTCTGGCAGCTTAAGTTGTTCTGCGGCGCCTGTTAACACTATGCCACAGAAGGACAGCTTTTTTGTTCCTCTGGAACCCTAGGATCTAATAGCGACCATGCCGAGGTGAGAACATCTTTGTTGTCATGAGGCACATTGGAGGTTGCAGTTTTTCTTGTAAAACTGTGCAATAGCTTAAACATCGGTTTTCTAAAAGCCAGACACAGTACCAACTCCGCACAAGTTGTGACCAACGAATACCAGTCTGATTGCTTTAGTTGAAATGTGCTCAGAAACTTAGCGCAGCACTCAGGCCAAGCTTCCTCATCGTCCCTGAAGCAGTCATTTTAACCTCATGGCACTTTCACGGATCTTTGATGAGGACTTCGACACCTTCGTTGACATAACAGCAGACTCTGTTATTCACAACAAGGCAAGAATTAAAATCAATGAGAAGAGCCAACTAAGGTGAGTGTTGCATCAATGCAGATGTTTGGTATTTAAGTCTTCATTTTAGATTGTGTCAAATAAGCTTTTTATTTCTTTCGGTTAACACATCTAAAATTTAGAAAGGTATCCGAAAGCACTACACAATGTCTTTCCTTTTTCTCCCATCTTATCTTATCTATTTTTCTCCCATCTTATCTCCCATCCTATTGCAGGATAGCAGATGTCCTCGAAAAAGGCCTACCATATTCACCACAACAGGCACGCCCCGGTCATGTGTACATGCTGCAAGCTGTGCCACAGGACATAATAATGAGAATCGAGAGACACAGGGCTGGGCAGCATTTAAAAAACAGGCTGCGGGTGCTACAGTGGTTATGCCACGATTTGTGTCAGCAAACAATCTATGTCAGTACTAATTTTTAGAAACGAGGTTCAACACATCTTGGCTTGTGGCTGTCTTGCTGAGCTATGTTGAAAGGTGCCTGCCATTAAAGCTGTGTTGACTAAATCAGCTCATTGTAAAAGATTTCAGGTGCTAGAAGCAAAAATAATGATTATTGTATTGCTGACGGGCAATCTTCCCCCTGGACATTATTTCCCAAGCTGCTCTGACTTAATATGTAACTACAGTGATTTCAGTATCTGAAGTATCAGTTAGGTATGTAAAGAACTGTATTGCTGCAGCATAAACCAGCTTTGCAGCGTTAAATATCCAGTAGAAGTCTTATGGTATTGCCATCTTTAAACTTAACTATGTAATCTGACTTCAGTCGATTTCTAGTTTGCTCTTTGTTGCTTTTATTTGCGCTGTGCAAATAGTAATTTTTATAATAAAGTACCATAAGCAAATTGAGTATGAAATTCTTTTTGAATAATACTGTTTTCACCATTCTAAAATATTTCTTCAACATGGTTAAAGTAGAACTTCCATATTTTGTTTATTTTGTACTTATTGCTTCATTGCTATGGTAGGTCACATTTGTAAGCAGCTGTTAGCTTCATAAATGAACAGGGGCTGGTTTTCCACCTTGCCCTAATTACTCAGGCTGTTGTTTGGATTTGCCAAAAAGTTTCAAAGTGTAGCAATTCAGTACTGTTAGCCAGTTACTGCCTACCTGTATTTACTTAGTATTACTGATTTAAGATCAATTTTGCATCATGCCACCTAAGTTCTTTGCCTCTCTTTATCTGCCCCGCAGGAGCGTCTGCGTAAGCAGGCGTTTGGTGTGTTGCGACACCACGTACCCGAGCACATGAGGATTGGACACTACCGCGTGTAGCCATGCGCGGCTTAGCCGTGTCCGGAGAAAAGGGGATCCTGGGGGTTGAGCCAATGCTGAGTGCTTGGACCTTTATGGCCCCTCGGTGGAGGCAACACACCTCTTTGGCCTCTGCTTCACCTAGATGGCACCCCTGGGCTGACCCACCCAGGGGAAATCGGCTGGTCGCCTTTTCCTATCCCCCTCTCCGATCTTTTTCTTCTCTATTTTTCTGTCCTCACTGTCCTGTCACCTTTTCTCTTCTGTTACTTCCTCACTTTTCATAGGCGGCTTGGGTTAACCTTGTGTAGGTTCCCTCTCTTGGGTTTATATATAAGGTTATAGCGGCAATGTACGGCTGGCGCCTGCAGCCTTACACGTGAAGTGCTGCAGCGTCCCCTTCTTAGACTCCGTGGTGGGTGGCTGCCATTGCTGCCGAAGCACACCAAATTGTTACAGGAACGCCCGCTTTTCCTCGGCTTCTTGATCGTCTCCCTCAGAAGAGAGGACGCACCGATGAGATTTTGAATTTGTTCACCTGGCCTAAAGACATTTTTCCACGATATCAAGTAGTACATAGTGAAAGAACTGAACGACTAGCGAGAACCATATCCCCATTTGTAGTTGCGAAACCTTGACCAACACGCTAGGCCCTGGCTACAAAGTCACCAAAATGCCAAGCGGGGACCTTCTGCTTGAGCTACGTGATAAGGAGCAACACAACAGACTCGACAAGCATGTTACTTTTGGTGATGTCCCAGTTACAGTTTCACCGCATCGGTCCATGAACACAGTACGGGGGGTAGTATCTGAAGCAGACCTCATCGACCTATCTGAAAACGAGTTGCTGGAAGGATGGAAGGAGCGAAACGTCACGAATGTGCAGCGCATCGTTATGAGACGGGACAACAAAGAAATTCCCACGAAACACCTGATACTTGCCTTCGAATTAAGCGTCTTGCCACAAAGCATTGAAACAGGCTACACAAAGATAGCAGTAAGACCATACATACCAAATCCTAGGCGATGCTACCAATGCCAAGGATTCGGCCATGGCTCGCAGAGCTGCCGTGGTCGACTCACCTGTGCCAAGTGTGGAGTACAAGGCCATGCCTCAGACAATTGCGAGGCCACACCTCACAGTGTCAATTGCGATGGTGACCATCCAGCGTACTCCTGGTCTTGTCCAAGCTGGAAAAAAGGAAAAGAAATTCTAACACTTTAAGTCCGTGAAAACATATCGTTCAGGGAATCACGCAAAAGGTGCTCAACATTCCACACAACCACTTATGCTGGTGCGGCGCGTCAAGGGGCAGCATTGCAGCGGCAACTGCCACCTGCCCAGCGCGCGCGCAGCGAGCTGTCGCGTGTGGCTCCTGCCCCCAGGGTGGAAGGAGCTAAGTCTACTCCACCCAACCAACAAACAGGCCCGGTTACCCTAGGGTTGCCGGCACCACAACAGTCCTCGGTGGCAGCCTGCGCTACGCGTAGCGAACCCGCAGGCCCGCCAGCAGCTCCCACGGTGGGTGCAGTCAAGGCTGCCTCACCCTCACCAGCCCCTGCTAGCGCTGGCAACAGCCGACGCAGCTCAGGCCCAAAGGCAACCCCATAGACCTCCGGGCTGGTGGGCGCAAATGTCTCGTCGTTCGCGGCGAGACTTTCTCGCGAAACTTCTCGCTCGCAAGAGCGCGTGTCCGGCGCCTCACAAGAGGCAATGGACACCACACCCACGCCGACGGCGCACCAAGCGCCTAAGGAGCGGCGAGGCTCCCTCGACCGCTTCAGAAAGGACAAATCTCGAGTTACGGGGCCTGGAAAGGGCTCTGTAATCTAAAGCAATATTTCCTTTCTTAGTACACACAGCACCAATTTACTTTCATTATGGGTACACAAATCATACAATGGAACGTCAGAGGCCTTCTTAGGAACCTCAACGATGTCCAAGAACTTCTTTACCAACACAATCCAAAAGTGCTGTGTGTACAGGAAACGCACTTAAAATCGAAACATACAAACTTTCTCCGACAGTATGTTACGTTTCGTAAAGATCGCGATGATGCTCTCGTATCATCAGGTGGTGTTGCCATTGTAATCTTCAAAAGCATAGCATGTCAACGTTTGCAGCTGCAAATGCCCCTTGAAGCAGTGGCAGTTCGACTTGTTCTTCTAAACACTCATCACCTCACTCACTTTACATACCCCCACATTTACCACTTACATAAACATGAATTTCAGTCCTTTATAGACGAATTGCCAGAACCCTATCTTTTGCTTGGCGATTTCAATGCGCACAGCAATCTGTGGGGCGACTCTCGTATCGATGCGCGAGGTCGTCTTGTTGAACAATTTCTTTTCTCCTCTGGCGCGTGTCTGCTGAACAAGAAGGAACCTACATTTTACTGTCTCGCAAACAACCTTTTCATCTATTGATCTTAGCATAGCTTCCCCGTCTCTATTATGTGAACTTAAATGGGAAGTTACCAAAAAATCCTTACGGGAGCGATCACTTCCCAATACTACTGCGAACAACCAAAGAAAATGAGTCTTCACCACAAATCCCTCGATGGAAGATTGACACAGCCGATTGGGAGAAATTTCCAACTCTTACTAGTAGTATCTCCTGGGCCAACATGTCTTCGTTAGGAATTGATGCTGCTGTGGAATATTTTACTTGCTTTATAATTGATGCCGCTTCTAAATGCATATCCGAAATAAGTGGTGCGGCATGCAAACGCTGTGTCCCATGGTGGAACGACGAATGTAGGAACGGTCGTAGGAAACAGAACAAAGCGTGGGGGTTGCTACGCGATTCTCCTACTGCGGAGAATCTTATCAATTTTAAGAAGATAAAGTCACTAGGCAGGAGAACGCGCCGACAGGCCAGGAGAGAGAGTTGGCAGAAATTTTTATCAGGTATACACTTGTATACAGGTGAGGCCAAAGTCTGGAACAGGGTTAACAAGGTGAGAGGACGGCAAACATATTCACTTCCTTTGGTAAACACACAGGGCGACAGCTTGGAAGACCAAGCAAACCACCTAGGTGCACATTTTGAAAATGTGTCCAGTTCATTACACTATTCTCCAGAATTTACAAAATACAAAGCAGCAATAGAAAAACAAAAACTAGACCGAAAGAGCACCGGGAACGATCCATATAACTTACCTTTCTTTTTAGCAGAGCTTCATGCACCATTCGCCGGTTGCAACTAATTTGCCCCAGGCTCTGACCGCATATTATATGAAATGTTGAAGAACCTGCTCTCTTAAACGAAGAAAATCCTTGTCTGTCTGTCTGTCTGTCTGTCTGTCTGTCTGTCTGTCTGTCTGTCTGTCTGTCTGTATAACTCTATATGGACCTCCGGCGAGATCCCCTGTGCCTGAAAAGTGGCCATAGTGATCCCTATCCTGAAGCAGGGTGAATGATCCGTCGTCTGTATCGAGTTATCGGCCCATAGCGCTAACAAGCTGTCTCAGCAGTCTTCGAAAAAATGATGGTGGTGGTGGTGGTTAAACTTTATTTCCAAAAAGGGTCCTGAAGGACACCAGACTGTTCGTCAAGGTGTAGAGGGCACCTCCCACGTCGGGACGGGGAGCCCTAGGCGAAAAAATGATAAACCGTCGCCTATTACATTTCCTAGAATCAAACTGCTTGACCTATACCAGTGCGGTTTTCGCGAGGGTCGATCCACCACTGACCATTTGATACGTATTGAGGCGCAGATACGCGAAGCTTTTGTTCACAAACAGTTCTTCCTGTCTGTATTCTTAGACATGGAAAAGGCCTATGACACCACATGGCGGTTTGGAATACTGAGAGACCTCTGCCACTTTGGTATACGTGGTAATATGTTAAATGTGATTGAGAGTTATCCTGCTGAATCGCACATTCCGTGTTCGAGTTGGCAATGTTTTATCACGACCTTTTGTGCAGGAAACTAGTGTACCCCAAGGAGGCGTGTTCAGTTGCACTCTTTATCGTGAACACGCTTCGTGCTTCGTTACCACCAGCTATTTCTTATTCCATCTACGTGGACGATGTACAGATAGGCTTCAAGTCATGTAACCTCGCAGTGTGCGAGAGACAGGTACAGCAGGGGCTGAACAAAGTGTCCAAGTGGGCAGACGAAAACGGGTTCAAAGTAAACCCCCAAAAAAGTTCTTGTTCTTTTCACCAGGAAGAAAGGTCTCGTTGCAGATCCCACTATCGAAATGTATGTACAACAAATACCTATAAACAAAGAACACAAATTCTTAGGCATCATACTTGACTCTAAGCTTACTTTCATTAACGACATAAAACATGTCAAGGCGAAATGCCTAAAAACAATGAACTTACTGAAAACACAAGATATACATATATATCTTCTGTATCTTACCACCACAAGGTAAGAGACACAAGATATATACGTAAAAGAATGCTGTTTTTCACCAATTCTTGGATCACATTTTCATGCATATGCAACATGAAAACTACTGGAATGCGTAATCTGTCAAGCAAATATAAATTTAAGTGTTTGCGGTGCTGTCAGCTATGTCATGCTGACAGCACTGCTGTACGAGCAGCTGATTTGTCTTGCACCATATCTAGTACCAACTCGCCCTAATCCAGAACCCCTAAAGTGTTTCACATGGTGGTTTGCCTGACTTGTCTTGCTGTTGTCCATAGCACAGCATATAGATGCTGACTGCAAGTAAAAGTGCTTAATGCAAAGCTACAAAGTGGTTCACAAGAACACTTTTTCATTTTGGCTGTAACAGCAAGAGAGTAGCATGCACACCCATTGTGCACAGGTTCTCGTATAAAGGTTCTCACAGCAGGAAGCTAAAAATCTTCTACAAAAGTTCATTTTCCTTAAACATATTTAAGCTTAGGCATTAAAAAACTGTTTCTTTGCTTCCGACTTACTGCTCTAAAAATCGTGTGTCGGTAGCTGCATGTGCTTTCAAGAAATCGCATAATAGCCAACATCAGCTGCTAAGAACAAACGCTAGTATGTAGGAATTGTTTGTGTAGGAGGAATATGTGGTAGTTGAATATGCACCCATGAATATGCATTGGTCCACCTTAAATAATAATGAATATGTAATAGACAAACCTGGTTATGTCAAATCATGCATTTATTTACCGTCTGCTTACATCATAGTGGCAAATAAATAATGACAATTAGATAACAGTAACTTAGAAAAATAACGTGAACAGCACTGATAACACACTTAAATATATTTTCATTAAACATCAAGGTCTTGTATCGCATATTAAGAAACTCTACTAACAGCTACAACTACAACACAATATATGTTGCCTCCCCATTTAGGTCAGACTTCGAATTTTTTTGCTTTTTTGTCGCGTTCACTTATTTCAATGGCAGAACACAATTTATACTTCTTAATAACAGTACAAATACTGTCCTTCACGTTGTAATGTACAAGAACACAGCACAGTATCACTGCGGTTGGATACTATGTCCTACCAAGCATCCAGCTGGTCTTTTTGCATAATCTTGCAGACATGACAGCAAGTGTGAAGTACTCAACACAGCCCAGGGGGTAGAGTAACAAAGTCATCCAAGCACTGACAGCCAGCCTCCACTTTTGCAGAGAATGGCCAGCAGCACAAGCGATGCACACATGCTTCCCTTGGTAGCTTCACTTGCATCCAGAGACCTCACTGGTTTCCAAATCAATAATGCGGTAACCTGCAGAGCCATGAATTACATCAAACTATGAAGTGCCATCTGAAAAACTGAAGTAAGCCATGTTTACTGTGAAAACAGGCTACAGAAAATGCTTACAAACAACTTAAGCTTCACATAACTGTGAAACAAACAATAGTGACCTTACGCAGGAGAATAATGCAATACATTAAAAGCAAATTTCAGTGAAATCTAACCGTTATAGCCATAAGTTTGGACACAAGAGCAATAAAAGCACAATAAACAATACCCACAACTTCCTTTATTGTGCTAAGCAGTCAAGACGGTATTAATATATTCCTTTAACATAAAGCTTGTTCGCAATGCCACGGCTGCTTGTTAAATTCAGTTCAGTCTTGGAAGAGAACAATAATTAACAAATGAGGTGAATGCTCTACCACGGTACCAAAACCACATTTCATTCGTGATGAAAGAAAGTTCCAATGAGTGAGTGATAAATTTGACTCGTTGGTAGAACATATTGGTGAATTGCAGCACAGATATTGACGACAGAAAAGACGAGACACCAGACGTGAGCTAACTTTCAACAAAAAGCTTTATTTTTCGCGACCCAATATATAGCCGCCACTCATCAAATTGCACAAGCGTAATTCACACCCTTAGGAAGGTTAACTCTGTGTCTGATAAGTGTACAAATGCTGACACACACAGAGCCAAGTCGCGCAATCTTTTCAGCCTCAATAATTTACTGTGTTAGTGGATCACTGCTTCTGTTGACAACAGTACACTGAGCAAACAATGGTTCACAGGCACAGGAACTGCAACAACATGCCAGCCAACTGTCACACACGTTTTTCTTTACATTGTATGAGTGTTCTCATAGCCGGTCATTGATGCAGCGTCCTGTTTGACCTATGTACTTTTTACCACAAGAAAGAGGGGTACACTAAACCATGTTGCTAACACAGGTGACGAACGGATTTTTGTGCTTTATGTTACACTTGTGTGCTGCGCTGCGACATTTTCTTTGATTACGAAACTTTATAAGCGTCTGAGGTGCCGAGAAGACAACTTTAACTTTGGAATGATCTGCAGTTTTCATGATACTGCAGCTTATGAATGTATGGTATGACAGCCACTTTATGTCTGTCAGATGCAGGGACCACATGGTAACCACTCGGCGCATGCGATTTTCAGAGTAGAGGTCATGTGGTGACTGCATCTGACAGACATAAAAACTGGCCGTCATTCATAAGCTCTCACAGGCATCAAGAAAATTGCATATCATTCTAAAGTTGTGTAATCAAAGGCAATGTCACACCACGCCACATATATGTAACAAAAACACCAAATTTCGTTCGTCACCTGTGTTAACAACGTGGTTTATTGTATCCCACTTTCTTGTGGTAAACATTACATAGGTCAAATGGGATGCTGTATCTATGACCGGCTGAGAGCACACTCATACGTCATGAAAAATGTGCGTGACGGTAGGCATGAATGTCATTGCAGTTTGTGTGACTGTGCACCGTCGTTTGCTCAGTGTACTGTTTCCAGCAGAAGCGGTGATCAACTAACACGTGAAATAATTGAGGCTGAAAAGATTTCGCGACTTGGCTCTGTGTATCAGCACACCATCTGTACACTTGTCAGACAAAGAGTTAACTTTCTTCCTAAGGGTGCGAATTGCGCATGTGCAATGTGGTGACTGACGGCTATAAGCGTGGGTCGGCAAAAATAAATGTTTGTGTTAAAAGTTGCCGCATGTCTGTCGTCTTGACTCTTCTGTCGTTGCCTACAATCTGCATTGCAATTTCCAGATAAATTTGTACGTGCATTGAAACTACTTGCTTGAATGACTTATAGGGAAATGGGGTAAATAGTGGAGAAAGGGAGAAATCACAAAAATGGTCCATCCATGCCTAATGTATGAAGTCCCAGACGGAGTGTGCTGGTCTGGGCTGGTTGGTACATCATTAGGACGGGAACAAACACCGCTAGGACGGGACGAAGTGAGTATGACAAACAAGGAATGAAGTGTCGCGTGGGCTATAGTGTCGAAGTAGACTGTAGACGTAGATTGTAGTGTCGACTGTAGTGTCGTGTGGGCTGTTATTATTGGGTATTGGCCTTTTTTTAAGTCCTAATGTGCAGCTTCAGATATGTCTACACAATGTTTTTGTAGCCTGCGGAACTTCCACAATATATGTTTTGTCATCAGTCGAGTGCCTGAGTGGCATGTCGAGCAGGTAAGTGGTGTTGTAGCACTTTCATCTTAGTCCTCAGCTTTGTGAACTTACATGATATAGTTCTGCGGTTCCTCACTATAGCAGTACAAGATGTCATGGCGTAAGCTTTTCTTTAAAAGAGGCCACTTGGCAAGCCTGTACTTTATCAGAGCATAGCTGGGGCGCGCCTTAGCAAAATAAAGAACAGCAAAAGGCAGTTTTATGTCGGCTACCTTCACAACAATACTGTTAAATATTAGAGGAAGAAGACGACGACGGCTACTAGCGCGCTCGGCGCGAGCGGCTCGCTCGTGATCTGGCGCTTCTGGACTGACTCGAACGGCCAGTATGGACGCGTTATTACGGTTCTTCGAGCAATAAACTTCCCCTTCCCGCCCTTCTACTGCGAAGACTCCTTTGTTTTACATTTTTTGGTGCCGAGAAACCCGGGACTCTGTGATCCAAGCGACCCGACAACGAAAGGACTTCGCCGGCAACGAAGATGGAGCGGATCAAGGGCAAGCGAGCAACCCGGCCAACGAGCTTTGCACACGCGTCTCCGAAACGAGGCAAGCCAACTCATGGAATCGAGTCATTTTAGCGCTCCGGCGCTTCGAGTGCTGCATGACAGACTGAAGAACTGCAACGACGGACTACGGGTGCTCAACGAACAGTTGGAGGGTTACCTCACGGACGAGCAAGCATCGGAAGACTACATCTCGGTCGCGGATTATGAAGACAACGCGGCAGCAACCTTGTCCCTTCTCTGTCACCACATCGAACAACTTCAGTCTCAAACAACCGCGGATCGAGGCCTACCGACACCTAACGACGCCTCAGCTTCAGGTACGATCTCGGGACATCGTGCCCTCGGTGATACCTCAACACCAGTTGTCGGTGCTTCTCGACTTCCGAAGCTCGACTTGGTTCACTTCAATGGAACAGTGCAACAGTAGGCAGCCCTTCTGGGACATGTTCAAGCATGCCGTCCACGAAAATGCCAGTTTAACGAACATCGACCGCTTTCACTACTTGAAAACCCTTTTGGCTGGACCAGCGGCCAAAGCGATCGAGGGAATTCAAGTGACGGACGCATCATATGCAGATGCCATCGAAATTCTAACCAACCGCTTCGGCAACGTGAGGATCATCGAGCAGAAGTACTTGGAGAATCTTCGAATGCTGAGACCAGTGAGGTTTTCTACTGACGTGACCGCTATGAGGAATCTCCTGGATACCGTACACATTAACGTGAGAGGTCTCAAGGCTCTTGGACGATCGGAGCTTTCATACGCTGCGATGCTCGTCGAGATTCGAACGAAAGCGATCCCCAATGACATCGTGGTGGAACACTGCAAGCGACAGAGCTTACTACAAAAGCCCGATGAGATCCAGTCGTCAGAGACGGAGCTGCGCCAGCTATTGGATTTTCTCCGACTGGAGGTCGAAGCTCGTGAAAAAAGTGGTCACCAGGATTCCTGCGTTCGCGACACGCACGATGGAAGGCGTGACAGGAAGACCTGTGCCACGCCTACCGCCTCCGTGTTACACAACGAATCCAGCAAGACGAAAGGTAATTGTTTTTTCTGCCTTTCACCCACCCACGTTACGGAAACGTGCACTTCTACAATAAGCCTACAGGAGAAGAAGAGCCTTTTGGCCAAGTCGGGCAGATGTTTCAAGTGCACGATATCAGGCCACCACTCGAAAGATTGCCGACGCAATATCCGTTGCGCTACCTGTAAAGGCAAGCACGCAACAGCTGTTTGTGACCCCAACTACGCTAGCAAGAAGAAACCGAGTGAACGACAAACCCCGAGCTTGCATGCTGCCGCACAAGCACCTACAAGCAATTTATTTGAAAATGACGTATTACTTCAGACGTTCCGGGTATGGGCTCTAAGCGAGTGCAATTCTTGCTATATAAGAGGGGTCCTGGACAACGGAAGCCAGAGAACGTTATCAGAGAAGATATATCCAGAAAACTAAGCCTGCCAACACTGAAGAAGGTAGATGTTGAAGTGAAAGCGTTCGGTGGTTCGAGCGGTGCGCCAAAAGAGCAGCTCAACTTGGTTAAGGTGACTTTGGATGAGCCAATTTGACAGCTCCAAACACGAAATCGAGGCTTTGGAGGTTCCCTTTATCTGTGATCACTTGCTTGAACCTCCACAGTCACAGTCATTTGTGCAGAAGCTGGCTAATGAAAAGAAGTTTATTGCTGACTTTGTATCGCTTCCTGGCCTAAAAACAGAAGTCGGCATAAGCTTGCTCATTGGAGCCGACCAAACGTGGAAGCTCGTGCTAAACGAAGTCGGTCGCACGACGAAGGGACAGGACTTGCTGCGATCAACACCAAGCTTGGCTGGACATTTCAAGGGCCTGTACCATGCGACGGTCGCATTTTCAAAGAAGTCCGCGCGCACGTTTGTGTCCTTCGCACGAGTTGCACAGAGACTGACGTGTCTGAAACCTTACAGCACTTCTGGGATCTAGACAGCATAGGCATTTCTGGGCCCTTCTACCCACGACGAGCATGGAAATGAAGTGGTCCGGCAATTCACGGAGAACATAGCATTCAAGAACGGGAGGTACGAAGTAGCGCTACCGTGGAAATCCGTCAACACATACCTAGCAGACAACCGAAGTGTTGCGGTTCGACGCCTACACGGTTTATTGCGGCGATTTGGTAGTAACGAGGAGCTTCTTCAGCAGTACGACAAGGCAGTCAGGCAGTATGAACTGGATGATCACGCGGAAAGAGTCAACGGAAAAGACTCGGCAGAGAGATGTTACTACATGCCGCACCATGCTGTTATCAGGGAATCATCCTCGACGACACGGCTGAGGGTGGTCTTCGATGCCTCGTCACACACGCATGGAGCAGCGTCTCTGAACGAATTATTAGAAAAAGGACCCAAGATCCACAACAACATGGTTAAAATGCTTGTGAATTTCAGGCTACACAAGATTGGAATCACTGCAGATGTACAAAAGGCGTTTCTTCAAATCGGCATTCAAGAGCCTGATCGCGACGCCTTGCGTTTTTTATGGTTTGACAGCACGCCAATGTCAAGTGAACATGTGCCGAAAATAGTGGAGTATAGGATGACACGAGTGCCATTTGGAACTACAGCAAGTCCATTCCTCTTATCAGCGACGCTCCAGTATCATTGCAAGCACATAGATCCTGCGCTGAGATCATCTGCCATGCAACTTGCCGAGAATTTCTACGTTGACGATCTTGTCACAGGAGTTCCTTCTTCAAAAGAAGCTTTCCGTCTTTATAACGAAGCAAATCTCATCCTCAGCAAAGCGGGCATGAAGCTGCAAAAATGGTCCACCAATGATGATGAGTTAAGAAAGTACATCACTGATAGATTGGACTCTGTCTCAGCAATGGCTCCTACGAAAGTTCTTGGTTTACTATGGGACACAGCTGCTGACAAGCTTATTCTAAACATGGAATCTCTGTTGCAGATTCTCGAAAAGAAGAACGACACTAAGAGATGTGTCCTTCAGACAACCGCACGGATTTTCGATCCATTAGGGTGGCTATCACCGTTCGTCGTTAGGATGAAAGTCCTCTTTCAGAGATTGTGGGAGCATGGCACTGCGTGGGAAGAAGTTATGCCTGAGCAACTTAGACACGAATGGGAAACTTGGTCCGATGAGCTAAAATGCTATCCGGTGTTTTCACTTCCCAGGTGTGAGCTGAAGTTATTCTTGGACAAGCCTTCAAGCTCCCAGCTTCACGTATTTGCTGATGCCAGTTCTGTTGCTTACGGTGCCGTAGCTTATCTCAGAATGGAAGATCAATGCGGTAACGTTGATGTTCAGCTTCTATTTTCGAAGTGTAGAGTAGCGCCAATCAAACGGATCACGTTACCACGTTTGGAATTGATAGCAGCGGTTCTGGCTTCTAGAGTCCTAAAGTTCTTGCGGGAGGCTCTAGAGTCGAGGCAATGGAAAATAGAAGAGCACCTGTGGACAGACTCAACTGTAGCGCATTGTTGGATACAAAGCACGGCAACCAAGTGGAAGCAATTTGTTTATAACAGAGTTAACGAGATACGTCAAGTAACAGATCCAGACCAGTGGCATCACTGTCCGGGAACACAAAACCCAGCTGATCTGCTGACGCGTGGGCTTTCGCTCACAAACCTTCGAAATAGCCAGCTGTGGTGGAAAGGACCTAACTGGCTTCTACGTGCGGCAAATAGTTGGCCAACGACATCTGACGCTCCAGATTCTGGACCGGAAGACGAACAAGTTTCTTCCGAGTTACAAACAAACGTTCCTGTACTGGTGAGCGTGATAAGAGAACCACTTTTCAGTGCCGAACGATTTAGTTCTTGGTTACGAATGGCAAGAGTGACAGCATGGGTCAAACGCTTCGTGGACAACTGTAGATCGCCAACGTCGCATACAGAAGGATCACTTACAGCTACTGAAGTTCAAGAAGCTGAGAACATCTGGTTCAAGCAAATGCAGACAGATACCTATGCCAAAGAGAGAGCCCAACTTGAAGTGGGACAAGACCTCGACAAGACGTCGTCCATAAGAGACCTGCATCCCTTTATTGACGAAAAGGGCGTCATGAGGATTAGAACTCGCCTTCAGAACGCCGATGTCACATACAACGAAAAGACGCCTGTGCTGCTACCGTCCAACCACCCGGTCACGCGACTCGTCACAGTGGCTCGTCACAGATCGCGACGCCTTGCGTCAGTGGCTCACAGATGATCCGACCTGTGCAGAAATTGTACCCTTTAGAACTCGCCACTTCAGGCCCCGGAGTGTGTTAAATATTAGAGGAAGAGGACGACGACGGCTACTAGCGCGCTCGGCGCGAGCGGCTCGCTCGTAATCTGGCGCTTCTGGACTGACTCGAACGGCCAGTATGGACGCGTTATTACGGTTCTTCGAGCAATAAACTTCCCCTTCCCGCCCTTCTACTGCAAAGACTCCTTTGTTTTACACACACACATATGCAGACAGAAGGGTACAAGAAATTAGGGTACAAAGCTTTATTGTTTATCCAAATACTTAAGTGCTCACCAGTGCAACATGTGCTCCCTGAAGCTAGGTCAATAAATGCTCTTGAAGTTCTTCGAGTACGTAACTCGTACACCCTTGTCGTTGTTCTATATGTGTTCTTTCGAATAAAACCGCTAAAAACACGGACAAGACAGGAAGAAAACAGGACGAGCGCTGTCCTGTTTGTTCTTGCTTATCTTACTTGCTTTATGGAGTTATCTAGTACTTTGTTACCTGGAGTCAGTGTGCCGTGTTAAGTATTACTTAGACCAATAATTCTGCTTAATAGTCAGCGAAAGGACGCCGTTTACAACACTGTGGTTCTAACGTTCACTCCAAACACAGACCGTCCAGAGAAGATCAACTTGGGCTTCACAAGACACGAGACCATTGACTACGTTGAGACACCACCTCGGTGCTTCAAGTGTCAGCGCTATGGACGTGTGGCCAAGTACTGCCGTGGTGAGCAGCGGTGTAAGAGATGCGGAGGACCGCGTGATTTCAAAACATGCGCGTGCAACGAGAACTTTCTTTGTGAAAACTGTAGTGGTGGTCATCCAGCTAGTCATAGCAAGTGTGTTACGCGGGCAGTGGCAATAAAACAAAAGAAGACGTTTATCTTGGGATCAAAGGCAAAGGATGAGAAGAATAACAGGAAGAAAAAGACGGAGAGTTGCCGTGAGTAAGACGACATCACATGGAGCTCATAGAGTGAAAATGATTTCCCAAACCTGAAGCTGACTTCAGGAACCCAGGGCACAGTGGTGCCATCGCACAGCAGAACCGCTAAAACAGTCAAATCAATGAACAGAGGTCCCGTAGACGAGAAAACTGCTGAGCAACCAGAACAGCGAAGTTATGTGTCTGCACTGCAGCAACCCTATCCGCGTTGCGATGAAAAAACACCACAGGAGGACTGTCAACAGGTGCTACGTGTTCTCTTCAAGGCCCTGCAATCACACATAGAGAAGATGCCTGCGAGTTCGATGAAGGACATGCTCGAAGTAGTCCTGGCTCTCGAGTCGGTGATTCTAAGCTCTGCCTCCTCTTAAAGCACCTAGCAATACGGTTGCGGTCAGGACGCAATGTTCACCATTTCGCCCAAAGGTACCGCTTATTGTGCAATGGAACTGTGTGGGTCTTGCGTGCCATTTACCTGAACTGTCGCTTTTCTTACGCAACATGCCTGTGCCAATATTAGCCCTGTACGAGGATGGCCTTCCAAGCTCCAGATCAATTGCTGGTTATGTCGGACATGGAAACCAAAGTATTCCGACATTTCCGAACAGAAGCGCCATGCTATATGTCAGACGTGAAATACCACATTACGTTCTACCAGTTCAAGACATTTGCAGCGGTGCTTTGGAGGTCAATGCTGTACAAGTGCGGCTGGGAAACCGAAGCCTCAGCGTGGCGTCCGTATATGTGAGCTCTCGCCAGAAGGTGTCGATGGGATAATCATGAGACCTCTGCAGCCGCTGCCCGGATCAGAGGATTATACTCGTATGTGGGGACTTAAACGCTCACCATACTCTCTGGGGTTACAAGTTGATTGATGCTCGTAAGAAGCAAAATTGTTGGTGTTTTAGACAATGAGGGACTCTGCGTGACGAACGACAGACAGTCAACGTTTTTCTGACCACCAGCCTCTTACAGTCTCATTGACTTGACATTGCACTCAGCGGACATCCTCGCATCGTCAACGACGAGTAAGGATAGAATGGGCGGCGATCATTTTTCTGTCTTCGTCAACATTGCTGGATATAGAACCACCGGCCGAAGATCCTGTCCTGTGACGCAATGGGGTAAGTACAGGGACGGCCTAAGCGAATCATCGGGAGATCTGTTCGCGGACATGCTGCGTAGCAAGAGATTAGCTACCGCTGAGCTGAAGCTACCCGAACACTTCCCCGCTCCGGAGCTAAAGTAAAAAAAATCTATGCGCTGCCCGTAGTAGAGCGGAACGGAGGCCCATAAGGACGAAGGGCGACCCACCAATGTAGACTATATATAAGAGAATTAACGCAGTGATTCGACGTTACATAAGGAAACTAAGAAGATATCAATGGGCAGCATTTTGGGCTAGCATATCGGTCTTCACGCCAGTTCCAAGGATATGGTGGGTCGTTAATAACCTTGCTGGAAACTTTCAATCAAACAAGCCATTTGAAGCCCTAGCATTGAAGTTAAGCAAGACGCTCGCTTGTCTTGCGAATGCTTTTGCTCAAGTATACTCTTCCGGCAGGTCAGCCGGCACAACCAAGCCGCCTCCGCCGCTATCGTCGCCTCTGATGGATGCTCCTTTCATACTGAAAGAGTTGGAACTAGCGATGAGCAGCCTCGAAGTCGCTGTGCGGTGGAACATGACCTTATCAGTAATCAGATGCTGACTAACCTACCGGTTGAGAGACGACGTGATTTGATGGCATTTTACAGCGATAAGCTGTTATGGGCTCATTCCAATAGCCGTTTCTGTTCGCTATGGTGTCTGCCGCCACTGCCGTTGTCCGGTGACCGCAACCGCTAGCGCCAGAAAGGCGAAAAAAAAGTACCCGGTTCCCGCCGGGGACGAGCCCGGGCACGCTTCGCGGGAGTCAGATACTCTACCACTGAGCCACGCAAGCGCTTGCTATCAGGTAGCGGGAAAATGCCCTATAAACGCGCCCTAGGCAGGCGCGCAGGGGCAGACGACGAGATGCGATTCAGACGAGGCGCGCAATCAACGCGATCCCGAGCCTCCACCAGTATGGTAGCGCCATCTAGTTAAGGCGCCTGCAAACGCAGCGTGCCCGACATGTAAGCTGCATATAGCAGTTGCATGCTGCATGTAACTGGACCTGGTTGAGGCGCGCAATCAAAGCAATCCCGAGCCTCCGCCAGTATGGTGGCGCCATTTAGTTAAGGAGCCCGCAAACGCAGCGTGTCCAACATATAAGTTGCATATAGCAGTTAAAATCTGCATGTAACTGGACCTGGTTAGGTCCAGTTACATCCAGCAGGCTAGGTGACTATTTGTCACCAGCCCGTTTTGAAGATTCCAATAAGCGATCATCATCATCAACAACAACAACGTACCGTGGGTCAAGGGATGTGAGATGTGCGCCACGTATTCTGTATATCTCTTCGGAACACGTTATGGCATCTCCTCCCAAGGTACGAACCGCTGCTGCAGAAGCGAATCGTAGAGCTACGTCCGCGGCTACAACCAGGCATCATCGGGCTCAGCAGACTGCTGTGCAGAGAGCATTACAAGCCCGTCAAACCGAGGCGAAGAGACTTTGCTGCGAAGACCCTGTTGTGCGTGGTGCCGAAATTGGGGCTACTCTTGAGCCTCTCCACCAGCTTACGCTGTGACTGCGCTGCGTGTGCCGCGCAGGCCTGTGACTTTGTTTAACCAAGTGTGGGCCAGAGGGGATATCCCACATTTATGGAAGGTAGCATAGGCGGTACCGCTTCTGAAGCCTGGAAAGAAGCTTGCAGCTCTAGACTCATACAGACCGGTATCGCTGACCTCCTATCTAGCGAAGCTAATGAAGAAGATGGCTTGCACATGACTCACTTGGTACGTCGAGCACGGTCGTAAACTACCGTCATGCATGACTGGGTTTCTGCAGCGTCTAAGGGCTCAAGGCAATGTGCTGGACCTGCTAAGCCACATAGAACATTACAGTGCGGATGGCCTGTCGACACTTGCTTTTATTGATGTTTCCAAGGCTTACGACTACGTGTCTCAAACAGCCATCATCAGGCAGTTACAAGTTATAGGCGTCACGGGTCATCTCTTGCACTTCGTGTTGTATAAGGCATCGCTGCCGACTGCAGCGCCATTAGATGGCGCGTGCTTGGGAGCCGGCCTGAAGAGAAAGACGAGGATAGAATAAACAGTCAGGGACTGAGTAATGTCTGTAATGTCTCCTTCCAGTATCCTGCACGATACAACATATTTGGCGACGAGGATTTAACAGCCCATGTGCTACCGGCTTGCCCCTCATCTGTGCCTTCGATTGCTGCCTATCATCCTATACGATGAGTATTTCGGGACTACAACCGCCACCCCCTTTCCTATCCTCACCTGGACACCCGGTCATTCCATGGGAGCAATGGATTCAAGCGTTCAAGAACTACATGGTGGCGTCGGGCGCCTCCGACCTACCTGCCATGCGTCGGAAGGCGATTCTGCTCAACTGCTTGGGCTTGGAAGGACAGCGTATCTTCCAGACTCTGACGTCGGAGGACGACCCGCGCCTTTTGGCTTCGAGCGCCGCTGGAGAGACGTTGACGGCTCCTGGCCCAGATGAGTTCGACCGCGCCATTGTGATCCTTGAAGACCACTACAAGAGCTCTGTCAACGTCACTGCAGCGCGTCACCGTTTCCGTCGACGTGCACAAGCCCCAGGTGAGACGGCCGTCGATTACGTCACCGTGCTACGAGGTCTCGTTGGAGCATGCAATTTCGGTGACTTGGCGGACGATATGATACGCGACCAGCTCATAGAAAAAACTACCAGTGAATATTTGCGCGAACGTCTTCTACTGGAAGAGTCTCTTACGCTTTCTCGGGCTCTTACCATTGCGAGACAGCATGATCAAGCGACAAGAGAAGCAAAAGAACTTGCACGACACGAAGCACAAGTGCACCACGTTAATGCCGAAAACACTTCAGAGATCAAAGAGAAGCACTGTGGCACGTGCACATGCTATAAGAAGCAAACTGCAAGTCGTCGAGCCTTGCAAGAGCAAGAGTGTTATCGTTGTGGTTCTTTAGACCATCTTGCGAATAGCCCTCTCTGCAAAGCTAGGACCCATAAGTGTCGTAAATGTGGAAAGATTGGCCATCTGGAAAAGGTCTGCAAGTCTCTCCGAAAGTCTGAGAAAAAAGTTCAGCATGTCGCGGAAGACGACAAAGATACAGCTGACCCAGACGATCACTTAAGTGTTTGTCACATCTGGAGCCGTAAGAAGGGAATTTATGCCGTGTTGGAAATTGAAGGAGTTTCCGTATCGTTCCTGATTGACACCGGATCATCGGTTTCAATCCTAGCCGAAGAACTTTACCAACGTCATTTTGCTACTGCATTTCCTCTGACACGGTGTTTTTGGCCTCACAAATGCACCTGCAGTTTTCCAACGGCTTATGAATAGAGTGCTCGGACCACTAAGGGGTGAAATTGTGAGGTGCTATCTAGATGTTCATAGATAACGGCTGTGCAGCGTCGCAGTTGTACGGAGATTTTCAATCCAATCCTTCGCTGTGGGTGCGTCTTCGCAACCGTTAAAGCTTGTTATGTTGTTGCTTAGGTCGGGCATCACTTGGAACGCAGCGATTCCACCGGGCGTTCCCGCGGACATGTGCTGTGGCGTCGCTGACGGAGTCAAGCGTTCCAACAAAGTCGTTAGGACGCGGTCTTTTTCCACAAGGGCGTTCAATAGTTCGCGCACGGTAACACCATAACTTTGGTCGGTACCCATGGAAGAAACCGCCTCACGCACAGTCTCACCAGTAACACCAGTCTCGTTGTCGCTGTCGGTTGGGGTGTCTCCACTCCGAACTTCCCTTACATTCATGATGCCGCTCAGTTTGTTAGGCCTAGTAATTCCACTTCTGAGGTGTTGAAGACAGTCGTTGGGCCTAGTAATCCTGCTTCTGAGGTGTTGAAGACCGCCGTTGGGCCTAGTAATCCTGCTTCTGAGGTGTTGAAGACAGCCGTTGGGCCTAGTAATCCGCTTCTGAGATGTTGAAGACCGCCGTTGGGGCTAGTAATCCCACTTCTGAGATAGCCCGACCTAAGCAACAACACCTAGATATCCTAGATAGAAGCATCTAGATAGATAGCTGCGTTCCAAGTGATGCCCGACCTAAGCAACAACACCTAGATATCCTAGATAGAAGCATCTAGATAGATAGCTAACGGGCACCGTGTTAGCTATTTCACAAGCTGCTTGCTAGCGCCCCTACCTTGTACACCGCGATCTGCGGCCGAGACGCGTCTATTGTGTTGTGGGATTCTGTGGCAGTGCGAGTGCGCGTTCGATAGTGCGACGACGAAGCTGTGCGAGTGTGAGCGCGAGTTACCGTGTGCGTGTTCGAGGAACGCTATGTGCGAGTTCCTGTGCGATAAACGTGAGCCCCTGCGTTGCTTTCTGTGTGAGCACTCTTCCCTTTCCCTTTTCCCTTAATAAACCAAGTTTTATTCAATCAAACCACTGTGACCTGTGAGACGCGGCTGTCTTCAACACCTCAGAAGTGGGATTACTAGGCCTAACGGACTGAGCGGCACCATGAATAGAAGGGAAGTTCGGAGTGGAGACGCCCCAACCGACAGCGACAACGAGAGTGGTGTTACTAGTGAGACTGTGCGTGAGGCGGTTTCCTCCATGGGCACCGACCAAAGTGATGGTGTTACCGTGCGCGAACTATTGAACGCCCTTGTGGAAAAGGACCGCGTCCTAACGACTTTGTTGGAACGCTTGACTCCGTCAGCGACGCCACAGCCCATGTCCGCGGGAACGCCTGGTGGAATCGCTGCGTTCCAAGTGATGCCCGACCTAAGCAACAACATAACAAGCTTTAACGGTTGCGAGGACGCACCCTCAGCAAAGGATTGGATTGAAAATATCCTTACAACTGCGACGCTGCACAGCTGGCCTGAGTCTTTCATGCTTGAGACCGCAAAGTCCCGTTTGACCGGACCGGCGAGAGACTGGCTGCGTTCGAGGAGATCCGAAGTCAAAACTTGGAGCGATTTTGAAGAGCGTTTTCGGCGAACCTTCGTGAGCCAGACGCGTGCGGCGGAACGCTGGCGCAAAATGCACGAGCGAGTGCAACAGCGCAACGAAAGCTCGGTGGCCTATTTTCACGCCAAGGTGCGGTTGTGCAAGGAGGCGAACTTGGATTTTTGGGACACTCGTGAGCAGGTAATTACAGGACTACGTTCGAAACAACTCAGCACGATGTTGCTCGGAAAAAGTCATGAGGACGACGACGATATCCTGCACGACATTCAGGAATTCGAGAGGATCGAGCGTGAAAGGCAAGAGTTTTTTGGTTCAGCGCGCGACCATAGAGCGGCGAGCAACGAAGCACGTGCTCCGTACGTGAGCGCGTTGTATGAAAGAAAATCCGTCGAGGAGGGAAGTGCCAAGGACAGGCGACCCCCTCTGACTAACGAAAAAGGAGAGCGAAAGTGCTACAACTGTAGCCAGTACGGACATATAGCGAGAGACTGTCCGCAACCAAAACGACCGATGAAATGTCTCCTCTGCAACGGAACAGATCACACGCAGCGTCACTGCAAGGAGGCACTGCAGCGCAACGAGGCGAACGCAGTAACCGAGCCAGTATGTGAAATCAAGAGCGCAAGCGTTTTGCTGAAGGAAGTCACTTTGAATGGAAAGTTCACTGTCGTTGGACTCATTGATACAGGCAGTTCTGGCTGTCTCTTGCGTGCCTCCGGAGCAGCGCGATGTGGCATAGAAATCGTTCCTGAGACAACAGACCTGTATGGGTTTGGAAATAGCACTGTGCCTGCAGCAAAAAGCATTGGAAGGTGCAGGGCCGATTTATGCATTGACGGTGTTTTGGCAAAGGACATACCAATCCTTGTAGTTCCAGATGAAGCCCAATCTGTCGATTTGCTGGTCGGAAGGACATTCACAGAGTTGCCTTACATTGCGTATGCAAGAATTGGAGGTTCTCTGCGGTTTTGGCATTGTAGTGACGTTCCGTTCGCTCATCAGGAGCCCTATGAAAGTCACCAAAGAATGCAGCCTGCGGACCAAGCTGCAGCCGCGATGTCGGAATCGGAAAGCGTGCCGGTTGAAAACAACGTGAGAAAAGCTGCGTCGGAAGAAAAGGCCCCTGCGGATGACAAACAGGATGACGGAAACTCTGCTGCTGAGGAGAGAAGTGACGATGAGGAGCCAAAGCTTGGCCTGCTGTACCAGCCACTGGAGCTGTCAGGTTCTCGGCAGCGCAAGAAGGTTGAGCGGCTGGACGTGAGCTTCCGTACAGCGGCACGCGAGCGGCCCCCACCAGAGCAAGGAAAAGGCACACCACTGGGTGACTGCCCCCGCATCGAGCACAACATCAAACGTGAGCGCTTGGAGAGTCTCAATGCCTTGCATCGACTGCTATTTGGCCACCCAGGAGCGCCATCCGAGATCAAGAAGAATTTGAGCAAGTTCAGTGGGTTTCCCTTTGAGAAAGACTCTGCAGAGTATGTGAAGAGACAAAAGATGTTTGCAAAGCTCAAAAAGACTGCCCACAGGGACTTGCTGGGTATGCTTGACTTGGAAAAAAGTGGCACGGTCGAGGAGTGCACAGATCGCATTCTCAACTTCCTGCTCAAGCCCTTTGATAACATGAAGCCCCTGCTAGCTACCAAGAAGGGAAAGAGAAAGTCTATGACACATGCTTCCGCTGGCAAGGGCCAGGCTAAGAAACGAAAGACGGTAAATCCCAAGGCAGAGAAGGGGAAGGCATCTCGAAAGCGGCCTGCAAAGAAGACCAGCACTCCTGCCAAGCGGAGGAAAGTAGCAAAGAAAGAGGAGTCCGACGAGGACGACAAGTCTGACGAGAAAGAGGTGCCTGTGCCAACTGAACGACAATTGATAAGGCGCTGCAAAGTGAACGTTGGAACAGAAGTGACCGATTTAGTCGTTTGTATCCTGCAAAGATGTATGATGTGGGCGAAGTGGTATTTTCGAAGACAGCGCCCCAACACACGGGAAATCCAACTAAAACACAACCCAAGTACAGAGGCCCCTTGGTAATAACTGAAGTGTTGCCTGCCGACACGTACAGAGTGGCAGAGCTCAACAAGAACTCTGGTAAGAGGTACGCAACGACGGCGCACGTTTCGCAATTGAAGGCGGGGTCATCGACAACCAAAACGTCTCATCTAGACGACGACGAGGAGTCAGATGAATCCGAGCACCAACTTGACCAGGATCAGTACGACGAGCCTTTGGCAGTTAGACGCCCACGCAGGCAACGAGTAGTACCTGCCAGACTACGCGACTGCATACCATAAGACAGCTAGCCTTCTTCGTGTGTGTGTGTGTGTGTGTTACTGCGATTACCTTAACGAGGACGTTAAGATTTCAGGACGGCCGAGATGTTAGCTATTTCACAAGCTGCTTGCTAGCGCCCCTACCTTGTACACCGCGATCTGCGGCCGAGACGCGTCTATTGTGTTGTGGGATTCTGTGGCAGTGCGAGTGCGCGTTCGATAGTGCGACGACGAAGCTGTGCGAGTGTGAGCGCGAGTTACCGTGTGCGTGTTCGAGGAACGCTATGTGCGAGTTCCTGTGCGATAAACGTGAGCCCCTGCGTTGCTTTCTGTGTGAGCACTCTTCCCTTTCCCTTTTCCCTTAATAAACCAAGTTTTATTCAATCAAACCACTGTGACCTGTGAGACGCGGCTGTCTTCAACACTTAAGTGTTTGTCACATCTGGAGCCGTAAGAAGGGAATTTATGCCGTGTTGGAAATTGAAGGAGTTTCCGTATCGTTCCTGATTGACACCGGATCATCGGTTTCAATCCTAGCCGAAGAACTTTACCAACGTCATTTTGCTACTGCATTTCCTCTGACATCAACATCCGTCCAGCTCCTCGATTATTCTAAGTCAGCAATTCCAATAAAAGGATGTTTCATTGCTCCAGCCACATTTCACGGCCGATGCACTTCTGTTCTTCTGTACGTTGTGCCTGGAGGAACAACCATACTTGGTTTAGATGGTATCGCAGCTCTGGATATGAAGATTCAAGGATCGCCGCTCAGGTGTCTGCTAATGACACAAGAAACTCCTGTGCTACCTCCTGAATTACGTTCCGAGTTCGAGCACTTGTTTGAAAAACAGCTAGGAACTGTCAAGGGTTTCACTCACAAGGTCAGAGTTCGAGCGTCTGTTCAACCAGTGGCCAGCAAGCTGAGACGACTACCACTCGTCATTCGTGAGCAAGTCTCGGCAGAAGTACAAAAATTAGAAGCTCAGGACATCATTGAGCGCGTCGACTCTTCAGAGTGGGTCTCACCAATTGTTGTAGCCAGAAAAAAGGATGGCTCGATTCGCATGTGCGTAGATCTACGAGAGCCAAACAAAGCTATAGTGGTGGACAGTTTTCCCCTGCCACAAACTGAGGAACTTTTGAACAGCTTGGCTGGAGCACAGCGATTCTCCAAGCTAGATTTAGCTTCGGCATATCACCAGTTACCACTAAGTCCAGAAAGTCGTGATCTTACGACGTTTATAACACACGACGGCCTATTCCGCTTCAAGAGGGTTTGCTTCGGACTAGCATCGGCACCGTCAGCGTTTCAGAAGATGATGCATATGATCCTCAAAGGATGCAAATGCGTGTTATTTTACATTGACGACATAATCGTGTACGGACGCTCCCGAGAGGATCACTTGGTCAATTTGCGCGCGGCTTTGAAACGGCTCTCTGATGCTGGTCTCCGGCTCAATCATAAATGCGTTTTTGACGTCGCAGAGTTGACTTTCCTTGGCCATGTTGTCAGCGCCAAAGGGTTATTCCCACTGACGTCATCTATCGAGGCGATAACCAAGGCACCATCACCTACAAATATCAATGAACTTCGTTCGCTGCTGGGACTTGCAGGCTTCTACTCCAAGTTCATCCCGCATTTTTCTGATGTTGTGGAGCCAATGCGTGCTTTGCTTCGAGGAAATGCGCCTTTCGCTTGGACTGCAGCAGCACAAAGCGGCTTGGAGCAGCTGAAAACTCTGATAACGTCTTGCGAAGTTCTTCACCTTTTTGATCCTCAGTTACCTGTGTACGTTACAACTGATGCCTCAGGATATGGATTAGGTGCTGTACTGCAGCAGGATAACGGAACATCACTGCAAACTGTCGCGTTCGCCTCTCGTACTCTGCAACCACATGAACGGAAGTACTCGGTCGGTGAACGCGAGGCCCTTGCCTGCGTCTGGGCCTGCGAGCACTGGCACGTTTACCTGTGGGGCCGACCTTTCATTTTGCGGACAGATCACGCTGCTTTGGTTACGCTCCTTTCAACGAAAGGCACAGGTCACCGTCCGTTAAGGATTGCGCGCTGGTCATCACGGTTGCTGTGCTACAACTACACCATGGAGTACAGGAAGGGTAGCGAAAACGTCGTGGCTGACGCACTCTCCCGGCTGCCCCTAGAGAATTTCATCCGCGATGCACCCGAAGAAGAATTTATATGTCTTCTGTCCCCAGTAGTTACCATGCAAGAGCTTCAAGAAGCATGTGCCGCCGATCAGGTTATCTCTCAAGTGAAGCAGTTTATCACTACTTCTTGGCCTGACAAGAAATCCTTGTCAAAAGATCTACTACCGTACTTTCACGTGCGATCTGAACTCTCTGTTGTTAGCGACGTTCTGTGCCGGGGTGACAGGATTGTCGTGCCTACAACTTTGACACGCCGTGTTATGGATCTGGCACATGAGTCACACCCAGGAATTAGTCGCACCAAAGCTCGTCTTAGAGAGTCATATTGGTGGCCATGCATGGATAATCACATTGAAGAACTTGTGCGCACATGTGTAACTTACCAGTCATGCGACAAATCCGCGCGTACATCTGCAGCTCCAATGCAGCCCGTCACTCTTCCCGAGAAAGCTTGGGAAAAAGTCGCTATCGACATTGTGGGACCTTTCACGCAAGCTTCAGCCGACTGCCGTTTTGCCATCACAGTTATTGACTATTACAGCAAGTGGCCAGAGGTGGCTTTCGTACGAGATGCGACAACATATACAGTGAAGAAATTTCTACTTGAACTTTTCGCAAGAGAAGGATATCCACGCGGTATCGTATCCGATCATGGACCACAATTTTCTTCGGCGAATTTTGAAGAATTTCTCACAGAGCGCGGAATCACGCATTATAACTCTTCTGTGTATTACCCGCAAGCTAATGGTTTGGTTGAAAGATTTAACAGGGTATTAAAGTCATACATTCAATTGGCCCTGTTAGAACGCCGTGATATGAGAACAGCAATGCTTGATTACCTGCAAACATATCGCTGTACGCCTCATGCGACTACTGGTGTTGCACCCGCTGTTCTTCTTCATGGACGACAACCTCGAACCAGACTCGACATTGTGGGATTGCCTGACAAATGTTTCAGCACGGACCCTTCAAAGGCACTGCAGGAGTTGCGAGAGCGCATCAAGAACAAGCAAATCAAGTCGAAGCGTTACACCGATGAAAAGCGCGGTGCCAAGGAACCCAACTTCGTCGTTGGTGACTACGTCCGGGTTAAATTACCTGCAGTTCATGGGAAGCTATCTCCACAGTTTTCTACGCCCAAGAAAATTATTGAGAAGCGTGGACCCGCCTCTTACCTGTTAGAAGATGGCCGTGTCTGGAATGCTTCCAAGTTAGCGGCCGTTCACCGCGAAGCTATCAGCAAAATGAAGTTCGGTACCTCTGCTGTCATGAACTGGTCACCGGCATCCGATAATTCCGCTACTGCAGCTGTAAATCACCCTTCACAACCTGGCACGTCAAGCGCGGATAACTATGAGAATGCACGCTTTAACCATGAACCACCTGCTGCAGAGCGCACGCAACAAGCTTCATTTAATCTGCCGGGATGCGAAGCCCGCGTGAGAAGAAGCGCCCGTAACAAGAAGACGCCGAAGAAGCTGCAGGACTACATTAGGCAATAATGGACAAACAACCGTTTTCTTTTTTTTTTTCTTCGTGTTTTGTATTTTTTTTTTCCAAGAGGGGATATGTTGTATAAGGCATCGCTGCCGACTGCAGCGCCATTAGATGGCGCGTGCTTGGGAGCCGGCCTGAAGAGAAAGACGAGGATAGAATAAACAGTCAGGGACTGAGTAATGTCTGTAATGTCTCCTTCCAGTATCCTGCACGATACAACACTTCGTACATGCGTTTCTCAATAATCCCCGCATCAGAGTTCGTCTTGGCGACACTTTGAGCGATGAAATAGGAATATTTCACGACGTACCAAAGGGAAGTGTTTTATCTCTCTTATTATTTAACATCGCCATGGCTAGCCTCCCAAGAATACTAAACCATTGAACACCAGTGAAGATATCTATATATGCCGATGATATCTGCATATGGGTCTCCGGCTACCAGCATCGTCGCCTCGCACGAATAGCCCAGGGAGCAGTAAATGTCATTCAGGACTTGGCAACGCTTGGCTTAGCACTATCAGCAAAGAAATCATCATTCGTACTATTTCCTGGAGTGAAAAGAAAATCTACAAACTTCAATCTGATTATGTACGGATATTAGATTCGACAAGTCGCCAACGTCCGATTTCTTGTCATTACCTTAGACCACAGGCTACTCTGGCGCTACGCTGTTTACCAGTTTATGGCGTCATCCTCACAAAGGCTACATGCGCTCAAGTGAGTCGCTGGCATACGCTGGGCCAACCGCCCGACGTCGATGCTACGGCTACATACAGCGTTGGTTACCAGTCGGATCCTATACCAGCTACCTCTGATGTCACCCTCAGATAGTCGATACGAGCGCTTAGAATCCATACACAGAACAGGTATTCGACTGTGCCTTGGAGTTCCTTAGCCGGCATCGAATAAGAAATTACTCTACAAAGCTGAGTCACGCCCTCTACGACTTCAGGATTCCCAGACTCTCATGACCCAGCTACTACGCTTGAGTGAGTCTTCTCCCGGCAAAGCCCTCTTAACACGTATAGGTCACAGTCCGCGCTCACATTTTTATGCAGCACTGAACACGCTTTGAATCTTAGGATTGCGCTGCTCGAAACAAAGGAAAACGATAGAACCGCCCCGGACATTCGAGGACATCACATGCAACTTAAGTGTACCACCATTGCAGCCAAAGAGCTGCATTCCATCTGCAGAAGCCAAGTCACTAGTCCTGGAACATTTGAACGCTACTTACTCGAGTCACCTGCAAGTATACACAGATGGCTCTGTCAAAGTAGACGAAGACGCTGCGCAGATGTATTCGATATTTCCTCTCTGAGATACACGTGGTCTGGCCGTCTGGACTGTACAGCCTCGTCGACAGTTGTGGAAGGCGTGGCAATAGCTGCCGCTCTGCGCAAACTAAAGACTTTGCCTGCGTAGAATGTGGTTGTCCTTACGGACTCCAAAGGCCGCATTACAACAACTCTACCGTGGTCTGCCATACATCAAGTTGCCACGCAAATCATTAGCCCTCGTGAAAGAACTCCACAACAAAGGTTTCACAGTAAAGTTTCAGTGGATTCCCTCCCATAATGGTATTTCTGGCAACGAAAAAGATGATGCGCTTACATATGCAGCACTCATATCATCCTCCCAAAGTCAAGGCTCCAAAGAGTAATCAAGTTAAAAATCTAAAATTCGTAATCACTTTGGGGCGCTTTGGGTTCCACCACATATGCCCTTCGTAACCAAGAGATTTCACTGAGAGGAAGCCTCACTTCTACATCGAATAAGGACAGGATCTGCTAATACACCAGCCTGGTTGTTTAAGGCGGGGCGAATCAATTCTCTGAACTGTACGGCATGCGACGAGACAGGAGACATTGAACGCTTTCTGTGGTCGTGCCCGAAATTCCAAGTTGAAAGGGACGCTCCCGTGAGCATCTGAAAAAAAAAAGGACTTTCGATCACATGCTCTGGCTGTGCCCTGCCATAGAAAACTCTATACTTTCCACAAAGCAACAGTGGGAGGAGTTCCTACGAAGCGACCACCACCACATCCAACTCCAGGCTGTCCAGAGGGCCCACGACATCGCAACGGTATTTCGCCTCCCGGTGCCATCGTGGGCGGAGCCACCGACTTGTCCTGAGGGCGCCTTCGGCTCCCCCTGGCCAGTTTCTCAGGACCAATTAAAGTTCTTGTCACCGTCACCTTCCGCATGCGCACCTGCACCACCTTTTATTTCCTGAGGGATCAGTAATTATGGTGTTTTACGTGCCAAAACCACAATCTGATTATGAGGCACGCCGTAGTGGGGGCCTCATAACTCCGGAATAATTTGGAATACCTAGGGTTCTTTATAGTGCACCTCAATTTAAAAAGACGGGTGTTTTCGCATTTCTCCCCGATCGAAATGCGGCCGCCGTGGCCGGAATTCGATGCCGTGGGCGGGATTCAAGCGTCGGGCCATTTCCATGGCCTCCCTGCAGACGGTGTCAGTATATTTCAGTCGCACACTCAAACTGCCGTAGCAGCTCCTGGCGAGCGCTGGTTTCCCATTCCTTGTATGTTCATACTCTGACGAAGGCCGTGCCATGGCCGAAACGTTATATAGGAAGTAAAATTTGCTTTTTCGTACGTGTGACCACTTTTTCCCCTGAATGTGCACCACGCCCACTGAACTGCGTTTTTTTTTTCGAAAAGAGCTCCTCGCTTGCGCACATTTAGAAAATGCGCACAAGAGAAAAGTTTGTTGATTCTTTCAGGCGACATAGTAACAAATCCGGGTCCAAACACTTAGAAAATGTTGGCCGAACTGCTGTCAGGACAGGCTCGTATAAGCAACAGAACATCAGTACTAACCTCAAAAGTTGGCTCTTTTGATAATAGGCTGTCTAAAGTAGAGTCACTTGTCGCCAACACTGCGGACGTCGTTTAACGTGTGCAGGAACTAAAAAATAGTGTGTCTAGTCTCTCAGATATGATACAAAAGCTGGGGTGCTATGCAAGATGCGCCGAGTTTCTCGTTCGCACGAGTTTTACCCGAGTTTGCTTGATGGCAGTCAGTGAACATAGATAGCAAGGAACGTGCAATAACAGCAGGTAAAAAGAAATGTCGAGATAAAGCCGCGTATGACAACATGAGCGCACCCTGCGCAGCACAGTGCTTCCGCGCTTCAAGCACAGAGGACTGCGCAACAAAACGCGCCAGCGTTGTATTGTTAACAACGTATTATCGCAATTTAGCAATACCCTCACTGTCCCGCTGTCTATCTGCACACTTGCCGTGAGCCGCTTGCCACGCCTTTCTCGGGCGCGTCAAGGGCGTGCCTCCTCTTTCGGGCATTATCTTTCTATCCTACTTCGAATGCGAACAGAGCACATGCGGTGCATTCTTGCACCTACACTTTCAATCAATCGAATACATCGAAATACAACAAATGATATTTCTTAATGTATTGGTTTTTTCTTTTGAATACTATAAATTTGTGATGACGAACGGACATCGAGTGAATTATTAATTTTTGCACTTTTTGCCGCGAGTGGTGACAGTGAGGCGAAAGCTTCCAAGCGGATACACTCTAGAGGGTCGCACGCACGAGGCAGTTCATACCAACGTTACTAGATCTTTCTTTGTTCATACGGTGAGCAGTCGCCAGGGGCGCTGCAGTGCTATTCTCAATAAAATCGATGCGATAATGAAGCATAAGGTCAGTCACGACAATGATCTGTCCATTCCCTGTCTATTAGGGGAATGGCAACGCAGCGCGGCGGCATGGCTGTCCACTGCAGGCGCTTTCACTGAGGCGGCTACTAAGGGCGCCGCTTTACCAACTGAAACGTCACTCCAGCCATAGAGACGGGGGCAACGGCTGGTATTGTAGGGTCCATAGTGACGCAGCACAGTGAAAATGGTCCAGTTTATCTGCGTGCGCGAAGTCTCCGCGATGCATTGCGAAGAAGAGCGTGCTGCCCAGCGACACAATTCATCGCTTGTCACCACTTGCCCAGTGAATGTGCCTCCGTGCGCATGTACGCAGAATTTGATTCTGTTGTTCACTCCAATGTGCTTGCCGATTGCCTCTGCTGCTGAGCTAACAGCGATCGCAGATGGATATCGTAACTACAGCGCAGCAATCGCATTTTGGCGGGTGAGGGCTCTTCTGTGCAGTTAGGAAATTAGACTTCGAACGCAGGAAGGTGTTGCAATTGTTTAGTTCGCCGTGCTTGTGATGAAGAAATGCCATCGCACAGGGTGTGTTTGCGCTGACCGCTGCCCGCGTTTGCGACACTGCGGCTCCGATACATCTCTGATGACAGCAGCCATCTCAAATGACAGCTGCGATACGTTGTCGTTGGAAAACACTACGCACTGCTCAGGATCGTCGTTCTCCGCGGCTCATCGACGCCTTGCAAGCAGCTACAGTGACCTGCCGATAATTATTTGCTGTGCACTATGTCGCCACAATGCAGGCAATGAACCGTTTTGTGGGGCCATCACAGCCCAAGAAGATATATGCATAAATAAGCCAGCGAAAGTCGAGGCTTTATATATATATATATATATATATATATATAGTGGTGCTCAGTACATCACCGATGACAGTGCGTTGTGCGTGTTTTATTTCACCAGTCAAGACTTTTAATGCCTCTCAGTTCCGCACCACGTCGATCTTGCCGAAAAATAAGTTGGGCGTGGCCCAACCGTGGTGGGCGCGCACAAGAGTTAGGTGCCTCGCGCGGGGCGTGACCTATGGTTTTTATTGACAGGCGAACTCGTGCCAAACTCGTACATCGCGAAACCCCCCTCGAGTTGAACTCGTGAACATGGCGGTGGCAGCAGCAGCCTGTGTCATCGCTTCCAGCGGCAGTAAGCGTCAATATGACCGTCTGGACTCGTTCACCTACATGACCGACGTAGAGTTTAGCGTCATTTTTGCCGTTCCAAGACGTCAGTGCGCTGGCTTTGTGACGAGTTAGGAGAAAGCTCTCATGTGCGGAGACACCGTGCTCGTGGCGGGCAAATTATGCTTTCCGAGCACATATTGGTGTGACTAGGCTGCGGAGGAAAGGTTTGTGCGATTGCTTCGGCTGTCTCCTGTTTCAAGCGCTGCTCGTCCACCGCGCCCAAGCCCCAGGCCTGGCGTCGTCATCGGAGTACTGGGGCAACTGCGAGCACCTGGGGTTCAACCCGGACCAACCAACCTGCGCAGGCGAAGTGGTCACATTATATTGCAAGGTTCCGAATGGACGCCGGGCTGCCTTCCGGTGCAACAGCTGCCGAAATCAGTTTTCGCAGTTACACGGTACCACTGCACTGCACGGGCAGAGAGGCGAAGAAAGTTACTTCGCCAACACGGGCCGCCTCGGCCATCCGAACGACCACCTCTCCAGGCGGCAAATGGTTTTGCTCAAGTACTGCGTGAGCCAAAGTGTAGACATATGGCTGTTGAAGGAAATGACGGGCGACTTGTTTCCTCTATCGGAGCACGCCATCGCCGACTGAAGGAACTACCCCCGTAAGTTCGCGAGGGACGAGCTCCTGGCGCGACCTCCACTCGGAGGCCCCGGGTAGATAGCGCAAATTGGCGAATGTCTTCTTCGCGGCGAGCAAAAGTACAATTGAGGCCGCCTAATGTCGAGCGACAATTTTCCGCCGAGCCACCAAAATTACGGCCGTGTTAAAGATGGTGGCCCTTGGGTCTTCGGCATGTTCTGCGCGACCAGAGGGGTGCTGCGACTTTAAAGGTCGACCGACGAAAGGCGGCGACGCTAGGCGCCATTATTGCAGCCAATGTTCAACCGGGGACCATTATTCATAGTGACGAATTGGCCGCACACATAAATATTCCAAATTTAGTAGATGCTAACGGGGCTATGCCTCAATTTGCATTGGGAGATAGTCAACCACAGCGTAAACTTTGTGGACCCCATCACAGGCGTTCACGCGCAAAAAATAAAAAGTTATTGTCAAAAAATGTCACAGTTTCGCCCTAAGGGCGAAGCAAGGAATGCGATAGCAATACAGCAATGTCATACGAAGTAAGGTGAGCGGCTTTGGTAGCAATATGAATTGTAGTAAACATGAGCTGATTAAGTAAGCAGGTGTGCTGCGGCGTAAGAAGACCGACATGAAGAGAGACTCGATGACCGCGAGAAGGCGCGTGTGAAACGGTGGTGTTGATGAGAAGCGCTTCCCGTGGGCAGCGCGTGCGAAGGGACACACCTGTAGCGCTGCACTGCCGACCTGGGCAGCATTGCATGTGTAGCGTGCGTTGGAAAATGTGGCCCGACTATTACTAACTGATTGAACAAGCGTGGTGTGAGCGCGCACAAACAAACATGAATAGATCACACTGAATGACTGCAGACAACGACTGTCAAAACGCTGGCAGCAAGCGCATACGCCGCAGCAGCGGGCGAAGGTACGTGCGGTCTATCGCTTCAACGGAAACTGAGCGGCGAATGCACGGCGCATAAAGGTCAGAGCCGTGTGGAGATAAGCGACGGTGCGAGCGAGCGACGAGCGGGGTTGTTGGCAGAGTAGAAGTGCGCTCCCCCCCCCCCCCCCCGCTCCCTCCGGCGCTGGCTTCCCGCTTCCTTGCTTGCGCGTGGGAGATTGAGTGCGTTCGCTCTCCGTGATGGCGCGCGTCCCCGGCCGCACGCTTCCGCTCGGGCATACGGCGCGCGGCGAAGATTTTATCTATAGGGAACCTCACGGCGACGCCGACGGCAGAAATCCGGTTGAAGTGTCCATATAATTGCTATCGCAATAAAGGTGAAGCGTCACCTCGTCAGCGATAGGTACAGGGTAACTGCACCGATGCTGGAGTCCCACCTGGGATGGATGTGGTGGCACTCAACCACCACGTGCGCTGCAAAGACCCTCTCTTGAGTTTGTTAGAAACCACGGATCGCTCGGGCTACCCAGTATAAAGAGTCTTTCCTGCGGTTGTTAAAAGCCATCGCTCGACGCTTGCCAGTATGAAGGTGCATCGCAAAGAAAAGAAAAGAAAACGTAGTTTTCTGACCCTTGTATGAGTGCTTTCCGGCATTCATGAGTGCTTACACGGTAAGCACGCGGCAAACCATTTCGGCGCTAGCCGACGTTCACTTCGTCTCGCAGCTGGGGTGCCTCGATGCGCGCGAGGCACCCTACTCGCAGCCTTTCTTTAGCGCGAGCAACGAGCGATCTGTTAAAAGCCCAGTGTGAAAACCAGGCGCACACCGATCTGTGCTCGGAAACAGGAGCGCAAGCACGTAGCGAGCCGCACCAATCCTATCCAGAGGAAAGAGAAAGAGCAACGAGCGATCTATTGACACCCCTGTGAGAAAACCAAGCGCACACCAATCGGTGCTCGGAAATGCTAGCGCAAGTACGTAGCGAGCCGCGCCAATTGAATCCAGAGAAAAAAAGAGGAGGACGAGCGTCCCCTCGTGGTATAACGCGAAACGTAATAATCAACAAATTAGTCTAATACACATTCAGTGTACATCTTGTAAACTTTAAAATGCTTACAACCTACATTAATGTGAGAAATATTATTGTACTAAATGCATTTATTTTATAACTTGCTTGTGCCTGTAATGCACTCGATGGAACGACAAACAAATGAAAGAAGGCACAATCATGCACCGACCGTATGATGGCGTGAGCCCCAGTTTGTCGACCGCCCATATGGCAACGCCCAAGGGTTGATAGCCACCCAGAGTGAATCTAGATAAACCAATGAAACTGGAGGCGTGCCGACGGACAAACTTTGTCTTGTTACCATTTGTTCTTTCATCTTGGGGCGTCGTCAGAGCTCGTGAAGATCCCGAGTTTCGCCAAACTCGGCGCATCCTGCATAGCACCCCTGTAGCGTTAGAACGGCGACCTTGAAACTCGGTCGCGACGGAATAACCTGATTATTCTCGGTTTATCTGAAACACCGAACGAGACACCTGAGGCACTTCTTACTTGGGTATAGACGGTTTCACGCTCGCGATAACAGCAGCGAGCACGCCGCCCCCAAGAAACTTCCGGTCACGTGCCTTATCAGTCTTCTATGTTTTAACGCATGGTTGCTTCTTTGCCAGTTACACTTAGCAGCTACGTCAGAGGGCAAAACCGGAAACCGTGCAGGGCCTATGTTTGTAAACAGTGAAACTGTCTATAAACTACGCATGCTTACGACAAAGCTTGACCTCACGTGTGATAACATCGAGCGTTGCCACAGACTTGGGCTAAAATATTACTCCATCTCCCGCTAAAGGGAACCATGTGTGGATGCGAAGCAGCGGGGAGATGGTTAGCTTGAGCGGGAGATGGTTTCGTGGCAGCGGCCCGAGCGCTCATCGCGGCGCTGCACAGGAGAGAGAATGAGGCGCGCGCGCTCCGTCATTTTCATACCGCGGAACTACCGTGGCGCCCCCAGCGGAGTATGCAGCTGTCGCACCACCTGTCGTGCACGCCGCTCCGGATTCCTAGAGGAGAGAAGGGGGAGCGTAGGAGAGGAGAGAGAGGGAGAGGCGACGCGCCTGCGCTGTGGGGGTGTGGTACGCGGGCGTCGCTCCGTAGAGGATTCCTAGAGGAGAGAAAGTGGGGGAGCGTAGGAGAGGAGGGAGAGGGGGAGGGGACGCGCATGCGCTGGGGGGGGGGGGGGGGACGCGGGACCGACGGACAGAGCCGCCGGCAAGAAATGTTTTTTTTTTCGCATTCCTTGCTGGCGGCAAAATTCCATTTCTTCCTACAGTCTAGTGTTAAATTGTTGATCTACTACGCGCTGTTTGCCTCTCACTTGAATTATTGCTTGCTTGTTTGGGGTAAAACAACTTTAATAAACATAAACCGCCTGCATGCGCTTCAAAAGAAAGCCCTTCGACACATAGCTGGTGAGCCTTTCTACGCACATACAAAACCCCTTTTCAAGCGCTTTAACCTTATCTCCGTTCCAAGTCTTTACGCATATACGCTGGCAATAAAATACAAACAAAATATTATCACCCCTGACAAGATGCTAGAGTCTATTGCTCAGTTAACATTGAGGGCACGCATTTACCCTACACGTAATACAGATATATGGAGCGTGCCGTATTCTCGAACATCTTATGGTACGCAGATGCTTCGACACACTCTTCCTGTTCTCCTGAATTATCTGCATGAGAACAAGATTGACATTGCAAATGTGAATAAAAAAAGTTTACGTGCTTTTTTTTATTATGCAACTGTAGGACACCTTGTATTTATATTGTCTATATTTTGTATATTTGTCTCAAATCACATTGATTTACATTATGTGCTTTATATTTTCTTTTGCATCCCATTATATCACGGTAATAATATTATATTACAGTGATATATTACATTATATTACTGTATTATTCTGTCTTACATCTCATTATATTCTTATCACACTTGTATAATTGCAACTAAATTGTATAACTATGTGCTTTTTTCCCTATGTGCATTTTTTTCTCTCTTTTTTTTTTTCCCTGGTCATCACTGCTGCCTGCCATGTATACGGGGTCCTGAGCCTTTGTCAAATGAACTAGTTTTCACTTTTTGTTCGGGCCTCCTTCCATTTCTTTATGGAAAAATAAACCTGATTTGATTTGATTTGATTTAAAAGGATCGGAAAAGATAGACCTGACCCGCCGTGGTGGCTTAGTGGCTTCGGCGTTGCGCTGCTAAGCCTGAGGACACGGGATCGAATCTCGGCCATGGCGGCGGCATTTCGATGGGGGCGAAATGCAAGAACGCCCGTGTGCCGTGCACTGGGTGCACGTTAAAGAACCCCAGGTGGTCAAAATTAGTCCGGAGTCCCCCACTACGGCGTGTCTCATAATCATATCCTGGTTTTGGCACCTAAAACACCATAATGTAATTTTTTTTAAAGATAGACCTGTCGTCATCAAACTGTACGATTGCCCGGCCACGGCGGCTGCATTTAGATGGGGGCGAAATGCGAAAACACCCGTGTACTTAGATTTAGGTGCACGTTAAAGAACCCCACCAGGTGGTCCAAATTATTTCGGAGCACCCCCCCCCCCCTATGGCGTGCCTCATAATCAGATCGTGGTTTTGGCACGTAAAACCCCATAACTTTTTTAAACTGAGATGTTAACAAATTATATCAGTGAATACTTTTCTGCACGCGTGCGGCAGGTGTGCAGATCGCTGTGGCAGAATTCTGCTGAACTCAGTAAAGTCGCAAACAAAGTATACGGTTGCAACAAGAGCACCTGATTATCAACAGTGTTCGGCACGACTGGAACGACGTCAGAAAGCGCGTTGTTAAGGTATCTGATAATACCACTCCCAGGAATCCCAACTGACTCCCACATAAAAGGAAACTGACACTTCTGAACCATTTGACACTTCAAAAGACGCTACTAAGGATTGCAAACTAACTGCATACAAGACACTGATCAGGCCAGTTTTGGAGTATGCGTCCGTTGTCTGGTCCCCGTATTCTTCTTGTGACGCTAACAAATTGGCATCTCTGCAAAACAAAGCGATAAGATATATTTACAACAGATATGACCACCATTTTTCACCCTCTTCACATGCCCATGATCTATCGCTTGACACACTTGCACACAGACGCACGTGTGAGCGGCTTATCACTTTGCATAAAATCATACACAGGTCGTCGGTTATTGCGGCACCGTTTTCATTTGTCAAGTGTCCTGCGCGTGCAACTCGAAGCACTCACCCCCTTAACCTTGTTCCATTTCAATCAAGCTTGAACACTTTTAAATTTTCATTTTTCCCGCCAACAGTCGAGCTCTGGAATGGCCTTGACGGCTCACTTCGACAGTTATCTCCCGCACAATTCGCGAAAGAAATCTACCACATCTCTCATTAGTTCTAAGATCTGCTGGTGTACTCTTTATTTTTTGTAGCTTTGAATACATGCCTTTATTTACACGCAATATTGTTTGCACTGACCATGCACATATGTAACATGCTCTACTGATTGTATGCTATATAATGTTTTATTTTGCCTATTTAGGCTACTTATGTACCCACCCCTGCAATGTCTCACACTGAGACGGCAGTATTTGTAAATAAATAAATAAATAAATAAATAAATATATATATATATATATATATATATATATATATATATATAATGCGCGCAGCTTGGTTAATAAATACGTTTCTTTCAACTGACTTGTACAATGCCACAAACCATCAGTAATATGTGTTACTGAGACATAGTTAAATGGCTGCATTTTGGAGAGTGAATTTTTTCCCACGGGTTACTCGGTATTAAGAGAGGACAGAACTGTCGGTCGCGGTGGTAGCGTATCGCTTTTTATTTCTAAAAATATTAGATGCGTATTGCTTCCGGAGATTCTTCATTGTGAATCTTTTTGGTGCAAGATTGACTTTGGTGGCTTTACTATTGTGATTGGCTCTGTATACGGACCGCCAAATGATGTCAATTCAATCCAGGCTGTTACGGATTGTATCGCAGTAAACAGGCTACAGAATAGCAAATTAGTAAGATGAGCCGAAATTTTAATGCCCCTTGCATAGACTGGTATTCTCTTTCTTCAAGTGGACGTGACCGAGCCATCTGTGACGTTCTAATCAATCTCGCTGTGTCATATGATTTAACACAGGTCCTTAGCTCGTACACCCGAGAATCTGCCATTTTATATTTGGTCTTCCTGAGTGACGGGTTCCGGTATAGTGGATGCGACGTTGTCTAAAGCATCTCCGATCACTAGGCGGTAATTGTCTGGCTAGATGTTGCTCTGGAGCCCAATAAGTCAACATACAGTACTATCTATGACTTTTCTTGAGCTGACGACAAATCCATCGTCACCTCGCTTTTATCACATTTTGATGAGTTTATGTTTTCGAGTGATGCTTTATGTGTTGACTTGCTGAAATGTTTCACAACATTGTGAAAGAGTGCACAGCTCGTACCCAAAAAGTGCGTAAAGCGAAACCCGAAGCACCCATGGTATACTAAGAGATTATACAGTTGATCCGCCGGATAAAGCACTTTCGCCGTAGCTCCTGCACTCAGAAAGTCCACCAAAACTCAACGTTAATACCACTTATAAATATTCTTAAGACTAAAATGCAGAATGCTAGAGACTTCTACTATAACCACACTCTGACGACATTCCTAAAAGAATACCCATCCAAATTCTGGAAAACAGTCGTTCCTCCTGTGTCCAAGTCAATTTCTATGGTCGTTAATGGACAGTCGTGCTCTAAGGCTGTCATGATATCTGAAGCGTTCAATACTTACTTTAAATCTGTTTTTTGTTGAAGATAACGGCATTATCCCTACTTTTCATCGTCAACCGGACGCTCTTCGGGTTGACCTCCCTGCCTTTCCTCTCCTTGCTCTCTCTCTCTCTCTTTCATCGTGATAGTGCTTCAGCCTGTTTTCCAAAACTTCAGATAACGTTCAGCGGAGTTCACAGCCTCTTGTTAAATATCGATACCCGAAAATGTGCTGGACCTGATAACATTCCAAACATGTTCCTAAAGAGATACTCGGAATACTGTGCGCGGTATCTGACTATCATCTTTCAGAAATTTATTGATTCGCACACTGTTCCTCGTGTCTGCGAGGCTGCTCAATCTGTACCAGTACACAAATCTGGAAATAAGCAAACAATTTCCAATTATGGACCAATTGTGTTATTATCGACCTGTTGTATAAACTACTAGAACACATAATTTTCGTGCTCAGGTTGCAAGATACGCATTTGCTGCCGCAACAAAGCGTCGCTCCCCCTCCCTCCCTCACTCCCATACCACCACGGCGTTTCGTGCCACGGAAGTCGCGTTTGCTTTCCGCCGTGCGTTCGCTCTCTGTGATAGCGCGCGTCCCACGCGCGCTTTCACTCGCACATACGGCGCGCGGCGACGATTTTATCGCCCTTGTACTTTATACGGAACCTCACGGCGACGGAAGCAATCTGCTTGTAGTGTTCATATAATTGCTATCGCAATAATAAAAAATGTCACAGTTTCGCCCTAAGGGCGAAGCAATGAATGCGATAGCAACACAGCAATGTCATACGAAGTAAGGTGAGCGGCTTTGGTAGCAATATGAATTGTAGTAAACACGAGCTGATTATGTAAGCAGGTGTGCTGCGGCGTAAGTAGACCGACATGAAGAGAGACTCGATGACCACGAGAAGGCGCGTGTGAAACGGTGGTGTTGATGAGAAGCGCTTCCCGTGGGCAGCGCGTGCGAAGGGACACACCTGTAGCGCTGCACTGCCGACCCGGGCAGCATTGCATGTGTAGCGTGCGTTGGAAAATGTGGCCCGACTATTACTAACTGATTGAACAAGCGTGGTGTGAGCGCGCACAAACAAACATGAATAGATCACACTGAATGACTGCAGACAACGACTGTCAAAACGCTGGCAGCAAGCGCATACGCCGCAGCAACGGGCGAAGGTACGTGTGGTCTATCGCTTCAACGGAAACTTAGCGGCGAATGCACGGCGCATAAAGGTCAGAGCCGTGTGGAGATAAGCGAAGGTGCGAGCGAGCGACGAGCGCGGTTGTTGGCAGAGTAGAAGTGCGCCCCCCCCCCCCCCCGCTCCCTCCGGCGCTGGCTTCCTGCTTCCTTGCTTGCGCGTGGGAGATTGAGTGCGTTCGCTCTCCGTGATAGCGCGCGTCCCCGCACGCTTCCGCTCGGGCATACGGCGCGCGGCGAAGATTTTATCTATAGGGAACCTCACGGCGACGGCGACGCGACGGCAGAAATCCGGTTGAAGTGTCCATATAATTGCTATCGCAATAAATGGGCGGCTAAAGTGCACAAGTATACGTACATGAAAAGCGTGGACACAGAATGGAGGAAGAGGTCAAGGAAGTTGGCAACCAAGTACAGGATAATCGAAACTGTAAATAGACAACCAGGAGTCATCAGAAAGAAAGTGAGAGAAATAGAGACAGTGAATTGGATGCAAAGAATGGAAACAAAAAGGTCCATGGAGATTTACAAGAATTAGAAGAAAGAAATTAGAAGGGAAATCTGTACGATAACACAAAGGGCTGTGCCTTGCTATTTGAGGCTCGAGCCGGTTGCCTACGGACCAAAACACACCGGAGCAAATATTCGGAAATAGATTAGGCATGTGTATGCGGCAGTAAAGATCCAGAGACCACTCAGCACATCCTAATGGAATGCGACGGGATTCACCCAGCAAGAGCCGTAGGTAACGTACAACTTCCAGAAGCGCTTGGGTTTCAAGTGGAAGGAAACATCAACAGATCAGCCGTAGAGGTAAGCAAGAGACGGTTAGAGTACTGGTGAAAAAAAAAAGCAGGGAAAATATTGATACGACCTGATCTCTTAAAATCATAAGTAGCGGTACACGGTAAATGTTGAAAAAAAAGATTAATTAGAGGTATACAAAAATGGTAGATACAGAACATGTATAGTATGCCTGATTAAATCAAGCAGGCTAGGTGACTATTTGTCGCCGCCCCGTTCGAAAAGGGATGCCATTAAATCATTATCATCATCATCGAGACTGCTAATGAAGCTGTGCAGGGTGATATGGGCTGGACAAATTTTGGAGTAAGGGAGACTCAGAGTAAAATTGATTTTGAAGAACGACTGAGGAAATGGAAGAAAGTAGATGGGGTGCAAGAGTATTCAGGTACAGGCAAAACATTGACTCACAGTGGAGGAAAAGAACTAGGAAGCTTACCAGCAAGTATGCGACCGGTATGGTCAGCAACACGGCAACAAAGAACGCAAAGTGAGGGAGGCTGAGGAAATGTCATGGGTGGCGACAATGGAAAAGAAACCTGCTATGACTAACTACCTCAAGGAAAAAAAACTAAATCAGGAAAGAAACAATTTATGATAACTCAAAGGGAAGCTCCTTACTTTTCGAAGCGAGATTAGGATGCCTTAGAACGCGTATAGTTAATATAAAGCGAGGTACACCAAGAATGAAGACGCATGTGCTTGCTGCGGTAAAGCTAGGAAAACGATGGAACATGTTTTATTGGAATGTGAAGAAATCTATCCAGCTACCAGTCTAGGCTCCTCTGACCTCCTTGAAGCCTTTGGGTTCAGGGCTAGCAGGGGGAAAGCAAACATGTCCGCTATAGAGATTAGTAAGAGGCGGTTGGAGGTTTGGTGGCAGAAAAGTAGGGAGACCGCAAACAACGGAGACGTACAGAAACAGAGTTCCCAGTAATGGTTCAAAAAGTTTGATGCTTGGAATTCTTTGTATTTGTGTGTTTTCTCAAAAATAAAGGTTGAACATTAGGCAAAATAATAACAAGAGCTTGGTGGCGCAACCCACCACCCCGTTTCAAAGGGGACGCTCATAGCATCCATCCGAGATCAGGGCGGCGAGCATAGGATACAGGAGATAACACTGGAGGTAGTGGATAAGTACAAATATCTTGGAGTGTGGATAAACAATGGGGCTGAGTACCTAACGAAACATGAAAGATATGTAACGACTAAAGGTAGCAGGAATGCAGCTGTGATGAAAAATAAGGCACTGTGGAAAACAACAGGTGCGAAGTGGTGAGATGGATTTGGAAAGGGGTGATGGTTCCTAGTCTCACTTCCGGCAATGCGGTCCTGTGCATGAGATCATAGGTTCGAGCAAGGTGTGAAATTAAGCAACGTGGGGTAGGTAGGCTTGCTCTGGGAGCACACGGAAATGCACTAAATCAGGGGGTATACAGGGTGACATGGGATGATCATTCCAGGGCGGGGAAGCTAGCAGCAATTCAGATAGAACTTGAGGAGCGATTGAAAGAAATGGGGGCGGGGGGGCAAGTTGTGGGCTAGGAAAGTTTTCGGTTACTTGTACATGAGGAATGTTGACACAAAATGGAGGAAGCGAACCAGAAAATTGTCAAGCAAATATTTGGAGAGCAGCGGGGGGAGGGGGGGGGGGGGGGGTTCTGTTGACCAAGAATCATCTGTTAAGACAAATATTAAAGAAACAAAGAGGGGCCTGTGGAAAATAGGAATGCAGACGAAATCAGCACTGGGAATTAACATACAAAACTTTCAAGCAGGAAATTGCCAAAGAAAATATCTACGATAATTCTAGGGGACGCTCTTTGTTGTTTGAAGCCAGGACGGGAGCATTCGATAATTCTAGGGGAAGCTCTTTGTTGTTTGAAGCCAGGACGCGAGCATTGCGACGAGACGGTATTTTCAGGAATCGCCCGACGTTTGTGCGCAGGCGCGAGTGAAAGCGGGGGCGAGAGAAAATCTGGGGGCTTTTGCTCCTTGAATATCTGACTTTGCCTAGGTACTACGGAGGAGAAAATTCTTTGCTCGTTTTGTATGCGCTTGTCCCTAGGCGTGCCGGCATTGCGGAGTGAGGTCGCGCGCTTGCAATGCCCGTGCGCGAGTTTGTTTGCGCTCCGACGCTGGCTGCCGGCGCGGTGAACCAGGTGAAGCAGTTGGCAATGACGCGGCCATTTGGTGATCGCTGTGTCTAAACGCCTCGCATCAAGTAACGCAGCTTCTTGTCCTCCGACATGGTAGGGTCAGCTCGCCTGAAGCGACGCACCAGGGCCGCGATTTTGTAGCAATGCCTTATGACTTAATCCATACTAGTGTTATCATCCACCGCTCACGGCCGGCTGATCCCGTTGATGACGCGAGCCGACCGTCGCTCTGACCACTGACAAAGCGCAATAAGCGCGAAAATGCATTATTACTGGAAAGGCATCGCTACAAAATACCGGTCCATGTCTTCCACCACGGTGGAAGAATATTTAGGTGTTCACACTGCGCGCGAGCGAGCGTCCAGATTATGTTCGGCCGCGCGCGGGCGCACCGAGTAGCTCTGCTGCGAGCAGATAGACGGCGCCGCGGCCAGCGGTCCCAGCTTAGCGGCGCCGGCGGCTTGGGATTCCTCCGCCTCCGCTAAATTTTCATTCATAGTGGAGTGAGTAAATCTCAAAGCGCGAAAAAAAATCGTTATTTCACATTAAAGTGATAAGTGTACCAGGCTTCGCTAACATGAAGTAACATTTTATTCCAATTCAACTTAACATAGACCGTGCATATTATTCATTGGACTTTCGTCCATTGAGGACTGAGTGGCTCTTGCAAGATCTAAAAAAAGAAGCGACTTTTTTTTTATTAAATTGCATATGAGAATGTGCCAATGTAAGTGTGTTTGACAATGCATGTTACAGCCTGTTCACAAATACACTTACACCCACCACGTAATAATTCCACAGACCTTTTTTTTTCGCATAGACACAATATGAAAAAACTTGTGCATGAAGCAGCTCGATAATTTTAATAGGTGATAACCATCCCAGAAGCTTGCGGTCTCATACACTCCCACAATGGAAAATGTTGTATAAAAACATGCAAGCGTGCAATATACACCGCACGCGCATTGTAAAAGAAAATTCAGTAGCCAGGATGGAACAAATTTGAAAATCAAGCACACATCTGCACAGAAAACAGCAGTATTTTACAGGGTGCACATATATTTAAAAATATGCAAATGTCACGTAGCTGGACAGAACCATAGTAATGTTGTTGCCGTCCCTTGGAGATACTCAGTTATTCTTTGCATTCTACCTAATTATATTAGTCTTATTTATTGATCAACTCCTTAATTATTACGATTAGATTAAAAGTGTCAATGAGAAAATTGTAGAGCAACATGAAAGACTCCCGATACAGCTTTCTATTGCTCAATACGCGCTACGTAAAAGTGTTTTTCCGAGCATGAAAGAAGCTCACGAATACACGCAAAGTGCCTCGAGCGGCCAGTCGCGCGGCAATATTGCTGTATTCGCGGGTTTCGTTCACGCTCGGAAAACACTTTTATGAATCACGTATTGAGCAACAGAAAGGTATATTGGGAGTTTTCCATGCTGCTGTACAATTCTCTCGTTCACACTTTTTATCCAATTATAGCATTAAAAAAGTTGATGAATCAATTATGAAAATAATTATGTAATTAAGCGGAATAAAAAAATAATCTGAGCATCCCCAAGCGACGGCAAACAACATTACCTTGGTTCTGTCCAGCTACGTGACATTTACATATTTTCAAATCTTGGTGCATGATAGTAAACCACCCAGTATATATCTTGTACATGCAGCAAAATTTGCACAAACTACTGTGGCACACAGAAGGTTCTCTCTTCCGCAGCGGATTTCGAGGTTTATTTTACCGTGTGAGGTTCTTTGGACAGTTTGGAAATAAGGCGGGAATCCTTTTATCGAGCGCTCCGCGTAATATGCCATCGATATCGTATCCTCTGAAAAATGGCTGGTGCAGACATGGTCGGTAGGCATTAGAGTTCGGTCTGCCCTCAGATTTGCACGGCGCCACTGCTCTAGACGACCGCTGTCGGACGGCGCTTTGAATAAAGGCACATGCTCAACCAAGTCAGGTATCCAGAATTGCAGTTCGGAACGAAGCACTTTCTAGCCATTTCAAACGCCCCTCAGAAGGCCGCTGCCACCTTCGTCGAGGGCCCGTGGCGACAATACCCAAGCACAAGCTCATGAAACGAACGCGAACAAAAACCGTGCCTTCAAAACAGCGCAACCGCACATGCAAGCAGGAAGACGAAGCAGCGGCAGCACGCGCTTTGCCGCCGAGGCTGCATGGGACCGCATACCGCAGCGCCCTCTACGACGGCGCCGAACCAGCTGCAACCAAGCCGAACATAATCTGGACGCGAGCGAGCGGCGCTTTCGCGCGCGTTGGGGGGAGAGTGTCAGCACCTCTCCTTATTCTTGCACCGTGCTTCCACGTACATAGCCCCACTCTCATTAAGTTTCTGAATGCGAGAATGGAAGGCCCATTCAGCTCGTTCCCGGCGATCGGAGGTGGCGCAGGTGTCCAAGAGCCTGCGACAGAACTCACGCCATTATGTCAGGGCGTCTTCGCGGTTCTGGAACCACGTGCGAGCACCATCCAAAAGACTGAAGTAAACGTTTCGGAGCTTCGCTTCGTCGTCCCATTCACTGAACTCCGCTACGCGCTCTCAGTCCGCCAGCCAGTCTTCCACGTCTTCAAGAAGGTCGCCATGGAAGGGACTTGGCACGCGCGGTTTTTGCAGCGTGTAATGAGGAGGTACCGGAGCAGCCGTCGCAGGGTTAGTCGTGGTAGTATCAGATGTAGCATCCGTACCTGTCGACGTTGTCGTTGTCCTCGCTGGTATAAAGGCTCAATCAGGGGCCAATCCCTCGATTCTCCGGCTGGCGCAGTGTACTAACGTGAGCTCCGGTATCGGTCTAACGTTCCTGCTGCTGGTAGGGGTCTGTTGCATGGGTCGAGAATACCCAGCACCTCCACCAGAAAAAAAAATGTCACGTTTAATAGACAGGCGACTTCTAAAAGAGGTCATTAAAGTTGGAGTTGTCAAAGGGGCAGCGCAGAACCGACAAAATACCAAGGCACTATAGCTCGTCAATTGACGAGCTAGTGATGCGTTGAGTGAGAAACGATGGTATTCCTAAATAAACGCATCACTGTTTTGATGATACAAATATAATCTCACTATCAGGGAAGGAGCAGTCTACCTGACTGGAGCAGTATTTTTTTTTTATTTGGGGTGTTGCTACGCTGCGCTCCGCAACACCCCAACGACCGCCGCTTCGCGTCGGCGCCCGGTACAAACGCGAGCAGTGAGCAGTATCCGCTTGTTTACACCACCTCAGTTCACCGAGATCAAAAGCCGTCATGACCACCACTACTGCAAGGATTTCCGCCACTAGAACAAACGCTACAATAATAAAGCGCGGCCAGCGTGGCCCAGGCACCGCCTGACATTCAACGCGCCCTTAACGATTCGCTCGATCCCTACGCACGTAGGAGCTGCGCTCGGCAAGGTCGCTGCGCCCGGTCCCGGAGATAAGAGAGCCACGCTCAGCGGAGACCAGTACCTCAAAAGTCCCTAAGCGATTATGTCTCTAGGCACCTAGGAGCTCCACGATTGCCATGACAACACGTGTTAAGCGGAGGTCTCCGCTCTCCCTACTAGCAATTGTAAAGTCGCGTACGGGCTGCCGGTGTTGGCGCGCGCGTCGTATCTTGCAAGCGATCGCCACACGGCTCTGACCTTTGTATGCGCTGTGCAATCGGCCGCTCAATTTCCGTTGAAGCGATAGACCGCACGAACCTTCGCTCGCTGCGGCGGCTGCGCTTGCTGCCAGCGTTTTGACAGTGGTTGTCTGCGGTCATCGAGTGTGATGTGTTCATGTGTGCTTGTGCGCGCTGACACCACGCTTGTTATTTCACTTAGTGAGTGAATGTGTCCAAGTTTATGCAGCCGATAAAACTACTATCCCTACTCCGAATAGCTCTCTACTAATTTGCTATCGCAATTGATGCTTCGCCTTTCGGGCGAAACTGCGACATTTTTTTTTTCATCCATGTTCTTGAGCCTTTCTTCAAAACTAATTTTGCTCTGTGCTTCTCTGGCTTCAAAAGACGCCCAACCCATATGTCACCCTGCACTGCCTCATTTGTGGTTTTACCGTGGGCTCCCAAAGCCAACCGGCCTACTGATATTTGGTTAACTTCCAACCCCGACAAGATGTCCGATTTTAAGCATAGAATGGCATTTGCGAACGTTAGCGCTGGCACCATTACTCCTTTCCAGATTCCACGCACCACCTCATACTTATTGTGGCCCCACAGTGCTCTGTGTTTCATTATTGCTACATTCCGCTTCCCTGTTATTTTCAGATTATCTTGGTTGTTGCTTGAGTAATTCTTTCCTTCGTTTATGTGTACGCCAAGGTACTTATATTGCTTCACTATGGGTATTACTAGCTGTTGAATTGACACCACGAAGTTACTCGTCTCTTCATTAAAGATCATAATTCCTGATTTCTCTGTGCTAAACTTAAGGCCTAGATTTGTCGCAGCGTTGCTACAGATATTCGCAAGTATCTGTAAATCTTTTTTATTGTTCGCTAGTAGCACAATGTCGTCTGCCTACATCAGTCCAGGGACCTTCTGTTGCACCATTTGTCCATTACGCATGTAGGATACATCAAAACCTAATTCGCTGTTTTCCAGTCGTCTTTCTATACCCTCAACGTAAAGCGTGAACAACAATGGAGACAGAGGACATCCTTGCTTCAATCCTTGGTGAATTCCCACCATTTCATTAACTTTTCGACCTTCCCATCTCGAGCTCGGGCACTCCACGCCATCTGGTGGAGGGCGACAACGGGCACAGCAGAGGGCGACAGCGACACCCCACTCCGTTTGCGGCTACCTGCACTCATTTTAGAGCGCAGCTCCAACCAGCGGCGAGCGTCGGCGTCCTACCTCGTAACCGCGCTAACGAGATAGTGAACGATGAGAGCGAACGCGGAGCGCAGCGGGGGATGAAAAAAGTCGCAGTTTCGCCCGAAAGGCGAATCATCGATTTCGATAGCAAATTAGTAGACAGCTATACGAAGTAAGGATAGTAATTTTATCAGCCGTATAAAGTTGTAAATATTCGCTTATACTAACTAAATAAACAAACACGGTGTCACGCACGCAGAGGTAAACATGAAAACATCTCGCTCGATGACCGTGGAAACATGTCAAAACGCTGGAGTGAAAAAGCGCGCCAGCGGCAGCGAGCAAATTGACCTTCGCGAACTAAACGTCGAAAGCACAGCGCATACGAAGCTACCGGCACTCGGCCACCCGCGGGCGCACACTTCGGCCACATCGCAGATCGCTTTCAAGATAGGGGGCCCGCGCGGCAGCTCCGTGAGCAGCAGCCACAAGAGCCGAACGCACCTCCCTCCCCACCGTCTCCGTCGCCTCCACGCCGTACCTCGCGCGCGAACGAAGACCTCGCGCTTCCGGCTGCCTTCCTCTCTCGCGTGCGCGAGATTAAGCTGCGGTTGCCGGCTCACCCTCACACGCTTTCACTCGCACACACAGCGTACGGCGCACGGCGACGGTTTTATCGCCATTGGACTTTATACGGATCCTCACGGCTGATGGCGACGGCAAACATGCGCTCGGAGTGTCCATCTAATTGCTATCGCAATAAAAATCGGCGAGAGCGAAGAGAGCGCGAGGAGGAGGGTGCATGCCTCGAACATGTCGTACCTGAGTCCTGTTACCCAAACCGTTTATGTTTTCTTTTGAGTTGCCTCTACATTTTCCCTTAAAACGTTATTGGGGCTAAAGGCTAACTGCATCATTGATGACGCGGACGTGCACGGCTTTTATTCACAATTTCGCTTTATTTCTGAAGATCATGGCAATAGGAAAACAAGCGCATTAGAAGCACCAACGGCGGCTACCTCATCCGTATTTTTTCACTTCAGCATGTTATTTTATTTTCCAGTGTGAACACCATGGATGCACAGACACATTATATTTCAATGTGTACACAGGACAAAATTTATGATATTTTGAAAGAGAAAGAGGTAGCCAACTGACAATTATTTCTAATGATACGGATAGCGTATGTCTAGAGAATAAATATGTTGCTCTATGTTCAACTCGCTACAAATTGCTTTGAGCACTTTTTTGACACTGAAAAAGACCTGCAGACTTCAGTGACCCCTTCGGCAGAGTCTTTTATCAACGGTGTGTGAAATGCACGTCAATGATATGTGTCTCAGCATTGCTTCTCTTTCCAATAGGTCATGCTAGCGACTCATGAAAAAAAAAAAAAAAACTGTGAAGAAGAAGACGCGCCTCCGTCCAGCGGCATCGCCAACGCTCGGCCCGCTCTGCTCGCGCTGTTGGTCGCTGGTGTTTTTGGAGACGGTGCTCCACGCTGCCTCGCCGTTCTTGGAACTCGTAGCGTCCTTGAAGGACACCGCCAATAAACCTCTTCTCAATTGGTGGAGGTTGCTGGATTTCCCCCGCCGCTTGCACCCTGGAGCTTCGAACACGAACGCTTCCGCCCATCATGACCGACAACACCAACCCGCCGGCGCCTGCGCCCCAGCCCGTCATCTGCACCGGGGCTCCTCGGCAACGTGATCCGAAGGTCTTCAGAGGTACAGATGAAACGGACGTGGAGGACTGGTTTACGTCGTATGAACGGGTGAGCGCGCATAACAAGTGGGACGACGTCGCGAAGTTGACCAACGTCATATTTTATCTTACTGGCGTTGCCCAACTCTGGTTTCATAACCACGAAGTCGACATCCCGACATGGTCAACTTTCAAGACGTCTTTCACTCAAGTGTTTGGTCGACCTGCTCTGCGCAAACTACGCGCTGAACAACGCTTGCGAGCCCGTGCACAGCAGACTGGTGAAAATTTCACTAGCTACATTGAAGACGTCGTCGACCTTTGTAAACGTGTCAACGCCGCCATGCCCGAAGCTGATAAAGTTCAGAACATCCTCAAAGGCATCGATGACGGCGCATTCCAGATTGTCACAGCTGTCCCCGATTCGTCGTCGGCGCGAAGTCGATCGACGGGGTAGACAAGCTGGTTGGTCGTTCCGTACTCAAGCGAACACAGTGAAGAGAGTCAGAGTCGGGAGTAAACAAAAAAACAAGATATTTATCGACTGATAAATATACACAAGTTAATAAAATAACATAATAAGGAAAACACAAGACAGACTAACACACCTGAACTTAATGTAACACAATGATGAAGACAAATAAATACGAGCAATGAACAGTAGATATTAAAATGAAGCAGTGCGAGGATCAAATACACAAGAATACACTTAACAGTTTTCAATAAAACAAAGTTCGAGAGCAATCAAAGTTCAAAAGAAAACAAATGGTGTCATACGCATGGCCGGGCAGCAGCAGCAAGTCCATAAACCGTGAAGTCGGTGCACAAAGCTTTCCCAAAGAATGCTGGCGGTCCGATCTTGTCGAGGGGGATGCGAATTGCTGGGCTGGGTTTCCCGGGAGTCTAGATCTGACGACTTCCCTCAAGCAGGTTGAGCTAACTTGAGGAGAACTACCGTGAGCTTCGTTGCAGACGCTGGTTTGACGTCTCGTACGTCAACAAGTTCCTCGGAGTTCCGACGTGGCCAGGCGGCCCAGGCGATACTGGACGGCACTAGCCCCCCAACGGCTTCTCAGCAGCGCATAGGTTCAGCTTCTAGACTAATCAGCAGGGCCCAAAACATGCGCTTAAATAGCCTCTCCTTTCCCTAGTTCCCTATGTAGGGAAACTGCCGCTATGTAGCGTTCTCCGAATTCGGGGCTCTTAGCTCCCAACAATCTTGACCGCGTCCCTTTCACCATGGACGAAGAACCGCAGATTATCCTCTCTCCCAATGTCAAGGGCCAAGGTGGAACCCGGCATACCACGCAGACGTATACGCACACTTCTGGGTCCGTAATCGGCGTGTCGCGTCTGGAATTGAGATGGCAGCCCGAGCGGCCACGACGCTTTTGACGCCCGTAATTCGGCGTGTCGATGTCGAATAAATTATACGCTTCACAGTCAGGAGCCCACGTTTTTGACGCTCGTAATTCGGCGTGTCGTTAATCAGCGTCCAAACCATTCGAAAATATGCCGCTCCGTGACACAGATGCTTTTGGCCAGGAGTCCGCGCACCGTTTCTGAAGTAGTCACGTTATGCCAGAGCTACGAAGAGCTCAAGAAGCAACGCACCCTGACTCGGCAGCCTCTGTCTACCGCCGACTCGCTAGCGAGTCTGGTTGCCGTTTCCGACCACTCTCCACTGCTTCAGCAGATTCAGGACTTCGTGCGTGAGGAGGTTGCCCGTCAACTTTTCTTGGTCCCCTTCACTCAGGAGCCGTCTTGTCGTCTGCCTTCGACGCTCCGTACTGTCATTGCCGAAGAGGTCGCACAAGCTGTTCCCGTCGCCCACCACCAGCCACCTGTAGCCGCGCCTCTTCCCTATATGCAGACAGTGCAGCCTGTCGCCGCGCCTCTTACGTATGCGCAGGCAGTGCAGCCTGTTGCCGTGCCTCCTACCTATGCGCAGGTAGTGCGTAGGCCTCCCCAGCCGCCTTTCTCGATCCTGCAACAGTCTGCAGCACCCGCCGCTCCTACTGCTTCTTGGGCGGGGCCGAGAGACAGCAATCAATGGCGGACGCCTGACAAACGTGCCATCTGTTACGCCTGCTGCACGCCTGGACACGTCGCTCGCTATTGCCGCCGTCGCCTTCCAACTTCCGACGCCGCTGCCCGGCCGTTCCAGTATGGCAGTCAGCCCATGCGCCAATCAGCCCCGGGTCCCTCCCAGCGCTACGTTTCTTCTGACCTCCCTGAATTTCCGTCGCGCCGATCCCCATCTCCTCGTCGACGATCGCTCTCCCCAATGCGTCGCGGACCCGCACCCTCCGACCAGGAAAACTAAGCGCCGCAGTTCGCGAGGCAAGAACTGCGCCATCTTCGAACTGCCCAAGTCCTCGCTCTTTTCCTGCTAACATGGTCGCAATATCTGTCGAAGGTATTTCTACTTTTGCGCTTGTGGACACCGGCGCCGCCGTTTCTGTTATAGCCGTCAAACTCTGCCGTTCGCTGCGCAAGGTGACCACGCCGCTGTCTGGACTGTCGCTTCACACGGCAAGCGCGCAGCACGTGACACCTCTCGCCCGTGTGCTTTTACAAGGCGTTTTGTACATTGTCGAGTTTATTGTTCTTCCTGCCTGCTCACATGACGTCATCCTGGGGTGGGACTTTATGTCCCGTCATAATGCCGTCATCGACTGCGCACGAGCTGAAGTTGAATTTTCGCCGCTGTGTGGCGCACCATCCCACGACGCTCTTTATCAGCCGCCTAAACTGGTCGTACGTGAGGACACCGACATTCCACCTGGCTATTTTGCCCTTGTCCCAGTCGTCTGCAATGCCGTCACCGTTGCGACGGTCTTCTTTACGCCATATGACATCTTTATGAGTCGCAAAGCCGTTCCACTGCCTTTTGCAACGCTTGACATCGCCGCCGACATCAGCAATATTTTTGTGTACAATCCGCTTTCTGCGTCGGTTACGTTGCTTGTCGGCGAATGTCTGGCCGTGTGGAACAGCTTGACTCTTCGTTCTTTGTTATCGTGCCAGACGAATCTTTCCATCTTGACTCGGACGGACTCCTCGCCCTTTCAACGCATGATGAGTCGTCGAGTGACATGTTTTCCGGTTCCATCGCCACTACACTAACCCCTTCCGAACGCTCCGAGCTTCTTCAGCTTCTACACCACTTCAGAGATTCCTTCGATGTGTCTCAGCCGCAATTGGGCCGAACGTCGGAAGTGCAGCACTTGACGCCGGCTTGCACCAGCCGTTGCGTCAACGACCGTGCCGCGTCTCCGCCGACGAGCATCGCGTCATCAACGACCAAGTCGACGATATGCTACGCCGTGGCGTTATCCAACCATCTCACAGTCCCTGGGCATCTCCTGTCGTTCTCGTTCGCAAGAAGGACGGGTCTATCCGCTTTTGCATTGACTACCGTCGATTGAATAAGGTCACGCGCAAGGACGTCTATCCTTTGCCGCGCATCGACGACGCCCTTGACAGCCTTCAGGGCGCGCAATTCTTTTCGTCCCTAGACTTGCGTTCTGGCTATTGGCAGGTTCCAATGGTTGAATCCGATCGCCAGAAAACAGCGTTTATTACACCTGACGGCCTATACAAGTTCAACGTGATGCCCTTTGGACTTTGCAACGCGCCTGCCACGTTTGAACGACTCATGGACAATACGCTGCGTGGCCTCAAGTCGTCTATGTGTCTCTGTTACCTCGACGATGTCGTGGTTTTCTCGCCTGACTTTCCGACCCACCTACTTCGCCTTCGACATGTTTTGACGTGTCTCACCAACACTGGCCTGCAACTGAACCTCAAGAAGTGCCACTTCGCCGCGCGGGAGCTGACCATCTTAGGCCACACCGTGTCCAAGCAAGGCGTTCTACCGGACCCCTCGAAACTTCGTGCAGTAGCTCAGTTCCCGAAGCCTACTAACGTCAAAGAACTACGCAGTTTTGTGGGAATGTGCTCATATTTCCGGCGCTTTGTCCGCAATTTCGCATCGATCATGTCGCCCTTGACCCAGCTCCTACGTGGTGGCACGGCCCTGTCCTACTGGTCTCCTGCATGCGACGCCGCGTTTGCAACACTGCGTCGTCTTCTTACCTCTCCACCTATTCTTCGCCATTTCGACCCGACAGCTGCAACTGAGGTACATACAGACGCCAGCGGGGTCGGTCTTGGCGCCGTCCTCACGCAACGCAAGCCCGGCTATACTCCGAATACGTGGTCACCTATGCGAGTCGTACGCTGACAAAAGCAGAGGCCAATTACAGCGTAACTGAAAAAGAGTGCTTGGCTCTGGTGTGGTCGCTTGGCAAGTTCCGCCCATACTTATACGGCCGCCCATTTGATCTGGTAACGGATCACCACGCGCTTTGTTGGCTCGCCACGTTGAAAGATCCATCTGGCCGCTTAGCACGCTGGGCACTCCGAATCCAGGAGTACGATATTCGCGTCGTCTACCGCTGTGGACGCAAGCACACTGACGCAGATGCCCTGTCCCGTTCACCTCTACCTCCCGACTCGGCCTGCGGAACCACTTGCGCTCACCCCCTGTCATCTCTTGACCTTGACTCGATTGGCACCGAACAACGCCGTGACCTGTGGATCGCTTCTCTTTTCGCCTATCTTTCTGGATCATCGATCACTCCTGTATCCCGATCCCTCCGACGCCAAGCTGTTCATTTCGCCATTCGTGATCAGCTGCTTCACCGACGCAACTACGCTCCCGAAGGCCGTAGATGGCTACTAGTCATTCCCCGCAGCTTAAGATCCCAAATCTGTGCCTCTTTTCACGACGATCCGCAATGTGGCCACGCCGGAGTATTTAAGACTTACGAACGTATTTAGCCATCGCTACTACTGGCGGGGAATGTACACTTTTGTAAGAAAGTTTGTTCAGTGCTGCCCTGACTGTCAACGTCGCAAATTACCACCTTTAGGTGCGTCTGGCGCCTTGCAACCGCTTCGCCCTGCCAAACCCTTCGATCACGTAGGCATTGTATGGCTCGCTATTTCTTGCCAAACTCCAGGCCTTTCCTCAAAACTCGTTCCAAAGTACGAAGGGCCTTACCGCGTCTTGGAGTGAACGTCCCCGGTGAATTTTCTCATCGAGCCACTTTCTCCATCTGACGACATGCGTCGGCGTGGACGTGACCTCGTCCACGTGGCGCGTCTCAAGCCCTACCATGACCCTCTGCCAACAACCTCTTAGGTCGCCAGGATGGCTCTTTTTCTGCGGGGGCGATTGTGAAGAAGAAGACGCGCCTCCGTCCAGCGGCATCACCAACGCTCGGCCCGCTCTGCTCGCGCTGTTGGTCGCTGGTGTTTTTGGAGACGGTGCTCCACGCTGCCTAGCCGTTCTTGGAACTCGTAGCGTCCTTGAAGGACACCGCCAATAAACCTCTTCTCGAAACTTATAATAATTTACAACATTTATTGGGGATGTAAACATCGCAACGTGCATGCAGAGGTCAAAAAAATATATAATTAACTTAATAACCGAAGTGAGGCCAAGCCGGATTCACTCGAAATGAGAATCAATAGCAGTCATGCGCAGCAGAGCTTCTACTAGGACTCAGAAAAAAAAGAGGCTGCAGTTTTGCCGGAAATGCGAAGCAGTAATAATGATAGCGAAGCATGAGACAATTACACGAAAAAGATTCCTCCCGTATAAATCCGTGTAAGAGCCGCACCCCCAACTTGAAAGCAAATATTTTTTTTTTTTAATCCAACCGAGAGGCAATCGCGTTCAGCGCGATCGGAATCGCGCTCCACTGCGAATTTTCCCGCGTCGCAACTGTAAAAAAAAGTCGAATATAACTTAAGAAGACAGAAGAGGCGCCCAGCCCTGATCACTGAAGCGCAGCAGCCTATTGCTACCACGACTAAGGAAATAGTCCCGCTGACGCGACTCGACCCAGCTCGAAGCGCGGGCTGCGATGTCCTCCGTCGGCGGGGTCACTGGCCGTGCGGCTCACGACGTCAGTCTAGAGTGCACGCCCATTGGTGGCTGCTCGTGTGCATCCGCCTTTGAGGGGCAAATGCCGCTGCCTTCTAAAGTTTTACACTACTTTGAAGGGCGAGAGGAGGCGATCGCGGAGGTTTACAGCGGATTTCATACTCGTAGTTGGAAAAATTAGGTCCCTTGTAAGGCTCGTCAAAATTGCAGCAAAAAAGTGCGGCCCTCACACGAGCGTGTACGTTGGTTATATCGCCTATATAAATTGTAGTAACGTTTACTCACTAATTAAAATAACAAACATCGTGCAATGCACCCACCATGTAAGCCTGTAAATATCTCGCTGGAAGACCACGAGCAGTCGCTATCCCAACGCTGGCATTATGATGAACGCCGGCAGCAGGGGCGAATGGTTCGTATAGGCGTGCGATTCACCGCGACTCCGAAAATTAGATTTATCATCATCATCTGCATATTTTTATGTCCACTACAGGACGGCCTCTGTCAGCGATCTCCAATTACTCCGGTCTCTCAACTATGCGATCTGCAACAAGAGGGGCGCGGAAAAAGAGCCTAAGAAGGAAGACAGTGCGCATGATGTTAGCAGCCATCCCTGCTCGCCCTTGATCATTGCACCCCCCAACGATTAGCAACAATTGGATACGACACGCGGGCCGCGTAAGCGTCAACCACGCACAGTCATTCGCAGCTGCGGCAGGGCTATAGATGCGAAGACGCGTACTCTCCTGCCTACGCACTATTTGATCACGTGACCTCCAACTAACCCGAATATTGAGCGCGTGGGAAGATGATGTCCATCATGTGTTACGGCTCAGCGTTACGGGCTTTTTCTCGCACCCGTAGTGTATGGGTCGCTCACTCATATGACTTTTGGACTTTATACGGAATATCACGGCGACGAAGACACCGAAAATTTGCCCGGAGTGGCGATACAATTGCTGTGGCAATAAAAGGAGAAATAGAAAACAGGCGTCGAGCTTGCTTCTACGGTGGCTGCGGACGTTGCAACGTGCACCGGATACAAACACAGCATGAGCACCAACAACAAAACCAATAGTGGGTACCTCGCTTATCGGTACTTCGCCAGAACCCGTCCAACGCTGAAAAAGAAGCGTATTTTCCACCGTATAATCGCCAGCGGAAACATAACACTATAGCACGCGGGGAGACAGCGCACGCGAAGGGACCAGCCATCTCGGATGGCCCAAGCTTGAACTCAGCGCACATAAACTCCAAAATGAAGCGCATGACCCACATATGTATGGTAGAGGCAGGAAAAGAAGAAGTTGAGGACCCGTGTGGTCTAGCCGTTAGGCGAAAGAAGACTCCACGCCGCTCTCAAGAAGGTTCCTCAGCTCACGTGTTTCCATCAGCGAGTGACATGTACCGCCACAGGTTCTATGAAGTACTTGACACAGTGCTGTCTTCATTAAACAACAGGTATCCACCTGATATGTGGCAGCATAAGTCCCACACTGAGCAGCTTGGCATAGGGAAGGAAGACGAAGCATATATAACAGTTCTACGCTGACGACCTTGAACCAAGACGCCTGATTTTGCGCAGAGATATGCTGTTTGACATTTTAAGCCATCAAAGGTTGACATCATTGCACACATTTGGGGACGTCGTGCACATGTTTACGGGAGGCAAGGGCGAACACCCGCGAAACCTTTTGCCGGAAATGGCCAAGCTAAAAAAAATTGCGTTGGCCATACCGGTCTCGTCGACCACATTCGAGAGGTCCTTTTCTTGCTTTCGGCGACTGAAAATGTACTTGCGGTCGACGACTGGACAAGCCCGTTTTAACCATCTGGCAATTTTGCATGCCCGCAAAGAACTCTTCCACAAAATCAATTTAAATTAGATTGCCGACGACTTCATTTCCAGATCAAGTGCCCGAACGAACACTTTCTCAATGATGGTGAAATCGTCGCATCAGACAACGAACTGATGTCTTTAATAGGAGAGAGAAAGGCACCAACTTACAAGTCAAAACAAACCACCTGGCTTAGAAAACAACGCAAAAAGTTATACAAAGGAACGAAAATGGGGTCCATTACAGCGCAAGAAGAGTGAAGGCATTTGGGTAAGACAAGAGGCGTAGTTGCGCTATTTGTAAAACTCCCTAGTTTATCTGTGCATTTTCGATCCTTATTAATTTTTATTCATCATATATGCTGCATTTGCCTCTCAATAACACAATCCACGTTGTTCCTATATTTGCTATCGAGTCCTTTCGCGCTTTTGAGATATGGCGGTCTTATTTATTTATTTGTTAATATGTCTATTTATTTGGGCACCTTATAATTTTTACACTATAATCCTTTGTTCTGCCTCCGGAAAATAAACGAAACTAGTGGCATACGGCATGCTTTGACAAGTAATGAAACTATTACGTTATGGAATCACAATATACTTATGCTAAAATTCTAGTCATAAGTTGTATTCAGAAATTGTTAAATATCGTTAAATTTTTTATACGCCATGTCTTATCTTCTCAATGACTGACCTATCGTCAGGAAAAAATTTATTGATTGTATCTTTTGCATTAAAACGTTTACAAGGCGTTACAAAGCTTTTTTCATGGATGCATGTACGTGTGCGACTCAATACGCACAAAACACATATGTCTCCCTAATGTATGTTTAACTGAATCCTCTTGTCGCATGGCTCAACCAAGAGACGTCAGTCTCTTGGCGGTGCGAGGGGACTCAGGCTGTAAAACTGAATTGTCTCCTACTCTGAGGTCTTGCAAATACTCATATAAGCTCGTCACTTCAGTGAACAATCTTTCGAGGTCACACGAAGTTTCCAGTGTAACTGTTATTAAAGGGTATATATATATATATATATATATATATATATATATATATATATATATATATATATATATATATATATATATATATAAGCATACATGGGTGAGGTTCAGAAAGCTGGTTAGGCCCCAGCCCCCCACCCCCGGAAAAATGAAAACTTTCCGCCTATGGTTCGAAACACATCTGCCTGTTTCTTTCCGAGCGTCGCGCTAAAGCGGAGGGCGTCTCTCACCTTCGAGCTGGGAGCGCAACCGAGATCCGATGGTCACGTGGCTCCTCTGGGCTTACTCTGGTTGGTTCCAATGAGTTGGAGTGCTGTAGGAATGCCTCAACCAAGCAAAAAGAGAACAGTAGGGGAAAAAATCGGGTTAATGTATGTCTAACAAGTGCTTCTTTTTCAGTGGGATAATGTTTCTGTCGTTATATTTTTAAAGTTCAGTGCAGTTCGGCGACTCAGCTCCCGATTTCTTCCTCTTTTTCCCATGGAGGAAGGAAAGCTTCCCCCTCCCCCTCCATCGTTTTCTTTTCTTTCTTTTTTTTCTTTTTAATAAATTTGTTTCAATAACTATTTTCACGACTCCCGTCAAAATAGTCCCCTCTGTGCAACTTGGCGTTGTGGGCGTGCGCGATGTTTGCCGTATTAAACACTCAGTCTCAGCTCATGTGATCTTTGGAAGCTGTATCGGCTGGTTTTATGTCGAAGACGGGTCGCTGGAGTCGTGCATCTGACATAGTATGAGCGACTCCGATGATGCAGTGTCAGGGATCAAGTCGACGGCATCGTCAAGCCGAGCGGACACGAGTGCCGTGTCAACTTCATCTCCTCACGGCCGTCTGTCACATTTTGTCGACGACTCTTGTCTAAAGAACGTTGCTCTCGAGGACGATGCTAGCACTGCTGAGGAAACGAAAGCCCTTCGTGGCCATTCACCAGCAACTGTGGACACAACAACACAGGATGAAACACTGCATACGAACGTCGTGCTCTTCTTTAACAAGTCGTATCCCTTCACCATCATTGGCGCGCTAAGGATCGCCATTCTGGTTAGACTTTTCGTGCTCTTTCTCTGACACATATGTTGCTTTCTATTGACTCATTAGGATATGTTCAGTGTAGTTTATCCCACCTGCTTTTGTAGTAAGCTTTGTTTGTTTTCACGTGCTGGTACCTTCTAGCTGCACCTCGTTGCTCGAATAATGCTTAAGATTAATTTGACCCTTTTCTATTTTATTTTTATCGCCGCGTCTCATTGTGTGAGCGTTAGGCGACGTTTATTCCCTTCGTGTTCACTGCCTAAGTGAACCAAAAATGAGAGAGAAATATTCTAAATGCTAGATTACACATTTTCGAGTGAAATTTATTTTGACTTTCTGGATAAATTATACTCTAGAAAAACAATGGAAAATTGACTCGCGTGTAATACGAAGCTTGATACCCTTGCATGGAATACTGCTTGGCAATATCAAATTATCTCTTATGAAAGCATAATTGCATTATCACGAACTTGGGGAAAATGCATTCTCTGAAAAGCATTATTTTTCTGTGACAAAAAGAAATGAAGCCCATAAAATGGAAAAGAAGTGTTTCATTATATTCTTTTACACATATTTCAATAATAGCATTGAACCAAGAAGTGCAAGAATCATGTCCAACTTAAAGTGCAGTCAAACAGAGAACTGGGCAAAAGTTTGTGTACATTCCAATTTAAGCAGAATGGGAAAAGCGACAAGAAGGAGACAACACGTAGCACAGGCAAGTTTATTGCAAGAAACAAACATTAAGTATCATATGAAATAAATTTTAAGTATATAATGGACATTTTCTTTTGCCTAATGCGTCATTTTCAACTCACTCCTTTTGTCCTTTTTCCCATCGTGCAGTTGCAATTAAGAACTAAGGTTTCTTGCAAGTGCTGTGTGTTAACACATTTTCCATATGCTATGGGCGCTATGTACCACAGCATTGCTGTCAGAGGGATGTGTAATCCAGTGATAAAACATGTATATAGCTGCTGTATGTGCAGTTGCTGTCCCTGCTGAGCCTCATCTGCATAGCAAGTGCAGGCACCAAGGAATATGATGTCCTGCAGCTGCCACGGTCGGAACGTGTCCGCCTACACCTCTTTGTCTGTGTGCTGGCCTTCCTTCTAACAGCTGTTTTGATGATAGTGGACAACTCCTCCATTGTCCACCTCCTGCCCCTGAATTGGGCCCTCATCGTAAGTTCTGTTTGTGCACATATAGCTGTATTCCATATGCACATATAGCTGTATTCCACAGAGCCACCTAAACCTTAAAAGGCAATATATTAATGGGGTCCTGCAACACCTTTTCTTCAAAGCTGAGAACTCGCTAAATTGAGTGCAATGCCTTTCAATGAATATATTTCAGAATAAATTTTTTAAAAGCACCTAGTAATAATGAACATATAAAGAGTACAATGTTTACTTTTGCCATTTCCCCTCAGCACAACATTTCTTCTCACCTGGGGCGGTGCTGATAGCAATGCCCTGCCTATTGCTTCTTTCTTATTTTACTTTTCTTTCTGTAGTTTGTGCTTATGGTAACCATTTGAGGTTGGCATCTAACAAAGGTGCCCAAGAGCGACAAAGGAGCGATGACAAGACGGGGGGAAAGGGGTAGTAGCGGGAGGGGGATTAACCACCACTTCCCATTTGTTACAAGATTGGAAGATTAGGGGAATTATGAACAATCACCCAACAGCTGGTGTCTATGGGCTGTCGCACAATCTATGATGAAAGCAAGTGATCTTTTTATGCGAGATTGTTAGCTCCTGGCTGCATGAAGCGTAATAATATTTGGCTTGTGTGTTCATGGCTACCGATTTCAAACATTTTCTTGCCATGTTCAAAAAGTGTTGCAGTGCCCCTTTAAGTTTTGTGAAATATAATATTTTTGTTATGTGCACCTAGAAATTAATTTAAGCAATATGCAGCAGAACATTCCATAAAGGTAAAACTAACATTTTTGCCTTTGTGTATGTTCATTAAAGGTGCTAGCACACAGAACAAAAAAAAACAATGGTTAGGTTCTAACTGGAACAATGTAGCAATGAAATTAAACGCTTTCAGTACCAACATTAGCAAATTCCATGTTTCATGAATAAAAATGAACTTCGAGCAACTTCTGTTGCTCGATGTTCAATCAACAGTCTGGTGCATATGTGTGAACAAACCTTCTGTCCTGCTCTAGGATAAAAGGTTTGCTTTGTCAGGAGGGCGGCCTCGTTTTTTAGGGGATGGTTTCATTTCATTTGCTACTTGCTATTTTGTCCTGAGATGTGCGTTCCATTGTGTGTGTACAGGGTGCACAAGGTATCTATGAACACAGCTTTGTATTTCCATAGAAATTGACGCTCCCATTATATCTGTCAAGATGCAAAATTTTTTAGTTGTGAAACTCTTATTTATCTAGCATACTTGTTCCAAGGTAGTAGCTTCCATTCCAACACTGGGATGGGGGGAGCGAGAGAGAGAGAGAAGAGGAGGAGATGAGGACATGTGCATCCTAGTTATCTTAGCTGCTGGCCATGGTTAATTGTATATCACCGGTGAATTGGTGATCACCGCCATCCTGAATGTGACAAGTTCCTTTGTTCTCAAGGACAGAAAAGGGCTCATGACTTCTAATGGTCACATGTCATCTGTGGCAAAGAGAAAGAAGGGCCAGCAGCTAGACATTGTCTCCACTGTTGAGTTCGTCGAGCAGGTACAGGCCATCATGAGTGACAATCCTGGAAAGTCAGGGATAGCCATTGCTAAGAAGTTACAGGTGGCAAAGTCAGTAGTCAGGTTTTCTGTGCATGGGGACATTAGGCAATAGTCCTTCGTGATGGCTTTGCGTCCTCTGACATGCCCTACGTGACTCAAGAGTTGCTAGCTGCAAACTTATTCGACCACATCAAAATCATAGTGGCCTCTTACTTGCCAAGATTCCAAACCTGAGGTATCACTCAGGGGAGGACTAACAAACAGCTACACAATGCAAAGAACTCACTGAAGGCTGCTGCTTGTGGAAGAAATGGTCAATGTTAACATGTACCACCTGGTCAGAGTATTGTGGCATTCACTCAATTATTGAAGCTGGAAGGGGGTGTTTAGATTAATATTCTGCAATATTTGACACACTAATACCTCATTTTGTCTGAAATATTGTTACTTTTCTCAAAGTCATCCATTGTCATGTTCTCAGGTGCGTTGTGCACACAGTATATACGAGGGAAATTCCATAAGTTTCTGACCTGACATTTAAAACTTGCAGCAATTTCAAAACAGATACTTAAGACACGCAGCACCATCTCTTAGGAGGCCAGCGTACGAGTTTCAACTCTGCACGCGTGTTCGTCAGTAGCACGCAATCGCCTGACAAACACGAGGCACCGTACGTAGCGATAATGCTAAAAGTCGAGTATTGAGCCGTGATTAAGTTCCTCGCCAAAGAAGGGGTCTTTCCAAGTGTTATCAAACAACGTTTAGATGGTGTGTATGCAGAAGCTTCCCCTTCTTATTCTACCGTGAAGGAGTGGGCAAAACTGTTTCGCCTGGGAAAAGAGAGCATTGAGGATGAGCCCCGCAGTGGTCAACCCATGGAGGTGATGACCGAAGGAATTATCTGTCTCGTTGAGGAGGGAGTGCTCAATGACAGGAAGCTGAAGTTGAAAGAAATCGCGACACGGGTGGGACTCACTGTAACGACCTTGTTCCGCATAATTCATGAGAAGCTTCACATGACAAAGGTCAGTGCAAGATCGGTGCTCCGAATCCTTTCTTCTGTGCAGAAGCAGCATCGTGTGACCTGTTCCCTGAAGTTTTTAGAGTTTTGCCGTGGGGAATGAGAGAGAAGCGCTGGAGTTGATTGTCACCAGGGATGTAACCATGGTCCTTTACTACAATCCCCTTTCCAAAAAAAAAATCGATGAAATGGCGCAAGTCAGGAGAAGTGCCACCGAGAAAAGCCAAGGTGACTCAGTCGACCAAGATGTTGACAACAGTCTTTTGGGATTTATTTATTTATTTATTTAGCATACTTCCAAGGCCCGAGGGCATTACAGGAAGGAGTGGAAAATAACAAGTGTTTGCACAGTAAAAGAAAAAAAAAATACAGTTATAAAAAAAGAAAACATGTTAACAAAAGTCTTCATGAATGGCAGTCTTGAAGCTGTTGGTGTCGGTGATGGCGGCGATGGAAGCGGGAAGGTGGTTTCATTCTTTGCTAGTCTTCGGAATGAAAGATTCGCTGTAGGTATTAGTCCGACAGGATGGCACACCAGCTTTGTAGTTATGATCTGAACGCGATGATACGTAGACGGGAGCGGAAAAAAGATCGTCTTTTAGAATCGAATTATAATGATAGATTTTGTGGAACAATGAAAGGCGAAAGCATCTACGGCACAAAGATAGTTCAGGTAAGGCAAGTGCTGCTTTCATTGATGATACGCTGGCATGCCGTAAGGTAATTTTATAGAATGAAACGAGCTGCGCGATTCTGGACTGATTCAATAGTTGCTGAAAGTGTAGTGTTTTTGGAGTCCCAGACAGAGCATGCATAATCTAATTTAGGGCGGACAAACGTCTTATATAGATGTAGTTTTATTGACGAAGCTGATCGGGGAAAATTACGGCGTAAGTAACCCAGCATGCGGTTTGTGTTGTTAGTAACATACTCAACATGTATGCGCCAAGAAAGATCGCAACTGATGTGGATGCCGAGGTACTTGTAAGAGGTCACAGGATCTAGTAGAATATCGTCAAGAAAATACACGCTGCCAGTAGTGTGGCACCGTCTAGTTATTCGCATGTTTTTGCATTTCGTGATGTTTAGACACATCATCCATTTATTGCACCATGAGGACAAATGGTTAAGATCTTCTTGAAGTTTCTGCTGATCAGATGGTTGGGCTAGTTTTTTATAAAGGATGCAATCATCAGCAAAAAGCTTTATTGATGAAAACGTGGACAGTCAGGGAGGTCGTTAATGTAAATGAGAAAGAGCAAGGGTCCCAACACAGATCCTTGTGGAACGCCGGATGAGACAGAAGAAAGTGTAGAAGAACAGTTAGCAATGACAAACTGGGTGCGGTCAGAGAGAAAGTCTTTAATCCAGCAATTAGTGAAGAAAGAGTTGTCTTCTAGAAATTCGATTAAATGAGAATAAATAATGTGCTCAAGACGCTTACATGGGATGCTTGTAAGTGATATGGGTCTGTAATTATCGGGTAGATGTACATTACCTGACTTATGGACAGGGAGCACCTTCCTTACCTTCCAATCACCGGGAATTGTGGAGCACTTTTAAAGATTGAGCAAAAATATTGGACAAGATAACAGAGGAATGCATTTGCGTCATTTTCAGTATTTTTGACGTAATTGAATCGCAGACACACGATCATGAAACCTTAATCATGAAACCTTAAGATTGCTAATGAGTTTAGCAATGCCCACAGAATCAATGATTATGGGATCCTTAGGAAGAAAGTTTCGGTCGCAAAAACATGGGAAAGAAACAGGCGCGGTTTTACAGAAAAAAGAAACAAACGCATTGTTTAACACTAATCAGCATTGGGGCGGAGGGACTAAAGTGGGTATCGTTGCGTGCAAGTTGGATAAGGCGATTGTCCGAGCCACTGACAATATTCCAGAACTTGCGCGGGTTAGTTTGCAACATTTCCGGCAAAGTAGTGTTAAAAAAAGAGATCCTTGGCCTGCTCGATGTTGTTATTGTACTGCATGTTAACTTCAAAATAGACAGCCCAATGATTCGAGTTATTGGTTTGCTTAGCACGACGAAATAAACATTTCTTTTTGTTCAAAAGCCATTTTAGAGCAGTAGTAAACCAGGGTGACCGTGGGTTAGAAATTATCTTTCGCTGCAGTATGAAACGTTGGATTAAAGAACCCAGTTTATTTTTATAGAGGCACCAGTTTTCCTCAACTGTGCGCCTGGAAAAATCGCACATGAAATCAAGGAGGAATGATTGCATTTCGGCTGTTATCGATGTTACGTCTGCCCGACTGTAATCGCGAATTATTTTATGCTTTTTGCCAGATAAGCTCCGTGCTTTGACGGTAAAGTGAATCAAAGAATGATCACTTATGCCAGGGAGGTAAGTAAGAGAGCCAACTACGTCAGGTATGGTGGTAAACACAAGGTTAGGCGAAACCAAACAAACACAAGATCAAGGATGTTGATCGTGGGATTCTCTTGATCGAGTTTAAGGAAAGAAATGCCACCATGAACTTACAGGGTTACGTGTCACTTCTATACAAACTGTATGATGCAATAAATGAGGAGAGGCAAATGATTTTCCATCATGGCATCTGCCTGATTCACGACAACGCTCCAGTTCAGACAGTGAGCATTGAAAATGCTGCAACGAAGGTCTGTGGCTTCGAGGAAATCGATCACCTGCCCTCTAGCCCAGACCTGGCGCCCAATAACTACTACCTCTTCTCAAAGTGCTGTCCACAGACATTTTGAAGACAAAAGTCCAGACTATTTTTTGAAGGGCATAGAAATGTTAGTGCAGAGGTGTGAAAAATGGGTTGAAGTGAAGGAAGGTTATATTGGAATGTGACAGAGTTGTTTGATTTCATTAAAAGTTGGTCAGGCCGGAAACTTATGGATGGAATTACCCTCATATATATACATTTGCTCATGTACCATCCAAGTTCAGATGCCATTCAGCATTGCATGTACTATCACGTTCAGGATGAGTTGCAACATGCAAGCCATGATCAGAGCACTCTGAAGCTAGTGACGCTAGCATGTGAAGTGCTGGAGAGTTTTTCCACTCCAACAATGCACATCAAAACCCCATCCTTTTTGTCGTCTGCTGCTTCGGATGTGTTGTGCCTATATTGTGAAGCGATAACTGTCAAAAGATGGTGGTTAATTTACTGCACTCTCCGAAACTGAGTAGGTGGGGCGACAAACAAACCCACCCCGGGTGCTTACAAAGGAAGGTTTGACTGCTGACCGGCGGTGGGTCCACACGTGATCAACCATGAACCAGAGGCATGAGGTGGGAGAGGACGAGAATCACTCAGAATTTAATTGCAGGAGCTTATGCAATGCTCAACATTACAAACAAAAAATACATGCACATAAACTTTCGCTAGAGGTGAGAGATGTCGACAAAACAAAAACAAAAAACTCTCCCATGAACCATAAGTGGGGATACGATCGATAAGAAAATAGTCAAAAATGCAAGTGAATGAAAAACGATAAATAAAAGCAATCAACACTACATTCAAAGAAAATGCAAAAAATAATGTGCAATGATTAACATAAACAAACAATTAAATGCAATATAAAAGTCAGGCATACAATCTGAGCGTTGAGAACATGGGATTATCTGCAAAGTGCAAGTCAGGAGTCTGGTCCAAAGATCATCGGGCTGCTGGTTCCTCGCTGTGGTGGTCGCTGCCGAAGGTGGTGGCAGACTTGGGTTACGCATTGGTCTTTTTGTAGAGGACCCTTGCTTGGGGAACTTAGCCTACCAGCCACTGCTTGGCTGACCCTTGAGGTGCATCCACTTACCTCTACAACCCAACAAACCCTGCGCGCTGACGATTACATCAAGAACCAGTCTGGCAGCTTGCAGGACAAAGGGAGGCTTTGCTCCTCATTTACCCTCGCCGCGTAAGAAGTAGCAAGGCCGTCGGCAGGGCTGGCAGCATACTGAGTCAGGCGCACATTTTGTGACAATAATAGAGTGACTCGCCAAGGAGCAGCTGTTGAACACCATGATGAAGCACAGCACGCGAAGGATTAGCCACACTCCTCAGCAGGCCACTGTATTATCGCTTCACGATACAGGCACAGCAAATTCATAGAAAGCAGATGACAGAAGCATAGATAGATGACATAGAAGCAGATAGAAAGCAGAAGAGCAGGGGTTGATGTGCGCCACTGGAATTTTTCATTTTTTTCACGAGTGCATTGCACATTAATACCAATAGATTGAATTTGAGAGCGCTCCAGCTGTAACTCACGCATTGCACTCATACTGAATGGGATAGCGCAGCTTATTTTGTCCTCTGTCGATAGTAGGACGTTCTGGCGGGCTAGTTGGTTCATAGCTTTTAGACGTTTATAAACTGCACGAAAAAAACGAGGACACAAGAAAGAAAACACACCCCGCACTCGTGGTGTCGTGTGTGTTTTCTTTCTTGTGTCCTCGTTTTTTTCGCGCAGTTTATAAACGTCTAAAACCTCTGTCGATGTTTGCCTTGGCTTTTTTTTTCCTCTATTTCTTTCTTTTCACTTGTAAACAAGTGTTTTTAGCTTAAAGGGTCCCAAACTGCCTCTGACATTTTGAAACCATTTTAAATAAACATTCACATTGTGTACATTATGCCATGATGATCATCTTTGGTGAACATGGCAGTGTTACACATCGCAGGAAGGTCATAAATTCAAAAAACAGTCCCTTCTTCGCATGTCGTTTTCGTTTTCCAGTTCCTTCTTCGCACGTCTTGACGTCAACAGGGTCATGCACATGGCATCACTGAGTTAAAAGCTGTCAATTGGTCCATCTACCGAGGGATGTCAGTAATGATCCTTCTGCTAGCACACCTTTACCATGCGGTTGCATACCCGCTCTTCCTCGTCGTCTTCCTTGCCTGTCATGCGCAGTGAACTGATTTTGCCTCGTGTAGCATGTTTTGCACTGCGTGTGTGGCGGCAACAGTGCAAAACATGCAAAACAGAGCCAGAAAGTGTGTGGTCGTAACTGGAAATAGATTGTGTTTTCAAACAATAAAAGAGCACCAACATGAAGTTCATGTTTAGGAAAATAACAGCGCTGGGTAGACAAGGACACACAGAAGAATACGACACTGTGTGTCCTTGTCTACCCAGCGCTGTTATTTTCCTAAACATGAATTCCCACCAACTCGCCCAAGTTTCTCTTCTAGTACCAATTTGAAGTTCGTACTGATGTAATGTCAGGTGTCTTTTACTGAAGTATGTGGCGAAGAGGAGAGGGAACTCTTGGGGAGGGTAGTGAAGGCTACCGAGAAACCACTTGCTTGCCTTTGAGCTCAGCGTGGTTTAGGGGCCCTTTAACAATAATTTGCTAGCTTTCAAGATTTTAAGGATACGAGTGAAACACAACATGTTTTATCTCCAGTAAGAAAAAAAGTACAAAAATACTGTAGGCATAATTCGGTTAAGTACTAAACACATATTATTACCCATAGTGTATTGAAATTGTGTATTGTAGACACTTTATGCCCTCAGTTGTTTTTGTACACTGCTAAGTCAGCAATAAAATTGCAACTGAAATTATGCTTGCCATACATGTCTTGAAGAGGCTGACAACTGGCCAGAATGTGTTGTGAGATGTTGATGGAAATTAAATAACCATGATTTATAGTGATAGGATCCAGCACGCTGTTTTCGATTTAAGTAGGAGTTATACTTTTCAATTGGCAAAGAAAGTCTCAAAGACCAGTAAGTGGCGCGGCCTGGCGGTGAAGTCTTGGCACTTCTGAGGTATATGAGATTACTATATGTAAGCCGGCTGTTGTACAGCATACTTATTGCTTAAAATTGCAGTTCATATATTATTAAGCTTTAGAACTTTATTCTATGCGTATTACAAAATAAAAAAAGTGCACGCTAACGAGCGACGCTGCCTTTGTGGTAACGAGTGGAGCAGCAGAGTAGGCAGAGCTGTTCAGTGGGTCACGGCGCACATGAGGGCTGTTGTACACACGCGCGTTTGCGAGTTAGTACCCCAAGTTCTGTGGTCTCTGTGAGATACAAAATGCCATCGACGAATTGTGCCATGAATGGGTGCCAGCACTGCAATAATAGTACTACTGGCATATCCTACCTCTTAGCTTGGAAGCCTGGTGCATGCAGTAAGCAAAAGCATGGCCTTCGAGAGTGGTTTGTGTTACTTGGAGGGAGCTGTTACTGGGGCGTAGATTTGGACACTACCTATTATTGCAAAAATAATTCAACGCTTCATAAAATGTGAACCGCAGGAACGTCAGCTTGATAAAAAAAATATTACTTTCTTACGGCTAAAGCCGACTTGTCTTCTGCTTCCCACCAACGCCGGCGTATAATTACTATCGCGCTCACCTATGCCTGTTTGCAGCATGTTTCTTGAGCACGACTACATCCTCAAAACAGATAGCAAAATTCAGATAAACAAATGTTCCCTGGCGTTTTCCACGTTACCACTGATTGGACACTCAGACCAGTAAGCTTTCCATTGTGTTAAAAGAACGGGTACCATAAAAATTAGTTGTCAATCCCTTTTAGTCTGCTTTAATGCGAACGTTTATATTTTACATTTACCCAGGTAAAAAGGACTCTTTTTTTTATGATCTTGTATTGTTCCGCGATGGTATCTGTTAGATGGCAGTGCACATTTAAATGTGCGTGATGATGCTTTGGCATATGCATCATGCTCTTTTACAGGACACAGTGCTGTGGGGAGTATTGGCCCTACTGTTTCTGGTCTCATCCTCGCTGCTGATGCACAACAAGGTGCTTTATCGACAAACTTACTTTACCGTGGTTGACTGGACCTGCAGCCTCTTTGTTGTCTCTGGGGTTAGTACAGATCCATTCCCTCCTGTTAAGAGGTACATAGAATGATGTAGTACTTTTATACTTTCCATTATGGAATTGAATATTGTGACATTCAGTATAGCCAGCAATATGAAAACATTTAAAAAAGCTTGTTTTTTGACAATACAACAAATCATTCATTATATAATATATTAATCATAATGCACACCAAGTTCTGTGCGGCTTCAGGCACAAAGCAGGACTTTTCCTTACGTCGCGTAAATCAGAGGTAGTAGTCACAAGGTGTCACAAACCACTGATGTGCTGGTGAGTTGACACATAGCAGTGGTCACACGCCGTATTGCTGACAGCTAGAGTATCACTTATTATGCTGTTGCCATATTGAAACAGTAACTGAATCTATCACCCTTGCATATACGGCAGGGCGACAATGGCGGCTTTGAGGCTAAGGATTCTAGGAAAAACCTCGCCTTATATTCGAATAAATATAGTAAACTTAGTGATTCCTGAAACATCTCCTTTTCTGAATGATACCAAGGGGGGTATTCTTGAACAATCACTTTCTGGATATGATCACTTTTATGAGATTTTGTGCGACTTGGCACCAGACACATCAAAGTATACAACAGCGTTCTTGGCACTGTCAGTCGTATGCGCTGACATGTCCGGTGCCAAGACACGCAAAATCTCTTGAAAGTGATTATATCCCCGAAAGTGATTGCTTGAGAATACCGCCCCAACAGTCTCTTTGGGTGTCACGTTAGTATACAGCCTGTCCCAACTATCATGCAGCAAAATTTAAAAATATGCAAATGCCACGTAGCTGGACAGAACCAAGGTAATGTTGTTTGCAGTCACTTGGAAATACTGAGATTATTTTTTGCATTCTACCTAATTACATAATTAGTCTTAATTAATAAACTTCTCAAATATTATAATTAGATGAAAAGTCTCAATGAGAAAATTGTAGAGCAACATGAAAAACTCCCGATACAGTTTTCTGCTGCTCAATACAGGCTGCATAAAAGTGTTTTTTCGAGCGTGAAAAAACCCGCAAATACACTCAAAGTGGCTCGAGCAGCCATTTGCGTGGCAATTTTGCGTGTAATCGCGGGCTTCTTTCATGCACGCAAAAGCACTTTTATGCCACACGTTTCGAGCAACAGAAAGCTGTATCGGGAGGTTTTCATGTTGCTCTACAATTTTTTTATCAACACTTTTAATCTAATTATGATATTAGAGAAGTTGATTAATTAATTAAGACTAATTGTGTAATTAGGCAGAATGTCCGGCTGTCCAGCTACGGTTCTGTCCAGCTACGTGGTATTTGCATATTTTTAAATCTTGATGCATGATAGTTGGGACACCCTGTATAAAGAACCATAATCTCTATGTTCTGCTTAGTATGTGCATGTTTTTCTCTTTCTTCTTATTCTCGTTCTTTTTCCTGGACACTCATTTATAGATAGCATTACATGTAGTTAAGGATATAGATAGTATGCTGCTTTAATAACTATGTGACCTCTCTCTGACCAAAATTTTGGAAGTGATGGCTTCATAAGCTGTTTCTTCAGTTTTGGAAAAAAATTTTTTGTTAAATGGAGTACTGACAGGAAAGTTCTGTCCTGTTTTTTATTGCTTTATTGGATAGTCATCGGCACAGTAATTACACTATGGAGCCTGAGTTCCTTGAGAGTGCAACAAATAATTAATTGCATTACGCGACCATTTCAAAATGCGTGCCAAGAGCAGTGCAGCTTCAGACATGAAAAAGGAGACTCACCATGGCATCGAAACCTGTTGTGGAGGTCTCGCGGTACCAGATACCACTGATGCGTTTGCAAACACTGTGGCCGTGATGCAGAGAGCTTGGTCCATTCAGCACTCGACAGGACAATAGGGAAAAGCATGTCCCCCTGAGTTTTAAAGAATACAGCACAATTGGAAAGGCGGCTTTGACAGCTTTTGGTGACGCGGTCATTGTATGGCCTTCAAACACCACACCAAGCTGACTGGTGGACTCTTGAGTTGTTTGTGATACCACATGACTGACGCCTCCGCTTTTAGTGACTTCTTGAGTCTCCTTTTTCACATACAAAGCCACTCTGCGCTTGACATGCATTTCTAATGAGTCATTTAAAAGCTGCAGTAATTAATTATTTGTGACGCTCTCGAGAAATTGAGGCTTTGACTGTAATAATGGAGTCTTAGGCTACTTGAAAATACAGACAAAAATGGGGAAAAAAATCTTTTTGGCAGTACTAGACCAAATCCAGTTAAAAAACTCCCTGTTATAGTGAACATGTTGCTTGATCCCACCTGGTGTACTGTAATGGGATTTCACTGCGTAACTGCATTCTTGTTATGTTCTTTTGTTGTGATTCATGGTGAAGATACGTCTTGGTGAGTGTTCAAGTTTCTTTTTTCAAGGTGGGCTCTGCTATATTTTTTGGGGAAGTCAGAAGAATGGTTAGGCAAAGATTCAGATAAAACTGGGCAAAATGTTGTAATATCATTTATGACCTGAACATTGCCTTTCTTCCCGCAGATATTCGGTCTGGGCTGTGTATGCTCCTGCCTTGCTCTGGGAGTTCTGCGTTTTCTTCGGCCCAAGGCCCCTCCTCAATGCCTGTCCCCAGCAGTTGCCAGTCAGGACATTATGATGTCACCCATAACCACCAGTTGATGCCACCGCAACACAACATTCATTGTGCAGGATCACATTCCTATTCTGGATGTGTGCCTGCTTCATATTTGCATTTACCCTTGCTGTACACCTTTCTATGGCTCCCTTGTAAATATGTTTATTTTAGTTGACTGCGACTTTTGCAATAGAAAAGATCTAGTATGTTGAAAACAAAACTGTCTCAATGGCAATTCTGACACCATTGTCTTGAAGTGCCATTTGGATGCAGTGTCATTAAATTATAAATTACAAGATGACTTGTTGCCCTCCCGCCAGCAACAAATGGGGCACTTGGCTAGAGCATGCAAACAGCTAAAAGCCTGTTTTAATTTCATTTCTGGTCATGTCCTTCGCTATCTTCGCCTGTGGCCATGACCCAGGGGACAGCATGTATTACACCGTGCCAATGTGACTGATGAACACCACAGATCTGAGCATCCTCCCTTCTTTGACAATTGTATTGAAAAAAAAAAAAGTACTTTAGGGACTCTTAACCACACTTTGTGTGTAAACTCCCTGCCTAGTTTTCGTTGTCCATGATTTGTAAAAAAAGGGGATGCCTTAACATGTGTTCATATCTTTTCAGTTATTGCTGTAGTTATTGTAACTCGCATGAAGCGTGTTGATTGACTGTGTTGCCTTCGTCATCAAAACATTTAAGAAAAGCTGCATTACTTTTGGGGAGTCAAACTTTTATGGGGCATTTTTTGGTTTGAATAAGCTCTGCTTAATAATAGAAGACATAGCTGCCATAGGTTGTGCCTCGTAGCAATACTGTACTGAAAAATCAAGCTTAATTTACCGTCTTATAGTGACATTAAAGAGAAGCACTACATTCAGTTTAGACTGATGAAGTATTCTTTCAAAACTCTATTTTTGTTACTTCCACGGTAATAGGTTGATTATCAGAAGAGAAAATGAAGGTCAAAGTTCCTTTCTTTCTTTTTTTTTTTTTTTAATTTCACAATTATAATCGAGCTCCGGTATGCCAGTATGACATTGGAAATTTTGAGTAATTTTTCGTATCTGGGTCATGGCGACTTTGTTTTTCTTTTTTTTTTAATTCTTTAACCTTTCTAAGTTGAGTCTTTGGGGGCTTTTAGAATGCAGTATAGTCCATCATCTTTACTTATAGAAGCTTGATTAGGCTTGAGCAGACAGAGTCGGAATCCATGATGATGCAGCAAGCTGGTGCAGGAACTGCAAGGCAGCAGTACCAGGCGTCCTCTCTTTTTTTTTTTTGTCCCTGCATACTAAGCCTCTTCTTGTGGTAAGGGTGAGTTTATTGGTATTGATAATTTCCTATTGCAGCTCAAATAACTTTTTTAGTATGCCTTTAAGTTTTGCTTTTCACCATTTCTATGGGTGTACCAGCTGCATCGCCAGCACCACAGTGCTGCACTGATTTTGTGGTGTGCCTGTAAGTTGTAGAGAAAAATTTGATTTTCTATACTCAGCCTGTACTGTTGGCCGGGAGCTTTTGGCATTATCTTTTTATTTTTGGGATGTATTTCTCTTAAATCTATTGTTTCTCATCTCATTTCTACATTTACCAGAGAAGCTGAAGTGTCTGCTCTTGATGTCACTATACAGATTCTCAGTTGAAAAAACATCACAGGAAAATGTTGAGCTGGGTAGGTTGATAAAGCTTCTGGAACATGTAACTTTTACTGAGAGCAGAACCTTGGTGTGTCACGAAATAACTTAAACTGGTAGATGCTTGGCACTGACCTGTGCCATGTCTAAATTTTCACATTTCTCCCCTTCTACATCATGTGTTGGGGCAGCATCTAGCAGAGGCTGGGTGTTTTTAAGAATCACATTGGTGGCTTAGTATACTTTTTGTGCACAAAAAACTGATGCATAAGAATGCTGTAAAATTCATAACGTTACACTGACATCAGCCAGGTAGCAGCTTGTAAATTCAAAAGTGGAGATATGGCTTTTGTTATCATTGCTAATGTGTGATCTTCCACGAGGCACTGCAGAGATTTTAGATTTTAGCCTAATGCTGCTGCATACATGCAAACGTGATCTTTGTGGCTGTGATTCATGCCAGTGCCCTTATTGAGCTCTTTCTGTTTATAGTATCATTGTGTGAATCAAAAACCGGGGCCAAAGCAGACATCCTCAAATGCTGACATTGCAATCTCTTCTAGCAGGTGTTCACTAGCTTAGAAGAATAATCCAAGCCATGCGAGTCTGGAAGATGGAATGCACACTAAAATCCGACTTCTTACAATATTTTGTGTCTTGAAAATTATCAAAAAATATAGTGTTTAGAAGTGTTTCTTCTAGGTTAATTTCTAGTGTGAGTAATTGCTCTTTCTCCAGTGTATTATTACTGGCTTGACAGGTTGCATCCATGATGCAAGGGCATGCCTGTGTTTTCTTAGAAAATTAACAAATTTGCATATTATGTTCTGCTGTAAACACGCTTAAAATCAAGGATATGCATAAATAATATGCAAATGTAAACTCTAGCTTCCCTCATGGCATAAGCACGTTCACTTTATTAGCAGCTTTTTTTAATTCTCTTTTCATATGCTGAACAATTAATTTTACTTGTGTGAAATATCACCTTATAAATAATGCCTGAGGCATCAAAGGTGGAGAGAGGGGAGAAGTGTCAGAATTTTCCTAAATAAGCTGGACATTCTAAGCCAGCAGTTAACATGTTAAAAGAGGCATTTACGCTTGTTTTTTTATTTTTATATTACAGGTATTACTGTGCTTGCAAACGTTATGGAGTATGTGCATAGATGTATGCGGAAAATTGTGAATGGTATGAAGGACTTACCGAGTTGACCATGTTTCATTGAAATATCATCTTTGCACTGCACAAAGTGCAGATTTCTCTAGAGAAAAAAGAAAATCCTAGAGAAGGCACCATTTCACATGCTATAGGGTGTAAATATTGCATTGGTGTTTCTTCTATATCAGTAACAATCTTTCAAAAAGGTCCTCTGATGTTGATGATAGCATGCTTCTTCGTAATACTCTCTCACCAAGTTGAGAAGTTCATAATGTTTGCTCATGTGAGACAGCATGCTTGTAAAGTTAACCAGTCTTATGAAAAAAAAAAAAAAAGGCGAGCACCTACCTTATGTGTTAAAGGGATACGGACATGAAATGTGAAAATTTTACAAAAATGCTGAAAATGAATCCTCAGTGTGTGATTACACTGAAAAGAAGTAGTCACTTAGCTCATTTTTGAGCCAATGGCTTTATTTTTGGCGTTTTTGTGAGCGTGCGCCTCGCCGCCCGACCCGCGGGAGTTGGAAGGTGACATCACGACACCCTCGTCGGATAGCCAGCCAGCCGGTCGCGGTCATTCGAAGCACGCCAACGCCGTCATCGCGAGCATGGATTCGAGTTCTGGTGCCTCTACCAGCGATGAGTACACGTCTGAAGACGAGGACCATTCCAACTTGGCAAGAAATATTACCGCTTACGGTTACGAGCCTTCCGTGTCAAGCGACGAAGAAGAGCAGGCGGCCGTGGAAGTGCCAGTCAGGTTTTCGCAAACCTTAGCGCGAAGATTTCGCTCTGCACCAGACACTGGTGCAAAAATTATTTGTCATTTCCTCTGTAAACTTGTTTTTTCAAGAGTGCACGCAGGCGAGGCAGCTGCGGGGTACTTCAGCACTGTGTGGATGACTGAATAGTAGTTTATGCCGTTGGCATGAGCAACTGCTGTGAGGTATCGGTACCTCTGAGACTCTCACGTCCACTTCGCCAGCCGACCGACAGGTGGCAGCAACTGGCTGGCGTTCTGCCCAGCTTTTCTGCTTTTAGCCTGTGGAGAAACAGAGCTGTGTGTGTGTCTGATCTTGTGAGTCGCGCTCGCTAGCCTTGTATTGTTTATTATGCTTTGCTAACATTTTTAAAGACATTACTGCCTTCGTGCCCAGCATCAGGAATCTCGCCCCAGCCTTGCCCTCACAATGCACAAGGCTACAAGTGAACGAAAACAGTACCGACATCTTTTCGCCTCCTCTTTTCCAACGCACCGCCGATCATTTCTGCTTTGCGTTTTCGTGAGAAGACCGATGGCACAGCGTCAGGCTTTAAGCATTGCCTTTTGAGCGGCATGCCGAGGCAGCACAGCCGGGCTGGTCACATAATCATCGTCGACGAAGTGGTCCGCGCAAATGAAGTCTTTTTTTAGAGGTCTCCAGGCTGTGCGTGATGGCTGACAGGCAGGTATCCAAAGTTTACGCACCTTCTCGTCTCTGGGAAACGTGTGCGACGGCATGTCACGACCGACGATGCTGTTATAACAGCAATGTCTGGGCATTTCCTTCCGCCACGACGAACGCGTCAGTACCGAGGGACGACCGCGGGAAGGCACATGTAAGACGCACCACCTGAGCGGAGCGCCGACGGGGATAATGTTTCGGACCGATCACATGCGAAGATCGCCGAAAGGGGTTAAACAAACGCTGCAAGGGACCGACACCCCCGGAAACACTGCGACGGCTGTGGCCGACCTTGGCCAAAAAACCACCCACCAACCTTTGTGTCCGTATCCCTTTAACACTGTCGAGTGAAATTCCTTGGATGTACGCATTTCTAAATGTAGGAAGTAACATAATACTGCTTAAAGAAGTGTCTTACTTTTCTTCCTTTCTTCCTTCCTTCCTTTTTTTCTTTCTTTCTTTCTTTCTTTCTTTATTATGTAGCTGTTGACTCTGCAATTGCAATATGAAGACTAGATTCCTTGAGAGCACAAGAAGTTACACCAACTTTTAATGCAAACAGTTTAAAATGCACACTAAGTGCAGCTCAGCTTCGAACGGGAAGTAGGAGGAAATTGGAGGTGGTGGTCATGTGGTGTCACAAACCATTGAAGTGTGTGGATGTCAGCTAGGAGCAGTGTTTGAAGACGATACCATGACTGTGTTTCCAAGTGCAGCACACCTACAAATTGGCTCTTCCATTAAATTTGGTGTTTCTTGCATTCAACTTGAGTTAGGCTTCATCCTCTGCTGTTTCTTCTCTGAGAACACAGAGTGTTCCCCTTACCTTCTCTTACCTCGTATCCTGTCAATTTCAACTCGGCATTTGTCAGCATGGTCATGGCATGTGTGCATGCATCACCAGTGTGTGGTACTGCGTGATCGCCACCTCCAGTCTCCATTGTGTCTCCAATATCCTCCTTCAAATCTGAAGCCACACTGCACGTGTTGTAGGTTTCGAACTGGTTGCATTAAAAGGTGATGTAATTATTTGTTGGGGAGGAATTGGAGGCTTCATAATTACTTAGTCAATAGCTACCTAGTAAAACAAAAAATAAGACGCATGCAGCATCATGGAAATGTCTACAGGCTCATGGCATAGCATGTGTTATTCTGCTTTCCTTCACTGATAATCTCTTCTCTATCTCAATTCGCTATCAGCTAATCACAAATTTTTCTATTAAAAAAAATGACAGATAAGACAATGAAATGTCATGTCCACAGCGTCACGAGAATGTGTGGTTCAAATTCATCGAATTTTCTCCTAAAGCTTTGAAACAATGCACCAAAAGAAATATAGACACACCAAAAGTATTATGGTACCACTTTGAAATCATGCTTTAAATGTGGGCTGTTGTGACATCATGGAAGTCAAACAGGATTTGAGAAAAAACTCCTGTTGAATGATAGCAATGGTCAGGGTAACACCAGAGCTGCCAGCCAATATTACAAAGTATATCATGTCTGTAGTGTTCATTTCTTGTTCTCTACCTTTTTCTTCTTTATGTTGCAATGTTTTGATGAAAAAATGCTGTTGCCCTAGTCAATTTTGTTCTAATTAGATACTAGTGTATGTCTTAGTAGCAGATTGTATAATCCATTGTCTGGGTGAACTTATAAGCTGCAGCATCTGCTTGCTTTTAATGTTCTAAAATTGTTGAGTTAGTTTTTAAACCATAGTTTTATTGCAAGGAACATGTGTACAAGAAACACAAAAAAGACCCCAAGCTTTCTCCTGTGTTACAAACTCCACTTTCACCTAGACTAACGGTGTTGCTACTGTTAGATTTTTCATAGAATGTTTAAAAGCGCTCCTACATCATAAGCAATGAAAAACTACACTGCCAGCTGATATGCATATGCAGCATACACCACAGAGAAATTACGTATGCTGCATATTGCTATTTGCATATTTATTTTTGTTATGTATGCTGCATATTGCTATTTGCATATTTATTTTTGTTTCTTGAGGATGTGGGCTGGGAATATAGCGGAGGAAACTACTCCATTAACAGCATAATAAGCTGCATGCATAATTTTTAATTATCAGGCCATAATTTTTATTCATGCTCTGAGGTCAGCAGTATTTCCTAGGCCTTATGAATTTTAAAGATAACTGTTTTCTTGTCGCTATGCCCAATGCCTTCAGTGCAGTCTGCCAGTAAAGGTAGACAGGACAAAGTAGAGACTGGTCTAGCACCTTGCTACCGACTGAACATTTATTGTTCACGCACAAAAAAATGTGTGAAAATTACTAATGCAAGACAGTTATTAGTGAAGCTCAAAAATCTCAACAAGTCAGTGACAACAAGAAGCAAGAAAAGGAGAAAGCCGGGAAATTTCACAACCATCTTAATGCTACCTCGTCACATCTCATCCTTAAACATTTATTCTTTTGTCTGCACACTCTAGGGTTGATTGACACACTCTCTAGACCCACTGTGCCATCTGAAAGGCTTCAGCAAGCTTTCAAGTCCACTTATTCAAAGAAAGGCAAAAGGCAGACAGGTTGTAGTGGCTGCACGTTTGATGAAACACACATGTCAGTATGCAAAATTATAAATTAGAATTGAGGTGCGGTTTATGAAATCCCACTGTCATGTCGGGCTGATGACTGGGTTGTCTGGTACTGGATAGCAGACGTTTTCATCGCCACCAAAAGGACCACTTAATTTTCACTTCTTGTTCCACTGCTATGAGTGCAGCTGCTCACCTTCATACTCCAATACTAGCATACTGGTAAAGCACAGAGGGGATCACAGTTCGAAGTTTCTGGGGCCTGCCACATTGCAAAGGGGGAAATCACATGTCATTCTGTTATCAGATATGCCGACAAAAACAAAATGTCATATCTGGATGGACAGGATGGTCTTCCAGCAGTTTCTGGAAGCTTGGATATCTGTGCTTTCTTCTTGTTTTTTTTTTTTTTTTTTTTTTTTTTTTTTTTTTTTTTCTTTGGCAGCTTCCTGCTATCGCTGGTTCGTTACTTATAGGTTGTTGGGCTTCTCTGATAACAGTGGCATGCATTTGTGTTGTGTATCAATTTTCAATGTGGGTACAGTAAGCATGCTGCTGATAGAAAGCACTTTTCTCATCCCTGCTTCATCTTGTTCGTTTTGTTGCATGCTGCACAAAATGAAGTCTCCAGTATGCCTACTTCACTACCCTTACAGTTTTTGTAGCAGTGCATGATTAATAGTGACTGTGCAGTTATTATCGTTAACTATTTCAATGTCCTGAAGACATTTGAAATGTCTGTTCAATTGGAACAGCTTCATTTGGATCAGCTTCACAACTTTACTTCAATTGGAATAGCTTTACAACTGTGCAGAAAATCCAAATAAGGCACAGTGGGATAGTATTTTATCTCTCTTTATGACTTATGAAATGTGCTACCAGCACAAATTAGAACAGCACACTAGGAGTAGATGCCTTGTGTCCCATTCAAAATAGCTCTGGTTATAAATATTGCAATGCTAGGAACAAATTAGCCCACCGAACACCTTTAGTTACACTCGCTTGCGACAAACATTATTTTAGTTTGTGAAGCCGACCAAGTTTAACATTTTGTTTTTAGTTTCACTGTTCCCATGGAAAATAATATATTTGGCTCTATAGTATACTGTGTGACGACAACTCTGAATGTATTTGTTTATAACAATTTAAAAATACCATATGGTAAGGGGGTGTTATAAACACTAGTAATTGCCTGTTGAATGCTCAGCATTTCAGCACATGCACTTTTATCGTCCGGATTTGTTCCAGATCTCGATGATATATAATAATTAGGCACTAAATTTACCTGAAATCAATTTTTTTTTTTTTAATATTAGAGTCTAGCTTTAGTTGTAGCTGTCCAAATTGCTGGAAGTTTCTGACAAGAACGCAGTGCTTAAGTTACTTTGTACATTCTTGTCAAGGCCAAGGACTTAAATTTAATTCTGTTGCACAAGAGGTGCACTTCTGAGATGACTAGAATATTGTGTTACACAAGTGCACCATTTCCTAAATGAAATTTGTCGAAACGTATTGTTGGACTAGTTGTTTTGTCATGACTTGCAAACGGCGCTGTTTTGCAAGTCCTAATTCAACAAAGGCCCACACTGCTGACAGCTTTAAAATGCTATCTGCCACAGGACAGCAGAAAAAAGAGAACTGCTCAAAAAGTAAAAATATAATTGATGAGCCAGCCTAATTACTCGCATTCATTGCAGGCGAAAAAAAAATTATGGGTATGCCATACTTGTCCACGGAAATTTTTGAAAATTTAAGTAATGACTCTGGAATAGGTTTAATGGGCTATTTTCTTCCAAACTGGTTAGGTTAACTGTTCTAGCTGGCAGGAATTGCACATACTATGAAGCAGAAATGAAACGCTAACATGAGCAATTAACGCAGCTTTTCTTTTCGACTCTACAGTGTATCATCAATTCATATCATCAATCATCAATTCATAACGGTTTGCGATTGTGCACTTGCATAACCTTCTACGTGGAAACACAAACTATGCCAGTTGCTTGCACGAGTGAATGTAGAAGCTTGAAGGAGTGTGTGTTCTAATTCATGTAACTATGTTAACCTGAATTTCAGTACTCGTGTTTCCTAGTTTCTCAGACCCTCAAACTATGGGAGGGTGCTCAGAACCAAATTGGGCTTTACAACTAGTAGTGCACTTTTTTTTCCTGTAATATGATCACTAAAATCACACAAATGAGGGCTGCTTTGATTCATAGGGTCACAGGATGCTCAGTTTTATGTTAGTGAGTAGATAGTTGGAGATAGTCAAATTGGGCAGTCATATTCCTAAAACCTGGTTGGAAACAAACTTGTGTCATTGCAGAGTGGGGTGTCTGTGCATAAACTGTCTGATGCACAAGCGTTGAATTTTCTTTGCTGTTGTTAATTGCAAATTGCCATGCTCATATTCTTTGTGCAGTGTCATGTCATCTTGTAATGCTTTCTTTCTCTCCCTCTCTCGAGTCACTGTTCAGTTGTGTGAGTCACACAGTAATAGTAGTCATGTCGAGATCTGTAGAAATGTTAGTAACATTCCTGTTTTTTTGGAAATCCCCTTTCGAGATTTTTGTCATTGTTACATCCAAAGAAGGAGCAGGCAGATATGCTTAAACTTGGATATCGGGCTTACAAATTACACAGTATATTATTTTAATCTGACAAGCATCCTCACACCTTTAGGGAGGCATTATTACCTGCCATATTCTCATTTTGAACTGTAACCTTATCTAATACCTCAGTGAGGCTCACTTTTTTTTTTTTTTGGTATAATAGTGAACATTGGAGTAAGCTAGAAAGAGTGTCGTCATATGTGGACTCTTCATTCATCAGCTTCTGTGTTTTTTGCCACCATTTCACTAAAGCATTTTGTCTGCTGAAAACAGAAATCTGTGCAATATTTATGCTTTGTCTAGTCTGTAATGTGTGGTTGAATAGCATGTAACACGACTATTGGCAGCGTGATCGGTGCATGTGATTTTTCATGTATTGACTGCTTCATCTGCTCTTTCGCTGCTTTCCTATGTTAGCAGTCTTCAAAGGAGGTGCAGACGTGCATTTCTGAGCTTCCTCGTGTGTCATATTTTCCTAGAAAGTATAATTGTATTTCTGCAGGATCACAACATAGACCTGAGAATGGTAAACCTCTCATGTGTTTTTAAGAATACTCATAAAAGAGCTTTAGGATCTCTGTTCTGCCACCAAAGGTTCTCTAGTCAACATGGCTGTAGTTATTTTGTATCTTTAGTCTTAGTTTGTTTTGGTAATGAAAGTACATGATATGATATTTGCCAGCATAGTATTATATTACTGAAATTTTTCCTTAGTATATTTAGGCATACATGGGCACGGCTGACACATATGCAAAAAAAAGTCTTCCCACTGCACACATTTTTTTCATTGACGTAGCAGAAAATCTATCTGTTTTTCATAGCACCATTTCAATTGTTGTTGTTTGACATGCCCATGGTTTTAATCTTGCTTGAGCATAATAGGCCCATTACATGTCACTTCTGAGTTGGTTACTGAATGCCAGAACAAAAGTTTTGGCCCTCAAAATGTGTGTTCTTTAAAGTTGCTTTATCATTGGTTTTGCATTTTTTACATTTTTGATGCCTCTAATTTCAACAAACTTTGCATCAACACCCTTGGAAGTTCTATAAATGCAATCTGCAGTGGCCAGCAGACCAGTGATGAGTGTATGCAGCACCGGCTTGCCATAATTCTTGACAAACTTATATGAATCAAAAATTTTTTTCATAGCATGTTATTCAGTGTTTCCTGAATTTCAGCAGGTGTTTTGTGTGTACAAAAAGGTGCAAGATTTGCCAAATAAAATCGTTTGCAAAATGTTTTGTCTGTTACTGCTGCATGGCATCTGACATGACTTCACATAGGCAGGAATCATTCCTGTTCATGCCAAAGGCTTTCCGCATGCTATGTTCCAGATGAACAGTCATGTTAACTGATGAGGTTCATCCTGTGTGTGGCTTGAAACTTGCAACACCTTTGTGATGTTCAGTTTTGTTGCCTTTTCACTGAATCTGTTAATACTTGGGAATGCCGAAGCTGTGTATGTACAAACCTCGTTATACAAAGTCGAATCCGACACGAAAATACCTTCGTTATATCTGATGTTGGTTATAAGCATGTATTAGTTGCACGCTGATAGTGGCAAGAAACATTTTGAAGTTCTGTTATTATATTCAACAATCTGTTACAGCCATATTTGCTGTATCAAGGTTTAACTGTAGACCCAGTCTCACCCTTTTCCAAGAGAAATTGGTATGAAGTTGAGCATATTCTAAATGCAAAACAGATCAGTAGAGTATATTTTGTTCCTGATAGTCTATCTGTTGAGTGGCAAGCAGACAAATGGACCAGTTTTATTTTGGTTAGAATCGATCCCTACACATTTGCCTTTGCGATTTTATTTATTTATGAAGAACTGTCGGTAACGATTGTTTTCCTTGCTGTAAGAGGCTTACCCGCCGTAGTGGCTCAACGGCTATGGTGTTGTGCTGCCAAGCACAAGGTCACAGTTTCTATAACAAATTGTGCTGGCCACATTCAAATGGGGTAGAATGTGAAAACGCGTGCGTATCATGCTTTGGGTGCATGTTAAAGAAACCCAGGTAGTGGAAATAAATCTGGAGCCTACCACCATGGCGTTCTCATAGCCCACTGCGGAGCTTGGGGATGTTAAATCCCACAATTAATTCATTTAGCTTACTGTGTCAAATTAAAGCATATTAAAAATTATGATAACAGTTCAAAGGTTTTGCAGTCTACAGCCCTGTTTCTCTTAATATTCCTTGGTTGGCTTTTCTTTCATAATTTAAGACAAATTGAGGGTTGTCTGAAACAGCTGCGTGCACATGACTATGACAAAAATATAAATTTAGGCTTCCTGATATTGAAGTTGACAAAAATCATCTGAAGGAAATACTGTTTATGCACAAATAAGACAATGGGGTCTTTTATTAGTTTTTTTTTCATGGCTACCAACCTTAGAAAGCACTTTGCAATGTATAGATACATTTTTTTGGAACTCAATTTCAGCAGTGTTTGACTCCTAAGCAACTGTGCTTCTCAGAAAAACTAACCCTTTGGCATCCCAGTGAGAAAACAGACATGCAAGAGGAGGCATTTCAGTGATAAAAGCAATCCAAATGAAGTGGCAGTGATAATCTATTCAGAAGGCAGTAGTGCATATAGCTGATATTCTCAAGGAGACCACAAATTCAGTTTAAGTGCGGAAGGTTTGTTATGGTGGTAATACATGCACATAGCATTTCTCCAAAAGTGTCTGAACAGCACTCCAGAGCAGAAGGAAAACAATTAAGCTATCGACTGCAATAAAAAATATGCACGTGGAGTAAGTGGGTAGAATAGCTTGAGTGGGCAGAAGGCGATGACACCTGCCAGTACGTGGGTGACACTCTCCACTCACAACCAAAAAGTTTCAAAGCCCAGATGTGGCCCTGCGACAAGGCTCATAGTACTTCAATTTCCAGAACTTCATTGGAGCACTGGAAGTTCCCTCTCTCTGGGCCATGACATGGGTCTGGCATGCCCATGAAGTGTCTTGAGAACTTTTTGAGGGGACTGTGTGTGGCTGACACTGGGGACAATAAGGCTGAAGTCAGCTATTAATGGTGCCAGGACACATTTATTCCCCTCTTAATTACATCTCAGTCTTTCACAATATTTGCTGTATCGCAGCAGTGAGAGCAGTGGCTTGCACAGGGGAATAGAGCATGTTTCCATTAAGCAACATGAGGATGGGGAAAGCCTGGAAGACTACGGGAAGTGCAGCTTTGAAGAAAGGCATTTTTGAGAAGTAGCATGAGTACAGCACATGTATATGTAATCAAGCCATATAACAAAGTTTCAAGGTTCAAGAGCTTCGTCTGTCATTATTTTTATTACCAACCCTTCCCCTACCGGAAAATGGGGGTAAGTGATAGCTTGTCCTTGGTGCACTTAAACTAATCATGATGTGACGGCTGCGACTGAGAGAACTACGTCGCTGACGGTATGCCCGCAGTCCGCCGTTGTCACTTAATGCGTTCGACATTGTCTCGAGTTTGCTCGGCGCATGGTTAGCAGCACTCAACCGCCCAAGATCTTTTACACCGGGACTCCGCCGATTCCTCCACAGCACAACTTCTCGCTGACCAGGACGATCCCCAGCCCCTGCTTTTATATTCTGAGATCCTACAGCACCTCCGGCTGAGTAGACACACTTTACCCCGCCTGATCCCAAATTAGATAAGGCAATGGAGGTAGCATGGAGGCGCTTACAAACATTGTCCTTTCCAAATCCTTATGTATTATCAAAGATGACAGAAGAAAAGCGAAATTCTATGCTGGAATGATTAACGTCAACGCTGCCAGCTGCATGTGGAAGCAGACGACGACGACGAACAGCGGGAGCAGTGGCACGAGCGCGTGCCGAGCCAATGCTGATGATAGTTTTTTTGCGTACACGGACGCCATCGAAAAAAAAAAAAAAAAAAAAAAAAAAAAAAAAGAAAAACCAGGAAGGAGCAAGCGAAATAGGTATAACGCCTTCATGCCCTTCAGGAAGGGGCTATGAGATAAAAACATATATGACATTGAACAAATACCACGACAAATAATAGAGTGCGGAATGAAACAAACACGGAGGAAGAAAATTTTCTATGGCAATGAAAAATGGTAGGGCGCAAACTAAATTGGTATTCTGGGATATTACGTGCCAAAACCACCATCTCATTATGAAGCACGCCGTAGTGGGGGACTCCGAATTAATTTTGAACACCTGGGGTTCTTTAAACGTGCATCTAATGCACGCGGTGCACGAGCGTTTTTTCATCCCGCCCTCATCGGAATGAGGCTGCCGTGCTCAGCAGAGCAACGCCGTAGCTACCGACTATCCGTGACTGGGAAGTGGAAAAAAGCTCAGTATATTGCGAAATACGATATATCCGAATTACAAGGTTCTGTAAGATAAAAAGAAGAATTGACTAGCAGAGCTTTTGGTAATAATCTGTTTCCATGTTCACGGACTCCGCCAAGGCCGTGAGATGGCGGGACATTTAAAGGAACACTCTCGTCTCTTGCGTTGCAACGAAAATGTGCTTTTTGTAATACATTTGTCCGCATAGTGTTAATATTCGTTCACCCATTGGTCCACCTCTTCATAAATACGTATTTTTCAGGAAAAATCAACATCCAGGCTATCTTATCGGCGTCTTATGTTCGTGGTATCGTGGCTTGTCTTGGTCAATGTAGCAAAAATTTACTCGTCATTTCACGCTGTAGCTTTTTAAATGTATAAGTTCGTTTGATATGCTGCAAAATTTTATAAATGTAGAACTTAAACGAAACAAGAACTGCCTTAGGATCGAGAAGCCCTTGATGTAGCCATGAGACTAGCCGTTCTTTTGTGTTTCATTTTCTTGGTGTTCTTATGGTGTTTTTTGGGCTGCGTCAGTTGCGTCGCGTGCCGTTGCGGAGCATGTAGGCTGGCAAGATGTCGTGCTTACGGTATATGCAACGCCGGGCGCGTGCCAGGGGCTTCAACGCTGCTCCCTACTTCACACTACAGAGGGAAATATGCGAACAGAACATGGTCATCGCGAGCAAGGTAACGAAAGTTTGGGAAAAAGGTTTGGCTCTAAGCCTAAGCATATTTCTATGATGGCTGTTTCATGAGTAGTCAATATCTTTTCTTACTTCTTGGCGCGGTACATTCGCTTATCCTAGAGCAAAGTCTGAGACCCCCTCACAGTACATTGAGCTCGTTTATTATGTGCGAACCAGTGTTCTGCGAGCTCGCTCTAGCAGCGCAGGCACTGATGTGAACGCTCTTGTGACAACTTGCAGGGACGCTTCGTGCTTGGATGAAGCGTTCGGCATTCTTACACGCATTGAATTTGTGCTAAAACTGTTTTACACCAATTGAATTGCTACAAACACCCTTTCTCTCCTGATCTCGTGGTTCACTAATGCTACCAGTTAGCTGCCTCATTTTGGCAGATTCCTCGTTGTCACTGAAGTAACGGTCGTAATGGTTTAGTTGTTTGGGTTATTTTTACACACACATCTATGAAGTGGAGTGAGAAAGTTCAGTGCATAAATAACGCTGGTCGCGTCTTGTTTGTTGCTATTTCAATGGGAAAGGACAAGTTTGTGCGAGTTCCTGAAGATAAAAAAGAGTTTTCGCCATATATTGAGCGTGCGTGTCGAGTGCACGAGAAAACAAAATTTTTGTTTGTGTTATTTGGCTGATGAAAATTTATTGTATGGGAACCGTCATGGAACTATTGTAACTAGCCAGGCTGTTTCGTTAAAATTGCTCTGCCACGTATTTGTAAAATTGAAATGTAACGACTTAAGTCGGATCTATGTATACCTGAAACTACCATACTTCTATGTTCAGTTAAGCATGTGTATTAAAACCTAGATCATTATGGCTGCTATAAATCGATTTGCTGTGGCTGGGATATCTTTTGAACTAACTGTTGGTTTTAATATTTACATTAGCTTGAATTACCTCAAGTAGCAATCTGTATGGCATAACACTAATAAATGCTTTTTGCGGCAGGCATATATGAGCCATGTTTGCGTAACTTCAATTGCATTTTGCCACTTGATCATGCTTGAACATACCAGTAAACCTTTCTTGAACATTTAACTAAGTAAAGCTTTCAGCCACCTACTATGAACTGCTTCCTAAAATTAGAATTTTATGCCTTTGCAAAAAGTGTGTTTACAATGCTCATGAACAGGCTATTTTACCTACATGCATATTCTACTTGGCAGTATGCATTGTATTTGGCTCAATATTTTGTATCAACTGCAGTCTGCCATTGCAGTTTCTATAATGTTAGGTGTATGTCAGAGTAGTGTACTATATTTTGTGGCCTTTAGAGCTATAACCTTTTGTTCATTACAAGATATTTCGCCAAGTCTGTATGACAAGAAACATCAGATATGAATAATGCTAAAGTTTATTAATCTGAATTGGCTCAGCATTCCCGACTTGTTAACCCAACATCATTTTGCTGTGATTATTAAAACGTAGAGCAGTATTATTTGGCATCTATGCAATGTTATGTTAGAGCTGAACAGGGAAACTATGCAGCTTTGTTGGCACATAAGATTGCGTATGTCACATCCAAGAAGTACCGAGTAAATACTTTTACTAATTATTTCTGGTATACTAGCTCATTTTGCCATAGCCATCATTCACTGTCTTTTATATTGGAAACACCTTTGTCCCGAAGCTTTCACTTATGTCAAGGATGTACACAAAAGTAGGATACAAGCATTAAAGGCTACAGGACATGTGCTCATGCAGGTCTTGTTGCCGTTTTTGTCTGCTTCCAAATTTTGTCCGTGTGCTCATTTTTCATAACCTAGCTATGTTTGTACCAAGCCACCTTGCTGATTTCACTGCATAAAAATATGCTATTTACTCAAATATTATACCTCTTTATTTTGCTCTCCCATTTTTAGCAGTTCTCAGTATGTGGACCAACTAGTAAAGATATGAACTTTCTAGGTGGTCTTGTACAGTGTCACAACCAGCTGTGTTAAGAATTGCTGCTGTTCTATTCTTATTGTAAATTTTCTGCTCCTGTGTACTAATTGTACTTCAGTAAACATTATAATGTACACTCTTAATTTTCGCATCTTTTGACATTTTTCTAAACTGTGTTAAAGATTACGATTTTTTTTTTATCATCTCATCATCTCATATCAAACACTTCGAAAATGCAGACGTCAATACATTGTGTTGCTTTTTCTCTTACTTGATGATTATGGATTCTTTATATTGCTTTCAATTACATTGAGGTAGTAATGAAAGCTTGCCATACTAACATGTTAACTGCAGTATCTTCAATGTATGCCTTCCTTGAGATCTTGATTATTGCTGTCAACGTTGTCGATACCATTCAAAGGAGGAAAATGCTCAGCTGACTTGTGCATCTGTTCTGAGAGGGATTTTCGTTGAGATTCTTCATGGGAATTCTTTCTGCTTTTCTGGCTGTTCTGTTCCCCAAAATTTTTTGAACTACTTCTTTGTTGTTTATCAGTGTTTCATTACCTTATTAGTGAATACAAAATGTTCTAGGGACATGTTCTTTTATTATTTTTTGTTTGTTTCCAGCCGCCTGAGCAAATGTTGGTGATTATTCAGCCAGAGCTGGTGACATCAGAACTTGGACCTCTATACCTACGATTGCAGACCCTTGATCGCCTGTCAGTGGCCTTCTGTCCTGATGAACAGCTGTACCAAGAGGCACTGCGCATTCTTCTGGTCAGTTGTAATAAAAGCCCTATACCTTCTATTTCTTTTCTTGTCACCCCAAGTGTAGTATGCAAAAACACTTTCTTGCTTTGTACATCAAACACTGCCATAGCCACTTTTTTGTTTAATACATATACAGTAGACTTGTTAAGATGAATCTGATTAAGCCAAGTTTCTCTTAACTGAAGTCTACTGTGTGTGTGTGTGTGTGTGTGTGTGTGTGTGTGTGTGTGTGTGTGTGCGCGTGTGTGCTTGCACGTGTGCATGGTGAAAGCGTTGAAAGAGTTGGCACAGGAGCACCAGAGTAAGATTTTTAAGCATAGTGCTCCTGCGGAGCAACACAGATTTCTCATTTCTTCTCAAGCTGTTATGTATCGCCATAGTAAAGGTCTTCCTGGTCGCCACACTATTACGTCACTGATCACTTACTGGTGGTCCTGGACATTAATCCTTGACAGTGCTCTTGCGGCGACAGTAGTATTCTGCAACCAATTTTATTGTTGGATATGATGACACCTTCTCTCCCAGTGTTTGTATCATGTCTTCGTGGATTTTCCTAGATGAACTCTTTCAACACTAGTGCCACATTATGGCACATTCTTATACCCCTGTCATACTGTAAGTTTTAATTTCATTCGAATCTAATGGCATTAGCATTGACTGACATTACTAGGCTGCTACACAGCGATATTTAATGACATTAGAATCAAATGACTTCTGCAACTGAGAAACTAATTTGGCTTAGCGATGTATATTCTATACCCCAGGGACAAGGTAAAATATTACATTGAGCGTTCGTAACTTCAGAAGGAAATTAAAAAGGAAATTAATTTTGTGTGTTTTAAGGCATCTGTCATTTTAATGAGAGAAAAGCGGTGCAGGCTGCCACAAAATGTTTTTACTCTCCACTGGTGGCGTCTGGCCACTGTCACTTTACTAGTCGGCCATACTGTAAACAATCGGGCGCCTGTGTGCACGTGTTTCCAGCGTCTCGAATGGCATCTGCGAGCCTCTTCCTCTGATTAGTATGCTTTGCTCGCATTGCAAAAAGACAGCAACTAACCGCTTCGCGTGCTGCAACTAACAATCGTCGTTCAGCGCTGCCATGTCAGTCATTGCTTGTGTTCAATTTATTGGCTATGGCTAGATGGCTGGCTAAGCCTTGTCTTGGCTTACGGTAGCCAGACATTCTGAAATAGAGGTTTTATATGCGTGTTATTTCATTGAAGTGACGGCCCACATTTATATTGTTATGGTTAAGGCTGAAATGGCTTTATTTAAAGGACGAGGTTGATAGTGAAGTAAAGATGGCGTCCATAGGCTGCGCCAGCTAACGTCTTCCTCCTCTTCTCCTTGCCTGGCTCATGCCGTAGCAATATTAAAATAAATAGATTGACTTCTCAGACACTCTACACACCTTGTTCTACATTTCTCACCAATTTTTTTGATGGAATGATTGCCACTGATATTATGACCGAATGACATTAATTTTTTTTTTTTTCGGTGTAGTGCCAGCATGGGTCGAATAGCATTCGTTACACTGAATGTCATTCAAATCTATTGACATTAAAATATGCAGTGTGACAGGGGTATTGGTCTGCTTTCTTGTACTGCCGTGCTCACTTATTTCTTCGGTACCTGAAAAGAAAGGGTTTTTCCTTGTCTTCGTTTTGTGTAAATTAAGATGACTTTTCAAAGCTTAAAATTGGTTGCCATAGATATGTTGCTGCATAGAATGTGGAAATTTATTACTGCTACCTCACAATAAATAGACCACTTAACTGAGTGTCTTGAATTAAGATGGGGGGAGGGGCATCCTATATGTAGAGTGGACCTATAAGGGAGTTTTCACTGACACACTGCTGCAACATGGTTCAGCACTGTGCAGCTTTCCATTGCAGGTGACAGGACACTGTGCCGTAGCACCTCTGCACCACTCATTCACTGTTTTTCTGCATTTGAAACTTCACTGTGGTTCTCCAGCCATCTGAAATAGAAAAGTGTGCAGTGCAAGTTAAACTTAAGATACCAACAAATAGAAACCATTAGAGCTGGTTGTACAAATGAAAATGTTTGCGGTACAAGGTTATGCCAACTGTGGAAACATTCTGAAAATTAGTTTATTGTTACCCCTCTTAACCTTTTTAAATACTACCAACTGTGGAAACATTCTGAAAATTAGTTTATTCTTACTCCTCTTAACCTTTTTTAAATACTACTAGAGTACAGTATATGCCAGCTGTGGAAGCATTCTGAAGATTAGTTAGGCATTCTTAGTTAAGACAGGCTTAACTATTTCTGCATTTCAATTTTTCAGTAAGTTAGCTTTCCCTGTGTTTATCATATCTTCAGTGGCGGTTGGCTTCGTAAAGCTTCACAGTATTATTTGTATAGCCTGTTTAAACATATGACATTACTTAGCAAGAAAGTGCAATGAGGAAAGATGTACAGGAAAGATGCTTAAATATTTTGATTTAGTGAGTAACACTGTACAATGGTTAAGCTGCTGTACAATGGTGATCTGTAAACTGTAAAGGTGATCAAAGACCTTGCTGTGATTAGTGTTGCCCGCTACTTGTAGTTATACTGGTCTTGTCCAGCCATTTACTTGAGCTGGCCAAGTTGGCTGGTGAGCTTGTGAAATCTCCAGAAATGGAGCGCTTGCTTGCTTACTACAACACTGATGCATGCACCATTTAACCCAGTGCTGTGGTTGAAACTCACACGATTGTAGTTTTGTCAAAAGCTTGGCATTTACATCCAGGTTAGCCCTTCAATCTTTTTTCAATGTTCTCCCACACAACATGATCGGCTTCAGGGCCGGACTCGCGACTCAGGACACGAAGCTTATCAAGACCCATGCTAGGTCTCGATCTGGAAAAGGCCTTTGACAACATTCTTCACTCGTTCGTTTTAGACACAATCTCGAGCCTTAAAGGGACACTACAGAGAAACCGGAAGTTGAGCTTTAATGGTAGATTATCCTTTCACGATCACGGCCTTCTTACTTCACGATCAGACCTTCTTACTATGAACAGAGGTTTAATAAGCGAGAAAACTGAAGGATAGGTGCTGACGCCCCTTCAAATTTCCTGCACTACACGTTCGTGATGTCGGAGATCACAAACACAGCCCGGCCGCGATTGGTCGAGAGCGATTTATCGCTGTTAGTAAAAGCAAAGTGAAATACACCTTAAATGTACATAATACACGGCGCAAGGTGCTTGCTCAGGGGCAGCAGCAGTGTTGACCCGACTGTGTCCTTTCATGCGGTGCCGCGCGATGAGCCCCGGCGTTCGCAATGGCTCAATGCTCTGCCGATGATAAAACGGCAAAAGAGCCAGAGAAACCTATGGTGTGCTCTCTGCATTTCTCGCCCTCGGATTATGTATATAATCCTGCCCTCGGAAAGTATCTTGGCGTGCCCCAGAGGCCAGTCCTTTCTTGAGCATCTGTCCCATCAATGTCGCCTTCATCAAATCCCCTACTGATGCCCCTGCAGCAGCAAACTGGCGGCTCGGTGAGTGCTGAATGTCATTAAAGAAAGACACAAAAAAACCATACCAAGTATGCGCGCGTAGCTTTCTACGCTTGTTCTGTCGGGAACATCGTCGACTGGCGAAAACGAGGCTTCGCTTTCCGTTGGCGCGGCCAGCTGCTCACTGTCATCATACGCGGAAACACCTACCACGCGAGCACAGACGATCATTTTGTGCTGTTTCACTGAAGTTGCTCAAATGCAGTCCTGCTTCCCTGGCGAGCTCTTCGTTGCAAGGTTCAGCGTCAGCAACGGTATCCATCACGGCCACAGAACACCTAAGCAAAAGTCACAGTGAACGCAAATGCAGCGGCCATGCAGCCTATGATGGAGCGAGCGCCTTGGCCATTTACGCAAGCGGTGATGTATCATGGCGCCCTCAGAATCGCTGATAGCAATGAAATCCGCGACGACACTGCTTCAGCGCTGAATCTGCGGTGAAAGAAATTGAGGAAGAGATATTTCGTCTTTGTTTACGAATTTCTTCGCTAAAAACTCATATTTTTGCACCCAACAAAAACTGCATGCATTCCTGAAGGTCCCTCTTTTATTCCAGCTGAACTTCCTGTTTCTCTTTAGTGTCCCTTTAACCTGGGGAAGCACTTTCATTCCTACATGAGATCGTTCCTGTCAGACAGAGAAGCCACCCTTAAGATCGGGGACCTGACTTCAGACATGATCAGGCTGGGGTCGAGGGGGATGCCACAAGGGGCAGTCATATCCCCAACCCTCTTTAACCTCGCCATGATTGGTCTATCCAGGAGACTCTCTGCTATCGACGGTATCAGTCACATCATATACATAGACGACGTTACCATCAGGCGTATGGGAGGTAGCAACGGACAGGTAGAGACTGCCCTGCAAGAGGCGATTGATGCTACCGAGAGGTACCTCGAGTCCACGGGCCTTCGGTGCTCACCGCACAAGTCGGAACAGCTACTATATAGACCCAAGCGCAGAGGCTCCAAACCAAAGGGACGGAAGCCACTCGCCAAATGCGACATCAAACTACGCACAAACAACAGAGGCTATATTCCAAGGGTGGATGCCATCCGGATTCTCGGCATGATGGTCGAGTCGAGTGGCTCTAACAACCAGACAGTCCTGCGACTCACTAAGAAGACGGGCAATGCCATGAGACTAATAAGAAGAGTGGCCAACTGGCAGCAAGGCCTTGGAGAAGATAACCTTGTGAGATTGGTACATGCGTTCGTAATGTGCCATTTCACTTACGTCGCGGCCATGCACAACTGGCAAAGATCGGAGCGGGATCAACGCATTAATCAGGAAGGCAATCAAGAGAGCTCTCGGCCTCCCCATATACACACACACGGAACACTTACTTCAACTTGGCATGCATAACATAAATAGTCGCCTTCCAAAATGCTTGCGGAGTCTCTGTTGATGCGTTCTTGGAACTGTTAACAGTGTACCTTTCCTCCACCGTAGTAGTTTCAAGGACTCCCCTTCATACAGAAGAAAGGAATCTGTATAGGGGCTAGCGTTGCACCAGTCCTATGCCAGATATTTTTAGCGAAGTTTGACAACATACTTCAACGCTCTCTTCTTGATAAACCTGTGTGCCAAGTTTTCAGATATGTTGACGATTTCTTGATTATTTTAAATCTTTCACCGAATGACTCCTTGCCTGTCGTAGTTGACCAGGTCTTAACAGTTTTTAAGGCTTGTTCGAGTGCACTTTGCTTTACACATGAACTGCCTACTAACCACTCGATTAGATTTTTAGAAATTGAACTAACTTTTCTTGACGATGGCCATGTGTGCTGTGGTGCTTCTTGCCGAGGAGTAAAAAGGCGTTACCGTACGCGTCCGCACACTCAAAAGTCGTTAAGAGAGGAATTGCTATGAATTGTTTTCGAAATGCCTTGAAAAAGAGTTGCCACCACAGCATAAAATCGCGTTTTGACAACCAGTTCGATCGTTTGGTGGCCGCTGGTTTCCCAAAAGCGCTTTTGAAGGCAGTGGCAGAAACGTTGCTGCAAAAGATTAAGAGGCGAGAGCGAAAAAGGGCTGACCCAACGGCGGCTGAACGGAATAGACTTGAAGTGATGCCCTATGTACATGTGGTCTCCCACAACGTCAAGAAAGTTGCTGTGAGGCAGGGCGTTAACGTTGTTTTTTCTGTTTCCTGCAAACTTTCAGGCCTTTGCTCATGTGTGGTGCGCGGCAGGAATAGACCCCCCGCGTGTCATGACAACGGTTACATTCCTTGTGCTACACGTGTGGTGTATGAGCTTCCACTGATTTGTGAAAAAGTTTACATCGGTCAAACAGGCTGGTGTATTAATGAGAGGCTGCGAGAACACTATAATTCTTGGAATACCTCTGATGGAGCAAATCTGCCTCGCCATTGTCGGGAATGCGGCTGCGTCCCGCTTTTTTCCAAGGTTAAAATCCTTGGTAGGGGCGAGGGCAAGACGGAGCGTGAAATTCTCGAAGCTTACCATATCAATTTGCAAGGGGATAATTGCATCAGTTCTACCTGTCTCTCACTGATGCAGAAGGAACTTAGTTTCCTATCGCACTGGCGTTAGCTACGTGGCGTTTTGGAGTCACCTTTGTTTGTGTGTGGGTGTCGGCTTTTGAGCTGCGCATGCTCGCCGGGTTTTCCTGAAAGATGGGGTTTTTCAATAAAGCACAGTTGTTAGTCCAGTCGTCGTGTGTGCCACGTCTCTTCTCTGTCCTTCGTCTTTTGACTGGTTTTTACTATTCAGTATGTACCAACTGACCCAGACTGCTACTCTAATGCATAACACGCTAGAGGAAATAGCTGGTGTTGGGCTGCTGAGCACGATTTCGCGGGATCGAATCCCGGCCACGGCGGCCGCATTTCGATGGGGGCGAAATGCGAAAACACCCGTGTACTTAGATTTATGTGCACGTTAAAGAACCCCAGGTGGTCCAACTTTCCGGAGTCCTCCACTACGGCGTGCCTCATAATCAGAACTGGTTTTGGCACGTAAAACCCCATAATTTAATTTTTTTTTAGAGGAAATAGCGGAAGCGCAGGAGAGGGCCCAGTTCATCAGGCTATCTACCACACAAGCTGGAAGATACATCCTACAAGAGCTGAGCGTTCCCCCCACAGTAGTTGAGACAAGGTTCTGCAGCATCCCTCGAGAGCAGCGGGACCGCATTCACTGTCGCCTCGATCCCACGAAACGTCCATCCGGAACACAACGTGGAAAGACGTCGGGCGCGCGCGTCGGGCGTGAACGGGCTTCGGGGAATAGTTTCGTAGATGCAGCACGCTTTGCCGACGGACGGGCCTCCGCTGCGGTGTGGGGTCTTACATGTGCTCTTGGGACAAAGGAACGACAACACAGTAGTGCAGAAAATCAAAAGGGCATTTATTGCACCTTTCATACACTAATACATGCTAGCCGAATTACAACCAATTGAACATTCACACGGGCGCGCGACAAATCAAGGAAGTCCGACTCACCGCGACCCTATAGCGAGTGAATATGTTCGCCCCATGCTGTGACACCATCGCCTAGTCGTTCACGTGTACAGTCACGTGAACGGTGGCGCGCTCGAACGATCCGTGCTCGTCCATACCGGTGTTGTGCTCTTAGCCTCGCGCGACGGTCGCGCGAAGCGGGCCGGCGCACGCGCGGAGCGTTCGTGCGTGTTGGCCGCCTATCCCAAGCCAAAGAGAGAGCGCCTTCGACCTTTTTCTCCCAAATCACCCGGCCGTTCGGTGGCGTTAGCATCGCAACACTCGCGCCATCTCTCGCAATGCGCCGCAACTCCGCCGCCGTAAAGCTACGCGGCGAAGCCGTATTACGGGAGCCATGCGGGGAAAACAACATCAGGGGATGCGTGAGAGTTGCGCATCCCCACAGCGGTTAGCGTAGACCATGAAGTCGTCACGAAGTCAATCTCGATTCGGACGACGTCCTCTGAAATCGCAGAGTAGGTTGCAATAGCGATGGCCTTATTGGACGACAAGTGGACAACAATCTACAGTGACTTGAGATCAGCTGTTCGGGCATTTGCCAAAGGAACCATATCTGAGCTGGCCCTAGGGATACTAGGATGCAAGGAGATCAAGCCACACACAGTCATCTGGTTTCCAGCCCACATGGGACAGATTGAGGGTGCCATGCCCAACCTCAATGAGTCGGTACACAGTGCTGCGCAAGGGATCATCAACCGCGTAGCTACCGGGCAGCGTGACGTTGGGGGGTACTGACAATCGGGACTCTCCTTCCTCGTACAACGAACTTACTAAGCACTTTTACTTGGCGCGGAGGATCTACCCCCTCCCACATTGTAAACTCAATAGACCTCATGCTTTAACACTAAGGCTTCTACAGACGGGGGCATACCCAAACCCCCTACTTCTTCACACGATTTACCCAGAAATTCAGACGACAAATGCATGGGCACTATGCAATGACTTTGTGAACTTAGCTGACATGCTCTGGCGGTGTCCCGCGTTACGTGGCAATGAAAGCAACACTTCTTCACGCTGGGATGCAGTTCTACGCAGCCCCAATCTCGAAGAATAGTTATGGGCTGTCCAACGGGCCCGCGACGCGGTGGAGAGGCTCGGCTTCTCTGTCCCGACATAGAAGCGGCCTGCTGCGCGCTAGCGCGCGCCCTAGAGAACCCTATTAAAGCTTTTCATCCATCCATCCTGTTTGCATTTGGCAGAAGATAAGCCTATTTCTCTATTGCATTCTCTAGGAATGCACAGTTCTTACCTTTTCTTCTTCATACCTTCGAGTGCTTAGTGTGCTTAAGTTTCAGTGGCATGGTCACAGTGTGGCCAGCATCAGCCACACCAGGCTGAAAGGTGGGGTCATTTGTGGAGTGTGATACCATGTAACAGCCACCCCCGATTTCTGTGGTGGGTCTGCGGCCTTCTTCACGGCCAAAGCTACATTGCGACCCCCCATGGTGGCGTAGTGGCGATGGCGTCGCTGGATTGTATCCTGGCCACGGCGATGGGGGTGAAATAAAAAAAAAAAAGAGCTTGTGTACCGTGCATTGGGTGCATGTTAAAGATTCCCGGTGGTCAAAATTAATTGTGAGTTCCCCACTACGGCGTGCCTCATAATCAAATCGTGGTTTTGACACATAAAACCCCAGAATGTAATTTTTTAAAGCTACACTGCGCTTGGCACATGTGTTCAACTAGTTACATTAAAAGATATAATTACTAGAGGTGTATGAATATTCGAAACTTCGAATATTTGATTTTAATTGGTTGGTATTCGATTAGATTCGAAAGAGACCTTTACTATGTGAAATTCGAACCTCCCAAATTGGCTGTTGTCAGATCTTTAAGCCAGCTTTGCCATAGTACAGCCGTGTTATGCGGCAAATCATACAGAATGTATTGCTCTCGAGCATATTTGCCGTGCAGTGAAGCATATCAAAAGTAAAAAAAGGGGGTACTGCCACAGGGCAACTGCTGGTTCTTAATGGCTACCCGACACTATCAGCTCAAGTACCCACTCTGTGTGGCCTCTTTCTGCATCTGGACAACACCAGCTTCCAGGTGGAAACCTCTGTGTCTGCTACTAATCTGGTTAAGTTTCTAAAAACACTGTTTCCAAACTATAAATTTGGCCAAGTAGCAAGCTTGACAATGTTTTTAGACCCTCACTAGAGTACTATCAGGATGTTTCAATGGCAAACTGGGTTAAAACGTGGCTTTAGAAGAAGCAAGGAAAATTTCAACCCCAAGGAACCCAGATATGTCCTCAACAATGAAAACTCCTTAAGAGGCTTCTTTCACATCAGCACTGTGCTCATCTAGCAGGAGCAATTTTCACTGCCATAAGGGTAGTATGAAAGATATGTGCATCATGAATTTTGGGCCTAAAAGAAGATCCATGTGAGTGGTGATGCAAGCATTGGGCCCAATTTTGGATCGACTTGCGATGCGAGACCTGCCAATACCAGACACTTGACCAGTGAATGGCTCTTTTTGGTGTCTAAAGGAATTGTGACATGCGGGAGGCTGTTGCTGCCCCTCGAACATGTCAAGCAGCTATCCTTCCTTCATGACAACATTGAATAACTGCAGTGGTGATACCGTCAAGCAAAAGAGTTGTACTAGAGAATTTTGTTGACCACAAGGCATAGTTTTCCTGTACATTATTTGCTGCGCAGTAAACTTGCTTACTTTTTTCCTACCTGGTGAAAAATTGAATTTTTGCAAAGCCACTGGTATTTGTATTAAAAAAAATACTCGACTTGGTTTGCACTTGGTTTTCATTATTCAAATTCCCTTCGAAATTGAAAATTTTATATTTACACACCCCTTATAATTACAGTCAACTTCCATTATGATGGGACTGACAATGGAGAAGCTTATCCAGTAGGATGAATTAAAAGAAGAGGCAGAAAAAGTGTCCAACACACCATTGCCTTGTTTGGCAGTATTTACCCGATCCTGATGCACATCCAGTATTTGTGGGTTCAAAACTATGTGCACCCGTAGTGAACACGCACCCAATTTATAATAACAATGTCATGTGCCTCCAATTGTGGCAATCAGAAATAAGATGAAGCCTGCAGACTTACCTTCGCAGAATAGAAATTTATCTACTGTACTTTCCGGTGTTTAAGACGCATTTTTTTTCCTGAATTTTTCGTCGTTGCGTCTTATAGAACGGTGTTACTTATGTACTTTTTTTTTTTTCCCGGAAATACTGCCTTCGAAATCGGATTCGATGTTATGGCAACGTGAAGCGCGCTGGTGGATTCGCGTGATCGAGTTCCCGAGCGCCGTGCGAGGACTGAGCAGCAATGTAAGCGGCGGCAGGCTGACCGCGAGTCGGCCGACCCCGAATTCGTCGCATCTGCAGATCGCTGTCAAGATACGGCACGCGCCGCTGCGCAAACTACGCAGTTGCAAGCAGAATACAAGCAGCTGCCCCCCTCCCTTCCGCGCTGCCCTCCCGCTTTCCTCCCTTGTGTGCGATTCGGCTCACAGTCGGACGCTCTCACTCCAACATACAGCATATGGCGCGCGGGGACGATGTTATGGTCCTTGAACTTTATACGGAACATCGTAGCAACCACGACGGCAGAAATGCGCATGGAGTGGAAATATATGGCACCCATACACTTGCATTACCTGAGTTCACGGAGCGAAACGTCACTAATTTTTTAAAATCACTTACTCAGCGGACAGGTGTGTCTTATGCACCGGTGCGACTTATATACGTTTTTTTCCCGGAAAAACTGCCGTTTTGAGGGGGGTGCGTCTTATACAAAGGTGCGAGTTATAGACCGGAAAATACGGTACATTTAATGTTCGTCAATCTCGGGCAACATTATATGGCTGTTTATGGACCACAACTTGATGCCCTCCTTGCAGTCCATCACATTTAATATTCTGCTTTTCTTGAACCACTCTATTAACCATCGCAAGTGGGATGGTGGCCCACGGTTACAGTAGCCACTTCGCCAGTTTATTCTGTGATGCATGAAAGTCTTCGGTGCATTGAGTACACATTGCCACAACAGTGCAGAGGTAATTTTTTGACACATTTTCTTGGAAACAAGCACATTTGAGAGTTAAGTAAATATGTAATCATTCGAGGTGAGCTACCGTTCCCACTTCAAAATCTGTCAAATGCTGGCCGACAACCTGTGTTTTCGGCCAAAGCTTGTGTGTCTTCGATGCATTCACTGTCCCTTTGTACCACCAAGACAGGCATCACAGCCATTGGGATTACCGTTTAGATCAGGCACATGTGTGCTGATCAAATATGTTTGAATTATCTGGCAAGTGCCACTTTCTGGATCGAAATAGTGAATGTTTTGGCCCATACAAGTATATGGGCGCAGCAGAGACCTTTGGTCAATATTGAACTAAAGTGACCATGAAACGATTTTGACAATTGTGTACAACCATACTGAGTCGGTAAGGTAGGTCCTTCTGATCATTAGGAAACAGATATAAGTATTCTGCATAAAACATGTAATTTATTATAAGGTTTTGAAAATTTGCATTGCTACCGATTGCTGGGGTACCGCTCCCCCGAGTTCTCAGCCACCTCTTCCCATGCTACGTAGCGTGTGTGAGTGATGCCACTCAGGCAAGTGATCCACGTGGCTACCCACGCAATATCATCGGGAATGCTAGAAACATTGCTTCATTAAGCTTATGTTTAATACCATATGTATCCAGAGTAATTTGCTTAACCTTAAAAATAAGTACACAAGTGCAATAAATGTAGACGTTTCTTCAAACCAATGGCCTGCTCTGATGACAGCAGCCTATGGACACAGAGGGGTTCTCGATGACATAGGTGCTGTGATGTCTTCTTTGGTGGCAGGAACATGAATGGTACCAGTGCTGTACTACGCTCGTATTGCACTGCAGGTGTGTGAGGGTGTAAAGTAAATAATTTTCCTATCACAGATCGTGCTTCATACTAAACTGTACAGTATCAAATTGAAGAGGAAGAAATTTTTTTTCCGGTTGATACTAATTCCAAACAACAAGTTTATTAAAAAGAATTTGAAAAAAAAAATATATATATATATATAAAACATTTTGTAGAAAAAAAATTAAGTTATGTAGTGACAAATACGGGCGCCAGCAGTAGACGAAGAAGAGGACGGGTGTGGTCGTTGGTGCTCGCACTGGCTTCGTTTGGTTGTTGCCTGTTTCTGTGCATTCATAAAAACGCCGAGCGCATCTAACCTTGAACACATACTATCAATTGGTGGAGCGTCCTGGTTCCCTTTTCATCCTGGAACTCCGTACCCGGACTCTACCCCCAGCCTCAGCAATGCCTGACGACGTGCCACAGCAAGGTGCTCCTGCACCACCAGTGGTTGCCTACTCCGGCGTTCCACGACGTCGAGGACTGGCTCACTTCGTATGAGCGGGTAAGCACCCACAACTAGTGGGAAGACGGCACCAAACTCGGCAGCGTCAACTTTTACCTGGCTGTCATAGCACAGCTGTGGTTCCACAACCATGAAGCTGATATTGCCAACTGGTCCTCCTTTAAAACGAGCTTTGCAGAAGTCTTCGGCCGACCCACTGTTCACAAGCTCCGCGCAGAACAGCGCTTATGCGGTCGCGCCCAGCAATCCGGTGAGAACTTCACATCCTACGTCGAGGATATTGTAGCCCTCTGTCGTCACATCAACCCTGCTATGTCCGAAGCTGATAAATCAGACACATCATGAAGGGGATCGAGGATGACACCTTCCAAATGCTCATTGCCAAAAATCCCCAAACTCACTGATGTGGTCCAGTACTGTCAGAACTACGACGAGTTGTGGAAACAGCGCATTTCTACACGCCTCCCGTGCTCTGACACGGCCAACATGTTAGTGTTAACTGTAGGCGCTGTTTCTAGTGACACCACAATGTTAATGTGGCAGGTGCAGCAGTTTGTCTGAGAAGAAGTGGCACGACAATTGTCCCTTGTTCCCTGCGTCCCGGACTCCGTGCAGGCGCTTGCTCCGACGCTACGACAGGCCATGGAGGAGCAAATTTCTGAAGCGCTACCAACCACCTACCAGCATCCGCCAGTTTCCGCTCCTCTGACCTATGCTGAAGTTGCACGCCGACAGTCACCAGCAATGCCACTCAGCACAGATCCTGTTCGACCAGCAAATACCTTCTACGCTGTGCGTGCACCCTTTTCGCCGTCCCGCACCGCCGTTCACTAATCTTTGGCGCACCCCGGACTACAGGCCTATTTGCTACTTCTGTTGTCTACCTGGCCATGTCGCACGTTTCTGTCGTCGTCGTGACTTCCGTACTAGTGCGGGCGAAGAAAATCAAGGCTACTTTCCTTCTGAGCCACCGCACCCGATCTCCTCCCACTCAAGGATGTCCAGCTGCTCACCGAATCGACGTGGCTATGGCACACGTCGATCACCTTCACCACGTCGCCGTTCTTTTTCCCCTATGGTTCGTCGCCCCCCACCCGTCCAATCGGTAAACTAGCCATCGCAGTTCCGGAGGCAAGAACTGTGCTTGTGTCGACAACTTCAAGGTCTCGATTTCTATGTGCGAACGAAATAACCGTCAATATCGAAGGTGTTTCTGTGCAAGCACTCGTCGATACTGGAGCCGCTGTGTCTGTTCTTAGTGGAGAACTGTGCTGCAAGTTGAAAAGATAATTCCACTTTCCGACGTCTCCCTGTGTACTGCAACCACGCACCACATTCAACCTTCAGTGGCATGCACAGCTCGCCTTGTCATCGGCGTTGCGGATGCGAAACTGTTCGTGTCGACTGACTGAAGCCGCACTACGACTCACCAGTGCTGCCTGTTCCATAGGTCGCCAGGATGGCTCCTTTTTCGCCGGGGAGTGATTGTAGTGACAAATACGGGCGCCAGTAGAAGATGAAGATGATGGGTGTGGTTGTTGGTGCTCGCGCTCGCTCCGCTTGGCTGTTGCCCGTTTCTGTGCATTTATAAAAACGCTGAGCGCATCTAACCTTGGAACGCATACTATCAATTATATAAAAAATGTAAACAAAATGTAATTGTTGCTTCACACAGAAAAACCTTTAAATAATTTCAGAATATATATTTTCATCCCAAAGGACCTCTGCAATATTCCAGCAAATATCATCTTTCTATGTAAAAAATGTATTCATGTGTGTGTGTGTATATATATATATATATATATATATATATATATATATATATATATATATATAGTAGTAACAATTTTTCAATGGGCCAAGCGTAGTTAGAAAAATCAGAAGCACAACTTCGCGGTTATCTTAGGTTTATTTACCCAACAGTTTGGGTCCGTGGACCGACCTTTTTCGAGGGATATATATATATAAACTTTAACCCTACTGACCAACGTTAATAGAACCAACTCAGTTTCACAGCTCCGCTGAAAACATGGGCTCCGTGGCGGTCGCGAGAACTAACGGCGCTGCGATCAAGTCGCGTTACCGGCAGCGCTTCCGGTTGCTCACCTTTGCTGCAGCTGCGTCCCGTGTGGTTGTTATAGTGCTGCGAACTGGTTGCGTCCTGCAGAAGTTGGTTCGGAGGTTTGAGTGCTCGCGCTTGTCTGCGGAGGTGTGAAGCCTGGTTTGTGTCGAGCTTGTGATATGCTGACGTGTTTTGCACGGGTTGAACAAGCGACTGCAAGTCGTCAGCTAAGAGCTACTTTTAATGCCTAAACATTCTTTGGCGAGCACCGCAGGTTCGTCGAGTGAAAAGTGTAATGCCTTGTATCTGCACAAATGTGCGTAATTTGCGAACTTGAAATGTTTAATCATAATATAAATGTACATGATTGGTAGCTTTAGAAGAGATAAGGAACAATTAAAAAAATTGATCAGAGGGAATACCCATAGGGATACATAAAGCTCCATAGAAAGTGCATGGGGAAGCTTATAGTAGGGGTGAGCCAAATGAAATTTGGGGTGGGCCAACTTGGGGGTGGGCCAGCGCGCAATACGATTGCAGCTTTCTCTAAGAAAGTGCATAGCTTATCCAGGGTGTCCCGACTATCATGCACCAAGACTTAAAAATATGCAAATACCACGTAGCTGGACAGAACCAAGGTAATGTTGTTTGCCGTCACAACTCCCGATACAGCTTTCTGTTGCTTATTACGTGCTACATAAAAGTGTTTTTCAGAGCATGAAAGAAGCCCGCCAAGATACGCTAAGTGCCTGGAGCGCCCAGTTGCGCAGCAATTTTGTTTGTAATCGCGAGCTTAACACTCGGAAATACACTTAATGTAGCACGTATTGAGCAGCAGAAAGCTGTATTGGGAGTTTTTCATGCTGCTCTACAATTTTCTGATTTACACTTTTAATCCAATAATATTTGAGAAGTTGATTAATTGAGACTAATTATGTATTTAGGCGGAATGCAAAAAATAATGAGTATCTCCAAGCGACGGCAAACATTATCTTGGTTCTGTCCAGCACCATGGCATTTGCATATTTTTTAAATATTGGTGCATTATAGTTGGGACACCCCATATAGGATGTAAGGGTACTCTCCATTTATAGATGGCCGAATAAACAATAATTTCTAAAGCTTTTTAATGCTATATGGTAGTTTTCTATTTTTTTTTTTTTTTGCTTCTTCTTTCATTAGCTATTCTACTTTTATCCCCCTCCCGCATAATCGATTATGAACTGTCTTATGTGGCAGGCACATCCAGTCACACTTATGTCGGCATAGCTTCGCAGTGTAGCATAGCTGTTGAAATCGAAGCGTTCACGTCGCCCTTAAGATTCGTGCTGCACTTACGAAGGTGTCACTCATAGTGAAAACCATGAGCTCTAATTACGAAGGCAGTATATGTTTTCAGTGGCGTAAAAATTCAGTCACTTTAGCATAGGGTGAAGGTGAAACTTGTGCGCTTAAGAGATATTCATTAAATTACTTGACATTCTCATTCGAATGCGTTGTTACTTCTTACTTTTTTCCGACCAAAGGTCGCCGGTTCGAGTGCCTTGTTTGACACTACTTTAATTAGCTGTGCCTTAATTAACGTCACCCTAATCAACACCAAAGGCCGTGGGTTCTAGTGCCTTAATTAACTCTATATTAATTACCTGTGCCTTAGCCTTAATGCCAAATGTGGTGGGTTCGACTTCCACATAAGTTCGGGGGTTAAACTCCCACCGAAGGTCGTAGGTTAGAGTGCCTGATTTAACTTTATCTTAACACGATGACAACGGTGACCCGCGTACCATCATAATTGTTGCGTGAGCGTTGCTTACTCATAGAAGACGATGATGACGGTGACCTGCACACCTTCACAATTGTTGCGTGAGCGTTTGTATATAGGTAAGACACAGTGCCGGCTGGTGTAGTAAGGGAATTACTACACCGAGTTGTCATCGTGCAGGATTTCACTTTGATAACACGGTTTTCGCTCGAGGACGTTGAAGGTCAATTGAAAGATGACACATAAGGCTTTCGCTTTAATAAATTGACACAGACGAGCAAATGCGTGTGCAATACCAAGCTGCCGCACCGTTGCAGCAGCAGCTGACGCGGCCAACCGGTTGCCGGACTCGGCCGCAGCGCCGTTAGTTTGCGCGACCACCACGTGGCCCACATGCTTGCGCCAGCCAATATGCGGAGCTGCGAAACTGAGTTGGTTCTAGCAACGTTGCTACTGACTAGCCCTAGCGCTATGCCGAGGTCAACTCCCAGCCGTCTTTTTGCGTGAAACTCAACTCCCTGCGCGGCCGCCAGCAAATGATCCTGACCAAAGGATGTTAACGCCCTGTAGATAAAAACTGTGACCTTTAGAACACGCAGGATACCTTTATATTGGCACACGGTAGCTTTGAAGCAGTTCGGCAAAGAATGCAAAATTACATTCTGAAATTTGATAAACCGAAGTCGTCTATACATAAACTATACTTTATCTGAATGAGCATGTGGACAGATGACTTGTAATTTTTGAATAGTGTAATTTGGATGTTCTGACAAAGATTTGCTACATAACGTGTTGCTGCAAGGTGTCAAATGTAAAAGGCCCACGATGTGCACCTTTCTCTCGCACAGGCTCTGCAGCAAAAACTACAGTACCAGTCTCATCTGGGCTCATCATTGGATATTGTCGATGGCTCGGATCAAAGTCGCCCTGCCGCCGTTATGAAGCTGTTGGTGCAGCTTAATGGCATTGAGGTAACAGCCCTGACATTTTTCAGTAAAATGTAGTAGCTGTAAACAGCTGTAAAAAAAAGTACTGTTCTCTGTACTGTTGTTTCCTTTAGTCAGTGTACTTGACCTGTCTGGTCTTGCTAATGTTACAAAACGAGTGCATGCTGTGAGGTGCTGTGATGTGGTTTAGCTGAGGGGTCTTTGTGGTAACTGCTGTTTTAATGTTGCAGATCTTGCTGCGGATCATTATGCAGTATAGCCTGCTTCCTAGAGAGACTGCTGTCAAGCATGGTGAGGAACTCGGACTCTAATGAAAAAGACCATATATCAACCACCTTCTCTGTTGTATGGCCAAATAGTTGACATGACTGTCTATGTATTTTATCTTTGCAGTGAACAATTCTCGCTACCTCATACTACAGAGCCATTGTGTTGAAGTTCTACATAGGCTCTGTGTAGATGTAAGTATGCTCATGGTTCAGAACTGTTCCATATCCTGCAGCAGAATCATTCATAAAAGTCTTCACATCCATCGTTCTGTCTTCCTCGAGATGTCAGTTAGTGTTTTTATTCCTTATACATTTGAAAGAAATTAATATTCAATAACTTTGAATAATGAATTGGTCAAATTGAATACGAATCAAATAGCAGGTTCTATCTGATTCATATTAGAAATTTTAAATTTTCGCACACCCCTATTTATTTTCTTCCATACGCTTTCCCTTTTATGCAGAAATAAATAATGGAGTGAATGAAACATAGAAAGTCTACCAAAACATGGAATCATCATGCACCTATTTTAGAGTCTAGTTATCTTCTTCACAAAGCAATCGTATGCACTGCCATTATGTACTTACATTCAAATCAATTGTATTTAACATTGTGCAGGTGATATTGTTCGATTCATTCCTCATTTAAGAAACTAGATTTGAAAGTGGGTACACAACGATGGTGTGTATGATGGGATCATTTTTTTGTTTATGTATTTTTGTTTAATTTTGTTTCATATTTTTACACATAAAAGGGAAAGCAGATGGACAAGAACAGACAGTAAATAGTCATGCTTTTCTTTTTATTCCTCCTTGTGCTTAACTAACCCAGCAACAAACTCTCCCGAAAGTCCCTGTGTTTGTGTAGTGCTTCATTTTTGCCTTAAGAAGCATGATGTGCATTAGAAGTACAGTGAACCAACTATCCCCAGTTATTGCTTTGTTCTTATCCAAGTGTTCGTGATCTCGGGTGAGGACCTATGGTGAGATTTTATCGCAGTTTCTCATTTGACTTGGTCTGAAAAATGAAGATCAATGAGGGGAGAATTCAAAGTTGAAGACTGAGGTTTTTTAAAAATGAGTAGGCAGGACAAATGCTCAATTCCAGCTTCTTTACTTAACTGAGATTTTATATGCTGTGTGATAAGCCCTTCAGCAAAGCTCTGCTTCAGGAAGTCTTAGCCCTTGTTTTCATTATGCTTACTTTTGCAGGATACAAATGTAGCGCGGGAACTTTCCCATAAAGAAGCACTTTTCCAGGGCCTGCTGTCTCTGCTGCAGTTCAGTGAAACCTGCTTGGTAGCATGTGACCTCATAGAATGCCTCTTGCTTTCACGCCGCGAGGTTCTAAATCTTACCACCATACGTAAGTATGATATTTGTCATTGCAGTATTTTCAGTAGCTGGCTTTTACCATTACCTGTGTAGCTTTGTACTCAAGGGACACTAAAGGCAAATATTAAGTCAAGCTAAAGTGATAGTTTAATGCTTGAGAACGTCTAAGGCATTTATATATTATCGAGAGCAGAGCTTTAGTAATTGAGGTAAATGCGGGACAAGATTTGAGAGTCCACCTAGACATTCAAGTGTAAGCCTGATGACTTAGCAACTCCTCATAATTCTGTCGCTAGTACTCAACCACTCATAATAAAACAATTATTGCAGTTATAAGACGGAAGAAAATTCTACTTGTGTACTTCTACGCGAATCTTAGGAAAAGCATGGGCACTGGAAAGGTTTCGTTTTCGCTTGACTCTGCCGCTTGCTCTTTCGTGTTTCAGTAGTTTCATTATTGCATAGTGTTGCGCTGGTTTTGCTGGCTCATGAACCTCGCACCAACTGCAAGCAGCAGCGGACGAGGCCCTTCGCGCCGAACGCCTAAGGTCATGTTTATGATTCAGCGCACGCTTTCCTTTCCTCTTTTGCACTGTCGGCTCTGTCTTCTCGGTTTCCGGCCACACTTTTACGTTTTGTGCAAGAAACTGTAGCACCGGCTGTCGGGCACTATTTTACTCACCAGTGGCAGTAAAGGGTGTTGATGGTGTATGCAACGTCGCCACTCCCCGCTCGCAGGCTGGCGATTTGAATTGTTCTTGAGGTATGCGGACCCTTCAAATGCAGTTTTCTCTTAAACTACGTAAATCATTTCTTGGCACGAATCAAGCGCTGTGAGGTTTCTGGAATTATATTTTAACAGTCCACAGTGATTAATATTTGCCTTTAGTGTCCCTTTAACCTTAGATGCCTTACATGTGCCGTATTGTTGTTGCCCTAAAAAGTTTGATTGACCCTACAGAAGAGTTTAAACAGTGCCTCATTAGGTTTGAGCATTGCAAATGGACAATGTAGCGCATGCATCGCGTGGTTGGAATCATGTTTGCGAAGTATCAGATGGATGCACGGCCGAAAACAGCTCAAATTTCAGACAGAAGCCTGCGTGCCCTTCTTCTCGAAGGAAGCCCTGCTTCTAGCCAGAGAGTCAAAGTCGGCACATGCACAAATGCCTCTACATAAGGTACACTACCTGCAACATCACCGATTATGGCACAGGACCTCGGTAAATCATCCAACGTAGAATGTATGATACCACCACTGGGGATGCACTGTGCAGCAAAAATAAGAAGAAAGAAAAAAAAAATAGGCAGGGCTCGGGACACAAATGTGACGTAGTCCCTCAGCTCCGGTGTGGGTAGCAATGTCGCTTGTGGACGCTAATCAAGGCAGACGGAGAGTATGCTGGCCGTGAAGCTGGCCTGGCAGCATGGCAATGGGACATTGAGCCTTTTCCATTCTCTTCTAATAATGAACCAATCTGAAAATTCTTGTGGTAAAACGCGTCCTAGACAGCATCCTACAGGAGGAGGAGGAAAAACATTTATTAAGAGAAAAAAAAACAAAAAAAAAAAACAAGCAGGCGTCTTTCTGCTTGTGTTGGGAGGTGCCCTCAGTCCAGGGCTCCTGCGGCTCTTGCTGTCTCCCGGGCCCGCCGCATCAGTTGTTGCTGGTCACGAGGGTCCGAGCTAGTCAGCACGGCCTCCCACTGCTCGGGTGTGGGGTTGGGTATATGCGGGGATCCTGTATATACAGGTAGCCCCCTACAACTTCCAGTGGGTAATCAAAATTGGCACCCTACAACTTCCAGTGGGTAATCAAAATTGGCAATGGAGCCTAGTGAGGCCCTTTACCAGGCTCCACTGCATTTTATAGCTTTACACTGGAACTTGTAAAGCACTGCCTAAAGAGTGTTTTACTTAAATATTTTTTTAATTGGTTCATTGTTGGAGGAGAGAGAAGTTAACTGTTCTGTTACCAATCCGCCAGGAGGTTAACATCACTGCCAGTGGAGACTCTCTCCCTTTGCCTCAACTAGCATCTGCAAACAGTGTTCGCGTCTGCAAGCAGTGTTGTTTCCCTGCCTGCTCCCACACTGGAGCTAGGGGACTGCTTCAGGACGAATTCATGCATCAAGCCCCACCTCTTTTTTTTTCTTTGCTGCGTGGTGCATTCACAGCAGCGACATTGTGCTTTCTGCATTGGATGATTAAACGAAGTTGCGTGTCATGGTGAGTGACGTAGCTAGCATTGCGTTTTACATAAGCACATTTGTGCGTGTTAACCTTGACACTCTGGCTGGAGTGAAGCTTCCTCGAGAGGGAGGGCACAGAATATTTGGTTCTGCAGGGCATGTACAGTCGACCGATTTTTCAGACATGCCTGATAATTCGGACGCCTTCGCGGCTCTGCCACGTACTCGCATAGAGTCTGTATAAAAACATCTGAAATTTCGTTCGCAAAATGCCTTCGCCGTTCAATTTTTCGGACTTTTTGCCATGACAGCAGGTCTGAAACGGCATTAATCGAAGCCACCACCACCGCCATTTTGATTATCTTGCTGCCTCTAACCGGCACTCTCACACACAGATCGGCTGGCGGCCGTAGCCACCACCGCAGCAACGCTAGGCCTGGCTGCTTCGACGTTCGCTACCAAACTTCTTGCTGTTCGGTGCCGTGGTTTTCATTGAAATGATTCACCGCTGTCAGCAATAGCGCTGACTTCGCTTTTGTAATCCTCGCCAATGGCTTCGAAGCTCAAAAGCCCAAGGCGTTACATAATACCGGTTCCCAAAAGTCAGCTTCGCCTAAATATAGCAGTGTTACGCGGTGAAGCATACCAAGAGTGGGAAGGGGCAATTGTCGCAGGACACAGTATCTATTCCTTAATTATACACGCGTGCACCCGCTGTCTCCTGTCACAGTACGAGCACCGATACGCCTAATAAGTGTATTGGCAGGCCTCCAGAGTTATTTCGGACGTGCCTGTGGCAATTTGAGTGCTTGGGGGCAGTAAAAGGCATGCATTCATTTTTTCGGGCTGCCTGTTTTTGCGGACATTTTCGTGGCCCCTAGGGAGTCCGAAAAATCGGACGTTGACTACATATATCAGGGTTCGCACAGCCCCTTGAAATCCTTGAATATCCTTGATATTGACAGTATAAGTTCAAGGGCCCTTGAAACTACTTGAATACCCGTGAGCTCCTTGTAATCCTTGAAAATCCCGTGGGATTTGTTCCGCTAGAGGAAATTAACGATGTACCTCCGCCAGTCATGCTGATATTTAAGGCCCTTTCGCTTTCGAATGCCCAGGAAAACAAGCTGTGTTGACTAAAGGGCAACATCAGGAAGTCTCGTTTTTAAATCTCGCAGCCCCTACGTCGTCTGGCAACTAATATGCATTGGAAATCCAATCCAATCCAATGCGAGGCATATTGCTCGCTCGGCTTGCGTATAGTGCCTAGAATATACTCTAGTGTGCCGTCCACCGAGCGTCTCCAACGCGGGACGGTGGCGCGGGCAGTGATGCCTGCCGCCGCGGGCCACCAGACGGCGATGCCTGTCGGCACCATGCTAAATCCTGCGGTGTTCCGACTCGCGTTCGTTTGCGATGTGTTGATTGCTACACGTCGATTGCAATGCGTAGTTCATTTCTCGCCTTGCTGCCGCTTTCGTTGCAGTCTTTTTTTCTTGTGAGTGGGTTTCTTGCATCTATGTGTGCACTCATCTGTCTAAAGAAACTTTGAACAGGTCGCGAAACCGCGATTTCCCAGAGACGCGGAAAGAAACGGCTCATCTCACTACCCAGCGCGTCCGCAGACCCCGAACGTATTGCGGATTGGGACAAGAACATAAGAGGCAGATCGCCGGGCAAATGGGGAGACTCGCGTCGTGTCTTGCCTGAAGTCCGCCCATGTCTCGGCATGGTCCGGCACAGTCTCGAAGTGCAGTGCACCAAGCGGCCGGCGGCGGCAGGCATCACACGGTGCTACCGCGACACCCGCTCTCGGCACACTAGTGTCTTTTAGGTACTATAGTCGGGCCGTTCGTCGGCCTCGTGCGTGCCATTTCTGTGAAGTTCGCGTTTGCGTTGTGTGTTTACTTTGACAAGATGCCAGGCGGGAAGTGCAAGTTTCAGCCTGCGTGGCTCCAACATACGGACTATCGTCACTGGGTGAGACCGGAACCAAGCGATCCTTATCGAGCAATGTGCGCATTATGTCAGAAGACGGTCGACATTGCAACGATGGGGGAATCTGCCTTGAAGAGCCACCAGAAAGGCGCGAAGCACCGATCCAAAGCTGCAGCAGGTGAGGGCTGCTCATCCGTCGCAAGTTTCATGCAAGCGGCAAATCTGTCATCCGAGGCTGCTTGTCAGCGTGAAAGCACGGCAACTTCCTCTCGGGCTGCGACACTTGACGAAGACTGCAGAAAGCATGATTCCGTGATCGAAGCCGAGATTTTGTGGACGATGAAAGTTGTGTCCTCACACTACTCCTACAGCTCCAGTGGATCCATTTCCCAGCTATTCCAAAAGATGTTTCCGGATAGCGAGGTCGCGAGAAGCTTTACTTGCTCTGAGAAAAAGTGCGCGTACGTCGCGTGCCACAGGTCTGCGCCCATTTTTCACTTCGCAAGTACAACAAATGATGGAGAAGTCTGACAATTTTGTTCTGCTTTTTGACGAAACCTTGAATGAATACCTGCAAAGAAAACAACTTGATGTTCACGTCAGATTGTGGAATAACTGTGAGGTGACAACCAGATATCTGACTTCGACATTCATGGGTCACAGCACAGCGGACGACCTTATGCAGAAGTTGACGGAAACACTCGCGTCCTTTCCCCTGAACAAGATTGTGCAGCTCTCGATGGACGGCCCGAATGTCAACTGGAGTCTTTTCAACAAGTTGCAGCAGCACATGAAGAATGACTTTCAAGTTCAGTGCTTGGATATTGGTTCATGTGGCTTGCACACAGTGCATAATGCTTACAAAGCAGGAATGCATGCGACAAGCTGGCCAGTTGACACCTTTCTGTCGAGCTTATTCTCACTCTTCCATGATGCACCGGCCCGCCGTAAAGATTTTGAAGAAACAGGGAGCAAGCTATTTCCACTTCCTTTCGTACCCCACCGTTGGGTCGAGAACGTGCCCGTACTGGAGAGAGCCCTGGCTATGTGGGAGCATTTGAGGCACTACACCGAAGCAGTGAGCGACCATAGGCTACCCTTGCCGAAATGTAGAGCGTATGAGAACGTCAGTGCTTTTCTAAAGGACCAACTTGCACTTGCGAAACTGAACTTTTCCCTAAACGTTGCAATGGTTGTGCAGCCTTATTTGACTGTTTTTCAGAGTGATTCTCCAAAGACATTTTTTTTAGCAAAAGAGCTTGAAACTGTCTTGAGGAGCCTCCTTGCAAGGTTCGCGAAGCGCTCGGTATTGACAGAAGCCACGAGCATCACGAAACTGCTGCGAATTGATGTTCATGATACTGCCAATTACACGTCACTTGAGAAGGTGGACGTTGGACGTGTGGCTGAGAAGATCTTAAAAAGCGGAAAAGCGAGTACCAAGTGTGTTTTTGAATTTAGGGGCGAGTGTCGTAAGTTCATTGTGAACATGATCCTGAAAATCATGGAGAGAAGTCCTCTTAGGTACCCTCTGGTTCGAGGGTTGTCATGTTTCGACCCCAGAGAGATGGCGAAGACAGAAATGTGCCTTGGGAAGCTGAAAGTTGTTCTTAACTGTTTAATTGACAGTAAGCTTCTTTCTGAGCACAAGAGAGATATTGTGTGTGCACAGTACATTCAGTTCTGCCAAGAAAAGCGGCATGAACTGCAAAATTATGAAAGAGACCATGAACGCCTTGACGTTCTCTTCGTGCGCCTTTTGAAGCATGACCCGGCGTTCTCGATGTTATGGGAAGTACTGAAGGTCCTTCTCTTGCTTAGCCATGGGCAGGCTTCAGTAGAAAGAGGTTTCAGTGTAAACAAGCAGATCGTGGTCGAAAATATGGCAGAGCTCTCGTATATCTCACAACGAGTCATCTGCGAGGCCGTGAAAACCCACGGTGGGCTGCTTAACGTTCCACTGTCGAAAGAACTGAAGTCATCAGTGCGCCAAGCCAGGCATAGGTATGCGCTATACATGGACGAACAGAAGAAGCAAGCTGTAGCTCAACAGGTAACCTTGAAGAGAAAAGCACTCGAGCTAGAGCTACAGAGCATGCAAGAGAAGAAGACAAAGCTCCAAAAAACTCTGAAGTGCTTGCAGGAGTCAGCGGATCGCTTTTCGGAAGACGCCGAAGCAAAAAACGACCTGACTTATCTTGTCAAGGCAAACAGTTTCCGTCGAACAGCCAAAGATAAAGAAGCGGAGATAACAGCTCTTGAAAGAGAAATTAATGCGAAAATAGGGCTCCTTTCCTAAGTCATGTGAGGAAACAAAATTACGCTAACACTCCTTGAATTCTGCCTTTTTGCATCCTTAAAATCCTTGAAATGTCCTTGAATTTCCAGCCAAATATTGTGTACGAACCCTGTATATGCGGTGCTTGTATGTTAAAAATGACCAAACCTGGTGAGAGGACCATAAGAAGTTATTTAGTACAGTCCACGCCCATTACAACAGATCCACATACAACATACTTTTGGATATAACAGACTATTCTTCTCACTTAGTTTGGTCTGCCTATATTATCTATGGCATTCTATGCAACCAATTTAATGGACCAGGCTATAATGGACTATCGGCTATAACAGGCATCTTTTTGGACAAAATTTGTCTATGCAATGTAAATACAGCGTACTTTGCTTTGGTGATGCGTGCATGCATGCGACAGTGCGCTGCACGCAACTGTTTCTGGCCACTTGTGGAATTTGCGAAAATGCACTTTTTCTTAAGGAACGAATACACTAGTGGCAAGCTTCCCACAATGGCGTGCCTCACAACACCCTACCGGTGAATATTTTTTGTATCGACCGTGCACGTGGACCAGCGCCCCCCACCGCTGTCAGCTCAGTGCCAAGCAAGGGGTGAGAGTACCGCTAGGCCTTACCAGCATCGAAGTGAAGCCGTAGCATATGGTGCTTCAAAAACAACCGCTGACTTTAGCAAAATGCACCGTTTTGAGAATGCTTTATTTTTTATCACATCAGTTCGCACAAAAAAATAAGACATGCTGCTATTCATGACGTCCGGGCTGCGAGGCACGTGATGCGGTCAAGCCATCTCGCATGCATTGCAGTGGCGGCCACAGCTCTCGTTCGTGCTACACATTTGACAGTGGACATCCCATGTGGCGAAAGGTAAAATTAAGACATCGTTTTATACTACTGGCCACTGTTTTCTGTGAAGAACAAACTGTAGCCATCGTTAGTGTCATCAGCTGGCGCCAACACGCTCGGCTCGGGTGGTCATCACGGCAATGCTGGCTGGTCGACTCGCTGCAGTGTGCAGGCCGTTACTCTTGCCATTGTGTGCTTGGATCAGTAGCGCACCCAGGATCTCTGCCAGGGGGGGGTTGACAGTTTGCCAATACAGTAAAAGCTCGATGATACGATCACGGCTAATACGAATTTCCGGATGATACGAATTTTTCTGTGGTCCCGGCCGAGCCCCATTACTTTGCAACGTGCTAGAGAACGGTTGTTACGAATCGATTTTCAGCCTGCGTCGGTTGATACGAATAAACGCCGCCCCACCGACGGCCGCGAAAGAGAACAGCGCGCAGTCACGCGCTTTCTCTCCTTCTCTTTTGGTGCGGAGGCGCGGCGCCGGACAGTGCGGACTCCGCAACTGGGCTCGAAGAGTTTGAAGCGGTGGCGCTTCAAGAAATAAATGCTTTTTACGTACATGTGCCTGAGTGAGTTCACCTCTGACTCTTTAATTTAGCTACAGTCGAATCTCGTTAATTCGAACATACCGCGTCAATGCTCTTAGCAGCGCGCCAAATAACGCGGCGGCGCCTCCGACCGGCATTGCTCCGACACCGCCATGGAGCAAAAGCTCAGGAGAGACCCCTCAATGCCGCGCGCGAAGGAACGGGGGAAAAAAAAAAAGAGTGGGGAATTTGAAAGAGGGGAAAAAGAATTTCCCCCCTCTCTTAAATTGCAAGGTCGCCGTTTCTGCATCGCGCCGGAACAAGCGTGTACGTGCCGACTAGAGTGTTCTAGACAACCGTATTCTAGCACACACTAGTGCCGACGTCTCAGCCACGCGGATAAAATGGCAGTGAACCCTTCTCCTCTATTTTCTAGTCACATGTTGACCTTGCACGCTGCGGCAACAGCGCAGAGGGAAGCAGCGGCGGAGGCACAGTCGGGCCAACGAAACTGCCACGCCCGCAAACGCTCGCTTCCCGATAACGGCAGAAAACGAAACTTCAGGGGGCGGCTAAAATAAGCTGGCGCCAGCACGGCGGCGGGCGCGCACGGAGTCGAAGGTGAGAGAGCTACGAAGGAGTTGAGAGGGAGGGCGAGGGGAGCCACCGAAGTGGCGGAGTTGACGCGGCCATATCCGCTTCCCTGCCGCCCTCCTCCCTCACCTTCGACGGTCTCCGCGGCGCCGTCCGCTCGCTCCCTGAAGCTTCGTTTTCTGTCGTTCTCGGGAAGCGACCGTTAGCCGGCGTGGGCAGTTTCGTGGCCCGCACTTGCTATGCGCTTGCGCGCCGCGATATTTCACGACTCGCACCGTTCGTGCATCGTGCTATGATGCACGAATACTCCTTTTAATACGTCCTTTTAATTCGAACAAATTTTCGGGCCCCTTCGAGTTCGAATTATCGAGATTCGACAGTAGTTTTAATTGTGTTTCGATGATACGAATTTCGGCTAATACGAATATTTTTCGTGACCCCGTGAGATTCGTATAATCGAGCTTTTACTGTACCATCTAATCAGCACTAATTTCAATTTCCTCATGTGAAATTGTCAAAAAATGTGCTTTCTGCGAGTGTGCAGACGATTGCGCGTCTTACATCCTAATTGCAGTACTCAAATGCGCAAGGAAAGAAAAGGGGTTAAACAAAATGGGGGGTTAGGTCGGCCTCAGGAGGGGGGGGGGGGGTTACAACCCCCCCCCCGGTCGGTGCGCCACTGGCTTGGATATATGCTCTAGTGTGGGGAAACTGCCATTTGTCACCAACCAGTGTCTGGAAAACAACGGCCAAGAAGACGCTGTACCGCGTAGTTGACAATTACCATCTAAACCCGCTTATCTATGGTTATAACACTTATTGGTTAGAGTGCAGGTTATGCAAAGTTGCGCCATTTCACAATATATTGTGACCCCAATTTTGGATAGAACAGACTTCGGATAGAACGGACAATTTTCGCTGGATTATCAAGGTTCGTTGTAACAAGCGTCAGCTGTAACTGGTTGGTGCATTTGGAAACTGGATGGTGTCTAGGTGGCTGATGCAGGTGACACAGTTTTGTTTCGAAGTAATCTGCTGTGGTGGCTTAATGGCTAGAGCATTCTGCAGCTAAGTAGAAGGTTGTGTTGCAGGTTTAATAACTAGCTGTGATGGGCATATTCTGGTAGGGGCAATATGTTCATTATGCCCATTCACTGTTCTTTGGGTGCATGTTAAAGAACCCCAGGTGGTCCAAATTAATCTGTAGCTCTCAACTATGGTCTCATAGTCTCTGTATTGCTTTGTGGCAAATCCAAATGGTCTGTCAGATGGTTAAATTAGTCGTTTAGCAGTGTTTACCATATGTTTGTCTTGAGTTAATTTTTGTAGCACAAAGATAATTTTTCAAAAGTGCGTATGTGATCTGTTAGCATCTCAGAAGGGTTTCATTTCTATTGGTGTAATCCATTACAGAGTGTCTGTGTATACTCAGCGAAAGGGAATGTTAGTGTGTCGAAATGTCTTTTTGTTTTTGTCATTGTGGCTGGGAAGTTAGCTGTATGTGAAGATTTGTTTTCGGCCCTTGCTTTTGATTTGATACTCGGTACTTGTGGTCAAATAAATAACAGTGATGTGTGAAACACACTTGAGCATGCCTGCTGACAAACTTCTCTGGTGACATTGGATATTTTATTTCATGACTGTGTGTTTTGTTTTTGTCTATTGTAGCCAACATAACCAGCCTGATTGCCAATATGAATGACATTCAGCTGGCCAATTTCTGCAAAGTTCTGGCCATCAGCCTATCAGACCTGGATGTGTACGAGCACAAGACATCATGTAAGCTCTCCCTTCATAAGAAATTTGTTATGTACGGAAAAATTTCTAAAATTTGTGAACACCTCAATTTGATGACCTCGCATGTGCTGGGTCACCATCACGTTGAGGCGTTCACAACAGTTTGTCAGTTCAGTTCGATGAACCTATTGCTTTTATGGAAGGCAGACGATTGCTGTTGCCATGTGAAATATTTGTGCATTGCAAGCGCAACTAAGACCAAAGCCATTTCATTGTTGCGGTGGTGAGAGCGACAGCAAACGCATTAGATATGATGGCACTCTCCAGTCAAAAATAGCGAATATCATTTTTTTTTGCTAGTGTTTCTTGTTAAGAAGACAATTTTAATGTTGGCTGCATGATTAAAGCTCTGAAAAAAATATTTGGCAATTTTTTAATTCAATGTCTTCCTTGAAAAAATGTCAAATTTGCCTCTCATTTGTTGTATACCATTGTGCTTTGGCATTTATGTAGGTCTACCACAATGCCTTGCAATGAACTATAACAAACAGTATCTTACAAGTGAAATGTGTGGGTAATTATCCTTGAAAGACCAAACACACACACACATAAACTGGCTTTTTGCAAGGCTATGTTTCGAGATAAGCAGGCCCTAATATAAAAAAATTATAAGTAGATTTCAACAATCCTAGTTCATTGCACTCCTTAATATGCAAGAAATCAACCTGGAAAGTTTTAACAGGATGCCTTGAGTGAGTGGCACTTTATTTGTTTTGATGTATAAGAAAAAGGAACAAACTTACATTTTGAGAAAAACAAGAATAAAGATAATAAATTACCTGCCGTGTTGGCTTAGCCAGCTAAGGCGTTGCGCTGTTGAGCACGGGATCGTGGGATCGAATCCCGGCCGCATTTCGATCGAGGCAGAATGCAAAAATGCCCGCGTTGTAGTGCACGTTAAAGAACCCCAGGTGGTCAAAATTAATCCGGAGCCCTCCACTACAGCGTGCCTCATAATCAGAACTGGCTTTGGCATGTAAAACCCCAGAAAGAAGAAGAAAGATTATAAATTGCATTATGCACAAGAAAGCAAAATGCTAGATAGATAAAATAGTGTAGACTTGTAGCAGGGCCCTCCTTGAGCTTTTTCGTTGTCTTGTCATACTTCTCCTTCTTATTTCCAAGCATTGAGACACTAGCTGAGCCTTCTGTCTACACATGCTCGTATAATCATTTGCCTTGTGTCTGCGGCCTGCAAACCCTTGCTTTGGCCGCTTTTGCATCATAAGCTATCCCATCAGGCTGTGAGTAACACAGAAGTTATTCTTCTTGTGAAGCTTGTAGAAAGTGTAATGGAACAAGTAAAGAGTTCCTCCACGAGTATCGATACTTGGGAGAATAGATGTAAACAAATGTGGTATGCTTATTGTGGTGCCCCTTGTTATACCGTAGTTTAGAGCTAGTTTATATTGGAATAGTGTGCTTTTGAATATATATTATTGATGTGAGCTAAAAATCATAGTTAATTGACATATCACAGGTGTAAAACAATGAAATTTATAAATAAGTCGGTTTCATGTTTATCTTGAAAAATAAGTCAAAAATACGATTTTTTGAAGAAAGTTGGTATTCAAGAGTGGCATACCTTAACACACAGTTCAAAAGTGAGCAGCAGTTTTGATTCATTGTGAATGCATTGCAGCTTGTAGCACCAGCTGTGACTTTGGATACAGTCAAATGCTTTCAAATCGAAGTGCATGAGGTCTCCAAAATCCTTCATAATGCAGGTCACTTTGTTGTAAAGGTAGCACACTATACCTCTGGCAATACGGCATTGTTATTCAACATTTTTGACATATAGCATTTGTTTATTCACATTTTTGCGATCCAGTCCATGTCTGAAAATTTGATCGGTGACTGTATATTTGCTTTTGGCACAGAAACTGTTGTCGCTTAAGAGCGACAATGCACACGCGTTTGGTGCAGAGCATGCGCCGTTGAAAAGTGGCTGTAGCAGAAGAAGCTTGTTCGTCTCTTTGGCAACCAATACGTATCCACCACAGAACATCTAAGCGCATACCTCATGACATAAAACGCACTGTCACTGCTTTCTTTCTTTTTTTTTCTCTCCATTTCTTGTGCGTTTACTTTGCACCTCCTCCTCTGCATTGCCCTTGTCAGTATCCCCTCGGCCAGGATTTTTCATTGAGAAGCGTGCTTGCTGCCTTGCTTGTCTCTGGCAGCCACATTATAACCAATGTTTTGTCTCGCACTATAAGTGGTATGCATATGCATAAAGTTCTATCGGAGTGTAAACGGAAGTCAGAAAAGTCCATGTTATATCCAGTCCTGCACCCTAAGAAGTTATGTATAAGTAGTTTGAACTGTACAATAAGACCTAGATAACTGCATTTTACACATCCTTTTCCATGTGCATGCCAACTTTGGCTGAGATTGAGTCACATTAAGTACAAGAATTTGTGTGCACAAGCAAGTGAAAACAGCCTAAAATTTAAAAATGAAGTTAAAAGTTTCTCAGCGTGCATATTACTATTGTGGATCAATTTGCATGAAATTCTGCCAGAAAGCAGATCAGTCTTTCCTGAAGAAGGTGTACAACTTCAAAATTCTGCTGCTGCGAGGGTACCCTCGGAACCTTTCTGAGCTGCCTGCTCCAGGCGGGCTTTCTTTGCAGCACTGCGATGATGAGATTTAGCTTCAGCTGTCCATTTTCTTGATTCTTCTCTGGTCTGTCTGGTTGCTCAGAGTAATCAACTCCTGTAGAACCTCCTTAAAGCCTCTGCAGCCTTTGTTGAACCAGTGTGGCTATAGACGTGTCGATCTCCACAACAGTGCATGAAGCAAATCTTGTTTTGGGTACAGCAACCAAATCTAGCTGTTGAGAGACTGAGCTGCATTTTCAGTTTAGCTCTGAATACAGCGAGACAACAGCTTTTGGTCGGTCAGCCTCTCACATGTAGAAAGTCATGGCCTTCGCCTGAGCGCTATTGAAAATTGGACAATGGGCTGGTGCTGGCTCAGCCAGGGCTAGTGCTCAGTTGTTCTTACACCAGGAGAGAGAGAGAAAAACATTTATTTAGACCATCGAGATCATTGATCTTGAGGACGAGTGGGTGGTGTCCTCATTCCAGGACTCCACTGGCCATGGCTGCTCGACGTACTTGCTGGACGAGAGCTTCTTGTCCCGCCAGGGTATCGCCGGTCAGCTGTACCTCCCACCGTTCAAATGACGTGTTAGGCGTCTTTAAATGTTAAGGTTTGCCCCCGCACCCCCATGAGATGTGAAAGAGTGTAGGGCGTGTGTCGCCGCACCAGGGGCAGATGCCGCGATATGTTTGTGGGTATATTTTGCTGTATCTGTGTAGGTTTGGGAATGTGTTTGTTTGGATAAGTCTGAGGGCTATTGCCTCTTCAGTGCTGAGCTTTTTGTCAGGGGGAGGATAAATCCTGCGGTTGAGTCGCTGGATCTCTGCTGCTGCTTCATGGTAGGTGTATGGGCTTCCTTTTTCCATTTATGCTCGACTGACAAGGCTCCCCAGATGGCGAGTTTTACTGGTGTAAAACTCGCCATCTGGGGAGCCTCGTCAGTCGAGCATAAATGGAAAAAGGAAGCCCATACACCTACCATGCCTCAAGTAGAATAATTTTTTGCAGGCTTCTGGTCGAAGCAGTGCCCTGATTAAAATAGCATGTTGCAGCGTAATTTTGTAGCCAAAATCTAAAAGTTTTTTACCATGAAAAATTATATTTTATGACCCGCGTCTTCCCTTAAAGCTCTTTGGCATCTTGGGTCAAAATTTAGAGCTTTTTTGCCCAATTTCCTTTTATGATGACACAGCCTCATTCCTCAATGACGAGACTAGAGATACATTGACTGACAGGGCAGCAAATTGTCTGTGCGTTCTTTTTTTGCTATGAACTGCACATACTCATAGTTGTTGAGGTGGCAAACTGATGTGTAATGAAGAAATGTGCGCCTTTATTTGAGAGAGGAGTTGCTGCCATTTGCAGAGTTGTATTAGCGATTATAACAAGTGTTGTCCATGTACCACCAAGCAGGCTGTAACAGATTATTTCTTGCAGCTACTGATTGGGGGTGAGAAACAATGCAAATGCCCAGGTGAGTGCTCTGCAACTCATCCAGAATGTATGCTTTTCATGCAGTGTATGCCCAGTGCAAGGAGAAAAACCGCAACAATTTCTCCTGTGTTCGCGACATCAATCAAGGTACAGAACTTCATTGTTGCCTGTAATTGCTCTGGCATAGAGTACAGTCTGCTTATAGTACTATTCAGGTACAGAACTTCATTGTTGCCATTAATTGCTCTGGCATAGAGTACAGTCTGCTTATAGCACTATTCATGAAATACAAAAATCTCACAACTACAACTGGTTATATTTGGGCCAGTCTTAAAACTGTCTTGCAGGAATGCATGTGCTGTTCAGTTATTTATTTGGACTTTGCAAGTGATGTCTAAAACATTGCTTAGGTATAGTGTACAATTTGGGCAACCAAAGGCCCTTTCATAAATACCTAAGCTGGGCTAATTTCATTAATCAGCACAAACACCAGTAATTATTAAAATTGTAATTTTTTTTCCATAGTAATGAACATTTTTATGCCAAAGGAATACAAATAGCGTTTCGAAAGAATAACTTGCCAGTCTAAGCACATTGTAGGGGGTGCTTTAATGTGGCTCCAGTGTGCTTGCTGATGGAGGAGGCACTGTGAATGTTTTCGTGTTGAACTCTCTTACCTTCTTTCTCTGTCTTGTTCTTCAGAGGTCATCTTAAATGTACCTGGAATCCTCAAGCGTCTGGTCATGATTGCTTGTGCAAAACCTTGTGAGTAAAGTTTTTAATAATTTACTCTTTTGCTTTTGTGCAGTTCCTTGTTTGGCTCGGCATTGTGCTGCATCCACTTTTTTTTTTTTTTTTTTCTTCGAAGCTTCTTTTGCTTACTTACTATTTACTGCATTTCAATACCAAAGAGAATCCAGGAATCGCGTAAACTAGTAGAAAGTCATGGATAGGTCACTTATGCATTTTCATGTTTTTGCCGCGTGGGGTGCCTAAGGTCATTTTTTCACGAGTTTTAGTGAAGAATTAAAAATATAAATTCACGTTTAATGACACAAGCCTAGCTCATTTTTGCCAATGCAATAGGCAATCTTTAACCTCTCGATACATGTTCTGAGTGGTTGTCTGTCCCTTTAAAGGGCAACTCTGGTGATTTTTCTATGTCAACGGATGTCGATGAAATTTGCCGGGTATGTTACTCTGCACACTTCCATCACGTCCTCAAAAAAGCAGGTTTGAGAGTTTCACAGATTTTTTACAAATGAATTTAATTAACTGCCTCGAACACTCTACCTTACCTCCTCAGTTACAGGCCACAGTGAGTGACGTCAGGAATGGTTCACGCGGAGCATGCCGTAATCATGCAGACGACAGCGATAATAGCGTGGAGGAGTTGATGATTGTGAGCCAGTGCTTGGCATGAGAACTTGCTCTTGCGAGAAGTGGCGTTCCCTGTGGACGTGAGCAAGTGATAGGGAGGTGGTAAATGGGGTTGCGTTGTTGGCTGCACGAACTTCAGCCCTTGCTATCTGCACACACAGTTTGAGGTGATGCCGATTGCGTTCAGCCGAGGTTAAGCCTAAAACACAGTCGTCGAGTTCGTGCGCCTACTGCTGGTGGCCCTGAGCGACTGACCTGAAGCTAATTAAGCCATGAAGAAAACTGCTTCTGTAGTTCAGTTTTGACCATACGGATTTGGAATAAACTATTCCTCATTTCGTACAGCGTACACGCAAAAAGCTTTAAGCGACGACACGACGCGCTATCAACATCCGTACGTTGCAGTTCCTGAAGGCGGCCCGTCGCACTGGCCGGCGCTTCCCGAAATTAAATCTGACTAGGTACATGGGTTTATTTTTACGTAATAATTGTTGTGCTGACTCATTACAGTGGAATCTCGATGATACGAATCTCACGGGGTCACGAAAAATATTCGTATTAACCGAAATTCGTATCATCGAAACACAATTAAAAATAGCTAAATTAAAGAGTCTGAGGTGAACTCTCTCAGGCACAAGCACGTAAAAAGCATTTACAGTATAGATCACTTATAACTGTTTATAGTGCAGAAATGGCTACAACGCGGCCTTTTCCGACTCCTGTTTACCCTCTCATATAACTCCATGTATATGCATACCGCTTACAGTGCAGCCGCGCGAGACGAAATACCGGTTATAATGCAGCTTCCGCGAGAAAATCTCGCCGACAAGAGCGGTAGCGAGCACGCTTCTCAACGAGGTGCGCCCACCGATGGGAGAGAGAACGAAGGCTATGCGGAGGAGGAGCATAAGACGTAGAGCACGAGTCCTAGGGCGATAAAATTGTCGCCGCGCGCCGCCGTATGTGCGAGTGAAAGCGCGCCTTTCGCGCGGGGGACGCGCGCCTTCATGGAGAGCGAACGCACAGCGGAGAGCAAACGTGACTTCCGTCGTGCGAAAGGCTGGGGGGGTATGGGATGGGGGGGGGGGGGGGGCGATGCTGTGCTGCGGCCCCAAATGCAACCGGGCGCAAGGGTAACTGGCAACGCAATCTCCCACGCGAAAGGAGCAAAGCGGGAAGGCAGCGCGGGAAGGAGGGGGGGGCTTCAACTCTGCCAATAAATGCGTTCTTGTTTCTTTGCGCCTGTGTGCTTTGCGCCTGTGTGCCGGCTCTCGGTGTTGTCGCGCGCACCGTATCTTGAAAGCAATCTCCACATGGCTCTGACCTTTGTATGCGCTGTGCTTACTCCGCTCAGTTTCCGTTGAAGCGATAGACCGCACGAACCTTCGCTCGCTGCGGCAGTCGTGCTTCCCCACGCCTGCGTGGGGAAAAGCACAAAAGCAAGAAAAGCGCCACCGCTTCAAACTCTTCGCGCCCAGTCGCGGCCTCCGCGCTGTCCGGCGCCGCGTCCGCGCCACCGCAGCAAAATAGAAAGGGAGAAAACGCGTGGCTGCGCGCTGTTCTCTTTCGCGGCAGTCGATGGGGCGGCGTTTATTCGTATCAACCGACGCGGGTTGAAAATCGATTCGTAACAACCGTTCTCTAGCACGTTGCAAAGTAATGGGGCTCGGCCGGGACCACAGAAAAATTCGTATCATCGAGATTCCACTGTATTTAGCTTCCAAAGTCCACCACTGTTTGTCTCGTATACCCTAAATTGGCAGCAAGCGGGGACCCCTTCAATACCGCAGCGTAAACAACCGCCTCGTTCACCTGCCAACAGTGTCACATCGGCGTTTCCGCTCGAAAACTATGCGTTCTCTAAATGAACGATGATACGCGCTAAGTGCGCGTCTGTATCTACTTATGGGACACATAGTGTGCATGAAGAGAATAAAGAACAATAAGTAGGCAGCATAACAACGCTCCCGTATACTATGGCCTTCCGCTCGCTGTTTTCGAAGGTGTGTGGTCACTCATATCAGCACAACTCAGATCAGGGCGCACTTCTACTCTGCCAACAACCGCGCTCATCGCTCGCTCGCACCGTCGCTTATCTCCACACGGCTCTGACCTTTATGCGCCGTGCATTCGCCGCTCAGTTTCCGTTGAAGCGATAGACCGCACGTACCTTCGCCCGTTGCTGCGGCGTATGCGCTTGCTGCCAGCGTTTTGACAGTCGTTGTCTGCAGTCATTCAGTGTGATCTATTCATGTTTGTTTGTGCGCGCTCACACCACGCTTGTTCAATCAGTTAGTAATAGTCGGGCCACATTTTCCAACGCACGCTACACATGCACTGCTGCCCGGGTCGGCAGTGCAGCGCTACAGGTGTGTCCCTTCGCATGCGCTGCCCACGGGAAGCGCTTCTCATCAACACCACCGTTTCACACGCGCCTTCTCGTGGTCATCGAGTCTCTCTTCATGTCGGTCTACTTACGCCGCAGCACACCTGCTTACTTAATCAGCTCATGTTTACTACAATTCATATTGCTACCAAAGCCGCTCACCTTACTTTGTATGACATTGCTGTGTTGCTATCGCATTCATTGCTTCGCCCTTAGGGCGAAACTGTGACATTTTTTCACTTTTTTGCTTATTTAAAATCATTTTTGAATTTGCGGAACAATACTCCTATCAGACGCGTCACAGGAGGGTCTCAGGAACCTATATATTCCATTACCTTGACATGCTAAAAAAATTACTGGAGTTGCCCTTTAAGGCACACAGCACCTGTTGAGGACTTCAGCATCTACATTATACAATTGTACATTACGTAGCATGGTTTACATATACCAGGTGTTTCCTTTTATGCAGAACAGTTTACTTAAAAAATATATATATATATATTTAGGCCCCTGCCGTTTTTGCAGATAGGCTACAGGGCTATGCAGACATTAGCAGGGGAAAAAAAAAAAACAGCAATTTCGCTAATCGCTGCTCAGCCATGTAGTCTATCTGCAAAAACGGAAGGGGCCTAGATCAGACAGTTTTCCTTTAAAAGAAAGGGTTCCAAGTAAAAAAGAAACACCTGCATAGTTAACAGCACAGTGCAGCATAATTTTTTTAAAACAGCAATGCCATACTAAACAGGTTCATGCACTGTATTGTAATAATAGACACCAAAACAATAAGTTGATGAGATACAGCTGGCGACATAGCCTTCAAAGATACGTATTAATCCTTGTTGTGCTTGTCTGATATTACATTTGCCCGCCCCTATTTGAATTCTCATACTTGGCCGAATGTGGCTGCAGAAGTAGTACAGCGTGTGTCTTTCACAGACACACCGAGGTTCCCAGCTATTGCCGGTGAAATGAACCACTGGATGCAGTGGATTGAAAACCAAGTTAGCACTTCAGGCATTGGCTCTGAGCTGGACTTCGTGGGTGGTGAGTGCCTGCAGTTATTTACTAGTGTCCTTATGCCGCCCGCTGATGCGCACAGTGTCACATGGGGAGCTCACATTCTGAAGCGGTGCACACAGCACAGCAGCATTAACTAGTGATTTTATTAGAAGAGCGTGGAAGATGTATGAATGACAGAAAGTTGAGGACAGAACATTAATAAGCTAGGCATAATAGGCTGTGCATTTGTTATTGTGCCTACAGCTTTCTGTATGTACTTTTAGTTGGCTCTGTTCACATTGTCAGTTCATTCAGTATACAGTCGAACCCACTTATAATCAGGTATAACAATCTATCGGTTATAATGACCACATTTCAGTGCACTTACAATTTTCCAACCCTGCCTATTGAAACTGCTTCTGGATATAAAGAATGTTTTTTAAATTGCCGTACTGTTACAATGAACGCTTCGAACCCGGTCGTGGTAGCACCAAAGCACGGAAGCGCGACCGAACTAGGCGCACGGCAGCTTGCACCTGGCTCCAGTCCAGCTGCAACGATGATAGGGCTTTGAGATGAGCGAGCGACTGCCGCACGCGGATTTCGGAAGCCGCAAAGCTCATGTGCTTTCAAGGCACGACTCCAGAGAGTAGGCCTACAGCATAAGCCGCATGGTGCTAGGCGTGCACAGGTGTGTGCGCCGGTGCGATATCGGATGCCATGACGGCATCAGTCGTTTTTTTGCACAATTGTCTATGTGGCACCACATGCATTACGCCTGTTTCAATGATTTGTAATGGCCATCGATGTCCTTCCACCACAAGGATAACGGCCGCTCAGGCGTTCCGTCGATGTGCGACCGGAGTCGGCGAGAATGCTGCATCATGCGCTGCCGCCACGCAATGTTGCAAACGGCGGCAGTCACTAAGCCGTTATCAAGAGATCATGGTTCGGCAGTGCTTCATTTACGCGTTGTCAATTATTTGTAGCGGTTCGCGGTGACATTTTACCTTTTGAACATCACATTTTTTTCACCTGAAGCAAAATAGATAGCGTATTTATGGCTCTTGTGTGGCTGACACGCAGTCGTAATGCTGAGACCATGATGTCCGAGACCTTCACAGAATGGCGGCATGCCGCAGTAGTTACTAAAGCTTACGCTACCAGCCAACTTGAACGCTTCGCTCTCTTGTGTAGAACACAGTTGTGTCCTGCTAGTAGTAAAATATATATCAAGCTCTCGAATACAAAATGGCGGCTGCACTTGCAGTTTTGAAATGACAGATGATCAGAACCAGGTGCCGTTTTGGAAGAGGTATATGACACTGCATTTCATTCTTTATATGGACATTTTTAGCGGAAGTTTGCAGCTAGGTGCGGAAACACACCAGGAATAAAACTGACATTGAAAATCTGGTTTTCGGACGAAAGTGCTGCCAAATAGTAACTGCTAATTCAGCTTCAGCGCGGTTAATTTTTTAGCGTCTTTAAGGCCGAGTTCATATAAATTGAACTACTGATATAATGATCACTTTCGAAGAACTACCGAGTTCTTTAAGAATGGGTTGACTGTATGTGTTAATACAGCTGGTCTCAGCTAACTGGCCGTGGGACCTCCTATAAAAGCCATATACTTTCTATGAGGGCCACACCCCTAATACTCGAGCATTATCGTCTGCAACATTCTGTTGACATTTTTCGTGAAAACCTTTGTATTTTTTTTACCTCTTGTGTAATGTTACATACAGTGAAACATATTTATTTATTTGGATAACTTCCAAGCCCTTAAAGTGTTATCGAGTGGATTTTCTAACAGATATGCAATACTGTACAAGAACAAAACAGTGTGACTTCTAAGAATATGAATAATGTTTAACTGCAGTGCAAACTGCGAGTATTATCACACTTTGCGGCGAAACAGGATGTGCTTTCGGCCTCAAATGAAGTGCGAACAGCAGTGCGCGTGGTACAGTTTGTGCCATCTAACAGTCATCATTAGAGATAGATTTGCTGATCTGATTTGGCTACAGGGCTCAAGGATGCCCCCTCTATACTGAGATGTTTTAGCTTCTGTTTTCTTTGACTTTGCTTTTCCTGTTTTCAAATAAAAAAGAACCAGAACAGAAACGAAAATATCACAGTATATAGGGAGCATCATAACGCAGTGCAGTCAAACCAGATGTTAGTGCCTGTCAGTTTGTGATGTCAGCTGTGATGACTGGACACTATACCTTCAGTTGCGCTTCAGCCATGCTCTCCACTTTTCGCGTTTGATTTGACAGCGATAGTACCTCTTAACAAATAATGTTATCTTTGTAACATTTCCAGTTCGTTTAGAAAGCGCACTTTTCTGATTCTGATGTGTAATCGTCGAGAAACACAAGCTCACTATTATAAGGGCAGAGAAGTGTACCCTACTGTAATCTCTAATAAATATTGGTCGGTGCACAGGGCAATGAACTTTGTTGTTAAGACTGAAGTGGATAAAGCAGTGATAGCTTAGCCTGGGTAAGAAGCATAAGTTGCGAAACTTGTTGGGAGTAGTTAAGATGGTCATGTACTTGTTGTTTCTGCAAACTTTCAGTAATTGATTACCTTGCACAGAACCAAGGTAATGTTTGTCATTGCTTGGAGGTTATTTTTGCATTCTGCCTAATTACCTAATTAGTCTTAATTAACTGATTAACTTCTCAAACATTATAATTAGGTGAAAGGTGTCAATGAGAAAATTATAGAGCAGCATGGAAAACTCCTGATACAGCTTTCTGTTGCTCAAAACATGCTGCATAAAAGTGTTTTTTCGAGCGTGAAAGAAGCCCGTGAATACACGCAAAGTGGCTCGAGCGGCCAGTCACATGGCAATTTTGTGTGTATTCGCGGGCTTCTTTCATGCTCGCAAGAGCACTTTTATGCTGCATGTTTCGAGCAACAGAAAGCTGCATCGGGAGTCTTTCGTGTTGATCTACAATTTTCTCATTTACACTTTTAATCTATAATATTTGAGAAGTTGATTAATTTAAAACTAATTATGTAATTAGGCAGAATGCAAAAAATTATCTGAGTATCTCCAAGCGACGGCAAACAACATTACCTTAGTTCTGTCCAGCTACGTCGCTTTGCGAGGGAGGTTAACCAGACGCACGTCTCGTTTACTACCCAGCTCTGGGGAAGGGGATAAAGGGGTGAAAAGACAAAGAAGGGAAGAGAGATAGCACTAGTTATGAGCACACTGGAAAGTGCAAACCAATGATACTGCCACAGAGCTTGCTTTTTCACATGGAAGTGATTTAATTCTATCCTGAAAAACTCTGGGAAGGCTTAGTGTACTAGTCTCCTATGTTTTAGTTGTACACTTATGTTCTAACATGTTCTTGCCTATACATCTCATTTTGTTCTTTTTCTCCTCCAGGGATCTCTCAGTGGAATAGAGAAAGCAGCCGCTTCCAGCATGAAGCTGCACTAAAGATCTCGGCAGAAATGACATTCCGTGCAGAGGCTGTCTACATACTGGGTTTACTGCTTGTTGGAAAACGCAGGAAGGAGGTATGGCAACAATTTGTGCTTATGAGGTATTCATTATTATTATTGTTGTTTGAAATATTTTATTTAGGCACTAGTAATTAAAAATTATGTCCTTTTAGTGTGCTTCTTTTCTCATCCCGGCCACGGCGGCCGCATTTCGATGGGGGCGAAATGCGAAAACACCCTTGTACTTAGATTTAGGTGCACGTTAAAGAACCCCAGGTAGTCCAAATTTCCGGAGTCCCCCACTACGGCGTGCCTCATAATCAGATCGTGGTTTTGGCACGTAAAACCCCATAATTTAATTAATTTAATTAATTTTCTCCTCCTCCTTCTCTGTTTATGAAAGATGCAACTGATACAGCTCCAAAATCATGTTGAGTAACTGCATTTGAATTTATTTTGTGTTATCTTAAGCATGCTTTCTTTGGTAGTGTTATCTTTTATGGCAAATATTTGGTTTCGCAGAAGGGCTTTCTATTGTCTTGTGCACTTTGGAGACTTGTATGCATAATGCTTTTACCTTGTAGAACTGAAAGTTATTATTTTTATCTACATCAGGCTCTGCTTGCACTATTGTGTATGTGCTAAGGAAGCCGAAACCATTCGTACCAAATTAGTGACCCTGAAGGAGCTGTATGGGGAGGCCTCTTACTTCAGCATTTTATATTAAGTAATACTGAGTTGTGGAGATCAGGAACATGATTTAGTGCTGCTAATCAAGGAGCGGTGAGGTTTTTCTAGAAACACTCAAAAATTTTGCTTTTTTTTTTTTTTTTCAAGTTGTTGAGGTTGATATTCTCATGAACGTGATTGTTTTCAGTAGGTGGGTGATTCCATGTAAGATCGAACAAAGGATGGCCGGTCGACCTTTTAAATTTAGTTCAAAATTTCATATATTGTGGCCTGATGAGCGGAAAGAAGAGATGCGCAATTGGTTTTGCCGGAAAAATTTTTTCCGAAGCGCCGCGAATCAATAATGACGAAGAGGTGGAGTGCCGCGCTTACCTGCTCTGCTGTTTTGGCCAAATTTAGTTATGAATTACACAAAATATATTAGTTAGGTAGCTGAAATTTCTTTAAATAAATATATGCATGTTTTTGCTTGTGTTCAGTTATTTTTGGTTTTTGTGGGTAGTGTTGATGTTTTTATAAAAAACCTCAAAATCGGCCCAGGAAACACTTTTCAGGTCTTTATCTCAAAAAAGGCTTGTGGTAGAGCGGCAACAATTCTACATTATGTTCTAAGCATACTTATTTACCAAACTGCTAAAGCTTATATTTATATAACTTTTCAATAAAGAAATACTATCAGGCTAACTTCAAGAAAACACTGAACAATGGAAATTTCTGATGACAATTTAAAAAAAAACACCATTTTTGATAGTTTTTAAACTTTGCCCTCTTATTCTCCTCCACATCAGCTTTCACAATCATTAAAAACATATTGCATAATATTGTTCCATTCGTAGTTACAGCCCGTCAAATGAGACCTTTACGCAAGGATAGGCAATTGTAGATCTGACTTCTTGCCCCGCTAAGTGTATAGAATGCAGGCAGGATTGGATTTCTGTTTCTTGAAAGGCCAGTAGTACCAGAAAAGGTGGAAAGTATGAACGTGGCACTCCAGTGGCAAAGAATGATGTAAAATGCCAAGGGAAACAAAAGCAAAACTATCGGTAACCGGATGCACGCGCCTATCTCAGATGACGGCAGCAGACGGCCTGAATCGATCCGCTGTTCACACTTCATTCGACACCGATAGTGCTTGCGCTTTGCTCTTACTCTACTGTTCATGTGCGTCTCATGGCGCAAAGTATAGCTCTGAGCGAGTGTATTGTGCAGACTACCTGTCTAAGCACAAAAAGCTCATTGCAAAGAAGCAAAATTTTCGCAGATTTACCGATGTAGACGTTAATGCTTTGATACAACTTTTAACATCCGAAACATCAGTAGCTGTCAAAGAGAAGGACTACTTGTGCTACCCGTGCTTTTGCTACTTCTGCAATGAAATATCCTCACGGAACACACAGTTGAGCGATGACATTTTTATGCCCCCTGAAGCAGAAATCAACGTTGTCAACCAGATCATTGCGACTACCTACGTATCCCCTTTGAAACGTCCAGGCGCAGTGAGAAGTCGGGACAGGCCTACTTACATCAAAAGAAAACAGTGAGGTGCAGAAGGCAGTAGTGGAAAATGTTCGCAACAAAATAAGCCGGGCATACAACCAATGTGATGCATCGGGAAATTCAGCCGAAGGAAAGTGCTCCTTCTGCGAGCAGTGGACCAAAAGCTTTCGGCAAGCCTATGCAGCATCGACGACACCCCGGAAACGTTATCAACTTCTCACTCTCCTTCCATAAACACTAGCTAAACATGAGATTAAGAAGCTTATTCCTGAAGCATCCATGTATCAAATCAACAAGTCCAGGAAATTGAAAGAAAATAACGATGTGTGGTACTGACGGGATCCTTTCACCAGGCACAAGGTGAGCCCTGAGTGCGTATCTGCAGCACGTGAGTACTACACGAAGGACGAGTTGGAATGCTCGAGACAAAGCCCTAACAGAAAGGATGTCCTGTTGGTTACGATCGATGAAGAAAAGGTATTAGTAACAAAGCGTTTCATGACCAGATGTGTTAGAGAGGCATTCCGCATATACAAAGACGACCATCCTGATTCTGGCATTGGCCTATCAAAATTCTACACCTTGCGACCGCGCTGGGTAAAATGTTATCCCCAGCATGATGTGTGCGTTGGTGTCATTTGCGCCAACTATAAACTTTGCCTTGCCGCACTTGAGAACATTACTGGCCACAGAATCAATTCTGATGACCTTCACTCAGCATTCATTTGCATTCTGTCATCAGCACAGTGCCTTTTAGGCGAATGCAATCAGTGTCTAAAAGGCGGGTCCCTGACAGTGGAGGAACTTAATATCCCAGAAGACGAAGAAATACTGCTAGCGACGTTGGAGGCAGGCGACCTTGTGAAAAAGGTTTTGGATGCTGATACTTTTTTGAATCATCTTCGGGTGTTAGTGGCAAGGTGGATCGTGCACAACCACATCAGGAAGACACAAGGCAAAGCTATCTACGAGGAAAAGCAATGTACACAGCGTGGGAGCACTGTATTCCACTTTGATTTTGCCGAAAACTGGACTGTCGTGCTTCCTGACGAAGTAAGGCATACCACTGGCAAAAGCAGCAAGTATCCGTGTTTACATGCGTGGTAACAACGAAAAAATCTACGGAGAGTTTCGCTATTGTTAGTGATGACTTAAGCCACGACTCCGCTCACACCTGCTTGGCTCTAAAGAAAGTGAAAGAATGGGTGGACGATAACCTGCCGGTGTACTCCAAGGTGACATATGTGAGTGATGGAGTCGCCAGTCATTTCGAAAATAGATACTGGCTTTTCGAGTTCGGAAAGAGCGATTGTCCCAATACCCAATGGATATTCTCAGCAACTGGGCACGGGAAAAACGCGTGCGACGGAGTTGGAGGACTCGTCAAGCATCAAGCAATGCTCAACAACTTGAGAACAAGCCCTGAAAGTGCAATTCGGGCAGCCAGAGACTTTGTAACAATTTTATCAGAAAAACTGAAAGCTTGTGGGTTCTTGGTGTCTCACAGGAGACCAACCACCGCGGGTTCGAGCTTAGCGAGCCACAGGGCTGCGTCAGCCGTCGCCTCCAGCACCGCTCGCGTGCGAGCTCAGAGGCCACAAGGGGCTACTGAGCGACGCACGCAAAAACACAGTCAAGCCCTGAGTTGACGGAAACCGTTAACTGAAACCGTAGGCACCAGCACTGCACAAACGCCCATGCAGCGGGGAGCCAAAGGAGTCCCGCACCAGGGTGAAAATACAATAACAGGCGCCTATAGCACATCGCGGCGAGAGCACAGGCTCAAGCTGGAACACGCCACTAGGAAAAGTCCCGGTGGCTATGCTACTTGCTCTGGCGATAACCAATGGGTCAACTCGCGAGAGCACGGGCAATATCCTTCGGCTTAGGCTTTCGGCAAGTGCAGCTCGGCGGGGTACGACCTCGCGCGAACACTAATGGCACCGCTCGTCGGCTTAGCGTCGGGAAGAGGATCAGCACCAAGTACGCGCTCCCCGCACGGGCAAAGGCACCGTGCGCGAGCCCCAGTCCTAGTCACAAAGGTGTTGGCGGACAAGAGGAATGCATGAACGCTCGGCGGGGTACGACCTCACGCGAACACTAATGGCACCGCTCGTCGGCTTAGCGTCGGGAAGAGGATCAGCACCAAGTACGCGCTCCCCGCACGAGCAAAGGCACCGTGCGCGAGCCCCAGTCCTAGTCACAAAGGTGTTGGCGGACAAGAGGAATGCATGAACGTACCGTGCGCTGGTCCCGGAGAGAAGAGGAGGCACGCTCCGCCGCTAGCAGCCGAAACGCGGCCGCCTCGTGACGTCAGCGCCCCGCCCTTACCGCCAACCGCCGCGTGCGCAGCGTCACTGCGGGAACCGGTTAGGTAGCGCAGGTAGGGAATAAGGTGAGCGGGGAACGATGGCGAGGGATGGCAGAGCAGGTGAAGCCCGCGCAATCGTGCCGGCGCAACCCTCAATCCCCACAAGGTATGCATCTAATACATCTTGAAGAAAAAGAAGTTGTTGCCTTCCGCGACTTAAAAAAGGCTGAGTGGATGAAAGTGCCTGCCTTCCGTGGCATTCAGTCTTGACATGCCTGGCAGCTATCCAGGTCAACGGAAGCATCTCCTGAATTGTACGTGGCATGCATAGCCGGGTCTGCGTGGAAGAAACTATGTGTACAGGAATGAAGGCAATCAGCGTTGTCAAATTATTCGAATAAACTATTGCAGCCCAGAAACAAATTCTGTTTTAATGAAGCAGTTCTCCATTACCTTCACAATTTTTCCATTACGCTAAAGATTATTTGGAATACCGTTGCTTGCTTATTGAATTTTATCCTATTTTTGGGTAATCAAAGCTGGGTATCGAATTCTGACTGCGTTTTCGTAGAGGTTAATTGTGCAAAACATATGTGTGATCTCCAATGCCGCAGCGCATCCAGGAAACCCACGCGTACAAAACTGATTCCGAATAATTCACTACGGTGAGTCCCACAGCTAATTTGCAGCGTTGAGGCATAAATGACTGTATACAATATTATGCCAAAATTCGAAAGCCGTACGCGATCATAAATGTCATAGAATCTTCAGACCTGCATGGTGCGCTGAGCCTTGCGTAAGGGTCTCATTCGACGGGCTGTAACTACGAATGGAACAAAATTATGCAATATATTTTTAATGATTGTGAAAGCTGATGTGGAGGAGCATAAGTGGGCAAAGTTTAAGAAATATCAAAAATGGTGTTTTTTTTTAAGTTGTCATCAGAAATTTCCATTGTTCGGTGTTTTCTTGAAGTTCGCCCGATAGTATCTCTTTATTGAAAAGTTATATAAATGTAAGCTTTAGCAGTTTGGTAAATAAGTATGCTTAGAACGTAATGTGGAATTGTTGCCGCTCTACCACAAGCCTTTTTTGAATTAAGGACCTGAAAAGTAGACAAATGTTTCCTGGGCCGATTTTGAGGTTTTTTATAAAAACATCTGCACTACCCATAAAAACTAAAAATAACTGAACACAAGTAAAAACATGCATATATTTCTTTAAAGAAATTTCAGCTACCTAACTTTAATATATTTTGTGTAATTCATAACCAAAGTTGGCCAGAACAGCAGAGCAGGTAGGTGTGGCATTCCACCTCTTCGTCATTATTGATTCGCGGTGCTTCGAAAAAATTTTTGGCAGCAAAACCCATTACGGATCTCTTCTTTCCACTCATCAGGCAACAATATATAAAATTTTGAACTAAATTTAAAAGGTCGACCGACCATCCTTTGTTCGATCTTACATGGAATCACCCAGATATAAATTTTCAGAGAGTTGGAATAGGCAGTTTCTTAGCTCTTTCCGTTCCACGCCCATCGGGCATTCTTAGCCCGTTAATGATAGTTTTGAGCACCGTTTTTGAGACCTTCTGTGGCACTCAGTAGCAGTACTATCTAGGCGCCTTAGCACCCATGAGCACACTGCGCCATTCAACTTATACAGTCGATATTGATTGAATTATCCAGCGGGTCGAATTAAACACGATGCAAGAAGAATGCCACAACACATAGCTGATTCATTTGGCAGTATTTGCTCCATTCTAGCACGCTCACCTAATCAAACGTGTGCCTACTTTCCGTGTGTCTAAAGTGAGAACTAATGTATAAATGACATTAAAGCTCCTAAACAAAGTAGAAATCTAACGCATACCTGATTTTTTTAGCAGGAGAATGGGCAAGAGTCAAATGTGTTGCACAATAGTGGCCAGTTTCCTAAAGTCAGCTTCGCAGCGCATTTTTATAAAGTCAGTTTTGCCGCTACATTCATCACCACAAATCTCACAGTTCTGGGTCGCGATTTTGTAGCGATGCCTTATGACTTATTTTAGAATAGTCTTATCATCCACCGCTCACGGCCGGCTGATCCCGTTGATAACGCGAGCGGACCGTCGCTCTGGCCACTGACAAAGCGCGATAAGCGCGAAAAGGCATTATTACTTTAAAGTCATCGCTACAAAATACCGGCCCTGCTGTGTTTGCGGTTGATTTTTTCGACAGCCTGAGCAGCAGCAAGTCGGAGAATGCTGCCTTTTCATCTAACTTTAATTCGGAGGGTGATGATGGCAAATGTACCACAAGTTTTGTGTACTCCACCAGCTTAAGCCATTGAACACCAACCGCCAGCTCAAGTAGATAAGTACAGGAATTTTAAGAAATGTAATGTCAGCAAAACCTACAAAAAAAAAAAAAATTTACTGTAAGACTTGTAATGTGCCTTTGTCTTACATCACGAAACTGCTTTGCCACAGGGCATGTACAACTTCATCTGGCTCATCCAACCACAACACAACTTAATTGCTTCCAGATAATTTTTTATAGCAGGAGTGCTGTTCAAGGCAAAATTTAGATTTCTCCACAGATAGTAGCTATTGGATGGCGAAACGCTTTTATTATTTTACAATCTTTTTAGCATTTCTTGCTTTGTAGGTACAAGCATATTTTAACAAGTTTTGTTCACTTTTATTCTATAATCTTGTCCTTAAGAATTCAAAATTTGTGTTACCACATAGAATTCGTTAATAAAACTTATTTGCTTCAAAATCACATTTTTTCTGCTTTCTTTTCGTGTCTTGCATGATATTTGGAGTGTAATATAGTTCCTTCAGAAAAAAGTCGCACTTTTGCCCGAAAGGCAAAGCATCAATTGCGATAGCAAATTAGCAGAGCACAGTAAGCGTAGTAATTTTACCAGCTGCATAAACTTCGACACATTCGCTTACTAACTGAACTAACAAACATGGTGTCAGCGTCACAAGCAAACATGAATAAATCACACTCGATGACCGCAGACAACCGCTGTCAAAACGCTGGCGTGAACAAGCGAGGCAGAAGCAGCGAGCGAAGGTTCGTGCAGTCTGTCACTTCAACGGAAACTGAGCGGCGAAAGCACAGCGCATAGAAAGGTCAAAGGGCATGTGGAGATCGCTTTCAAGATAGGGTGCGTGCGACAGCCCGGAGCCGTGCAAAGTACAAGTACGCAGCTGCTGGCAGAGTAGAGGCCGTGCCCCCTCCCTCCCGTGCTGCCTTCCTGCTTTCCTCCTTTTGCGTGGGTGATTGAGTCGCCAGTTCCCCTTGCGCTCGGTCGCAAGATACGCATTTGGTGCCGCAGCTAAACGTCACCTCCCCTCCCATCCCCCCACGGCCTTTCGCACAACAGAAAACGTCGCGTTTGCTCTCCGCCGTGCATTCGCCCTCCGTGAAAGCGCGCGGCAACGATTTTATCGCTCTAGGACTTTATACAGAACCTCACAGCGACGACGGCAACAGCAGAAATCTGCTTGGAGTGTTCATATAATATGCTATCGCAATAAAACGTATCTAGTGTAACCTACAAAATGCTGCCATTTTCTCCACAGTAGGGAAAGAGCTAATGCGAAATATTTTCTGAAAATTTTGAACTGCATATGTGTTGGGCGAGACATTTATATAAGTTTGTTAGGTCAGTACACAAGATGCTGGTTTAAAGTGCTCAAGAAGCACCAAAGAACCAATCTCTCTTTATGTTGAAGGGGAACACCATCATGAAAATAACATTAGCATATTGAACATCAATGTGTCGCAAGTAAAGCGACTTTTATCACAATACAGCTTGTCTCATCAGAGCTGGCCAAATGATTAGTGATTTTACCTGGGGCTGGCTCTATAGCTGCAGTGTGCTTGCCAAGTTATTTCATCATGGAGTGGTGCTTTTCAACACAAATTCTGGTTACCCGCCATGGTTGTTTAGTGGCTATGGTGTTGGGCTGCTAAGCACGAGGTTGCGGGATCAAATCCCGGCCACGCGGCCGTTTTTCAATAGGGGCGAAAACACTGGTGTACTTGGATTTAGGTGCACGTTAAAGAACTCAAGGTGGTTCAAATTATTCTGGAGTCCCCCACTACGGCGTGCCTCACAATCAAATCGTGGTTTTGGCATATAAAACTCCATAATTTAATTTTTTTAAATAAATTCTGGTTCTGTTGGCACCCCTCAAGCACAAATGTCAACAACAATAGTTTGATTATGGATATCTAGAGTATGTGTTGTGCATTTCAGGATACGAAAAAATAAAAACTTGAATGAAAAGATTCAAACCTACAATTTAAACTACAGCTCCAAAAGTGTTGATAATGTATTTTTAATTATTTGCCTGGCATGTGCTCTTTTGGCATAAAATTGCTGCTTCCATTCATGACACATCTGCAGAAGTGCCAAATTCTTTTCTACAATGCCTTTTTTTTTTTTTTTAAGAACACTGTATAGTCTATAAAAATGCCCTGTTTAGTCTGTAAAAGCTGCCTTTACAAAGTGCGTCACCCCCAACAAAAATATGTCATTATCTGCGATGATTTGGTGCAAATGGTTTTCATTTTTTTGCTGACTAAACAGGTGCAGAGGGCGCTGGCATCACTTCGATTAATCCCACAGCTGTCGGATCTGTTTGACCACTTTGTATGGAAATACAATACGTAAGTACAGCCTGCATGCCTAGGTTTATGTGGGTTGTGCATGTGAGCATGCTTGCACCCTGTATATATAATTATGATGCATTACCGTAAAATTCCGAGCAAGCGCCCCCACCCGTGCAAGAGCCCCCCCCCTAACTTCACTGCTAATTTCAAATTTCCGCGCCGTTCCGGGAAAGCGCCCCCCCCCCCCCCTCCCCCCCGCACCAACACTGGCCTTCCACATCCAGTCCACGAAAATGATGGCAAATTCGGCAAATCGCACCGGTGCGCATCGGGCGCCCGGATGAGCCATTTCATCGAATCATGGTTGTACCCGGGCGCCCCAGTGGGCACGCGAGTGCATCGGGGCGAACTGCGGCTGGCGGTCGGTAGTTCACGGACCGCCGGCCGACGGCGAGATCTGCCTCTCGCACGGCACAAAAGAGTTCCCTGCGGCACAGTGACGTGACCACTCGGTGACTGAGGAGTGGTCGCGGCTACGCTCTGGCATCGCCGGCAGCTTCACCGCTGCTAATCACTCACCACCGATATCGTCGCTAGGCCTTTTTCAGTTCACTTCGAATCTGTAGCAGACGGCGCTTCAGAACGAACCGCCGACGCTCCCAAGCAGCAATGTTTTGTTACCGTCGTTGCCGCTTTACCCTCTCCTCACAATAATTTCACACGATGAAGAAAACATGCTGATATTTGCGGCGCCACCAGCTGCGATGCGAGCATGGCCGAGCCGCGGTTCGCTGTCCGCCGTCGGTAGCCATGCACTGCAGCTGAGCTTCACTTGTATCGGAACTCTCATTAGTGCTAAACGTTTCACCGTGGACATGGTTTTTAATAAAGTGAACATTACGCGTCAATTTACTCTCGCGGACATAATTTTGCCTGGAATAGACGCTGCATAACCAATGTTCGCGTCGCCGGTCGCGGCGACGCGCCGGTGTAGCGTCGATGCGCTTTCTGTAGTTCTTTTGGTGGTTTTGAGTAACGGTGGTATTGAGAGTGATAAACACCACTAACAAATCTTTGGCTTAATAAAGTTCATGTTCAATAAAATTTTAATGCTATTCCAACCGCGCGCGCGTCTTCTTTTTTTTTTTTTTTTGCGGGAAAATTTTGTCGTGGCCATCTTGAATTTTGGTGCCGTTCCAGGATAGCGCCCCCCCTAACTTTGCCGGTAATTTCGACTTGCTCGAGGGGGGGCGCTTGCTCGGAATTTTACGGTACTAACTATTACTATACATGTAAAGTGCATTCAAGTGCTGTGTGCACAATTGTACGCAACAAGATACTGCTCAACAGCAAAAGCACTGATGAAAATAATGATATTTAAAACGTTGCATACACGTTTAAACATTTCTGATTGGACCAGTGCTGCAAGTTTTAATAATATGTGTCAGTTGTTTTAGTAAAACAAGTGGGAAGGTAGACAGCTGTTTGTTTGCTCTTAGTGTCAATATGCATTCATGTGGCAGACATAGTATCCTGCCAGTCATAATGTGTTCCTGTGGCAAATTGAGCCGTTGTACATCCTGCAAATGTAGCAAGGATCATATCAAGTCAAAGCAGAGGCAGCTATTGAGATGGGGGAACAGAGAAATCCCATCTGTGCTGCTGCTTCCCCCCCCCCCCCCTCGCCACCTGACCTCTGCTCCTCCTCCTCCTGTGGCAGCAATGAGTTTGCCGCATTTGTGCTAGCCAGTTGGTCAAGGGACTTTCACTGTGTACTGACAAATGTCGCCATATGTCAGTAAAGTGTGAATGTTCACGGTGGCTGAGGCGACCCAGGCACAGGCTGCTCTGAGGTCAAGTAAGGTATCCATTTGGGGAGTCGTGTCTCCCGCTCGAATTTCAGGCGGCCTACTCATCTGCCAGCTCTGGCCCAAAGCATCGGCGTGATCTTCCGAACACACCATAAAGTGTGCTCTTTGTGTACTATAGTTTAATTAATCATGAGTGCTGGCCCGTGTTTCTTGCAGTGCTTGGATTTTGTGAAGATAAAATTACATGTATAATGACATTGTTTGTCACATGGTGCTACTTCTGTGCCTGTGGAAACCTGTTGTGGGATTTTAGACATGAGTTTTGTACAGAGATTTCAAGAGAGCAATCTGTTGCTAGTGCCTGCCAGATTTACCAATAGGATTTCTCAGCCAGCTTGAGAATGATGAGTAATGCATGGATTTGTCCCCCTTTTCTTTTCCTTGCTTCAAATGTTCTCATGGCTTATGTTACCTTTCCAGTAACTAACTTGTCATAAATTCTTTATGTTGAAATGAGCTTAATTTAGCCTCCGACTGTTACTATTAAACTGTCATTCATAGATTTAGAGATAAAAAGATTGTTCTGACTATATAAAAAAAAAATCCAATTATTGCTGGTATTACCCAGATGTTGTCCATATTTTATTGCATGCATACGCAAAAAGTTGTCATTTACTTATGCACTGAAAATTTCATGATAAAGTGAATTGGTTTTGAACTGGAAAACTGACTAGTGCTGAAAGGACAAGGGCAGACTGAAGTACGACAATACACAGCGCTTCACATGTCCATCCTCTTAGCACTACTCAGTTTCCTCAGTATGTCTGACCAACAAGCCTGACTTACTGCCTTGGTTTTGAGTAGGGATGGGCGAATACTGAATTTGAGGTTCGAAGCGAATTCGAAGCGAAGAGTGATTTGGTCAAATAATTTCGAATCGAATAGTATATATCACATATTACAGTAAAAACTAGTTAATTCGAATTTCACGGGACCGAAAAAAAAATTTCCGAATTAACCGAATGCCGAATTATCAGGGTAACCAAAAAACAATAAGCAAATACTTACTACGTCAGCACGATTTTATTAGTGTAATGGATGAGCAAATCCTTTTGCTATTTTGCACAAAAGCAGTGCGGAAGCTGCAATTCTCGTCATCTCGTGACTGATTGGCTCTCACAGCGGCGATCGAGGCCTCGCGACTTCCTTCGCAGCACAGCCGCGGCACGCGGCATCATTTGCGTGTCGTTTTGCACTACCGCGCGCACATCTTGATTATTTTTTCGCCAGTAAGCTGACCGCCAACAGATGGCACGTCCATCGCGATGTAGCTGGTGCTCTTCATCCTCAACAGCTTTGCAGCTAGTCAAACCGAAACAACTGTTTCGTGCAACCGCGGATGCTATCGACGTGATTATGAACGGCGACTTTGTGGTGCTTAAGGCACGCGACTGACGCACGCACAGAGTCAGAACGAAACTACCGTTTGCTGCAACAACTGCAGACGAAATCGAAATCGCTATCTATGCGATCATGGATGACCACTACGCAGCTTCTTGGGCACGCAGCCGACGTGCGATCGAGTCAAAACGAAACGACTGTTTGCCGCAACCGCTGCGGAAGAAACCGCGGCAGCTATCGACGTGATCATGGATGGCGACTATGTAATCCCGCGGCCAATGCATTGTTATGCGCGGCGGTAAACATAATAAAGGCACAAATAGCCACAAGGCGTTCCGTCGTTGCTGTCATTCACGTACGATTTCCGCTGATGACTATGGCGATGCGGACTCCGCCGCTTCGTTACGGTTGTACGCTAGCGCCATTTCTGCTCTTTTGTGTCGCCTATTTTCGGCTCTTTAATGCAAAAACGTATATAGCCTTCGAGATTTATGGTTGATGTATGGCAGCCATGGACGTGAAGCATGGCCTCCGAGATGTGTACCGGCCGTCCGTGGTTTCTGGCTGCCTATCCGGGAGTGCCGAATAATTCGAAAATATTGAATGCTTGAATTCAAATCGAAGCGAATAACGAATATGTATAGAATAATTCGATCGAATATTCGACAATACCGAATATTCGCCCATCCCTAGTTTTGAGCATTTAACACATTTGCAATGGATAATTAACTATGGTTCCGGGGTACATGTAAATCTAAACCTTTGTTGTTGTTGTTGTTGCTTTTTTTTTTTCCAGCATGAGAGGTCAAGATAGGGGTCGCCTACCAGGTCACAACATTAACTGCGAGTGCAGTCCTGTGAGTTATAATGACAAGTTTATTTGAATACTGAGGAGTTCAGTTTTCAAATTGTAGCATTGTTAAGTTCAACCGCTACTGTGTGCTTTGCTTCAGTGTGTGAATTTGCACACCAAGTTTGCTTGGTGTGGTAGCAAAAATAATGGCATGCATATTTTGATGTATTGTGGCCTTGGAAGTGATTAATGTAAACCTTATTGCAACATTGTTACAGTGGCATATGTCAGTCTTGTTTTTCCACGTAGGTGTGTGGGTAATTGTGGACTGCAGTAATATTCTTATGTCATAACATTGGAAAGTCCTGACATGTATGGTATACCACAGGCAGCTTTTATACCCATGCAGGCAGCTTTTTGTTACCTTTATGTGCCACATCCAGGCCCTATTGTGCAATCTTGTAATGTAACCTTGTGCCAAATTTACAATTTGTACCTGAAAGATAAAAGTGCTGCCCATAATGTTTGTGACATCAGAGAGACTTGCACTTACCTCATATTTTCTAGTGATATGAAAGCAGTAACGCTTGTTTCTGAGTGTGTTTGTTATCATAGGTATGATTCATTATTATTTATAGTAATTATTTTTATCACCTTTTTAATTTATAGTTATGGTATACAGCATAGTTAGCACTGATATATACAGTGAAAACCTCATTACTTTCTCAGTTCTGACGATCAAATAATTCACAGTATTCCTGCTTGCCCACTCGGTATTCATTGCCATTCAATCTGTACACTTTGTTTTATGCAGGAAGTTGCCCTCAAGATTCAGGTGCTAAGACTGGTGCACAGTTTTTGTGAACATGCTGAGTGAGTTCCCTTCACAATTCATGCCTGTATAATTTTCTGACCTGAATGTGGGCACGCAATTGAACTGCAAGATGTCTCTGTAACTTGTAAAAGAGGAGTTTCATTGCTCATGATGTCCTCTAGTCTTAAGCCCCTCCCTCCACGTGCCACCTCTGCTTTTGCTAAGTAGCGTCAAACTTTGATGTGTGCCGCTTTTCCCTGATTCATCGCTCACACGAGTTCCGCTTCAGGGGTTTCCGGTTCCTGAATTTTCACATGTCACATGCTCACACCTCTATGCAGCAGTGACGTCGCTTCTGCTTGGGGCTACGTAAATTCAGCTCGATGCCGAAAGCTGAGGGGCTGAGCAAGGGAGGGGCACGAAGGAGGAGGGTAGGTTGGCAGTACTTGACCTGGTCAACAAAAACGTGTATGTAGGGGCTTCACTCTAGTCTAATCGCCGTGTCGACACACAATTCATAAGAAGCCCTTAGCAATGTAGGAAAAATTATTTTGCGGTCATTCTTGCAGATCTTTCGGCCACCTGGGCAAATTTTAAGTAGCAGTTAGGAACTGAAGGGATGTTTTTTGCTGCAGCTACATGGCAAAGTGTTTTCTGCATTCAAGTGATCAAAAATTATTTGAGAAAACTTCAGATGGTCAAACTGTAGGTCTGAAATGCTTGGCATGCAATTGCCCAACAACTAGTGGAAATGTAATGAAACTTATTCTGCCCATACATGGTATGTGCTCCCTGTACCAGTTGCACTGTGCTTACAGAAGTGCAAGCCTATTAGCAATTGCTGTTACTACTCCATGGTCTTGTTGCAAGATAGCCTTTTTGCACTTGCGTCACTTGTGCATCTGTTTTAAGAATGTGTTGTGTAGAAACTAGTGCTATCTTGATTCAGGTTTTATTATTTTTAACATGCTCAAAGGCAAAACCTATTGGTGCCTGTTAGCTCGAAGGATACTGACTTATTAGGATTAGAGGGTGAGAAGTACGGGAAAATCACCAGTATAAAATGTTGAGCCACTCGGAGGTGGTGCAGAGGTACAGTATTGATATCGTAGAAAGCGTGTGATGCTGAGAAAGTACTGTGCAAGTACTATGTAAACTGGTGATTAGATGAAGCCTAGAAATGGTTACATAAAGGAAGAAAATTATGGTACTAATGCTGTGAAGATTCTACCTCATCAATTAGAACTTTTTGCTCATCTGTGAGTTAATCGTGAGATTAATGTTAGCTATGCCAGCTTCTTTGACTGCTTTCGCCACAATTGTTTTGACAATACACCAATATGCCTTTTTTCAGATTTATGTATGTAGCTCACTTTTCACCGCATTTTTAAAGTGAAAGCGTCAAATGACCCATTGAGCGAAAAAGCCGACGTCTGTAGTCAGTAGCAGAGGAACGGCACCTAAAGGTCCCATTGGCTGCGACGCCACGTCACGAGCGCACCTCGACGGAGCAGAGCAGGCGAAAGGAAACGGCTGCTACTGCATTAGTGCGCCAGCGCGTTCCTTGTCCGTGCAAGCTCTCGCCTGCATTTTAAATGCGCCTCGGTAAGGCCATATCAAAATGCGCCAAGCGTCTTGGTGCGCTCACTTCCCTACAAGGAGTTCGTAACTCAAAGGGCCGCTCAGTGGCGTTCAATCGGACATTAAGGCTTTTGCATTCACAACTCATACAAAGTACTTAGTTAAGAGTTCGACGAAAGCTCGTCTGGTCAGGTAGCATGTTGGGTTAATGAAAATTACGGTCACTGACCAAGTCAAAAAAGTGTTTTGACGTTTCGGAACCTGTACAGGTTCCTTGTTCACAATGCAGCGGACGTAGCATCGTTGTCCAGTTAAATATGCAGTATGGGAAAAAATGCTTGACTTGCTTGAAAACGGAGGAACGTATACCGTATTAACTAAGGACCCCACAAGCAGTATTCAAAGCAAACTGCAGAAGACGCTGTCCACTGTCTTCCCGCCAAGCTGCCCTCAGCACAAGAAGTTGTACTATCGGTTATTGTGCACCAATGGTTCAGCCCCTGCGATCTACGGTCTCCCGAAAGTGCACAAAACAGGCGTACCTCTTCGGCCAATAGTCGACTTCACTCGTTCACCGCTCTACAAGCTATCTGGGCATCTGCACCAAGTACTCAGCCCCCTAACCGGCCACACCACAACACACGTTGAGAACGCTTCAGCATTCGTGGAAACTGTGCGTGACCTTCATCTCAGTGATGACGATGTGATGGTGTCGTTTGACGTAACCTCCCTATTTACGAGTGTTCCTATCGACTTGGCCGTCGAGACCTGCAAAGAAGCCCTTTCCAAGGACGCCAACCTTGCTGACCGGACACCCCTGGATCCTTCAGAGCTGTGTGAACTGCTTCATTTGTGCTTAAGTAACACGTACTTTACTTACAACTCTAAAATATACAAGCAGACACAGGGGACTGCTATGGGGGCATCAGTATCCGTTACAACCGCAAACCTTGTAATGGAAGCACTGGAGAAAGAAGTTCTAAGAGAGTTCAAACCTGCACCGAAAGTTTTTCTGCGCTATGTGGACGACTGCTTTTGTATCCTGCACAAAGACGACGTCGACCGGTTGCTACAAAGCCTCAACTCCATACAACCGACCATACAATTTACTCTGGAGCTAGAAGAAAACGGCAAGCTGCCTTTCCTCGACATACTCGTACGTCGTTCCGACGGCGGCCTATCCTTTTCCGTTTATCGTAAAATGACCCATACCGGTCGCTACCTCCACTTTGCGTCATGTCACCCAACTGGGCACAAGACTTCTGTCGTGTCATCTTTGATCCATCGGGCCACCCACTTATGCTCCAGTGAAGAAGAACTCCAAAGAGAACTTCTTACGGTACGCCAAGAACTGTCCAATAACGGCTATTCGGCTGCTTTTGTTCGCAGAATCGAAAAACGGGTGCTGAATCCTCAGCCATCCGAGAAACGAGCTTATCAAAAACGGGCCAGCATTCCCTACATACCGGGTATCAGCGAAGCGCTTTCAAGGATATTTTCAAAATATGACTTACGCATTGCGCATGTGCCATCTAACAAGCTCCGCAGCAAAGTTGTCAACGTGAAGGACCGCTTACAAGACGAAAAGTTCCCGGGGGTAATCTATAAGTTCCCGTGCCAAGACTGCAACTTTTGTTATATTGGCGAAACAGGAAACTTCATTCGACGACTGAAAGAGCACAAGCGCGATGTTCAAAATCACCGCCACGTGTACAACGCACTGGCGGAGCATGTGCACAAGAGTCAGCACTCTATCGCTTGGGAAAATGCTGCAATCATGGCTAAAGAGAAAAATCCGACAACGAGACTGCTGCTAGAATCTCTGCTGATACAGACGACGCCAGATACCGTTAACAGGACAGATGGAAACGTGCCTCAAGTTTATGCCCGTTCATTACGTCATATACTGCATATTTAACTGGACAACGATGCTACGTCCGCTGCATTGTGAACAAGGAACCTGTACAGGTTCCGAAACTGTCAAAACACTTTTTTGACTTGGTCAGTGACCGTAATTTTCATTAACCCAAAGTACTTAGTTGTCTTCGGATTTTTTTTCATAGACCACCTGAGTGGGTTACCTAAGTCTAAACATAGGCCAACAAGGTGCCTTTTTTCAACTTTAGGTTTTTTTTTTTTTTTTTTTTTTTTTTTTTTTTTTTTAGTGCCAATGTGCAATATCCTAGTGCAAAAAGTTTAGCAGATAGTACAATTTAGGGACAGTTCTACAAAAGTAACTTCAGGTGTTCTTAGCAACCACTTTTCCTGAATAATTTGTCATAAATACTACAACATCGCCATTTTTAGCTTTGCGCTAAAGGAAGAAAAAATTGTCGGGAATCATAATTTGGTGAAGGCACAATGCCCACTAATTACAAAAATGCAAGTCCAGGAACTATAAACACTATAAACACTCTTTTTTTTTTTTTTGCTCGAAACACATGTATTCCTTGCACCTGGTTTCCTGCCATTTGGTGAAATTAAAATGATCCTTCCATGTCAATCATTATTGCTTTTTTTTTTTCTCGCTCTATGTATTTTAAAAATGCATTGTTTTAGAAGTAGTAAAAACTCGCGATTTTAAAGAAATCAAGGAGGGGCGCTGCGAGCGCTGCTGGCTCTCAGTCAGGCTTCTCACAGCTCCCGGATTATAGCAGTTTTTTTTTTTTTTTTTTTCACTTCTGGTGCCCACTGCGAAGAGCAAAAGTGACCCACGCCATCACCAGTGTGCCAGCCTGACCGCTGCAATATGGGACGCTGCACGGCGTTTGTGCGCACAAGTGCCAACGCCACTCTCAGTAGCACTACCTGCAGCGCCGACGGCGTCTCATGCCACTTTATTTCCGGTCTCCATGGACACAGACGCTTCCACCCGTGAGGCTGCTGCCTTGAAAGCTCCTAGTAAGCACCTTGAAAGCTCCCCGAATACAAAGCGTGCGTGTACGACGCTTTCCCTGCCCTGACATGCAGATGCCGACCCCGTACAAGGCCATCATCAAAGCGCGCGCCTGCATTGACCTTTCGGCTGTACCACGGAAGTGCGTTTAAGCTGCTTTAGATGCATGTCTTCACATAACGGGATTTAGAGGATTCTGCATCCATCGACAGACAAATATTGTGTCGGTGTGGATACTGTTGCTAGACGCAGTTAGTCGACTCCAGCAGCTTAGGCAGATTGTACCTCTAGACGGCGAGCCTGTACCTGTCCAGGCCTTTGTAGCATCGGGCGTCAACTTATGCCTGTATGTGATTGCTGGCATCGACCCAAGGGAAAACCAAGACACCCTGCGCAGAGAGCTCTTCTGCCCACAACATACCATCGTTGCCGCATGCCACATGGGAAAGAGCAGTACATGTCTCGTCACTCTCCAAGGCCCCTTAACCCCACCGGAGAAGATGTACTACTGTGGCTGCATCCTCCACCCTCAACCTTTCAAGCCTGCTGTTATATTTTGTTATGGTTGTTATAAATAGGGACACATGAAGGCAACCTGCCCTTACACACGACTGGATGCTGACATTGACGCCACAGCCGGCTCCAACTTTCATTGTGGACTTTGCCCAACAGCTGATGTCAGTCGCAATTTGTGTCATCCAGTCTTCCAAAATAATGTCGCAACACTCCTGGCCACAATATGTTGTGCAATGGAACTGTCGTGGCCTACAGGGCACTACTGCTTACAGAACCAAATGCCACATTACCAATCTCATCCTTGACTTTATACGCTAATCTTAGTATGCCAGATTGGCGTTGTGTCCTAAGCAATGTCCTACCAGGTGAAGCAACAATATGTGCACTTGCAAGCCTGCCTCAAAGTGCCATCGATTTGTCCAAATGGTGTTCGCAATCACAGGAAGACATCGCAGTTAAAGTTCGCCTACAGAGAAGAGACGTAATCCATCCTGGTGTCATTTTATGCAAGCCACGCACTGGCTCCTCTACCGCAATAAGACTGGGATGAATTCACTGTCTTCGAATTCAGCACTCAGGGTGTCCTATAGTAGTCTTTAATGCTCCACATATGGCATGGATTGATTGAAAAACTTTATTGAATAAATAGATAAGGCAAGGTAGCGGGAAGGGTGGGTCCCTAGTCCAGGACTTGAGTGGCCGTTGCTGTACGCTCATTCAGGTCTAAGAGACCCTTCTGGATCTCCAAGTCAGCTCGAGCGAGGACGGCCTCCGAAGGCTCCCTGAGTGAGGTCAGTATTGGGCGAGTTAATGTTCGCTGGTCTATATATACATTCCCACATACTGTGGGGAAGAGACGGCCGCCCCCCCGAACCAGGAACATTGGCCGGCATATACAGTTGGCCACATTGCGTGCCACAATCCCATGTGCGGAAAGGTGCGAGTCTGGATTTTTCTGTACTTGCGAGCGTCTCCTACTCCAAGCTCCGGATGAAGGAAACACGTACATTTGTTGTTCACGACACTGGTGCTCCAGGATGTCATGTGGGGTGTGGTCCTTTGGTATTTTACTCGGGGTGTCGTCTGCTCATTTCGCTAGTTTGCAAGCTAGTGCATTCGCTCATTCGTTTCCTGGGACTCCTGAGTGTCCCGGGCACCATGTAATGCTGTGTGATGTGCGGAGTGTTTCGCCTAGTAGCTTGAGGGTTATGCGCGGTAGACATCCGTTTATGAACATCCGGCACGTCGCTTGCGAGTCCGTCAGGACCGCTATCGAGTTCTCGCTTGCATCTGCTTGTCTAATTGGTAGAGCTACTGCAGTTGCTTCAGCTATGCTCGTGAAATGGGTGTGTAGTGAGGCCGAGATTTTGATGTTTGAGTGTGTGGAGTAGTTTACTGCCGTTAGAATGGGAACCTGACTGCTGGGGGAGTGACCATTACCCCATTTCTCTCGAATTTCCCATCGACAGACATTCCTGACTTCGTCGCTGTTGTCGAATTGTTCACTGCGATGCCTTTCGGGAGACAGTGCTATAACAAAGGATCTGTCGCCACAAGACCTTCAAGAATTTCTTTGACAGGCACTTCATTCAGCAACACCTTGTTTTGGGTAGATGGTTGTCCGGCCCCAAATCTGCAGCTGTTGTGCCTTTGGGCGGCTCGGCACCGGGCTGAGCTTGCTGCGCTGCATGATCCAACGTTGATAGAAGCGAAAATTCAATTGATGATGGCTGGATTGGTGCGCATCCCTTGGACCCTCATCACACACAGCCTCTCTCTGGTGTACTTTCGTGCAATGGGGAAGGGCCAACATCCGCCCGACCCCACGGCTTCCCTAGTTCTCTCCTCTGTAGACACGCTGTTGAATGCGGTGTGACAAATCGCTCGGGCATTGTTCCCACAATATGATGTGCTTCCTGTCCCTGTAAATCACCCTGTGATCTTGCCTTCGACGATCGGCCAACACCCTAATCCAGAGGCAATCATTGGAATCCAGGCACCGTTCACTATGCCGGAGTTCGTAGCAGCTATTGACACGTCGAGACCACGCACAGCACCTGAACCTGACAGATTACCTTACGAATTTTTCAAAAACCTTACAGAGGCATCACTGGTCTCACTCCTGGATAACATCAATCACGTGTGGATTGAAGGTGATATACCAGCGTCTTGGACACACGCTGAAGTTATACCTATACCCAAGCCAGGAAAAGACCCTATTAATCTCCACCACGTTCACCCTATTGCCTTAACTGCCACTGTCTGCAAATTAACTGAGAAAATGCTTGCTATGAATAACCTGGTGGCTTGAACTATTCAAATTGTACCATCCTGCACAAATTGGATTTTGTCCGCAACTGGGCACAGAAGATGGGCTTGGAGCGCTTACCTGCATGGTTTTGGCAGGCAATCGCACCCGCCAGGTGCGAGCAATATTAGCACATGGATGTGCACAAGGCATACAATGAAGTTAGCCACATTGCTATACTTGACATTATGCATTGCTTGGGACTACCCGAGTGTGTCTGTAATTTTGTAAAGTGCTTCCTAACTCAACTGACATCTGCTATCCCTGTGGCGGGACTTGCAACCGGCCGCTTCAACAAAAAACGGGGAGTGCCACAGGGGTCGGTGCTTGCACCGTTGCTCCTTAAGCTGACAATGGCTACCGTTCAGGGGGGCCCTGGCAGTGATCTCGGACCTATACTACTTTATAGACGCCAATAATATTAGCATATGGAGTGTTCACGGTGACCTGCAATGGCAGGAATCTGCCTTGCAGGAAGCACTTGACACAGCTGACGAGTAGTGTCAATCCATAGGACTGACACTTTCAACACAGAAGACACACTTCAGTTGCGAACAGCTGCGGCCGTTAACGGCTTCTCAACACACTTATCCACCTGCACCTATCTGGATGTGCTCTTATGCTAGCTCCCCAACTACACATACCAGGCATAGTCACCACAGCAAATGGCTCAGCAAAAGCTTGGATCCGCGAAATTAAGGAACAAGTGTACCAGATGCTTCATCTCATACGACACATCTGCTCCAAGGCTGGGTGCACCCGCACCAAGACTGCCCATTTACTCTTCCGAACAGTGCAGCAGCCTTGTCTTACTTATTTGGCTGAATTCCAGGACCTCACGGTGAGAGATTGGGCCAGTCTAGAATGCATCAACAGGGAAGCAATGCACGTCGTTACCGGGCTTCCATGATGATGCACACCAATCCCGACACTTCAGGAAGAGACGCAACTAATTGCCATTGACGAGTTGATTTATCAACGCTGTCGAGCAAGAGATCTCAAACCATCCTTTCAGCAACCTGCTGCTGACCTAGCGGCATACATGGGCTGTCCGGTTTCTATCTCGCCATCTTCAGTAGACACCCTTTGACCATGGGGTCACCGGCAACTAGGACAACAAACCCTCGGCTGCCTCCGAAATCCGGTCCCTCGTCCATCAGCTACCTTCCGGTGCCACATAGAAGCAGCAGATGCCACACTCCCGACAGGCTCACTGGTGGCCTATACCAATGCAAGCTGCACGAACAAACAAGAGGTTACATCTACTGTGGTGCCAGGGCACCCAACACCCAACCATAAGTGCCAATTATATGTACCGTCTGACAACTCCAGTACCATCGATCTGTGCTGAACTTTTGGCCTGACGAGATGCAACAAACTTGGTGACAGCTGCTTCCACGTCACTGACATCGGTTATAATAATATGCACAGACTCCACCTCGGTCATAAAGGAGATTCGGAAGGTATACACTGCCCACCATTTCGAAGACGAAATACACCGCGTGACTGCACAGATGCCCAGTCAGCTTCGGATACAGTTGGGACACTGTTTCTGCTCACATTCAAGCTGACACGGCTACCCAAAGTGAGCTGCCACCTAATTTGGAAGCACCTTCCACAAGTGACCCCCAGGGTGATTTCCTCCACCGCAAGGAGAGTCTCCGCCGCACCGCACGGGATTTAATTTCACTGTGTGGTTCAAACCTCCCAGGCAAGGCTGCCTGGGAGGCGGCCTCCTCACCAGGAGGAGGTGGTGTTGTGAAGACTCCGTGTGGGGGCAGCACTTACCCCATCGATCACCTACGCCTAGCCAAATCTCCATGGACTATTTGGGGATACCTGCCCATATTGCTCGACTGGAGCTCCCTCGGCTACAATCAAACACCTTTTGTGGACATGCCATGGCCTAAACCAGATACAATGGTGCCACAGTCGAACCCACTTATAGCAATATTTCAAGTGCCACGAAAATTACATCGTTGTAACCGGGTTGCATGAAAAAAAAATAGACAGAGCTGTTGTGAGAAAACTATAATTATGGGGAGGCCAGTGCCCCTCTACACCACCTTCCTCCACCCAGCTGCTGATCATGTTGACTCGTTTAACTGTTTACTGCGCGCTCTGATCATGTGTAACAAGTCATGGCTGTCGGCGTTCAAGAATGGTACTGCTATATAGTATTCCTTGTTAACTCCGATTTCACGGGACCGAAAAAATGTCTGAATTAACAGGATGTCGAATTATTGCAGGTATGAAGAAAACAAACAAATGCTTCCACCGTCAACACGCTTATGTTTACTGAATGAATCAGCAGAATCCTGTTTCTATTTTGCACAAAGGCAGTGCGGAAGCTACAATTCTCGTTACTGATTAACGCTCGCAGCGGCGAAGGCCTCGAGACTTCTTTCACAGCACGGCTGCAGGGCGCGTCTTCATCTGATACCCCCTTTTCACTACCGTGCGCCCAACCCGATTATATTTTCGCCAGGTCGCCACCCATCACGATGTAGATGGTGCTCTTCATCCTCGACAGCTTTGGTGCACACTGAGTAAAAACGAAACTATTGTTTGCCGCAACTGCGGCCGCCGTTGACGTGATCATGGACAGGCGACCTTGCGGTTCTCAAGGCACGGGACCGACGCACGCACCGAGTCGAAACGAAACTATAGTTTGCTGCAACTGCGGACAAAACCGCGGTTGCTATCTACACGATCATGGATGGCAACTACTCAGTTATGAAGGCACGCGGCCAACACGCGTAACGAGTCAAAACGAAACTACTGTTTGCCGCAACCGCTGCGGACGAAATCGCAGCCGCTATCAACGCGATCATGGATGCTATCAAGCACAGTTGGCACGGTTCATTCCTGTTTCGGAGGGTGGCGTGATGTCGAGCTATGGGCGCAGCCCATTCATGTTCGGAGGGGTGGAAGGGCGACAGGTGAGAGGCGTGCGAGGCTGGCGATGTGGAGAAGGATGGAAAACAGCGCGCGGCGGCGGGCAACGGCTCGAATTTCTTTTTTCTTTTCAAGAAGCTCGAATTCCATTCCCTTTCGGAACGGACACCCAGTAGCCAGACTTCATCGTTACAACCAATAATGCGGCATGAAGGCATTGTAGTAAGCGGGTTCTTTCATCAAAGAAAACATACAAGTTGACGTTGCAGTAGCTTCTCATTGTTATAACCGATACAGTGTAGACCGCTTATAACGTAGGTTGCTGGAGTCGCGAATATCTGCACTATAAGCAGTACCGCACTATAACCAAAACACCGATTTTCAAGCCCTGCACGTATGCAAAACATGTAGACCAAGCATGTAGACACGCTTTGTACTGTCGTGTGAACATCGCGATTACGTTTTGCGCCAGTGAGCTGGCGAAAACACAATCGCGATGTAGCCGTTGCTCTTCGAGCTCGACAGCTTTGCACCGAGTCAAAACGAAACAACTGTTTGCCGCAACCGCTGCGGAAAAATCCGTGACCGCTATCGACGCGATTATGAATGGCGACTTTGCGGTGCTGAAGGCACGCGCCCGACGCACGCACCGAGTCTGGACGAATTAACTACCATTCGCTGCAACACCTGCAGTCGAAACCGCGATCGCTATCTATGCGATCATCGATGGCGACTACGCAGTGTTTTAGGCACGTGGCCGATGCGTGTACCGAGTAAAAACGAAACTACTGCTCGCCGCAACCGCTGCAGAGAAAACCGCGGCCGCTATCGACGCGATCGTGGATGACGACTACTAGAGATGGGCAAAGCGGCTCACTTCAGTGAGCGGCTCGGAATGGCTCAGCTCACTGAAATGAACCGGTTCATTTGAACGGCTCACCAGTTCACTTAAACGTGTAACCTGTTTTATGCATATTATATAGTTATGTGGCTTAAAAAAAACGATATATGCATAATTTAATAACCGTGTTATTGGTATTTTCGCTGTGTTTAGAGAATATTTTTACATATATTAAAAGCGTGAATTTTTAGTTGCAATAAAGCTTTCTTTTCTGATATTGGGGATAAAATGCTTATGATACTGTGACAGGCAGAATGCGACGTACTTTTTTCAGAAAAAAAATTATGTAACTTCATTGTCATTACAGAAGGTTGTCCGTTTTTGTGGTACTTTAAAATCAACTTTTGTCAAACTAAGAACACAAAATGATTGTACATTATGTTTCAATTTTATTCATTTGTTCACATACGTACGTTCACTATAATATGAGTAAGCTGTAACGCCATGCAAAATGAATGTATAAATCATTTCTTGAAGTACAATACAAAAATCATACGATAGATCCACAAAACTGCCGCACGTACGTACCTTTCGTTTTTTTTTTTTTTTCTTCTCTTGAGTGCACGCGCGATACTGGCGATCATGTCATCATACACCAGGACAAAAAAGAAAAAAAAAAAGAAATGAAGTTCTATTACAACACAACAGATCATTGGCCTCGTTTTATTGACATGCTAATGATACACGCTCAGAAAATGCACTGAAGTGGGTGTCATGGGCGACATTTTCATGACTATACTAATTAGCACAAATGAAGACCAGGACGTAAACTCTACGTTCACCTCTTGTCATTAAAGGGCCCCTAAACCACCCAGAGGTCTAAATTTAGTTGTGGTGTTGCAGTTGTGCACGAGTGTACAACGAACACGTAGCCGCGAGAATTTTTCGAAATGGTGCCGTAATAGCGGAGTTGCACGCGTTTGATGATCGAAAAACGGCCCTCGCTCGTTTCGCTCTTTCCTTCGCTACTCTCCTCATCGGCTGGTCTCCCCTCCTCGCCGAGTGCTTCTCGAAAGGTCACGTGACATACATCATCGCCAACGCGCTTCTCAAAAAACTGCATACATCCGGTCACGTCCACGCTAGCAGCACATATACTGACGGCGAGCAGCGCCAGTGCCGTAGAACGTCTGCCACGCGAGAGGCGTCCAAAGTAGACGACAGTTCGGCCGACGCCCCACCTGCTGCACCATCAATGGCCCAATCGACGACCGCGAACCTGCACGCCACCGGCAACGAAAACATCAGCTGCAGCCGACTGTGTTGGAACGCGAGCGATTTGGCACTTGCGTTGCGGGCTGTAATTAGCGATTCGCAAGGGCGCTCAAACGAGCAACACGACGAGGAAGAGCAGAAAGCGCGGGTACCTACTAGAAGACTTACCGGAAGTCGTAAGTTCTTGTTCAACCAACGGACATCGTTTCCGCAGTTGACATCACCAGATTCCCCCTGTAGACAACGTGATGACCGCTGGGGATACCGGAAAGGCGAGGGGAGGAGAACGGGCATTGTTTTTTTTTTTTTTTTTTTTTTTTTGTGGCACTCCCGCAGCGGCGTAGCGCTGCAGCGTTTTGCATCGTTGATCGTGACGGCATTCTGAAATCGATGCGTGTTTACATGAAATGTTCAAAAAATATCTGAGATGGTTTAGGGGCCCTTTAAAGACACGGACGACCATCTTCGGAGTGTTATTGGACCAGCGCACGATATGCGATCGGTGAGAGTCGTGCGACATCGTTCGAACAGCAGCAGGCAACGAACGGTACCATCCTTTGCCAATTAAGACTTCTTTACTTCTCCCCTCGGTGGCATCGGGTGCCCGAACCATAAGACACACAAAAAAAACCAAGGGGACTGCTGTGCACACCACACACTACGAGCGAGTACCAGTAGCGCGAGTCGACCCATACCGGCGACCATTCGTCCGTCAGAAATCGAAAAACATCGAAACCCAGCAGAAGACCCAACTCTGACAGAATGGTTTGGCACGGCTCATTCAAAGAGAGAGCCGGCTTCCTCACTCCGAAAGAACCGCCGCTCACTTACTGAACCACGGCTCCTTCGGTCTTCAAAAGAGCGGCCCGCTCCTGAGCGCTCAGGAGCGAGCCGGGTCTTTTGAGCCGCTCTTTTGAAGAGCGAGGGAGCGGTGGTTCAGTAAGTGAGCGGCGGTTCTTTCGTTCTTCAGCCGAAAGCGAGGGGGTGAAGGCTCCTCTTTGCGAGGAAGGGCGGGAGGGCAGTTGCTTTCTCGTACCGCTAATAGATGGCGCGGAAGTCGCACCCAGCAGAAGACCCGGCTCTGACGGAACGCATCGGCACGGCTCTCTGAATGCGGGAGAACCGGCTCCCTTTCTCCAAAAGAACCGCCGCTCATTTTTACTGAACGACCGCCCACTCACTCTTTAAAAAGAGCCGCTCACAAGATCCGGCTCGCTCCTGAGCGACCCATCTCTAACGCCTACGCAGTTACGAAAGCCCGCGGCCAATGCAGTGTTATGCGCGGCGGTAAACACAAGTATACAGACTTTAAAGACACAAATAGGTTCGAAGCGTTCCGCCTTGCTGTCATTCACGTACGATTTCAACTGATGGCTGTGGCGATGCGGACTCCGCTGCTTCGTTTCAGTTGGACTCTAGCGCCATTCTTGCTCTTTTGCGTCGCACATTTACGGCGCTCCTCGCTCACCGAGCTCCGAAAGTAGTCCGAATTAACCGATGCGCAGTCAAATAAGTCCGAATTAATGAGAGTTTGATTGCATTGAATAATGCATACATCGGCCGGGCACACGCACTTTGTTGAGAAGCGTGCTCGCTGCCACCCTTGTCGGCGAGATTTTCCCGTGGAAGCCGCATTATAACTGGTATTTCGTCTGACGCTGCTGCACTGTAAGCTGTATGCGTATACATGGAGTTCTATGGGAGGGTTAACGGGAGTCGGAAAAGGCCGCGTTGTAGCCAGTTCTGCACTATAAACGGTTACGTTATAAGTGGTCTATACTGTATATTGTTAAAACCGGTATTATAAGTGGGTTCGACTGTACCTGCAAACAGTGCGCCTTCATTCCACAAGACCACAGGACTATGATTCCTGGCTCTATTTGACCAACCATTAAGCACTATTGATGTACACCCAGCGACAAAATAAGCCGGGACACGAAGTCTGAGAAAAAGCTGAATATCTTCGTAGCCTGTAGCAGTAGCAAGTAAAACTGTATACGACAATATTGTTAGCATATTCTAGTCGAAGCCCAAAATGCAAATACCAGGCTACGTTGTGAGGCTGCGGATATATTCAGCTTTTTCTCGGACTTCATGTCCCGGCTTATTTTGTCGCCGGGTGTACATTGCCGAAACCGGCCTGCATTTATATATTTAACAGTTTATGCCGTTGGACAAACTTTCGAAAAAAAAATCGAAGAGGGTAGATCTACGTTCACAGCTGGTGCATTTGGCATGGATAGACCTTTTAAAAAATGTTCTATTTGCTTTAACCCCTTAAGTGTTTTATTATTTCGACCAAAAGTGACCTTAAAGTACAGTCGAATCTCGATAATTCAAACTCGAAGGGGCCCAAAAGTTTGTTCAAATTAAAAGATGGACCTATTTTTGTAGTATTCGTGCACCATAGCACGATGTACGAACGGTGCGAGTCGTGAAATGCGGCGCGCAAGCACATAGCGAGCGAGGGCCACGAAACTGCCCACGCCGGCCAACGCTCGCTTCGTGATAACAGCAGAAAACGAAACTTCAGGGAGCGCGCGGTGCCGGCACGGCAATGTGCTGTGTGCGAACGCAGACCGTCGAAGGTGAGGGAGGAGGGCGGCAGAGAAGCAGATTTGGCCTTGGCAATGCCGTCGCTTCGGTGGCAGTGGCTTCGCTGGCTCCCCTCGCCCTCCCTCTAAACTCCCTCGTAGATCCCCCACGCTCGACTGTCTCCGTGCGCGCCTGCTGCTGCTCCCGCCGGCCTGGTGCCAGCTTAGCCCGCTCCCTGAAGTTTCGTGTTCTGCCGTTATCGGGAAGTTGGCCAGACTGGGCCTCCGCCACTGCTTCCCTTTGCGCCGCAGCCGCAGCGTTGGCTGAGACGGCACGTACACGCGTGTTCCGGTGCAACGGATAAACCTTGCCATTTGAGAGTGAAATTTCGCCGCGTTTTTTTGTCGCCACGCGCCATTGCGGGGTCTCTATAGCGGTGTCAGAGAAATGCCGGTCGGAGGCGCCGCTGCGTGATTTGGCGCACTGCTGAGGGTATTGTCGGTGTGCCGTATGTTCGAATAACCGTCGCAAATGCTTTCGCGTTCGAATTACCGGGCGTTTTCGCCCATAGGGAATACACATAACTTTGACGGGACCACAGCGTCAGTTCGAATTAACGAGACTCAAGTGTGTGTGTATATATATATATATGAGGTGTGTTCAAAAAGAAACCGAACTTTTTAAATCGCGCCAACCAGCAGAGGCTCCGCACGTTTCGGCAGGTTTAGACAACAAACTGCCATTTGCGGTGTTTCACTCTGGATCCTGCGGTGTTCCTTTATTTTAATAATTTTTTTTCTCTATCTCTCCTTAAGAATATCATAGCAGGCGATGAGATGTGGGTGTATGGCTATGATACTGAAACGAAGGTGTAGTCTTCGCAGTGGGTGGGCAGAGTCTCCTCGACCAAAAAAGCACACATGAGGCGATCAAAGATCAAGGGGATGTTGGTTGTGTTTTTGACTGCAAAGGCATGGTCCATCAGGAAATTGTACCACGTGGTCAGATGGTAGACGAGGAAGTCTACCAGGGAATTCTAGCGCATTTGAGGAATTCTGTACGCAGTGAGAGGCCTGAATTGTGGCAAAACCAGACTTCGATGTTGCATCATGACAATGCGCCGGCTCGCACGTCGCTCCTTGTCCTCAGCTATTTAGTAAAACTTCTCACTCCCGTTTTGCCCCACCTACCGCATTCTCCGGACCTAACACTAGCAGACTGTTTCCTGTTTTCCAAACTTAAAACCACGTTGAAAGGACGTCGTTTCCAAACCATAGAGGAGATTCAGGACAATGCGAGAAGAGACCTGCGCATCATCCCAGAAATTGCATTCCTGGGCCGGTATTTTGTAGCGATGCCTTTAAAGTAATAATGCCTTTTTGCGCTTATCGCGCTTTGTCAGTGGTCAGAGCGACAGTCCGCTCGCGTTATCAACGACATCCGGCCATGAGCGGTGGATGATAAGACTATTCTAAAATAAGTCATAAGGCATCGCTACAAAATTGCGGCCCAGGAGGCTTTCCAAAAATGGAAGAAACGATGGGAACAGTGTGCTGCCAGCTGAGGGGACTACTTTAAGGGGGACAGTGCCTAAAATGTTGTACAATAAGCAACAAAATGTTATAGGAAAAGTTCGGTTTCTTTTTGAACACACCTCGTATATACATACACACAGGGTGTCCCAGCTAAAGGTGACCAGCGTTTTAAAAACGACAGAGTGTGCTAGGAGGCTCAAACCAACTCAGTGGTGTTGAGAATCGCATGGCCTAGCCTGCGGTATATTTTTTTTTCTTTTTTTCGTTTTGCAAAGTCAATTAGTATTTGCATTTTCATTCTCGATTAATCAGTACACAGTTCTGTGGTCAACAAGCCCGAGCTTTTTTTCCCTTTCTGTGTTCGGGCTTCATCCCACAAGTGGAGCTAATGATGTTTATGCCACGTCACGACGACGCGCGACCCACCTTCATCACCACCGCTCGCTCTGTGCACCCGATCGCGACGTGGTAGGTGAGTGAGTCTGATATAAAGCCTTGCAAACAATGTCCTCTGCTAATCGGTCGTCTGGAGGCACTCAAATAGTGGCATTATCGCACGGTTGTTTTTGTATTTTGCGGGCTTTCTTTAAGGGCAAGTACAAGAATCTCCATCAATGGTACTTAGTTGCAAACACTTCAGTTGGCCGTTTTTAAATGTGATTTCGTATTGGCACTTTCTTGGTGAAGGTAATATTTAAAAAGTTAGGCAATTTGTTTATACTAATTAATTGACTTCACAAAACGAAAAAAATTGCGCAGCCTAGGTCGCGCGGTTCTCAACACCACTAAGTTGGTTTGAGCCTCCTAGCACACTCCGTCGTTTTTTAAATCTTGGTTACGTTTAGCTGGGACAACCTGTATATAATATATACAGGGTATACAGGGTGTTCATTTTTAAGCTTTACGGAATTTTGAAAAATTGCCTGTGGCAGGTAGCATAATTCTGATCATTGAGCTGTGTTATTCGATGAACTGGACATTTAGTAGCATGAAAAATCGAAATACATAATCAATTAATTAACAAAAATTCACTAATTAACTTAGGTAATTACTTTACGACACATTGCAATTTACAAATTGTTGCCGGTGAGCTTGTCAGGCATATCCACTTGGAATGAATTTCCAGAATGACACCAGTTTGGAGATCAAGCTCGCCGTAAAAATGCACAGTGTTCCACTTACTTTTTTACCAAAATGCTGTTTTATACATTGAAGCACAAAAGTAACTGGAATGCCCATGCATTTCGTCCCACACTTCTCGAGAAATAAATTCTCGAAACTGGTGTCATCCTGGAAATTCATTTTAAGGGGATGCGTCTTCCAAACTCACCAGCTACAATTCGTAAATTGCAATATCTGTCGTAAAGTAATTAACTAAGAAGCTCATTAGTCAGTTTTTGTGAATTAGTTGAATATGTGTTTCTTCGAATAACCTAGCTCAACAATAAGAATTATGCCACCTGCCACAGACTATTATAAAAATTCCATAAAGCTTAATTTTAAACACCCAGTATATATGTAGCATTTTTTTTTTTGTATGGCTTGTTTTCAAATTTCCTTCTATCAAAAACCCTTGTAAAGCTTTTTCAACCAATTTGCTTCATGTTTTAAGTGCGAAAACCGCATTTTACCTCTTCACTATGCAATATATGTGTAAATGTGGCAGACGCCATTGTTTAGATCTTCTAAAGACGCAAAAAGAGTGCGATTCTAACAATGTGCTCTTTGAGCACTGACAAAGTGCTGCCATCTATGTAGTAGAAAACTGGCAATAACACGTCCCTCCAGCACTGACGAAATGGCTGCCATCTGTGTTGTTGAACCTGAAGACCGAATCAATGCGGCCTCCGAGGTGCTAAAAAAAAGGCTGACATCGATGGCGTAAAACCAAAAAGAGCGAAATAATCACAAATTTCTAATGGTGGCACTGCAGCCATCAAGGCAGTAGAAGAAAAACTAAGTGGACACGCTGAGTTCATCCAAATCACTTTGAAAACGGGATTGTTGACGAGCTGAGCTTGTACAAAACACTTAAGGGGTTAATGAAAATCATGCGACAATTGCAGAATAATGTGATTTTCTGATAGGACACCCGTATTTAGTTGAGCTGCGGATTTGCTTTTCACTGAGAGTTAGAAATGGTGCTTCTATGTGCTTCTAGTCCCTTTTTTGCCTCTTATGCTGCTGGATCCTGTGATCCAGTGTTGCATTGAAGGTCCATGTAAGAACAGGAACAAGTATGGTCGCATAGTTTTTTGAGCAGGGTTAGAGAGATACGATCAGAGCCGCAAGAAAAGGAACATACTTGCTTACCCTTGCACTACATTCTGGCATTCATGGCTGAATCATTCTTGGGAACCTGAAACGCAAATGTGCAAGTATGCACTGGCTCCTCCTTTCACATGTAGGTTGAGCTTTCTCGAAAGACTCGCATTATAATGAAGGAAAAGAGACGCTGGTTATTGTGGGTTCTATCATTTCTAAGTTACTCTCACAAAACTAAGGGAACGCAGAAAGGATGCATGCCAAATGACTAAAGGTGTGCGAATATTCAAAACCTTTGAATCACGAATCGAATAGTGTCCTATTCAATTCGGTTTTCCAATCAAATAGTCAGTATTCATAACTGCGAATATTTTTCAAATGCTTTTCGAATATTTTCAAAATGTCCACTGCTCCCAAATAAACATAAAGTTTGAGCAAAAGTACGGGAAAATTTCACCCCCGCGGGCATAATACAGATATAAAACATGAGAACTTGTGCAGCGGAGCTGGCTAAGTTACTTAGGTAGCCATAATTTACAGACTGTACAGCGATTGCCATAATTTTTATGGCATGGCTATGTGCTTATTGGACTGAGGTATCACGCAGAGTTCCATGTCAAAGGGCTAATTTTGTAAACCCCCCCCCCCCCCCCTTCTTGCTCATCCTTTTTTTTTTCCTCCTCCTCCCGTTTCCTAATGGCTGCTTTGTTCTTACACAGGTACAAGCATGTCATGCTCTCATGGAGTGAATACAGTGAACTTAAAAGGAATGGTAAGCAACTGTCTGGAGTTTTTCTGAGCTTTATATGGGGCATTTTTAACATCCTATGACCTTGTGTGAGTGCAGTATGAACATCCATGATTAATTATTGTACTTCCTGACCATTTGCTGCCCGTTGGTGACAATAACAAGCTTGGTTTAAAAGGAAAAGGGGGGGGGGGGGGGGGGGGCTTGTGTGCAAGAAGTTGCAATTATTCTTCCATTCTGTCACTTTATTTCTTCGACTTTTAAACTTGAACGTCTTGCATATTATGTAAGTTTGCAAAATAGATTGTATTGCAGAGATGAGCATTTCACTTTCTGCATGTGAATGAATGCATTCGCATGGGTTTCTTGTAGAGCTGTGTGAATATCAAACATTAAGTCAAGAAAGGCGTTTGGATCAGTGTGCTTCTTCCTATTGTTACTGTCTATATTTATTGACGTAGTTTAACAAACAGGATGAAGTACGCAAAAATCTGCGGTATGAATTGTGATAGAATTATGTACTTCACGAAGCCGACTATTGAAGTGATTTCAGACGCCGACTTGTCTGCTCACGCTCGGCCATACCTGCCCACGTAGGAATGAAAGTTTGGCCACATCAGGGTCATAGCCATCGGGTCTTGATAATTTCTATTATTATTGAACACTCAGCTAGCCTCGAACCAAGCAAAATTTCAGGTCAGACCAGACGTACGCTTGCTAGTGCGCACTCACTCCTGGCTGCTTTTGGCTAGACTGCCTTTGTAGACTTCGGTTCGTATTGAGCTATTGCGCAAAATGTGCAATTTGTGTGGCTACTATCAGTCGGTGAAGCTGGTGCTGGACAGAGTTGGTCCTCACCACATAGCACTGCCAGACTGCAGCACATGAGCCCGAGCGCGCACTCCAGCCCTGTCGTGAACATAGTTAATGACTACAGTTGCACGTAGTTGCGTCTGCGGCATAGCATAGATACCGGGGCCGCCGCGGGGTGCTGCGACAAGCACGTTTGCTGAGCTCGCCGCTATGGCATGCCAAGGATCTGTGGGTGATGTGCTTCAAGGCCCGAGCGCCAACATCTGACGAACAGGTTGTCTGCTTCTCGAGGTGTGTCGCCATCATGGTCGAAGCTTGTTGTGTTTGGAATCTTTTCAATGCGAGTCCAAAAAGTGGCATCCACTGCTTAGCTGGCGTGCGCACTGCCGACGTACTCGCACAAGCAAACATGAAGTTTGTTCGACTCTCGGAAATTGTGTGATAATCGTAGAGATAAGTGCGAAAGAAAATGTGCTATTGATGTCACTAAGTGCAAGAATAGCTGCGCGTAGCTATCTGCTCCATTGTAGAACAGCTAAGGGATGAGACATCGTGAGCTCAACTCTAAGCTGAGCAATAGCCTCCGTGTTTGGCTCGTCATAAGTACTAAAATCAGAAGTAGTGGCATCTATGTGAACATACAAAATCAAATTTGAACACGCCACGGTGACGTTCAGTAGGCAGGGTGTTGTGGGCACCACCCCGCTCCACCGTAGCATTTCCAGTGCAAGGTATTAAGGAAGGAGCAGAAGCACCACAAAGGGATCACAGGCAATCTTTGTTTGCAAATAACTCCACTTCTGCTAAACACATCAAGTAGTTTTTGCTTCACAGTATTTCTCAAATAGCCTGTTTTAATGTCAAATGCATTTCTCAACTTCAATAAAAGTGGTCGAGGACCCCTTTAAGTGTAAAGCCCAGACCACACGTATGCTTGCGGACGCACTCCAGCTCGCATCCTTGTGCCCACACATGCGCAGACGGTGTGGCATGGCTCATATGCATCGAAACGGGGTGTGATCCCGCTGAACAGCTCCTCTCTGTTATCGTGTGTCCTCTCTGCCTGGGCGTCTATGAGTGAGCCCAGTGTGTGCTATCGTGCATCTCTTGTGGATGTAAACCCCCATTCCTCACGAGGCGTGGCAGGCACAAGGCACATAGACCGAGCTTGCACGCATCTGCAAGCGGTCTGGGCTTAAAGGGCCGCAAGCAAATTTTTATTATACGCTGGAAGTTGTTACATGCTCTCTTGGCAGCATTCTACCGCAAGATTTTTTCAAATTGGTTCGTTAATAGACGAGATAAAGATATTTCAGGGCCGCGAACCCATGATTTCAGGAGGCAAGCGTCACCGCTAACAAGGACACTCTCTCCACTTGCACCGTCTAGCCTCCGCAAGCAAAATTCCTTCCCTGCATTCTCCCATACTGGAGCTGGAGGATTGCATGAAGCATGCATGAGCCCCACCTTCTTCTTCTCTTCTCTCTTTCTCTCTTTTTCTCTTTCTCTCTCGCTTACTTGCTGTGTGGTGCACTTCCGCTGATGGTTGCACGTGCGAGCTGTTGTGTTTGTCTCGTTTCACGTAGCGTTCGATTTTGCGCGCTGTGCACGAGAACACCTGACTAGCAGTATAAGTCGGTGCAACACAAACACTGACAGCAGATGCAAGCGGTTCACAGAGCATGATCGCGCGCTGGAACACTGTAGAAAATGACGTAGTTTCTCTCACGGCGCGCACGACTGCACGACGTGGGAACAAGCAGACGAAACAGAAGTACATCTCTCTTGCTACGGTACAAAGTAAAACAAAGACATGCAGACATTTTGTTTGTAGGTTTTATTATTTCTCTAAACTTTCATTCGTCTGTTGAAGCAACAGATCAAACAGAAAACTGCTGTTGCCCTAAATAATTCTCGAAGTCACATGTCACTTGTGACACGTGAACTGTGAGTGACGTCAAAGCACATACTGTGGAGTCTCACACGTGCTCTTGGGACAAAGGAACGACAACACAGTAGGGCAGACAATCAAAAGGGCATTTATTGCACCTTTCATATACTAATGCACACTAGCCGAACTACTACGCCGATGAGCGCGCGACAAATCGAGGAGGTCTGACTCACCGTGACCGGATAGCGAGTGAATATGTTCGCCCGCATGCTAGACACTAGCGCCTAATCGTTCATGTGTACGGTCACGCGAACGGTGGCGCGTTCGAACGATCCATGTTTGTCCATTCTGGTGTCCTGCTCCTATCCTCACGAAACGATCTTGCGAAGCGTGAATTGGCGCACGCGCGGTAAGTCTGCGCCGCTCACCAACCTCAACCCTTTTGCGCCCAAGTAACCCCGCCATTAGGTGGCATTAGCAGCGCCACACCCGTGCCATCTCTCGCAATATGCCGCAACCACACCGACCGCTGCCGCCGTAAAGCCACGTGGGGAAAACAGCATCAAAGGACGCGTGAGAGTCTCGCATCCCCACATCAAATCTCCACAATACATGAACGTAGGCGCACTTGTGCATATACGTCAACTCTCCAGCTGGGAGCGTCACGCCTGCGAGGAGAAGGGCAAACGACATTTGGTTTAAAATTTGAGCTCTTTCCACTACACTTAGCGATGTAATACTTAGCAAACACGATCGTTAGTGTGCATTGTATGCACTGCGCTAGCTCAAGATGGCCAGACCTGGTGAGGGGCCCTTTAAAAGGAATGCAAATAATTTACTGTGCATCAAATGTGTAATATGGTAAATACAAATGCTAGTTTCAATCATGAATGGAATTTTTAAACATAGCTGCTTATTGAGAGAATACGAAGGGGCTCAAGTTTTAGCAATAAGAATATGAAACCGTGGGAAAAAGAACTTTTTTTATTGTTTTATTTTTATAGATTAGGGTTTAATTTGCAGTAATCGTCATATTCATGTGAAGTAAAAGGGAAATGAAACTAAGCATTCATCTTGCTACCAGCCACACCCACAACCTATACATGACGCATGTGGGGCTATATGAATTGAGCTAAGGCAACAGCTGTCCTCTGGCAGCCTGGAAGTTGTGCTGGCGAACACCCTCTGAGCTAGTTTTAAAATACATTTATAGTATACATACATACATACATACATACATACATACATACCGGGTGATAATTTTAGTTTTTTTTTATTATTATTATTTACCTGTGGCAGGTAGCATAATTCTAGTTCTTGAGCATAATTATTAAGAGGGGGACATTACTTAAGGTGTTTCAATTTCTCATGCATGTAATGTCTGCCTCTTTGAACAATCCACCTCGAGGACTAGAATTATTATTTCGCTGTTACTTTAAAAATAACATGAAGGTTACTGCAAGGTCAACTTTTATCCATGATTAATTGTACAGCCCAATAAAAAAGTTTTTTCTCCATTGCTTTCCTTGGCTTCATTATGGCTGTTCTTTGACAGTATATTTTTTCAAGTACGTCCCCTGAGGATCTATTTTTTCTTTAAAGGCGAGATCTTCGGCGTCTTGACACGGGTTTGGGCTATGTGGGATCTAGGTATCTATCTTGCTTCTTGGTCAAAAAACACTCATTTTGCGCCTCTAGAGCATCGTAGCAAGTCGCAAAAGGTATCAAAATATAGGTCTCGAGACAAGAAGCGAGAATTAGCCGCAGTGTAGGTAAAATGAATAGCACGGGCGTAATTAACATCAATACAGTAAAAAATTGACCACATTACACCATAGACTGCACTATCTCTGGGATTGGCCCACTTAGCCTCTACGTCAAAAAAAAGGGGGGGGGGGGGGGACCAAAGTCGACGTAAAAAGAAAATGTTGACTACATGTGTGTAAAAAAAAAGTTTATGAAGAATCCTGCCATGAATAAAAGAAATAAAGGGTCTGGAAAAAAAATGTAAGGTCTGAAAATGGAATAAAGAAAATTATGCAAATAATGCTAAAATATTGTGCAATTATGCAACATTGCATCATCTTGAATGCCCCAATGTCAGTACATGTAAATACATATGCCATGTAAGTCAACCTTGTCTTTTTTTGCATTAACTTTGGTTGACATGCCTTTGTTTTTTTATCTTCTTTCTTTCTCTTTTCTTTTTTTAACTCATGAAGGCACATGAAAAACAACCAGCCAGATTTTATTGATTTTTGGCCCCTCGGCTTGAAAGAGTCACGCCTCAGCACTTTTGTAAACACACACGCACACACACACACACACACACACACAGTGATCTTTTCGCACTGTAACTGCATTGTAAAAGTTTTATCAGTGACACTTTATTATTTCAAACAGTATGATGGTGTATTTCATAAAAGTATGTTGGGCCTTTGTGGAAGCAAAACGCGATGCAGTTCTTCAGAGTTATGCTGTCGATGAATGAAACTTCATAAAATGAAAAGACTTACTTTGAAGGTCAAATTAAACTTATGAAGGCCCCTTCAGCCTTCTGATAGCAAAATTAGCATTTTTGTGGACATTGTTCTTTCTTTGGGAGGTGTTTTTTCTATTCAAGTGTGTGACCTGATTTCGGAAGGTAACAGGGCAGCTTTGGTGTTACTTTCCAAGAGTCACGCGGTGCTAATATAATATTTGATACAGATGAATATGTTATATTTTACGACGGTGCAGGCCGTACAAGAGTTGAGCATTCAGTAGTTGCTTCAGTGGTGGTTGGAACATTCAAAATAACAGTGGCCTCTCTTGTGATGAGAGTCAGTTTCTTGCATTGTAACCCTGTGACATGAATTGCTCAGTAACATTTTTTAGAAGTTTCTGATCTATCATGAGATAGGGCCTGCATCTGGTTCCCGAATGCAAGTTGCCCTATTTTTATGCCATAGCTCTTCTCGTCTGGTACTGGACTGGAATATACTATGTGCATCGTCTTTGTCAATTTCTTTTTTTTTTCCCCAATTAGCAATTTGTAATAAAATTCTGCCTAAAATGAAAAAAAAAAACTTTTCTATTTATAAACATCTGCATAAAATATTTCATTATTTTTTTCATCTGAATTTATTGTAACATTGTGTGCACTTAACTGAATGTGAAGACAGGAGCATTGCCATTACTGTCAGCGGCAAGAAAGTAACCGGGAGAAATAATAACAATGTTGATGTGATTATTATTCTCACTTCATACCTGGAACCATCTGTGATATTGTTTTTATCCAGCAAACAAATATTTTGTCAAAATATTGGTAAAAAATTAAATGTGCTTTGAGAACAAGCAAACCCTTCTTGCATGCACATAGGCCCAGCATACAGTATTAAGTAGACCTGCGTTCATTTTCATGTGACACTGTAAAGATGCTTTGTGTATGCAGTCTCATGATTTCATAATTTACAGCATTCTTTTCTGAAACTTGCACACAGAAGTCAGCTTTGCGAAGCAAATACTTGGCATGATAAAAAAATGAATAAGCTGCAAGCACAGCAGTACTTGCTATGTCCAGCACTTCCCAATTTTGACAATGAATGCATCAATGACATCTTGCAGCTGAGAAAAAACTACAATGTGGTCATCTTGGCAAGACCCTTGTTAGCAAACAGGCATACTGAGGAAAACTGATTGTTGCTTCTTTAATTATTTGTAAATAAAAATCGTGTTCTATTTTCAAAAGTACACGTTGGGCTAATGGGTTTAACTATTTAGGTTAAACCATTAGCTATGTGCCTTTAGCTATTTGTTTTAGCATGTGGATAAAGAACAATAAATCATTTAGGTACACCCGTGAAAAAAAGTATACAGAGCAGGGCCGGTATAACACAAAACTATTGCAATCTATTTTTATTCTAAATCGGTCATTAGCCCTCCGTGATAGGTTAAAAGTTTCGGCATTTTGACCTATCACTGTGGGCTAATGGCTGCTTTGGAATAAAAACAGATTGGAATATGTAGTTTTACGTTACACCAGCCCAGGATTGTGCATTAAAGCTGATTTTGTCTTTTGGATGTGAACGTAACTTGAAATTGAGGACTGCAGTCCAAACTTAGCTTTGCAAACTTTCCAACGCGTTTATCGATTTCAGTTAATGCATGTTAATTACGAAGAAATTCGGTTTTTTCAGCAACGCTGTGGTCCGTATACTTTCGCTCACAGGTTTACATAAACATTACGTGATACAGTTTTTATTAAATGTTTAATGTTCGAAAAGCTTTTTTGTGCATTTTTGTTGAAACAGTAGAAAATGTGAAGCTCACGCAGCCTTTGTACCTGTACAACAGTTGTGTATGGAGCTCTAATTTTGTTTTTGGCATTTTTTGTGTAGTCACTGTTCCTGTATTATATGAGCTCCGTGTGTCTAAAGCCACCTGGCTTTGCTTTATACTTATAATTTTCATTCTTTCTTTTTTCAGAACTAGCACGAAGTGTTGAAAGTCCAAGGTTAGTACACTCACCTTTTCTTGGAGTGTTGCATACTTGCCAACTCTGCCAAATTTTCTTCAAACTTTACAGATTTGGCCTCATTTTACACTATTGTGAATGTTGCTTCAAGATTTATAAAATATAAAATGTGTTTGGGAAATAGCTTCACTCTTTGAACTCCGAACCTTCTGTTGGAAATATTCTGATGGGGAAGGAACACCAGAGGGGTACTTGCCTTGAGAAAGTTTATTCATACACAAGTTCCTGAAGCAGGTGAAATCAACAACAATGAAGTAGCTGACAAAATGACTGTGGTGTGAAAAAAAAAAGTCGTGCTTTTCAGTCTCTGCTATTCCAAGTTTGCTTCTGCTTGTGTGCTCTGTCTAAAGCTAAATCATCATTCATAATGCGCATATGTATCCTACAGAAGACACATGCTCAGGGTTACAAAAATTGCGTTCTCCTCCCCGCACCTCCACCTTACTGTGCTCTACGCGATTTTTACTAATCTTGATGTTCACATGTTGACAGGTATGTTGTTGTAGGGGGTGTACTTTTTAAGTCATTCTTCCTAACTAATTTCACTTTGCTTTTGTGTTGGGATGTAATGACAAAGAGAAAACATGATCCCCATTACTTTATCCCTTAGGCTGTGTTTATATAAGTGCTGATTGACAAACACCTTCTGCAGCCTTGATCGCAACTTGATGTGCACTGGCAGCAAGGGCCTCCTGACCAAAATAGTTGAAGTACTCAAGAAGGAAGCAGGTAGCTCCACCTTTAGGTAGGCATCTCTATTCATTTGTTTCTGGATCATGATTTTTTTTTTTTTTTTTCCTGCAGCCTGCTTAATTTTTCTCTCATGAGTTTTTCACATGCGTGCTTGTTGATATACACACAGGGAGCCAAATAGCATAAACTCATTTCTACAGTGTTTCATTATTCCACAGTGACCAGTTGACTTCTGTTAATGTGCTGTCAGTGGTACATGCAGATTTGATGCACAACGTATGAAGTTTAAATTTAAAAATGTATGCTAAGCTTGCATTGAATCAGATGCAATTACAGGAAATGTTGCACTGCAGTTGCATACTACCTATGCTCACAAGGTGGTGCCCAGGGCCACCTTCCAAGAATGACAAGTTTTTCAAGTCTTGGTTGCCACTGTGTGTAAAAAGGCATTTGGACTATTGAAATCATCAGATCGTGACACGCAGCATTCCTTAACATTTGAAAGAAGTTGTTCAATAGGCATTGCAAGCGGCAGTTCTGTACACTGGAATGTACTGCCAAAAATGATGCAGCTAATTACAGCCTTGCCTGTGCTTTTATCTGAAGCTTTCCATTCATCATAAACTGTAAGCCATAGACAGGCTAGCCTAGACAGAAGGAAGCTTTTATATGAACCAGGCCATGCTTAAGATGTTTGCAAGTGGCAAAGCAATCTACAGATTTTGCAGTGTTTTCCACGAGAAAAGCTCATACACTGTGATACTCTGCACATGCAGCTGGGCATTACCACAAATGCCCGCTGCATTTCATTCTCTTATACAGTAATACTTCGTTAATTCAACTCATTAATTCAAAAGTCCAGATAATTCATACAGATGGAAAAGTCCCATCAAACATACATGGATATGCATGGCTTAAGGTACTCATTAACCCTTTCTGTGCCACGGATGAGTTGGGTTTGTCCATGCGTTTCTGGTAAAAACAGTCACAAACGAGCCCAGCTCGTCTATGGTTAGTTCTAGCAATGCCATGGTTTCATTTCAGTGCTTTGTCATGTGTCTGGTAGATGGCGGCACACAATCCGTGGGGCAGTGCAAGCAGGAGCGAGCTTATTCTGGCGGAGGAAGCAGAACATGTTCGCAACTGACGTCCTAAAAATAATTTCACCATTCTTGATCAGAATTTCTGATAGTAGTATGGCACTAAAAGTAAATTCGACACGAATTTGATGCACAACAATTAATTCGATAGTAGGACACATACCATACGTGCCATGCGCAGTGTTTGTGTTGAGAGTGCAGGAGGCATGCAAACGTGAGTTCCTGTTGCAGTCGGCGAGAATGTGATTTTGCCAGATAGACTATTGCTGACAGTATTCGAAGCAATCGACTCCACTGCGTTTTGCCTCACAGAATTACAGCATGTGAAAAAACAGCTTTAGCAAGGACATGAACAGCAGCTTTTGCACACGATGGCTTGATCTCCTAATGCGTGCAGTCACAGATCACACAGCCATTGAGCTGTTTGCTCTGTTAGTTGCATCGGTTAGTTCCCATGCCTCAAGATCAAGCCATCATGCATAGAAACTGCTTTTCATGTCCTTACTTAGATGGGTGCAGCCAAACAATGCGCAACTTATTTTTCCTACACACATTCATGCCCTCACTATGGTTCTGGTGGTCAGCAGCAGACAGCACAGATAGTACTTTCGGCCACATGCTCATGTGTCGCTATTTCAACAGATATGAGCTCTGTAGCAAACATTTTCTCGGTGGGTTTTATTTTTCATAATTACTGAACAAGATACTTTGATGTCTCTTGCCGGGCCTATGAGATATGAATTAGCATGTTTTTAGAGCACTGAACAATTGTTGGAACTGTATAGTACAATTTGCAAGACCATGAAAGCAGCAGATGAGCACAACCAAAAGCAGGGTTGCCATTCTTGCTGTGTTACATTCTGACATGTGGGGGTATAGGCTAACATGCCCTGTACCAGGTAGCTAAGGTCTGAAAGTGAGAAATGTGGATCATCCCCACTTTGTGAGGCATGCACAGGTGCACCACAGTGGCTTCTTTGACTCACCGGCAAGACGTAAAGACTACTTCTGCAGTTGAACTGAACCAATGATTGGATTTATTTCACTATATGTACAAGACGCAAGTACAACCAAGGATTACAGCACTAAAATGGCAGTCACAGTCTATGGTTAAAGGCTCCCAGTATGTCCACACAGCCACCTCAGCTGTAGCTAGCTAGGTTCGCCATGACCACGGGCTTTGCTCAGACAGTTGCAGTACTACTGGGTCCCAAGCACTGATAACCAAAATCATCAAAGGTAAATGTGCCAACCAAACGCACCTGTCCACCTCGGATGCTGCAGAAAAGGATGCTGACGCAAGGACAAGAGAAGCCTGCTCCTCAAATGCAGTGGTGGTAATCCTGCTCCAATTGCATCATCTTGATACTCAAGTAAATTGCGGGAAAAACAAAAAATGACCGAAATTGCGCCAGATTGCGCCAGATTGGCCGCTGTGCCTTTGACAGGCGTGAGCAAAAGCTTGCTGACACAGTGCAGAGCGTTGTCATTTGTCTTGGAGTGCATGTAAAACTAACTTTCGTATTCTGGTTGCCAGTGGGTGTGAACAGTGGCAGCTAATTAAGCACCCTGAATAAAACTAAAAGGTATCGACATTGTTTTATCTTGCTGTTCAAGCCACGAGCAAGGAGCAGGAGTGGGACGGCTTTCGCTTACTCGCGCCTCCTGCGTTTCCACCGAAACATGCGCGAGCATCCGTGTGCTGGTGACAGCGCCTCCTGTTTTTGTTTTGTTTTGTTTTCTTGTTTTTTCTTGCACTGGGGGCGCCATGACAGTTGCTCTTGATCGCGAATCATGTTATTGCCGCAAATGTGCAGCACAGCAATGCGATCGACGCGATGAAATAGTGCAAACTGATAGGGCGAGCGGCGAGAGAAGGCGTGTGCGGTCAGGTGACTTGGAATAAGAGTGGCCAAGAGAGGAAGAATGTCACTCCCTTTAGCTTATTCAGGGGGCTTATACCCAATCGCTCAACGTGAGCTCCAGATATCTAGGCACTTCTAGTGAGTCTGGTGAATGGCAAAATGAAGTCAGTCACGTGCAGAATCTTGATTTGAGTTTGTTGATGGTGTCACATTACCTAGAAATGTCTTTGAAAAAATCACTGTGGTGTTCACTAGTCCTAGCTTCTTCACAACGTCTGTTGGAAAACACCCCAGTCACTTCTCCAGTCCTTAATACAAAAATAGTGTCAACAATGGCTTTAGGCTGCTCTTCAACACTTCTTTAATGCTGCAGAATGCAAGGTTTTGTGGCTGCTACAATACTTAATTGTAATAATGCTGTAAATTGAAATTTGCATGCTCCAGACTGTTTCAGTGTTCTCCAGGATTAAATTTTATCTGCTCGAAAAATTGCTACAAAATTACTTTAGGGGATTCCCACCGCTGCGAGGGCTGCTCATATGTGTAACGCATGGCGTAACGTAAGCTGCACATGTGGGCAGCAGGCTTCACGTTGCGCCAGTGCCAGTAACCATGGGGAATTATCTGAAATGAGGTTGTAATAGTGTTTCGCCATCAATTGCACAAGGCGAATGGCCCAAGTCGCACATGAGCCTGAGGCAAAGGTCAAACATTGACAATTTCACTGCCAATAATTGTATGCAGCAGCTTTGCATGGTTGGTGTGTGTGCTCAAAAAGAGAGCAGATTTGCACAAAGGTCTATCTTACATGCCAAAGCAGCCGAAGTAGAGGGATACCGATACATCATATTTGCATTATTGAGGTTCAGCGTAACACCAGAGATGAGTGCATATTCTGTTTGCTTTACTTTTTACTTTACTGGGCTGGTATAATGTAAAACTATTCCAATCTGTTTTTTTATTCCAAATCGGCCATTAGCACTCTGTGATAGGTCAGTATGGCTCGAATCCAGCCCATATGGGAGGGCACCACTCCCAAATGGGCAGAGCACGAGCCATTTTGACCTATCACGGAGAGCTAATGGCCGATTTGGAATTAAAAAAAAAACAGATTGGAATAGTTTTACATTATACCGGCCCTGTTCTCGGTTTAGTATTGTAACTGATAGGAGAGGTGCCAATATGGTTATACACACAAAAAACCTAGGATCTCAGTGCACATTGTAACCTGAAATTTCAAATTGAAATCTCTGCCTCTAAGCCCCTTCCACCAACAGTGACCGCCATCTTGTCATGGCCTGAAGTGTGGGGCCACCGCCGTATCGTCTGCACCCAAATATTCCAAAACCACATGCATGTTTGCCGGACTCTCTTTGCTCACAATTGTACACAATTTTATTTTTGTACCTCCCTAGGTCATTGCATTGTGCCCACATTTCTTTCACTCGTGCGATAAAAACAGCAGAAACTAAAGAACACCTGCGGAAGATTTTTTCAGGCTGACTGCAGAAACGCACAAGCAAAAACAAAACCATGCATGGGCCGTGCAGATTGACCATGCAGAACACACTTCAGTTGTACACCCCTCAATGTTGCCAGACTGCTGTACAGTTCAACTGCTATATAAAAAAATTGAAATAGCAATTTTCTACCACACTGAATGCACTTGAATTTTGTCAGCTTGCTGTGGGGTGTGGATGGCTTAACATGCAATGCCTATTTCAAGCTAAAAAATTTGGTGTCATGGCCCCTTTAACACAAATGTGTTTTTTACATTATGAATTGCTGTGCTGACACGATGGCAACAAATCATTTCTTGTGTTTGCTGTTTCCTCTATCTTCTATGTACCGGCCACGGCGGCCGCATTTCGATAGGGGCGAAATGCAGAAAACACCCGTGTGCTTAGATTTAGGTGCACGTTAAGAACCCCAGGTGGTCCAAATTAATCCGTAGCCCCCCACTATGGCGGGCCTCATAATCAGATGGTGGTTTCGGCATGTAAAACCCCATAATTTAATTTTTAATCTTCTATGTAGGTGTTATTGGCACATCGAAGCTGTTAGCGACTTTACATAAGGATTATTTCTGTGTTTTTAATGTTCTGTAGTTGAAGTTAACAATGCAATTACCAAATTGATAGCAGACATTGTGAGTTTTATTTGTGTACCTCCCTGCATGCAGGTTCTGGCTGTCACGTGCCATTGAAAGTTATCTGCGTGGGTGCACCAGTAGTGCTGATCAAGACTTCCTCCTCTCCAGAGGCCTACTGCAGGTATTTGCTGTACTTATTGTCTAAAGATAAGTCCTTTTGGCATTTGTGGTCTGTCTTGTGACAGCACATAAAATCTTGTAGTTGTTTGTAGGCTTGACTGCTTTATTTTTTTAACCCCTTTTTAGGGCTTTTATTTAGTGCCACATTCATTATCACACAGAGTTTACTTCATGGACAGTCCTCTTTTTGGGCAAATCTAACTGACACTACCAAGCACACTCATTGAGCAAGCCCTGTGCAAACATTTCACCTGGTTCAAACTTTTAGCTTTAACACCATAGCTTTTAGAGGCGAAGCACCTTAGGGTCGAGGCTTGGCCATCCGTCCACGTTGTCCGTGCTCACGGCCATCGTTGGCCGCGCCGTAGCCATGGCAACCAGGAAGGCAGAGAAGGGTGGCACATGCGCACGCGGTCTCTTCCTCGCCAGCTCCTAGCTCACTTCCCAACCCCCGCTTTTCTTCTCTCCGCGGCGCGCTCCCTCCATGCCCATGCAAAAGACGTCGAACGAGATCCCATACTAACGAAAGCAGACATCCTTTGCTTTACCAAAACGTGGAATGCGAGACCGCACATCAATAGATTCTTATTTATTATTTTTTAACCCCTTTTTAGGGCTTTTATTTAGTGCCACATTCAGTATCGCACAGAGTTCAGTCTGCACAGAAGAAGCAGAGCGTTCGGCAGGTGGTGTTGGGATGTACGTGAAATTGTCAGAGACCGCGGTGGATCTCGACCTACCAAAAGCGAGCCAATCTCACGAACACGCTGCAGTAAAACTATCCGACGGAACCGTCGTCATGACAGTGTACTTGGCCCCAAATCTCTCCCGAGGCACTGTAGAAAAGTACATCTATCTAGCCATGCGTGAATATGAAACAAAGTACAAGAACAGCCCCTTTGTACTTGTCGGAGACTTCAACGTAGACATCACGGACAGCGACTTGCTTGTGCAGTATATGACGTCTCGATACGCTCTACGATGCATTTCGTATGACTGGAAACAACCAACAACCACCAGGGGAATGTGCATAGACCTTGTCTTTGCCAACTTCAGGCTAGATTCGATCGAAGAACCATTGGCTCTACATTTCACTGACCACAAAGCAGTGATAATGAAGGGAAAACGGAATCCAAACTCAACACGACATACAAGTTAGGAAAAATAAAACATTGTATATACTGTACACACGCGTTGTCACTCATTTACATGCGTGAGTGGGCAATGTCACGGGTGATTTACGGTAATAACGATCCCCAGTGCTTCGCCCACTCGTCATGATTCTCTTCGTGGAAATGCATGGATTTTTTTTTTACATTTGTGCTTGCTTGTGCTTATGGTAGCTCATATAGCCAGTGATATCCAGCATGCGTACAGTAAATGTTCGTCAGAAGAAGCCTCCTAATGGTGTTTGTAGATATGCAACAGCAATGCAGTAAAATTTATTTAATTCAAACTGTGGTATTTAAAAAATGTTATAATTCACTCTTTTTCAGCAACAATATGCATTATTCAGTGGTATGAATCGGGGTTCGTACACCTCCTTGAAATCCTTGAAAACCCTTGAATTTCATAAGAGATTCAATGGCTCTTAAAACTCCTTGAAAATACATGTGCTCCTTGAATTCCTTGAAAACTGGGGTTGGGGGTCAACTATTGAACATTCAAGGCATAGGGGCTATGCCATGGCCACTATCTATCGCCAAACACTCCTAGATATTTTCTTTTGGGTGTGTTGCTAAGCGATTACAATGTGGCGTGTCCACAGCCAGCAATGACAGGCTTGTTTAAATCACCGTTGCCATTGTGGAGCTAGACAAAGCCAGATCCAGTGACTAAACCGTGCCACCATTTTGTTGTTTTGCTAGTTGCCAGTTGGTTCACATCACAGCCATCATCATGGCTCTATGTGCGAGGCCTAGGCTGTAGAGATTCCTGGCAGAATGTAAATTTCAGCCATTTGGCTTGAACACAATGCAAGTATCGTTGGGTAAAGTGGGACACTACTAACCATCACGCCAGAAGGTGATCGACATCCTTACAATGAGAAAGTTAACTTGGACAAGCAACCTGAAGAGCTTGAAGCATGTGCCCAAGTCGGCAGCTTCTTAGCTGCAAGAATTTGCTGCAAAAAAAAGGAGATTTCACTATTTTTCAGTGTATGTGTATGAATAAGGTTTGTTTCCCTCTTCTTAAATTTTGGCCTTCGGCATCCTTGAATTCCTTGAATTGTCATTGAATTTTGAATCAATTCTCTGATACGAACTCTGGTGATATTGGTGATATCAAACACTTGCTAATTTGGAGGTAGTTGGCCATGCACCAGTTAGTTCAGCCAAGTCCCAATATGTGGTGAGCACGGAGCATCACATAAGTAGCAGCACTAGTGTCCAACTGAGACGCAGCATTGGAATACGCATCACCACAGCCATAGCTCAGAAAGGAACAGTGGGACTTGTGCAAACCATGTGGAAGCACTCTACGGCTTCTTCTTTCATTGTGTTGCTCATGACTCACTGCCTTGGTGATATGTCTGTGGGGCTATGGTTTCTAACACCACAACCAGACAAATGGATTCTTCTGTCATTGTCAGTACACCTGCTGCTGTGAACAGTTGTTTCGATTTAATGCAGTGCTAGGCAAACGAGGCAAACAAGGTTAAGGGCACTTCGACTGTTATGCATGAGCTATTGGACGTGAAGATACACCTTAGCACCATCTAGCGCCAGCGTCCGAGTTATGTGTAAAATTGGATCATGTGCAGAGCACTTTTCTTTTTCTTTTTTTTTTTTTTCTTTTTTTTTTTTTCACCAAACACTACATTGTTTGATGTATGGGTGTGCAATTTTGGCTGGTCGTAGTCATTTTTGTGCAAGAAGCTATTTTGTTTTGATTTGACTGTTTTGTATGCTATATGAGAAAGTCCTGCATTTTTTCGTGCCTGTTTCATTGCAGTTTTATAATAAAATGAAACTTTGTTGCGTATACTGCCTGCACGGCATAACGTTACTCTGCAGAAATGGACAGACGTGCTAGCTTCTTCAGAACCTGAGCGGTCATTGAAACCTGGTGGCTTGCTTTTAAGCAAGCATAAATATGCACAAAGCAGGAGTACAACGGCTGCGCCAATTGTACCATTTTGATACAATTGCATATACAACTGTCGCTCGTTCGTCCTTTCGTTCGATCTACTTGCTTACATCATCATCAGTGACGTTTTGACATCTGCTCTGGCTCGCTCAGTCACCTCATATGCTGCTACTCCCTGTGAAGGCTAATGTAGCAGTATAGCAGACGACTGATCAAGCCAGAGTGAGTGTTAAAACGTCGCAATGTCGTACTCTCACACTACCACATACAGTACTGCGTCTTGACGTCACGACACAGTATCCTCCTGGAAAACGAAAATGAAACTGGCTGCAGAAAAGCTACTTCATTAAATTATTCAGCATGCCCTGAGGCTTGACAGTACTCTTTCTCTGGATTTAGAGATCCCAGGCCTTTATTTAGAGCAAAAAAAAAATTTATACAGTTGAACCTGGATATAACGAAATTGACAAATTCCCGAAAAACTTCGTTATAAAGAGGATTTTGTTTTATGCAGGTTCGGCACGAAAATTCGAAAAAGAAACGCTTACCGTATTTACTCATGCTACGCCGGTTGCGCTGTGCCAGCCGAAACGCCATCTCCTCTATACTCCGACGCACGCGCCGTCGGCTGTTATCTTAAGAGCATGCGCAGAACGATCCCAAGCCCGCGCGCCGCTTTGAACGGCTGTCTGCGACTGTCGGTGAAGTGGCGTGGGCGCCTTTATTTCTTCACGCAAAATGGTATTGTGGGTCGGCGCAGTCGGCGCGACCAATGCATGAATGGGTCAGGAGCCAATTCAGCACCGGGCCCGTCGGGGCGCGTTCGGAAGCCGCCGCTCACGTTACGTCAGACTATAAACTAAAGTCCCTGTATAAGAAAAGTACCGCCATCTACTCTTTCCTCCATCGTCTCCTCTCCTAAAGCGCTTGCTTTTTTCTTAATTTTTGCTTGCGAAAGCAAGTCGACGGTGGCGGCCATAGAAAGTTCACATTGAAACTTTCAGGCCGGGCGCGCGCCGCCGCGGCCGGTGACTGCGGCTGCGCAGAGGTACTTTCAACATGGCTCTGAGGCGGAAAAAAACAGAATATAAAGAAGTCAAAGCGCGCGCTATCATCGTCCAATCGGAGATACAGGAGAGAGTGAAGCGGCGTTGATCAAAGGATGGCGGTACTTTTCTTATATAGCGACTTTACTAGTAAACTGGCCCTATAGTGTCATCTAGTGTCAGGTTAGTGAAGTGAAGCGCAGAGACTTGCGCGTTGAAAAAGAGATTTTTTTTTTTTTTCTTCGGCAACATCAACTGGAAAAGGAGAGTGCAGGCTTGGCAGGCTAGGCCAGCTGCAGCAAGCGGCGGGATCAGGTTTGAATGAAGGGAGGGGGAAAGGTCATGCCCACGGCGGCAAGAACGCCGGGTCGAGGGATGCAGGCCCGCCTCGCGCACGCTCGCACGCACGCACACGTGCGCTCTGTCCTCGCCTCACAGTCTCCCGTGAATTCGAGCGCGCCAAGCGCGACGCCACTGGTTCGCATTCCGTCGCGGTGGAGAAGGTGCTTCCGGTTGCTGCTCACACAAAAATGACAAAATTTGGGGCGAAATCTCTTAAGTTGTCGGCGGGGGAAATTCGTTATTTCGAAGGAGTGTCCCGCTGCCACTTCGTTACGTAGAGGTCTCAAATCCATGTGCTTCTATGGAGTAACGGCGGGGAATAAAAAAACTTCATTATATCCAGGAATTCGTTATATGGAGGTTCGTTATAAGCAGGTTTAACTGTAGTAGGAAATATCCTGTCACTACCCCTTTAATGTTGTGTTCAACATTTCATGTGTGTGTTGTTTATTTATTGCCATACATTTCAAATTGTCTTTTGTCATGTAGCAGAGCATGGCTGGCACTAGATAAGGCTGTGTGCACTTAAAATATAAAAGTGTATCAGCCTGTCTCATAAGTGTGATAGCGGGTGTCCCAGCTATCACGCAGCACGATTTAAAAAAAGAGGAACGGCGTTACGCAAAGCAAACCTAGTGGGTATTGTTTCCAGTGCAGTGGAGTAGCCGCCATTAATTTTTTCTTTACTGAGATTTAATTAGGTAATTATAATTAATTATCTAACTCGAGAAGTACGGTCCTAATTATCAAAGTGTCAATGAGAAAAGTGTAGCGCACCCTGAAAAACTACTGATACAGCTTTCTGTTGCTCTATACGGGCTACATAAATGTGTTTTTCCGAGTGTGAAAGAAGCCCGCGAATACACGCAGAATTGCCGCGTGACTGGCCACTCGAGGCACTTTGCGTGTATTCGCGGGCTTCTTTCACGCTCGGAAAAATACTTTTATGTAGCACGTATTGAGCAACAGAAAGCTGTATCAGTAGTTTTTCAGGGTGCTCTACAACTTTCTCATTGACACTTTGATAATTAGGCCCGTACTTCTCGAGTTAGATAATTAATTATAATTTCCTAATTAAATCTCAGTAAAGAAAAAATTAATGGCGGCTACTCCACTGCACTGGAAACAATACCCACTAGGTTTGCTTTGCGTAATGCCGTTCCTCTTTTTTTAAATCGTGCTGCGTGATAGCTGGGACACCCTGTATACGTGGCTTGGACATGGGCTTCAAATTTCATTTGACCTCGTGGCACTACTTATGTCTTGCAGCTGGTCGCTGGCAACCTAGTCAACTGTAATGTCCGCCAGAAAGAAGTGCTTCAGAGCAGTTTCGACCTCCTGGGCGAGCTGGTCAAGTTCAATCTAAGGGCATTCCGGCAGCTTGACAAGATCTTGAGCACCGAGGCAAAGGTAAAAGTGTGAAGTGCATTGAAAATAATAATGGAGGCATATATGAAAACCTAATGTTTTATTAGCGTTATAATGTTATTATAAATGTTGTGTTATAACATTATAGACATTGTAGCATTGTAAATTACCATATGAATTCAGCACTTTCTTAATTGTTGGAGATTGGGTAACTTAGCTCACAGGTAGAGGAAGTTTATCCAGCCAGAAAAATTCCTGACCGCTGACAATCTTGATATTATGGTGAGGCGATTAATTAATTACGCGACGTTATGGCGACGCAGCGCATTCGGTATGACGGTCACTTCGAGAGACGAGTAATTTTGGTGGGTGGAGCTGGGAAAGTCCGCCGCGGCTCGGTGTATCGACGTCGACAATTTGCGGATCCAGCGGCAGGCCCACTTTAAATGCGTGGCCAGTCGGGAAGGCTCAGTACAACATGAAGAAGTGGCCTGATACTGACCCCGAATGAAATGATTGTGAGGTCTTTTAAGAAGTGCTTAAATCTCAAACAAGCTTGACGGCACGGAAGATGACAATTCTCGGGCGATCACTTTTAGAGATAGTTTCGCTTTCCCGAGACTCGGCTCGTCCCGGCACTACAGTGTACCGGCACCCTCGATACTGCCGACAGCTCTCTTGGCGCTGATTGCGAGCTTAGGACAGCGACAAAAAAAACACTTGTCAGGGACGCTTTCTGTGCCAAGTCAGGCGAAATTTCGCGGAAGTGATTGCCCGAGAAGACTGCCCAAGGAAAGCTCCGTCTCTTCTTCAGACGACAATGATGAGGGAAGAGAACATTTCCGAATTGCGATTTCTTGAATAAAGGTACCATTTCTATTTCTGTTCATCTCGCGTGACTGGAAAGTTGCCCCTCGCGTTGCCATCGGGAAAATACGGTATTGCACACCTGTTATCAGCCGCCTGCAGTGTGCTTACGTGCCAGCCTGCGTCCGCATAGACTTTTTTTTTTTTTTTCCCCACGGACGGTACCTGAGAGGACGCGCGTCATACGAGGCGGGTCGGCGTAAAATTGCGTTGTATAATCGAGGTTATTAATACAATATTTCTATGGAAGTTTTGCCGCGACCAAACCAATTTGTGGTAAAATGCGGGTCGTCACGTAACCGGGCGGACGTATAATCGAGGTTCCATTGGACTTCTAATTCTCATCACTGGATCAACTTCGCCCGTGAAGTGTGCTCGCTACCAATGGCAGGAGAAAAGAAAGTATTAGGCAACTAACATGCAGAGGTGAGCTATGTCACAGTGGAAATAATCAAGTTTACTTTAACCCTTTGCGGTCCGCTGTCGGACAAGGGTGTTCGGTAGTTAAATTTCACGGTTTTTTTTTTTTTCACTGCGATTCGTGCGCATTCTTTGTGTACATGATGCGCCATCTCTTAAGGAATGAATAACCTTTGTTGAAGTTTACTTCTTTTTGCACTAGGGTGCAGCACAATGTTCAGCATTTCTAGATACCAGAGTGTTCCCACTTGCGCACGGAACCGCACGTTCGCGCAGTTCACTGAGAAGCATGACCACTTTTTCACTGCGTGTGTTTTACGGTGGCGCATTTAGTGAAAGCTTCTAGAGGTTTCCATTGTCAATAGCTTTATTTTGAGGCGCACACAGCTGCAGAATCATGGCGATAAAGAACAGCGACACCTGCAGTACCGCCACAACCTCATCCAACAGCTGGTGGTGTGACGTGAGGGCTAGAGCCAAAAGGCGGGGCCTGTCTGCGCGGAAGGAGTGCGAGGAAAGGCTAGATGGGAGGAGCCATTTCATCTACAAGCTCCCAGGTCGAGCCAACAAGGACTGTGCTGTTTGTAGCGATCGAAAAACAAACGGAGGCAGGAGGAAAACTGTTTTTCTGCAAAACCTGCAGTAAAAACCCTGGCCTGCACCCAGGAGAGTGCTTTGAGCGGTATCACACGCTGCTCAAATATCGGTAGAGGAGTTGCCTGCAGAATGCAAGAGAAAAAATAAATATCCTGCGAGTTTTTCTTCCACAGTTCGTGGTTTTCTTTGCGGCGCCACAAACTGGCAAAATAGTTTCGGACTAGGACAGCTGGAAAGTGGGTAAAAGTTTCGGACCGCAAAGGGTTAAATGTTCTTGCGAAGGTCAGCACTGCAGCATAAGACTATGTAACTTTGTTTTGCCAAAATCAACGCCATACATGCATGTGCACTCACTGATCACTAACAGATGACGCCAAGAGCAATTCACACAATACGTTGCAGCGATGTCGCCGTGACTCCACGAGATTTCGCAAGAAATGGTCTCCTGGAACATTCCGTATCTTATTCTACACGCCTGCAGGCTCGCATTTCAAAAACTTGTGGGGATGCGCGACTTTCGCGCGTCTCCTGTGGTCCGGCTTCACCGCGTGGCTGGGCGCCGGAGGCGGTCGTAGTGGTTGTGGCGCGTTGCGAGAGGTGGTGCGAGTGTCGCGATGCTAACGCCACGGAAACGGAACGGCGGGGTGACTTGGGAGAAAAAGGTCGAAGACGCTCGCTCTTGGGCTTGGGATCGGCGGCGAACACGCACGAACGCTTCGCGCGTGCGCCGGGCTGCTTCGCGCGACCGTCGCGCGAGGCTAAGAGCAGGACACCGGTATGGACGAACACGGATCGTTCGAGTGCGCCACCGTTCGCGTGACTGTACACGTGAACGACTAGGCGATGGTGTCATAGCGTGCGGCGAACGTATTCGCTCGCTATCGGGTCGCGTTGAGTCGGACTTCCTTGATTTGTCGCGCGCCCGTGTGAATGTTCTATTGGTAGTAATTCGGCTAGTGTGTATTAGTGTATGAAAGGTGCAATAAATGCCCTTTTGATTGTTTGCACTACTGTGTTGTCGTTCCTTTGTCCCAAGAGCACGTATGAGACCCCACAAACTCTAGCAGAGCAGGCCGGGTGACATCATCAAATTGCTTTCACGAAGCGAGAGCGCGCTCGGCGTGACAGCATAGTCTTCCCGATGACATCACACGCGTGGGGCGCCGCTCAAAGATCTCTGGGCTAATACTTCGCTGTGTCCAGTGTCGAGTCTTGCTGAAGTGAAACTGTCTCCGAAAGTGATCACCCGAAAATATCGCCCCAGTGCCTATGAAAAGTGGGAAGCATGTGTGAAGATTGAACCAATTAGCCACTGGAAGGCATACAGATCTTTGACTTTCTTTAAGCCACATGGCTTAAAGAAAGTCCATGAAAACTGACTGTTTATTATTTTTTTTAAGTGTTGGTAAGAAAAGAACGTTTTAGCGTGCTGGCAGGTGCAGATCACCAGTACACTGCATACTAAATCTCTCGAATAAAGGGTGATTGGCACCTGCACAGCAGTATTCTTTCCACATTTACTTTGTTTCGCGGTTTTGGTTTCTGAGTCCTGAAGATCTATTAGCCTATAGTTGAAGCTCCTCACAACTCTGTCGCATGAAATTGTGTATTATAGACATAATTCTTCTTGGCCAGAATATACAGTAAAAGCTCGTTAATTCGCACCTCATTAGTGCAAACTTTTGGATAATTCAAACTGACTGTCGCAGTCCAGCCATGCAGCATAGGCGTCTGTGGGTAAACCAACTTGTCATTTTGCTCGCGCATCAGCTCCTCCATCAATAATTCTAACTGCGCACTGCAACGCGTTGATGAAAAAAAAAAAACGGAACTGCAATAAGTGGTTATGACGATAGTGCTGACTGCAAAAAAGAAAGAAAACAGAAAAAGTGCCGTCCCCTGGAGCGTTTTGTCAGTCAAGGAAAAGCAGGCATGGCCTTCGAGACTTTAGGATGACGGGAGCTCTCTATTGATAGCATACGCTCCCAATCTTGGAGGCCATAGAGCGGGCCACTGAAAGCCAAGCGTGGCCAGTGCCTGCTGGATAGCAGGCCTGTGCACTCTGCTTTATGACATCATGCTACTTGAACCGAAATTTCCATTGCCAAGCCCGGCGTGACGAAAGCGCTGACGTCTAACTCGGGAGCTCGTCTTACTCGGGAGCATCCCCATTAGATTCTATGGTAGTCAGGCAAGGTAGCATGACGTCACGGATTGAAGTGCACCGGTCTTGTGCTATCTAGGAGGCGGCCTGGCCAAGCCAGCGGAAAATCCAACATGGCGGCGGCCCCCCAGGATCGGGTAGTGGGGCTGGGAACGAGTGATTTAGGTCGCAAAATCAAACTTTGGGGCCTAAATTGGTCCGTAAAATTGGTCGCAAAATTGCATTAGCTCTATGGGAACCCTGATGGAGCATATATGAAGTCCGGAATATCCATCAAGTCCGAAAAATCCGTCGGCTACTGTAATGGAGGCACTCAGTGTTGCGTGCCTTTTTCAACTTCAAGGTGGGTGAAGATGAAGCTCTGCGTCACTTTCGTGCTTTGGAAGACAAACTGATGACCATCGCTTGCAGAAAAAATGCAAGAAGTGATCACAGATTATTTTTCTCAATAAATATCATGAGTTACAAGTGCTTTCTAGCAACCTGGTCTCAATTCTGGCTGTTTTTCAATGACTCATTAGTTCGAATTCAGCTTAATTCGAACTCCTTAAGCGTCCCTGTGAAATTAGAATAACGAGCTTTTACTTACATTTTCTTATGGTCCCGAGAAAGTCGTATAATCAGGGTTCCACTGTACAAGTAATCCTTCCTGTCGTTTTCAGTTTGACCATCAGTCGATTTCAGACCATACGTCAGTAGAAGCTTGCCTAGCAGTCTATTTTTAACATATATGTGTACACAGTAGAACCTGGGTGATACAAATCTCACGGAGTGGCGTAAAATATATCACCCAAAATTCGTATCATCAAAACGTACAGAAACTCAAGAATAAATTAATTTATTTTGTCGGGATATGGGGGGATGCCAGCGGCCCTCTGCCTCGACACACCGAGCCCCGCGGTTGGCGCATGCCTGCGCATCAACCGCGGTCCGGTACAAGCTCGAGGAAACAAAAGACGACAACCACGTGTACACTCGGAAAGCATTTATTACGACTGCAACTAACACTTCGAGCAGGCCAGCTAGCTATAGTTGACATCGCTGAGGGTTCCCTCGAAGAGAATAATACACTAGGTAAAGAAGGGCTTCCGACTTACCAACTGGGGAATACGGGGGGGCCGCGGCGTTTGCCGCGGCAAGAACGTGGTTGACTAACCACGTGCGGGAATACGGGAGCGGCGGCGGAGACTTCCGCCGTCGCTGCTTGCTGGAGACCAAAGAGACCCGGGCGATATCAGCGGGATCTCACCTGACCCACCCGGTGGCGCTGATAGCGCTTGCGATTCCCGCGCGCCGCCCGCGGAAAGAAAGTTTCCCCTCTCCCAACTCTCCCGGGCACGCATGCGCTTGACGCGACGTTCGCTGCCCGTGCGGCGGTTATGGGACCCGAGGATTCCCACATCCCTCCACCCTTAAATATTGCCCTACGGCAGAGAAATCGTTGGAACAACGTATTGACAAAGTATCCGGGCAGATGCGATGGTAAACTCCGGCAGGAAATGTCCGAATCCACGTTGATAGGCAGCACAGTCCTGTGTGGCGGCCGCCCACATGTAGCAGCCGTCACAGTGGTTGACGATGACGGGGGCTGAAGATGGCTTGCTTTCCAGATGCGCGCCGCAATGTCCACCCGGGAACAGCGGGTCAGGACTTTCTCGAAGCGGCGCGCGCGCCGGCACGATGAACCTCGCACCGACGTACCCTCGTGGGAGTATGATGGCAGGCCTCCCTCCTCGTGGCTGCTGCATCGGGCCGCGAACAGGGAGGGGCCGAGACAGCAGGCAGAGACGTGGACCATGGCAGCAATACCAAGTCATGACGGCTTCACTCGTTCTGCAAAGTCGCTCAAATGCACTCCACAAACACTTGGAATTAAGGCAGTAGAGGCCGCCGCAGCGTCGGCCGTCTGACACGATGCTGAACCACCCGTCTACCGCATAGTTTTATGCGGCACCGAGAAAAAAAAAAAACAATCCAGTTCGTTTGAATGAAGTTATTCGCCTCGACCGAATTTTTCCGGTCCGATTCAGCGCGAAAGTGGGCGATGCTCGTATGAACAAAGCGCTCTCTGGTCCCCCGAGATTTCGGTTATTCCGCCCGCAAAATATTGAGTTCTTCTGAACAAAATAAGCTTTCTATTTCGAACGAGGTTTCTCCGCTCGGGCGAGTATAGTAGAACTAGCGAATCCGGTTGCACCCGCTAATGTCACGGCATGGTCGTCTTCGAACATGCGACCGGCAGCTCCGCAGAGCCTTAGGCCTAATCGCGTCCATGACGGATACCAATGCCACAAAAGACCCATAAAGGGTTCCAATGAGCCGCCGCGAGGAGATGCAGGCCTAGCTAAGTGGTCCCCGCTCGCTGCTCAACCCGCAGCTTTCGAGCCGACTCCTGGGACTGCGCCCCGCTGACGTCCTAGCCAGCGTTTCCGGCGCCCAGCTCCCAAAGCCAAAGATACAGAAAGGAGGCTATTTACATATGTACAGGGAAAATCGACCACCGCGCCGGCTGCTGCACTCACTCGCTTCGGGCGTACCCTTAAAAGAAAACTTGCTGCAAATCTCAGCGTCTACACGAGTTCGGCGACACTGGCGCAGCGTTAACTCGCCCTCAAGAAAGCACACACAGATCTAGCTAGCAATCACGCCTTCGGCTGAGGCCTAACGCTGGTCCGGACAAAGCCTTCAGGCTTCCTCGCATCCGAACCGATCGTCGTCCCGTTTTCCAAGAGCTTGCCCCACGTTGGGAACGCCAAAATGTCGGGATATGGGGGGATGCCAACGGCCCTCTGCCTCGACACACCGAGCCCCGCGGTTGGCGCATGCCTGCGCATCAACCGCGGTCCGGTACAAGCTCGAGGAAACAATAGACGACAACCACGTGTACACTCGGAAAGCATTTATTACGAGTGCAACTAACACTTCGAGCCGGCCAGCTAGCTATAGTTGACATCGCTGAGAGTTCCCTCGAAGAGAATAATACACTAGGTAAATAAGGGCTTCCGACTTACCAACTGGGGAATACGGGGGGGCCGCGGCAAGAACGCGGTTGACTAACCACGTGCGGGAATACGGGAGCGGCGGCGGAGACTTCCGCCATCGCCGCTTGCTAGGGACCAAAGAGACCCGGGCGATATCAGCGGGATCTCACGTGACCCACCCGGTGGCGCTGATAGCGCTTGCGATTCCCGCGCGCCGCCCGCAGAAGGAAAGTTTCCCCTCTCCCAACTCTCCCTGGCACGCATGCGCTTGACGCGACGTTCGCTGCCCGTGCGGCGGTTATGGGACCCGAGGATTCCCACAATTTTTAGCAGAAAAATTCTTAATAGTGGAACCCCGTTGCTACTTTCCTCGCTGCTGCGTTTTCCCGGCTGCTATGTCGCGTTGTCGCGGTCCCAACCTAAATCCTACATTGATTTCCCTTGATTCGTCGCCCATCTGTAATTTTCCTGCATCTTGCATTGCGCTTGAATGTGGCGGTCACATAAATTTAGCGGTACAGCCAGCTTGTACGTTGCAACAAGGTACCGGTGTGTTGCAACAAGTGACCAGCACATTGCTGATACAGCGTGGCCGCCGCATCACATGGCCGTATCTTGAAAACGATCTGCGACGTGCGCAAAGTGCGAGCCTGCATGGGCCTCATCTTCAAAACGATCTGCGATGTTGACAAAGCGCACCTAGTGCCGGATAGCTTAGTATGCGCTGCTAGTGCTTTCGATGTTTAGTTCAGGCTGATTCACACTACGCTGACAAGGCCCCGATTTTGGTCTGCCGACTGTTGGTGACAGCGTTTTCCATCCTTTAAACCGTTGGCCACAGCGTTTTCCGTCCTGTAAACTGCTGTGGTCATAAGTCAGCAGACCAAAATCGTTGTCATGTTGGCATAGTGTGAATCAGCCTTTCGCGTTGAAGCGAGAGACAGCTGCTGCTGCCGCGCTTCTTTACTCCACCGTTGTCATCGGGCAAGATGGGTTCGTGTTCACCTGTGCGCGCGTGACACCGTGCTTGTTAATTTAGTTAGTATGCCTATACTTACTAGTTTATACAGCCCATAAAACTGCTATCCTTGCTTCATACAGCTATCTACTAATTTGGTATCGCAATCTTTGCTCCGCCTCCCCCCCCCCCCCCCCCTCGCGGTCTCTTGAAAAACGTATCAACAGGGTTCTACTATCTGTGTTCTACTATCCGTGTGTATCGCCTTCTGGAAGGCGTAAAAGTGCACGCTGTTTACCTCACGAATGTTTTCGCACACCGCTGAACGCCTCAACTTGTCGAGTGCAGGGAGCGTTTTGGCCGTCGTGACTGCTGCCGCAGTCATCATTGCTGCAGCAGTCCGCGTCGTCTTTCTCGCTGGTCAAAGCATCAGCTTGGCTGTGATGTGGTCTGGTCCGCTCGACGTGGGGACCAATGAGAGAATGCGCAGCCAAGTAGCGTGGCCAGTTCCTTGGCAACTATAGATCCCGCTGTGCTGGCTTGTCTGTGCCGATCGCTCCACTGGCTCAGCCGCCGCTGTTGCTCACGCATTCGTATGATCCGCAGCGGCGCGGCAACGCGTTTGTAACAGTCAATTTTTTTTTTTAGTATTGAGAGCAATGTATTTCGGCCGAGGAATGTTATGAATTCGTATCAAACCGAAATTTGTACTAGCCGTGATCGTATCACCGGAGTTTTACTGTAAATACTGTACAAAGCGCTTGAAGGCTGCAGCGCCAGATCAAGATGCACGATAGAAAATCTGATCGAACACAGTAATCAAGTAGGAAGAAGCTTGTGGATGCTTCCCAACCTGACAACCATTGCTTCGAGAGCCTATAGAATGCTGTAAAAAAGTAACTAGGTGCTTGCTGGAATGAGTCAAAACAAACGCTCCCTGCACAATAGGCAGATACCTGTTTTCACGTTTGCGAAGCCCCAACTTTCTCGCATAGCATAGGCATCACTATGGCCAATACAGTGTAGACCGTTTATAACGTAAGTCGCCGGAGTCGCGAATATCCGCACTATAAGCGGTACCGTACTATAACCAAATCAACAATTTTCAACATGTGCACCGCACATATGGAAAACATGTGCACCGAGCCACCACACGTATGCGACAGTCGAGGAATGCGGCTAGAACGTTTGCATTCAATTTACAGTCGAATCTCGTTAATTCGAAATAATTCATGCGGTGGCGCCTCCGACCGGCATTGCTCCGGCACCGCCATAGAGTAAAAGCTTAGGAGAGACCCCTCAATGTAGCGCGCGAACGAAACAAAAAAAAGAAGAAAGAAAAAAAAATGCGGCGGAAATTTCACCCTCTCTCAAATGGCAAGGTCGCCGATTCTGCGTTGCGCCGGAACATGCGTGTACGTGCCGACGTCTCAGCCACGCTACCGTACCGTAGCCATGCGTAGAAAATGGCAGTGAACCCTTTTTTCTCCTTTATGCTTCCTCTACTTTCTAGTCACGTGTTGACCTTGCACGCTGCGGCTACGGCGCAGAGGGAAGCAGCGGCGCTGTCCCAGGCCGGCCAACGAAACTGCCCACGCCGGCAAACGCCCGCTTCTCGATAATGGCAAAAAACTAAACTTCGGGGAGCTGGCGCCGGGCCGTCTGTAGCGGCGGCGGGCGCGCACGGTGACAGTCGAAAGTGTGGGAGCTACGAGGGAGGGCGAGGGGAACCACCAAAGTGGCGGAGTTGCCGAGGCGAAATCCGCTTCCCTGCCGCCCTCCTCCCTCACATTCCACGGTCTCCGCGTGCGCCCTTCGCCGTGCCGTGCCGGCGCCGCCCGCTCCCTGAAGTTTCGTTTACTGCCGTTATTGTGAAGCAAGCGTTGGGCGGCATTGGCAGTTTCGTGGCCCTCGCTCGCTATGCGCGCTGTGATATTTCATGACTCGCACTCAAGATTCTGGTTTCAGCCTCACTGGCTGTTCGTTCGCACCACGTGCCTTTCTCCTCCACTTCGTCTCTCTCTCTTCCTCGAGCACTCCTTGGGGCACCCGTTTGAGGGGAGCGTTCGCCGTCTCCGCCGACTTCCGTACTCCCAGGCAGCCGCACTGTAACCGGTATTTCGTTTCCCGCAACTGCACTATAAGCGATAGGTGTATACATGGAGTGCTATGGGAAAATTAACGGGAGTCTGAAAAGACCGCACTATATCCGGTCCTGCACATAAGCGGTTACGTTATAAGTGGTCTATACTGTATTTAGACCATTAAATCTGCGTTTATTTTTTTTTTTGCTTTTTTCTTGTGTGGTCTAACTTACAGAAAATGAGAACCAAGAGCAATGCGCATATTTTATATTTTTCAAATTTTTTTTACTCTTCATACTTTTAAAGCTAGCAAATTCCTGCTCCTTAAGGTGCTTCTCTGAAGTTTCACTTAAAAATTGTCAAACTCTCTGAGCAATTATTTCTACTTTACTACCATTCAAAACACCAATGTTTAGGTTACAAGTTTATGTTTCACAGTACAGTAGAACCTCGTTCATACGGTTTCAAAAAATATGTGGAAAATAAACGTACGATCCGAATCGAGTAAAAATTGAAGCTGACAAGCCCATATTGAGGTGCAAGGGCAGAAAACATTTATTTCTTGCAAAACATAATTATTTTCTGCTGGTGCGTCTCACCCTTGTACAGGAACAACTCCTTTTGCACACATTGAAGACTCTTCTCCGCATTTTCGTTGTCTTTCGTGCGAAAGAAGCTTTGTAAGGCTTCCAGGCCAGCAAGTGCTTCGGCGAAGGTAGCCGGTGGGCGCAAGCCTTCGTTCTCACCGCCGTCTTCAGGCGTCCCCCACCACCTCCGCTACGATCTCGGCGACACTTCGCGAGTCGCAAGTCGGGACATCGTTGTCAATCGCGACGAACTCTGCGAAGGGCACATCGGCGCCAGTGAACTGGAATTCCTCATCCATGTCGTAGTCGCACGCCACGGGGTCGTCCTTGCTGCGCTTCGTATCCTCGGCTGCAGTCTGACGCCGAAAGCCGCACTTCTTCTGAATCTCTGGCCAATAAACGTTGGCTCCAGCTGTTTCGGCAGTGCCCATTGGCGAGCTCACGGGCTGAGTAGCTGTCGTCTGCTCGATACACCGTTGTTGTTGCATCGTTTGCATTCTTTCTGCCGCTGTTTTTCCATTTTATTTACAAAAGATCGGTGGGGAATAACACCAGTGTTGCTGCCACCGAGTATCCTCCTGTAAAGCTCCATGCAGCTGCGGTAGGGTCTCCGACGCGACAAGCGTCCGGCCGGCGGGCGGGGCCACTCATTCGGGAGAAAGTGACGGTGGCGCAACCAACTTTTCAATAAAAAAAAGCCTCAGCTTCGTTGGACTCACTCCCCCAATCTAGTACACTCTAGTGCGGCGGAGCCAAAAAATATAGCTGCGCGTGCGTGTTAGAATCGAGTACGACACTAAATGTGCAGTACCATTCGGGGAACCCGAAACTTGCGTGCGGTACTGGCGCAAACAGAAGGAGAGAATTTTTGCCAGCAAAGCAACATGGAAGGGTTTCAGTGGACCAAAACAGAGTGTCTATTCTGCGACGATCCACTTCGGCGATACGATCGCGTTGTTCCTATCTTGAAAGCAATCTGCGACGGGGAGTCCGCCACACGCTGTTTTCGCTGCTTAGTAGTTCGGGTTGAAGCGAGGGGCGAGGTAGTGCAAAGGTCAATTCGCTCGCTGCTGCTGCTGCGCTTCGTCACTTCGGGCAAACGAGCAATGCGGAGAAGTCGCGGAGGGGGGGGGGGGGGGAGTCTGCCACTTAGCGCTTCGCAAGCGCTTGAGAGCGGCCTTTTTTCACACCTGAATGATAATTTTTCGCTCCAGAACGTATCATACGACCGCAGTTTGCTGCAATGCTGAACGTTGCTGCCAAATAATCGTATTTTCCGTGACCGTATTAACCGGAACGTATTAACACATTCCTCTATAGGGTTACGTTTATTTTTTGTGATTGCGAACGTAGGAGCCGGGCAATCGTATTAAGTGGGAACATATCAGCGAGGTTCTACTGTATACGTTGCGAATCATACGTATTGAAATAAAATGTTCAAGCATAAAATCACCGAAAATGAGCAAATTTCTAGCGGTAAGGAAGGAATTAAAGGAAGTGTGATCATTTTGCAAGAAACTTTTGGGCTTTGGCTGTAGTCTCGCTTCTGCTTCGTGTTTTAGCTTATGAGGCTGCCAAATTTGTCGCAGCGCAAATGGCCACTGTTCGCAAAGGTTTTAGCAGCTGAAGAGTTCACTAGTCTGGTACGTCTATTAAGCCTATTGTGGTGGGCTTGCCGACCAAACCACCAAGTGCAGGGAGTCCGGCGTCTTAGATGTCCTGAGTCATTGCGAGTTGCCAGCACCCATTTCCCGAATTTACGCTTAATGTGGAACTAGCAACTACAGCAAGATTATATTATGCATGCTGATACCATGCAGCAGAAGACAGGAACGCTGCTTGGCCAATCGAATGGCGCGCATTGGTACGTCTTGATCACAAATTTTTTTTCTGGAAAGCGAATAAGCAAGGGCAGCCAACAGTAGCGGAAAATTGAAGATGAGATGCTGCTCTTACAAACAAGACCAGGATGGCTGCGATGGGAAATGTAGAATGGCGTAGCATAGAAAAAGCCCCTTTCTTGCGTATTTATTGGTAAAAATTCAGCTCGCTGATGTAATCTAACATGCTGTTACGACTAAATTATTCATCCAAGACACATGAAAATTTTTGAGATTATGCATGTCACGTAGAATCCAAAAATAACATTTAAATGATGTTTCCGCCTTTTTTTTTTTATCTCTAAGACCCGTGTCCCCCCTTAAGGGTCAAAGTGCAGTATCATGTGAGATAATCTCCTTAACGTCCCCCTAGCACCCATTGTCACTACACCATTCTTAACCATTGAGGGTCAATATTTTTCATCAAATGTGACTCCCCCAGGGTCGATTTATTTTATTGCAGATAATTTTCAGAGCACTCATTGGAATCCTGTGCCAATTGTAGCATTTTGATACTAAAGCAAATTGCTGTGGCAAATTGCACAGAAAGTGGACTGTACTGCTGGTTGCACCTTTTGTTTTGACTCGCACCGGCGTTATGACAGTTGCTCTTGATCTCGGTGCACAGCCCTACGATCAAGGCGATTGCGAATTCAGAAATTGTCGGGATCGCATTGCTGCGCAGCGCAATCGCCACAGTGAAGAAGTGCAAACTGAGAGAGAGTGAGCTGTGAGGACAGGCACGTGTAGCAAGTGGACTCGGAAAAGGGGGGGCCAAGACAGGAGGAATGTCGCTCCCTTTAGCTTATTCAGGGGGCTTACACCCGATCACTCAATGTGAACTCCAGATGTCTAGGTGCTTCTAAGTGAGTCTAGTGAGGGGCAAAGCGAAGTCAGTCATGTGCAGAATCTTGGTTTGAGCTAGTTGGGGCTTTCACATTAGTACCTCAAAAAGTCTTTGAATAAACCTCTGTGGTGTGTACTATCCCTAGCTTTTTCACAACTTCTGTTGGGAAACACCTCCAATCACTTCTCCAGCACTTAAAATATTTTTGCAGAACCCACCTCACAAGAATGTTCACGTTAATGCAATTAGCATTAAAGCGGTGTAGTGACACACCGTATTGCTGCCACAGAGACACGTTATATATGAGTCGTGTATGCAGCCGGATTCATCTCTTGTGCGTGATTCAGCGGCAGCGCCACAAAGTCTGTGCGTGACACTTTTGTGAATATGCATTCAGACAAGTTTTTCCGAATATATATGACACAGGTACGATTCCGCCCAAGCAGCAGAGAAATTTTAAATGATTTTTTTTACAATTGAAGAGCGGCACATACAATGTGGCTCATAGTTACCCAAGTTGGCATCAAAGAGGTTCATTGAAAGTTTACATACCCAGTGGTATATATATACCCAGTGACACAAGTAGGCGTCAAAGAGGTTAACTGAAGAGCAGCACACACCTACTGGCACATACCCGGTGACCCAAGTTGGCACCATAGAGATCCATTGAAGAGCGGTACGTACCCAATGCCACATACCCAGTTCTGCATCCCCAGTGACCCATGTTGCTGCAAAAGAGGTTCGTTGAAGACCGACACATAGGTACACATGCCACATACCCACTGACCCAAGTTGGTCGGTTTGAAAGCCTGTTCCCTCAGCACAGCAGCCCGATGCTCTAACCATTCGACCATAGTCTACCCAGTGACCCCGGTTGGCAGGAAAACGATTAGATACATAGATAAGATAGATAGGTAGATAGATAGTAGATACATACACAGTTCGTCTTGGAAAGTGTGTGTAGTACCCTAAAAATGCTAATTGCTTTAAAGTAGTAAGAAAAAATTCAGAGCCCTTCCACTACTCTGAAGATGGAAGCCAGCGAAGCTGTGACTATGGTGGGTCTGCTGTAGTGAAGATTGCCCCCACGATGAGAATGAGCGTATCGTAGTTGGGCATCACCCAACCAAACATGTCTATCATGAATGTTCTTGTTCAGAAACTCACGTTGAAACTTGGCCATCGCACCAAGGAAGTTGGAGCTAGTATTGCCAAGGCGTGCACCACCGTTGTCGGGTTCCTGGAAGGCAAGACGTTTGGCCTCAACATCGCGCTCCCTCAACTCAGGGTCCGCGGCTCTTCGCTGAAGTTTTGCCTGGGCTTCAGAAGCCCTCACGCTAGAATCGGCACGTCGACAACGAGCCCTTTCCCGAGTGCGTTCGCGGCGGCGTTGCTCGAACGCGTTTGTACACATCGTCAATTGCTCATGAATGGCTGATACCCCCTTAAGCAATGGCTCATATACCCTAGTAAACGCGGCCTCCCCATTATGACGACAGAAGAGAAGTGAAATTCTACGCTGGAATGATTAGCAGCAACGCAGCCAGCTGGGGAAGCAGCAGACGACAAACACGGGAGCAGTAGCACGAGCCTTAAAGCCCCTATATATAAAAAGTAGCGCCAGCCGCTTCCCTCCTCCTCTGTTCCGCTGTCGCGCTCGGCGCGGCCAGCGAGATCGAAGCGCTATATCGAGAGTGGCGCCGCGTACGTCGGGCCTGCCGTGGCAGACGACAGCTAACGCGCTACCAGAGGAAATCCAAGGAAAACTTGGATCGCGCCCTGCGGAGCAGTTATTGAGGTGCGATTTTGCTTCGTCAGTCAGTAACCTGGCCTTAATAATGCCGTTTTGGAAGTAGCAACGCGACGATGCGAGACGGCGCAAATACCAAGTGTGCAGCTAGCGTTTGCGTTCGCCGGATGGTAAACAAAAAAAGCATTTAGCCCGCACCTTGTCGGTTGCGGCAACTTCAGGCGCAGCAGCATGCCATCACAACGAAGTTCTTGATCACAACGTTTGATCCCTTTGTGCGCACAGCACTTTCGTCGCACAGGCCCGAGAATGGCAGTAGGAGCGCGCTGGAAAGAAAGAAATATACAGAAGCGCAACATGTGCTTCCACGTGACACGAATTGGCCAATGGGAGTGGAGAAGGCTGGGGCAACCGGAGGCGGCGAGGAGGAACCGCCGGGGTGAGCGCGGTGGCGGCATCATCTAAGAATGGTGCTACTTTTTATATATAGGGGCTTTAACGAGCGTGTGCCGAGTACGCCATCTAACGGCACAAGCGCAAACCGAGGGGCACCAACGAGCCAGCTGCGGAAGAAAACGGCGATGCTCGAGCCAATGCTTTTTTAGGGGCGAAGCTCCTTAGGGTGTGGGTCTGTCCCTCCTCTGTAGTATGTAGTAGTAGTCGTCGTCGTAGTAGGTAGCCACGTCTACTTTTATGAAAAAAAAATTTTCCGAAAGTTGTGTCCGTAGCGCGGAATCGAACCAGGGACCCCTCACTTCCTAACGCGCGGCACTAACCACTACGCCACGAAGCGCACATGGACACACGCACCACGATGACAATAAATACCCAACATTAACGAAAGACTGCACGTTTCTAACGCGTTTGTGCTAGCGCGTTACGGCCCGTGTAGGAAGCTGGTGTAAGACGCTGTGGCCTCTCCGCCTTACCCCCGTATTCATAAACGCTGATGGCGTCAAACGCGGTGCACATTCCGGCATGTGTAAATGGCTGCGTAAGACGCTATGGCCTCTCCCCCTTACTAGAGAGTACTGCACGTTTCTAACGCGTTTGTGCTAGCGTCCCCTTAAGCGGGAGATGGTGCAATTATAATGAAGGGCGCTGTTATAAAATAGGAATGACGTCACATATGGCGCGTGTCATTGGTGGAAGTAAATCGTTCGATTTAGTGCGGCGATACTGGGCGAATTACACGGAAGATTCACGGTTTACCGATGATTCCCTCCGGAGCTTCGCCCACTCATCATCATTTACCCCGTGGATATGCGGTGTTTTTGCTTACACCAACGACATGGAAATTTCCTTGGCTGGTAGAGGTATACAGCTTCGCTGTAAAAATGCCTTTGATGTGATTTTGGGCTACTGGGACTGTGCAGATGGGTATGTGCCGCTCTTCTATGATAACACCAACTAGGGTTACTGGGTATGTGTCTCTACGTATGTGCCAATTTTGCAATGACAAAAAAAATCATTTAAATTTGTTCAGTGGTAGGCAGAGTAAACCCAGGTCAGAAATAATGAAACAATCTTGTCTGAATATATATTCACACTAGAGCACTGCACGGGCCTGATTTTTCGGCCCGAGCCCGGCCCGGGCCCGCTTTACGAGGCCCGAGCCCAGCCCGGGCCCGTAATACAAAGCCCGGCCCGGGCCCGGGCGTACATGGCCGAGACCAGCCCGGGCCCGGCCCGGGCCCGTGGTTCCAAGCCCGGGCCCGACCCGGGCCCGGGCGTTCATTACTAAGCTTAGCTAGGGCCCATGTGTGCATGACCAGGCCCGGCCTGTAAGAAAAAAAAAATTCTTTTTTTTTTTACTTACAGATTGTGCCGTATCTGTCAGCCTCACCTTCTAGAGGTTTAATAAGCTGCAGTATATAAGCAATAAAAGGCCGAAATCTTTGTTTCTCCCACGGGAACATCAGTAATCCGGCCCATTGCCTGTGCTACTATTTTTCTGGTGGTGCGCATGCACTTACCTTGATTTGTACGATATAGTTCTATGATGTCATTTAGCATGCAAATATACAGGGCGTTTCATTTTAGCTGAACCAAATTTTTAAAGATTGCCTGTGGCAGATAGCGCAATTATAATCCTTGATCTAAACTACTCGATGAGGTGACCATTATTTCCACGAGAAATCAAAACGCCTAATTCAAGAATTAACATTATTATGCTAATTAACGTTTTAAATAATTATTTTATGGCACATCTTTCAATCTACGAATTATAGCCGCCGAGTTCGCAAGGCATATCCACCTGGAACGAATTCTCAGGACTAAACCAGTTTCGAGATAATAATTTTCAAAGTGTCCAACGAAATCAATCGAATCAAATCAATTTATTGTCCAGTTTACATGCTGGACGGTCATTTTGGACTAAAAGCTACATATGTAGCTTGACATATGTAGCTGGGCACGCCATGTAATGCGTAGGATGGATAACCGGTGAACCATTAGGGTTACAGAATGGATACCTAGAGAAGGAAAGCGCAGTCAAGGTCGGCAGAAAACCAGATGGGATGATGAAGTTAGGAAATTTGCAGGCGCAAGTTGAAAACAGCTAGCGGGAGACAGGGGTAAGTGGAGATCACAGGGAGAGGCCTTCGTCCTGCAGTGGACATGAATAGGCTGATGATGATGATGTAGCTTGACGTGACCCAAAAGACCAGGCAAGGCAATAGTACAGCGAACAGTGTGCACACATGCACAATAATTCACATATATTTCCAGCTATCGCTGGAATTCCTCATAGACGAAATAGCTATGAACGGAAAGACAAAGAATATGTGCATCGCGGCGAGTTAACAGAATTGGAAAAACTTTTAACAGAATGAATTTTAAACAACACTACAATAACAATACTAGCTATACAAAACAACGCAACACCACCTATACAAAATAGCATGAGACTGAATTTTACAAGATCAACATTTGCTAAGAAAACGAAACAGGATTTACATTATATACTCAGAACCATACACAAAGGCAGAATAATAATCACATCAGATACACTACAAGCGACCAAAGTGTCAGCTGAGTTCTTTCTTACTGAAAAATTACCGCCATTTTTGTATCTGTTCAAAGTGAATGGTAGGTAATGTATTAACGACTGAAGCTTATAGAGTGTTCTGAAGTATGGAATGGACCATATCTCAGGATTTCTTGTGTTTGCATTAATGCGACGACGCTCTAAGGATGCTAATTGTTTTATGTAGTTCCAAGCTAATTCTGACATTGATGGCCTAATTGAATATTTAACATAATTACGCGAATTAACTTTTTAATTAATTATGTTACGGCACATCTTTCAATCTACGAATTATAGCCGCTGAGTTCGCAAGGCGTATCCACTTCGAACGACTTCTCAGGACTGAACCAGTTTCGATATACTAACTTTCAAAGTGTCCGACGAAATGCATGGGCGTTCCAGTTAACCTTTTGAGGAAAACGCTGTTTTATGCATTGAAGCACCAAAGTAACTGGCCTTAGCCCTAAAGTAATGCCATAGTATTAAAACTGGTAATTGTGCGATCGCAAAAGCGGTAACATGGAAATGGTTTCAGGAGTGGTTCTTTGTATAATTTATTTTTCCTTACGCAGAAACAATGTTCGTTTTTGCGGAAAAGAAAAAAAAAATTTGCGTAGCTTGCACTGGCGGCGCAATGCTAAAGAGACAGCGGAGATGATGGGCACCTAGCTAGTCCTGGCTTCTGGGCTAGGCTAAGCACTACCAAGTCATCCCCAGCATTTCCCTGAATTGATTTATTATTGATTGATTATCGATTAGCTATTGATTGGCTATCTATTGTCTATTGCAAGATATTGGCCACGTACTTGGGATAGGTTAAACACTACCAACTTATCCGAATTTATTGATTGATCAATTATCGATTAGCTATTGATTGGCTGTCGATTGGCTATCGTAAGGTATTGGCCACGTATTTGGGCTAGGCTAAAGTCATCCCCAGCATTTTCGGGAATTTATTGATTATTGATCGATTATCGACTAGCTATTAATTGGCTATCAATTTCCTATCGATATGCAATTAGTCCCCACCATTCTTAGCTAGACTTAACCAGGCTCAGCTTCGCTAGTTCACAGGTGTATGTGCTGTTGCGCTTGGACCCTTTCTGCACTGCTGCCAGGATCGGCCCACATTTTTGTAATCAGCGGACACATTAGACCCGGCTGAAACACCTCCGCTGTTAAAAATGAGAACTTCATCTGTTTTATTATTTTCTTTGATAAGATATAGTCATCTGATAAGATATACAGTCAAGAGAGCGGTGTGGATCTGAGAACAAACGGGCATAACCGATATTCTAGTTGACATTAAGAGGGAAAAATGGAGCTGGGCAGGCCATGTAATGCGTAGGATGGATAACCGATGGACCATTAGAGCTACAGAATGGATACCAAGAGAAGGGAAGCGCAGTTCAGGACGGCAGAAAACTAGGTGGGGTGAAGTTAGGAAATTCGCAGGCGCAAATTGGAATCGGCTAGCGCAAGACAGGGTTAATTGGAGATCGCAGCGAGAGGCCTTCGTTCTGCAGTGGACATAAATATAGGCTGATGATGATGATGACAGTCATCTTGCACGTGTCACTTCAGCTTGGCACAGAATACATTGAAACATGCAATGCATAACGGTCGCGTGTGGTTCGAAGGCCTATTTAGGCCCTTCAATGAGCGGGCCCGAGTCTGGCCCGGGCCCGTGGCTTCAAGCCCGAGCCCGGCCCGGGCCCGGGCTTTAATGCGGCTTTAAGCCCGGGCTTTCGGGCCGGCCCGGGCCCGTGCAGTGCTCTAATTCACACATACGCCACACGGGGACTGTGCTGCGGCGGTTTCTTTTCTTTTCCTTCTTTTTTTCTTTCACCTTCCAATGTTCGTGCTGGTTCCTAGCGTACAAGCCTTTTTTTCCTATGGGAACCCCTTTTGTGAGCTCTAGCGGTCTTCTTTCTCGGTCACACTTGTCCGAGAAACCAGGCACTTGGGAAGCTCTATCCCTTTCGTTCTTTCAGTCGCTAACTGATAATTTAGACCCTACAAGGACCACCTAAAAGTCCAAATAGTTGGGAGTCCTAAATACCAGATTCATCCAAAAATAGGTGACTTTATTCCACAAGGGGTGAAAAAAGGGTGTGCCATATTCTCGGACGTCACTTTCGGGGATACCATCAATTTCGCGCGACTAGCGCAAGATGCATTGGCAGCTATGAGCTATGGCATTCTTGGCACAGTGCCAAGTACGCTATCTTTCACGTGACCAGCACATGATATTGTCACATGAAGTTTGTCAATGCGTTGCTGCGAGCACATACACTTGCCTTTGGCCTAGACACAGTCTGTGGCCCTGATTTTCTAGCAATGCCTTTTAAGCTACTCGATTTCACACTTTGTCAGTTGTCAGAGCAACACTCCACAAGCATTATCAATGGGATCAGCCGGCCATGAACGGTGGATGATAAAAGTGGCATAGAATAGAGGGGAAGGCATCGCAACAAAATTGCAGCCCATATCTCGATTATTGTCATGCTGTCACTACAGATAGGCAGAAGTACAGTCAAAGCATGCACCGAATCTTTATCAGCGACTGCTAGATCAACTAGGCGTGGCTAGTTTTGGTTTCAAGGAGGCACCAGTGACATGGTCGACAACCATGCCAGTGAATTATCAACTATTGTTATTTGTGCTCGATGGTGGCCAAATTAGCACATGGTCATGCAGTCAGAGTCCTAATTATTGCACGGCGCGCTTTAAGGTGCCCGAAATTTAGGTTGTTTTTATTCATTAAGCCTGGGGTTAGTGGCAGTGCCGTGGAGCTGTCCGAATAATAAAGCATGTCCGAATAATTGGTTGGCGACTCTAGATGGTGCAGCGTGTCCAGAGGGAAGTGAGAGAGCATCTCGGCTGCATGCACGCCTCATACATGACGCGTGCATGAAATTCGCGTTTCCAATTTCAATAAAATTGTGTACTTCTGGAAGAAGCTGACTATCGTCTGCTCACACTCGGCCACAGCTGCCCGCGGAGGAAATAACCTTTGGCCACACTGCTTATTGGGGCCATAGCCAATGGGTCCTGCTAATATCGATTAGTTTTGAGCACTCAACTAGCATCGAACCACACGATACATAAGGTCAGACCACATGTACGCTTGCCAGCACGCGCTCACCCGTGGCCGCTCCTGGTTAGACGCCTTGGCAGACATCGCTTCGTATTGAGCTATTGACAGTGCTTCAAAATGTGCAATTTGAATGTGACTACTATCAGTCGGTCAAGCTGGCGCAGGACATAGCAGAGCCCGTACCTGACTCGAGCACATGAGCGTGAGAGCGGACTCCACCTTGTCATGCACATAGCAAACAATACACAGAGTTGTATGCAGCTACGTCTGCTACGTAGTGTAGTTACCACGGCTGCTGCGACGAGCCTGCTTGCTGAGCTCGCTGCGGCTCACTGAGGACAAGCGCATGCTCTGAGTGGTCCCCATGGGTGACGTGTCTCCAAGCGCATAGCAAGCCTGCCCAAGCACCAACATCAGACTGGAACAGGTCTTCTGCTTCCCAAGTTGCACACCTTCGAGGTGTGTTGCCATCATGGTCGAAGCTTGTTAAGTTAAGAATCCTTTCAACGAGAGTCCGCAGTGTGGCATCCATCGCTTACCCTATGTGAGCGCTGCCGACATAATCGCACGTGCGAACATGAATTCATTTGACTTTGAGAAATTCTGCGATTGCCATAGGGATAAGTACGAAAGGAAATGTGCTACTTATGCCACTCATTGCGAGAAAATGGAGCTGCGTATAGCTATCTAGTACACTATAGCACAGCAAAGGGATGAGACACCGTGAACTCAACCACAAGTTGAGGGATGGCCTAAGAGTTTGGTGCGTTGTAGGCACCAAAATTGGTAGCAGTGGTGTCCTCGTGAACATTCAAAATCAAATTTACACTGCGCGTCACAGTGACGTTCAGTGGGCGAAACGTTGTGGGCACTCCCTTCTCCACTGTAGCATTCGCAGTGCAAGGCATTGAAGAAGGAGTGGAAGCACCACGAAGGGGATCAGTGGCAATCTTTGATTGCCAATAGGAGCTTGTGCTCAACGCATTGAAGTACTTTTTTGCTGCGAAGTGTTTCTGACGTCTATTTTATCATCAAATGCATTTTTCAATTTTAATAACTAGTGTTTCGGGGCCATTTAATGGGTTAACACAGAGTAGCTGTGGAAGACTACTTGGGATCTAAAACGTCATAATTTAATTTGGTTTGTGGGGAGTAAAACTGCAATGCACCAGGGTTTCCTGAAAGTATTCTCCACTTAAGTGTGCTTTTAGGGAAAGAAAGCGTTTTAAGTATGTGTATCTCATAATATAGTAGTCATAATGCAGATTGCTAATTAAGCCCATTTGTCATTGTGCCAACCTTACTAAATTTAATTTCTTTTTTCAACCCACTACTTCAGTTTAAAGTCTGGCCCCTTGCAGAAGTAAAATCAAGGGGGTTTTCAAAACAAACACTAGTGAAATGTAGCCGAATACTAATAGTGCGTTATAAACATGAACAAAGTTATCTTTATGCAAAAGCGACCTGCTCACTAACAGAGACAGCAATACGCCATATGAAATATTCTAGTTCACAGATAGTAGGCAGCAGTACCAGAAACGACAGCAAAAATTTTAGTCTGTAAGAAGAAAGAGAATTGGAATTTACTCTTGATATTTCCTTATCTCGGCACTTCTCCATCCTCATATAGCAACGGAAGCTACTCACGCTGGTCAATGGCTACTTGGTGGACTCCAACATGTTTGTTCGCAGCCTGGTTCTCTCCCAGGAGCACCTGTCTGTGTCAGATGACTATGAAGCCCGAGGTGAGCTCCTCTTCTACTTTGCAATATAGCTAAGATCTATATGTCTCTGCTTTGTGTGTTTGGATATGGGTAGGGACCTGTACATTCTTGCAAGGTAGTAAATGTGCTGCATACGTTAAGGCCAACTGGAATGAAACTTCGCTGGCTAAATTGGTTATGGATGAGTAGTCTATACTACTGAAGCAATCTTGGCAAAACTGCAGGGCTGATAATTGGATAATTTTTCTATTACCTAAGCAGATGACACATGCACCTTGTGGTTAGCAGATATGACATTAGTCCCAGCATCTCCCGAGTAACCACGTGTTCTCAGTCAAGCATTCGTTCCGATGAGCAGTAATGGTGGCGTTTCTTTCTTTTTCTTTTCTTCAAGTTTCAGTATCAGAAATGCCTATTTTTGCTAGCTTTTTGTGATGCATCCACTTCTATTTAAGACATCAAAAGTTTTGCACGGAGGCTGCTTGATATCTGCACCACCTGAAACTAGGCTTTTTATGTGGTCAAACATTTTGTTCAAGCTTGCCTTTAAAGATGCTGTAAATGGAGAGATAAGCACTAGCAAGATCTTGGCTGGCTCTAATTGTCATTCATATGGAAGAACAAACGGCGCAAAACACCAAGAAAACTGACGGGATATAGCATCCAAGTTCATTCAGGCAAAGCACTTGCTTTTAAGGCGACACTTTATACCTTTTCCAAAAATTTGAATTTAGATTTTCTACATCATTGACGGGTAAATGTAGGGTACCATCATATTACACATTCCCAAAACCGGTGACATATTTCACTGTGCTAATATGGTGAAAACTATAAACTAAGGAAAAATAATGTGTAGCAGTAGGTGATCTCTATAGGATGACAAATACCCGCGAACAGCTAACATACGGCATAAATTGTGCATTATCAGGTCAAAATAATGTCGCTGTTGGCTGGTTGAACTCATATGAATAGTAAAAGAACCACTCATAGAACCACTCATAAGAATAGTCAGGTTAAATAAAAAAAAACAATGGTACATATCGGAGAGGAGAAAGGAAAAACAGCAAACACTAAAAAGGGGGCAACCGGCTCGTTTTATGTTCACATAAGCATTGGTTCTCATCACTGAACTCGTTCACCGTCAGTGATGGGATTCTCTGAAGCGCCACGAAAATTCCAGTCACTTCCACCGCTTCCCACTGCGGGTCATGTACCTCCGGGTGAAAGGCCATCGTCATTTCCAGCGCCTTGCTGTCATCTGAGACCGCCAGGGCGGCTTCGGTGATGGCAAGGTTCGTCGGTACTGAAGGCAGAATCCCAGGACATCCTATAACAATATGATTGATTGTTTCCTCATAGCTGTTTTACAGGGGGAAGGTTGGATCAAGGCCCACCGTGAATTAGGAGCGCAGTGACCATGTCCAGAAGACTCCACTTTCGGCTTCACTCAGCAGGCCACTGCCTCTGGAATTATTGTCTATGGGCTCCTTCTCTATGGCTACCTTTTGGGCGCACTAGATGGGCATTGCTGTCTTCTGTAGTGCAGTATCCTGCCAGAGACCATGCTCAACTTCAGCTACATGCTTCTTAGTTTCTGCCGCTGGGTCGGCTGGGGCGGAGCCGAAAGCCTTAACTGGATTTACGCGGTATAGTTTGGTGAGCCTTCTCGTGCGTCCCACCCATTTGGTGTGTTGGATCTGAGCCCTGAGTATGTGACCAAATAGAATGAGGAAGCTTATAAGTGTTGCCCGGCTGATGTGCCTCTCAAATTCCGACTTGGCAGACAGGTGCGAAAAACCCACAAGGTTTTTGATTGTTGCCAACATTCATGAACTTTGTAAGCTCTGATCTTAAAATAACCCAAATTGTATTGTTATATAATTAATCATTCATTTTTGTTTGAATATTAGAGTCAGTAAAATTGGCAGAATGTTAAGCAGCGCATCGCTAATAATTGTGATTTAAATTTAAAGTATATTAACATGTTAGTCTGGGTCCATTCGATTCACCTGCATTTTCTAAACTAGTTCACAAGGTGCTACACTTAACTATTTGTTCCACCAGTTCAACATGGCGGCATCTGCACGCCGCCATTTTTTTCACTCAATGCAGCTTTATGCAGGATGAGTTCACAGCTATCCCTGCACTCGTCAGAAAGGTAGTGCAACGTTCGTGCAGGAAGTGCCATGTCATTTCCATACAAGCAAGAACTGTCACTGAACTGGTGGGAATTAGTTCACGAAGTACAGGGCAAATCGAATGGACCTTTCAACAAATATTTAATTCGATTCACATTGGAAAAATCTTCGGCACGCAGCTGATGGAAACACCTGAAGCACCCAGCGCTCAGAGGATTAATTCTCTTGAGAGAGCTAGAACACCACTTCGTAGAAGCAACCTGGCACTTGAGCAAATCACATCATCTAATAGTACCTACACTCGAACCTCGTTATAACGAAACGGGATATAATGAAATAATGGATATAAAAAAGTAAATAAAATTCCCTTTGAAATCTCCATGGAGGTCCATGTATTTAAAGCCTCATTTAAACCAAGTGAAATGGTCCTGCCAATGGATATAACGAACTAGATTCGTCTCTAAGAAGAAACTGGTCGAATTCGGCAAAAGCCAACCCCTAACTTTTAAGCTTTGCTTCAACAAGCTGTACATAAATAAAAAGTGCTACACATACAATCCCTCTGATGATTTCAGCTCCTTCAAGCCATCGGTTTATTCTTCTGATTACGTGCACAATGCCTCCGCCCCACCCGCCACTGAATAGCACTTGCACGAGGGGCAGTGGACCAAAGTTACCGGTCATTAACCAACTTTCGCTTTTATTCACAAATATCCGAAGCATTCTTCCAAAATGTAATGATCTTTTCTCTGCTATCGATGCTTCTGACGCCGACATAATCTGTCTTACTGAAACCTGGTTATCTGCGAAGATTGATAGCAGTGAATTGTGTGATTGTAAAAAACACTACAACATTTATCGGCGTGACAGGGGTGCTCGGTGTGGCAGAGACGTGCTTGTAGCAGTCTCTGATGCTGTTTTGCCTTTTCCTATCCATCTTACGCTTTAGAACTTGTTTTGGTAGAAATACAAACGTGCTCCAAGAAATTGATAGTGGGTGGTTGTTATTGTCCGCCGTCCTGTTCACCCACCTTTGTTGACGACCTTCATGACGTCATCCATATGATTACATTGTGGTATCCGAATAGTCCATTCCTTTTACTAGGTGACTTTATTTTCCCTAATATAGTATGGTCTCATGTGTGTTCCTATTGTCATCCTTTTTTCCAGTGAAGGTGACAGGTTTCTAAATTTGTGCAATGATTTCAACTTGTCCCAGCTTGTAATGCAGGCCACTCGAATTACGACTACTACTTCTAACATCCTGGATTTAGTGCTCACCACTACGCCTGATCTGTTCCATCCCATATCGTACCTACCTGGGCTAAGCGATCACTTACTGCTTCATTTTTCTTTTGAGCTGCACCGTGACTCACCAGAGTAACCACAAAAAATATATCCGTGACACGCTGATTATGATGCTATTAACCATGACCTTTCTGCTTTTTTAGGCGATTACTTGCCCAATTTTCGTGATCGCTCCGTGAATACTAACTGGAATTTATTCAAAGAAAAAGTTTCATCGCTCATCGAGAAATACGTTCCACGTACAGTCATCTCGTCAAACTGGCAATCGCCATGGTTCAGTCAGTCGTTAAAGAAGCTGTGTAATAAGAAAAAACGAATTTTTCGCTCTGCAAAACTAACCGGTACTCAAGAACGTTGGACGGCTTATGAGGCTGTGGCTACCAAATACAAAAAAAGCTTTTAAGACTCCAAGGATTAATTTTTCAATACTACATTACCATCTCTTTTAATTAGTAACCCTAGGCAATTTTGGAGTGTAGTCAACAAAAGAGATAATTCAACTATCACCCTTAACGACTCGAGCGATCAACTAATCCTACTTGATCAGTGCGGAAATGTTCTGAACTCTGTTTCTGCTTTTTCCGAAAGTGTGTGTTCTGTAACCTCTACCTATCCCGGTACTGATTTTTTACCAATGGTCCCTATTGTCTTTGATATTGCTGGCATAGAAAAAATAATAGATAAACTAAAGGTTTCTTCATTATGTGGCATTGATAATATAAATTCCAAGTATTTCATCACAACAAAAGTATACAGTGCTATAATACTTTGTAATCTATTCCAGCAATCTCTTCAGACAGCCTGCATTCCAGAAGACTGGAAGGTTGGGAGAGTGATTCCTTTGCACAAGTCTGCGGATAGCCATTTGCCAGTTAACTTAACCTTGATCCTAACGTTCTTCAATGGCTGCACTCTTTCCTCACTGATCGTACACAATTTGTCACAGCTAATAACACTTCATCCTTCACTTCTGCAGTTGAATTGGGTGTGCCACAAGGCTCTGTGCTGGGACCATTGTGTTTTCTCATCTATATCAACGACTTACCTGATAGATTACGTTCATCAATTAACCTTTTTGCAGACGACTGCGTCATATACCGCCAAATTAACAGTGTCTCTGATATAGGTCTTCTTCAGTCCAATATCAACCATGCTCTTGACTGGGTTAACATGTGGAACATGGAACTAAACACTAAAAAATGCAAGTACATGCGTGTTTCTCGTCTTAATACCACATTGCCCTCATATCTTCTCAGTACTAGTAACCTTGGATCTGTGTCCCGTTACAAATATTGCGACGTATTTATTTCTTCTAATCTTTTTTGGAAGATGCATGTAGACCATATAACCAACAACGCTAATCGCATGCTGGGCTACATATGCCTCAATTTTTTATCTTTCTTCTAGTTCCGTAAAATTACTCCTTTACAAATTGTTAGTTCGTACTAAACTGGAATATGCTGCGTCTGTCTGAGACCCCATTCAAGAGAAGCCCATCTATCAACTTGAATCTGTCCAGAACCGGGCGGCTTGCTTCATTCTTTCTAATTATCGCAGTAACTGCAGCGTCACTGCTATGAAAGCAAGCTTATCGTTACCACTGCTATCACAACGTAGGAAAATATTCCGTCTTTGAAGATGCATCATGACAACCCCATTCTTAAGAATAAATTGATAACCCTCTCGTGTTACGTTTCAGCCTGCATTGACCATCGTCATAAGGTTGGCGGTATTCCTTCATGCCACACCAACCATTTTTTTTTTTCAATTCATTCATCCCCAGTACGTCAGCAAGTTGAAATCACCTTCCCCGATCCGTCGTCGAAATATCTGATAATGCTAAGTTCAAAGCTGCTTTAACAAACCTGCTGTTACCCGCCGTGGTTGTCAGTGTCTATGGTGTTGGGCTGCTGAGCACGAGGTCGCGGGATCGAATCCCGGCCATGGCAGCCGCATTTCGATGGGGGCGAAATGCGAAAACACCCGTGTACTCAGATTTAGGTGCACGTTAAAGAACCCCAGGTGGTCCAAATTTCCGGAGTCCCCCACTACAGCGTGTCTCATAATCAGATAGTGGTTTTGGCACGTAAAACCCCATAATTTATTTTTAAACCTGCTGTTGTCATAAACACAATTGTGGCATTGTCAGCTTTCTTTTCTTTTTTCTTAGCAATTTTTTTTTACCACACCAATCTTTTTTATATGGGTGTTCTTGCAGGCACATATTACTACTTTGAGCATCGTTTTCATTTTATTTCTTTGTTGCAAAATATCTTTTTATGCTTTGTTTGTTCAGCTGGTTATTTTCTCTCCTTGTACTGTGCGCTATTTATTGCTAATTTCCTTTATTGTATTGATGTAACCTTCTTTTTTTTTTTTTTCCGGGAGCCTCAATTATGCTTAGTTTTATATAAATTTACAGCCGTTTCTTGTTTTCCACTTTTTGAATGTAACCCACTCCCCTCTGTAACGCCCTCGGGCCCTGAGGGTACCGAAATAAATAAGTACCTAAAACATGAAAATGAATGTCCCTGTCTGTCAGTGTGAAATTTTTATTCACGCATGAACGATGTCTGCCATAAGTTTCTGCCTAGTCCTGGAAGAGACTTCTTGTGAGATTCAGCGACAGCATTTGTTCGTTGTGATTAACTGCTAGAATAAACTGCCGTCAAAATCGAATCTTGTGGAATGTGGTGGCCAGTGTTAAATTGAAATTGCTAGCTGCATTGCAAGCATATCCAGGCTGAAAGCCATTGAGATGCTACAGCGCATAATTACCAGCAGTACGTGACAGCGTCCCGCCACACTGGCATGATATTTCTTTTTCAGACTAATGGCATCGTGTAAACAATTTTCATTTTACAATCAGTTGTGTAGGTAAAGGCTTGTATGACAAGCAATAAAATCACAAGTACCAGTGGCAGTGAGCATTTTATCAGCAAGGTTCCAGTGGATGTGCCAAGCAGCGGCAAATTTCCTTTATGGTCATAATGCCCAACACTGCTAAGATGGTTAGGCCTAACCTACACTGCTTTGTCAAGTTGTCGTAGATCTATTTGTACTAGCCACAACAGCATTGGAGAGCCGAAAAACCGCCCTGCTAATGAAAGCGAAGGTGCAACCAACAACCTAGATGGCATCAACTTTGTTCACGGCTGCAGTCATTGTCATCATGCATGTGCAGATGGCAGATATTTCAGTTGCCCATTGGTGTTAAAAGAAGTTGCCGGTGCCACGAGGAGTCCAAATAACTGAGCAGTTTTAAAAAATCAGCTATTCGGAAAATAAGTTGGCAGCTGAGGGACAGAAAACAAAACAGCGGGTTGTTAATGCTGATGCTCAACTCAAGGTCGCTGTACCAACTGAAGGTTCTTTCTTGTATTCGTTGGTCATAAAATAAGAAAATATCGGGTCTCCACTTCGAGTATTGGTACTTAACAACAGTGAAAAAAACCTGAATGGCTTATGACAATGCACTCATGGCTCAAATAGTGTGACTCCTAGAAACGTGTTTGGATAAGGTTACCTGTAGTAGTGCAAGGGGGTGAAAAGCGCATGAAAGTGCAGAAGGACTGTGCTATACATGTGTTAAGTTTCATCACTCTGGCAATTTCATCACGTGTGGAAGCAAATCTTTGCATCCAACCATTGTATGTGTAGGCTGGATTAGCCATACGACAGGACATAAAGGACCAGAAGGCAGGCTTAAGATGAATACCCTGGTTAGGACTGGATGAACTGGCACAGCGCAGCTGTTAACTTCACAGTACTTCTTGTATTGCTGAGCAGAAAAGAGGAGCAATAAATGATTATCTGGGCTCTATAGGCCCAAGGAGTTATAGTCAATCCCACATATATAGAACTCAATTAGTTTTATGTATCGTGTAATGAGATAATATAATTTTTTAAGGAATTTGACAATGTAAAAGGACATACCATTTGTAACAGCACTTTATTGACGAAATGGAGTTATTGCAACTTGCTGTGGCACAAAATAGTCCCAAATTTTCTTCTGCTTCATTATCTTCGTTGTCTGGGAGAGCACACATTTTTTCCGCATATTTCAGGGATTTGAAGTAGCTGAGACTTCCAAGTTTGTGTAGAAGCACTGGAACAGGCCTCACACATAAAGTTGGAACAGGTGGGCGCAGGATCAGAGTTGAGTTCCTCACTGTTTCCTTCACTTGTGTTGTGATTCATGTTGTCGGCGATAAATGCTCGTTCTCAAGCTCTCCCGTGGTCACGGCACCTTTGTCCGTGAACATGAACTTGTCGACTGTTGACCCATCAATGGCTTCTGGAAATGTTCGCAAATCGTTCCAAACTTTGTTGAAATCAGCGACGACTTCAATGCGCTCGTCGGAAGACTTCTCACGTGCTTTTCACTGTCGTCACCAAAAACATGGAAACCAGCACGATGGAAGCAGTGTTGGATCATTTCCTTCATAATGTCAGCTCGGGATGCTTTGGCAACGTCAGAATTGTTTTTTGCCTCTGTACTCAACTCAGTAATTTCCATCTTCATGGTTAATAGCAGATTCTGCCGCTTAGCACTAGCCATCATGCAAAAACAAAGGCAGCATGTGGGTTAACAACATCGCAAAACAATGACACGAACTGGCAAACCTCCACAAGCAGCAAAGGAAGCTGACGCAAGTGCTGCGGGACAGACCAATTTTTTTTAGGGGGTGCCTTCTGGCCTCTGCGTGGTATAGCTTCGCAGGCACAGCCAGGCTAAATCACTTTTTCTGGGAGGGTGTTGGCAACTTACCCAGCCACCATGTGGGAAAGCCAACTTTGGGGCAGTTCTGTGCTTTTGATTTTAAGTTCGATATATCGACAGTAGCTGCTATTTTTGTTCAATGTAACCTTACTTTTCTGTATATTCTCACTGTAACTCTTTATGGTGGTCAAAAATTGTTCGATGTGAAAGATAATGCCATGTAAACGGGTTCGATATAGTCGGGTTCAACTATTGGGTTGTCCTTTACACTAAGGAGAGTCTGATATGACTGTACTTTGAGAAGAAGTACAGCTCTCCAATATTTTAATAATCTCACGAAAGTGTCAACCAGCACATCGATCAGCACAGTGTCCCGGAGCACACCTGTAAAAGTAGCAAAAGTTGGCACATGTGCGCGCATAGAGCGTCCTGGTATTCAAGAATTGTCTGCTAGGCTGTTCTCTTGAACATGGCATAGCCCCTGCTGTTTTTATCAACTTATCTGTAGTTTGCAACGGCTCATTGTAACCACTGTGCATGCAGGAGCATGTGTGCACATTTGTTTACGTTGTTTGCGCTTTTGGAGCTTACCAAAATAACCAAACACACAATGCTCGGATGAGAGCATGTTCTGCATGCACTTGCACTCGCTACTTTCATAGCTTCCCTCCATGATGGCGCTGACTTATGTTGGTGAACACTACTGTGAGATTATTTATATTTAACCTCTCGGAGAGCTTTACATCTTAGGCAACTGAGGCCACCCGCCGCTGTAGCTCAGTCAGCTAAGGCGTTGCGCTGCTGAGCTCGAGATCGCGGGATCGAATCCCGGCCGCGGCGGCCGCATTTCGATGGAGGTGAAATGCAAAAACGCCCGTGTGCTTGCATTGTAGTGCACGTTAAAGAACCCCAGGTGGTCGAAATTATTCCGGAGCCCTCCACTACGGCGTGCCTCATAATCAGACCTGGTTTTGGCACGTAAAACCCCAGAAAGAAGAAGAAGAAGGCAACTGAGGCCAATGGCATTTTGTTCGTAGTCCTGAGTTGCTGAAAGAATTTTTTGAAGTGCCTTTAGTCAGCTAGTTAGCTCAGTTCAATTATGTGAATTTTAAAATATTTGTGTTAGGGCCTAAGTGTGATTGTAAAAATTTCCCAGCATGTTCTGAAACACTTAATGAAGTAGATCCCATGACATCTTTTACATGGTTCTTTTTTCCAAGCTCTGAAGCCCGCTTGCACTTCTGGTGTGCAGCACTCTCAGCTGTGTTTCTGAAGAATAAAGCCCATGTGCTCAATGTAAAAAAAAAAAAAAAAAACTACAAGTGTGTTTCAATGCCTTTTTAGCGCTGGCCTATTCCTTATCATTTTGAACCATGCTGAAGTGGCTGCCTAGATGCTGGGGCTATCACTTCTTTTTACAAAGCAACATGCAACCTTTGTTCTTTGGAAATGAGAGCACCGCAAACCAGACGCACAAGTGTGCACTAACGTCCTTTTTATTTTTCCCGACTGAAAAAGAAAGGAGTACCATAGTCACTTAATAGCTTTTTCTGGTCACGAAACTCTCGCCTCAGTTTGATATAGAGCCAGCGCCTGCCGCTAGGGGCGCCATAGTAAAAGAAAGGCCACCTAGCCGAGTGCCGCCGCAGGCGGCGGTGGTATTTTACTCCTCTGGTCGCGTTGCAGCCGAAATCCCAGCTTCTTTTCGATTTTATTTACGTTCTCTTTTGTCGTAGCCAATTACAGTATCCAAACTTGAACATCTGACAGTGTTTTCTAACCGAAATCAAGGCGCGTACAAAAAGTATAAACAATTTTAAAAGTCAGCTGGGCGGATCCTTGTGTCAGCAGACGACGCTCATAGAATAATTCTTACTGAGAAATCTGTCGTTAGTTGGCCAAACCGCCTTCAATTAAAAACTTTTAGGCCACTTTTATGCGCTGTACAAAGAATAAGACGTGGTATTGCCAGTAAGCAACAACCTGAGCTCAAGGTCGTGTGCTGTTAGTGAATTCTAATCGCACGTAACATGAAATGTTCTATGACGTCAGAATTAGTTTGGAACAGGTTCATCGGCAGATCGTAGTCGTGAATGAAACGCTTGCTTGGAGGGAAGTATTGTCATTTTCATTTATCGCAAGCTTTGGTAGTTTTCGTGCATATTATTCCAAATGTGCGACAAGGTTTTCAAACACGATTTTCGTTGTCAATATACCCTATGTAAACCCAAACGTATTATTATGCCCGACTGACTCAGCACTGCGCTTATTAATCTCTAACTCGCACAAGCATAGTGAGGAAGATTGACGGCCCGTTGCACTCAGTACCATACCTCCTTGGCGAACTGCGACGCATGATAATATTTGAATCGCGAGCTTTCTTTGAAGCCCCAAATGTAGCCGTTCTAACTCGCGAAAATTCTTATGAGAAATAACATTTTAATTTTCGCTTTCACTCAGCACTGCTGTAGTGTAGAGCTCAAAAAATGTCACAGTTTCGCCCTAAGGGCGAAGCAATGAATGCGATAGCAACACAGCAATGTCATACGAAGTAAGGTGAGCGGCTTTGGTAGCAATGTGAATTGTAGTAAACATGAGCTGATTAAGTAAGCAGGTGTGCTGCGCCGTAAGTAGACCGACATGAAGAGAGACTCGATGACCACGAGAAGGCACTTGTGAAACGGTGGTGTTGATGAGAAGCGCTTCCCGTGGGCAGCGCGTGCGAAGGGACACACCTGTAGCGCTGCACTGCCGATCCGAGCAGCATTGCATGTGTTGCGTGCGTTGGAAAATGTGGCCCGACTATTAATAACTGAATGAACAAGCGTGGTGTGAGCGCGCACAAACAAACACGAATAGATCACACTGAATGACTGCAGACAATGACTGTCAAAACGCTAGCAGCAAGCATACGCCGCAGCGGGCGAAGGTACGTGCGGTCTATTGCTTCAACGGAAACTGAGCGGCGAATGCACGGCGCATAAAGGTCAGAGCCGTGTGGAGATAAGAGACGGTGCGAGCGAGCGACGAGCGCAGTTGTTGGCAGAGTCGTGCCTTTGTAGCCCAAACGGCCCCCCGGCATACAACACCTGAACGGCATCGTCACACGAACGTACCGCTTCAATTGTAGAATGCCAGAATTCAAATCTTGCCTAAAAATCAATCGCAAATATGAAGTACACGTCCAAACTTTCAGTCCATGCCGACTGCATCTGCAGTCTCTCTGGGTACTAAGTGGTTCATTTGAGAAAGGAAAGGTTGGCGCTATCTTCTGCCGGTTTAACACGGAGAAAGGTGGCCTCTCAGCTGCGGTGGCGCCGCATCGCGGCAGCTTCATGCGACATATCAAGCTCTCCCATAGAGTGACGGCGGAGTTTCGTGACCAGAAAAGTATTGAAGGACTATGGGAGTACATAAAAGATAATGCCATGGAAACAACTTCTACAACCACGCATATGCCCGAAAAGTAATATTTAAAAAATTTCATTATTGGACTTAGTTAATTAGCTGATTTCACTTCAAAAATATACTTTGAGTAATTCCGGATGGCTGTGAACAATGTGGCCATTGGTCTTAGTTGCCTAAGGGGCACTGCCTTTTTTTAAGTTTAGTTACCGGGAACGCGAAAAAATTACCCGATCCCCACCGGGATCGAACCCACGCCCGCTGCGTGGTAGTCGGAAAGCTAAGTGAAACACCCAGTATACACTGCAGTAGGGGCCATGCCAGATTGAACAACAGGGTATTTCAAATAAAGTGACTTCATTATAGTGGGTACGTGAACTATTTGAGGAAATAATGATGACTTTATGAATAGCAACAATATTTTAAATAAGAGTCGAGATATTTTTACATTTTCTTTTACTGCTGTTTCTAAGGCTGCTGAATAAGACCATCTTCGGCCTCAATTATAGGCTGAATTCGGCTTAATAATGGCTGCATGCTCGGATCACATAGTGCATGTTAACTTTGGGCAGTGCTTCCACAGTAGCAACTTTTAGCGAATTTTTAACATTGTGTGGCTGCTTGTTAGTTTCCCTCTCAGTGACGCTGCCCTTACATAGCACCGCAGAAGGTTTATATTGGGAACTAGAGACTCCACACTGAGGGAGGCATGATCGCATATATTCATAGCCAGTCACTCTTGGGTTGCGCTGTACTGGTGGGAGCAAGCAAATTCATTACTGAGGAAGGTCACGTAATGACATCATGCACAGAAAGCTTGGCTGTTGCATGTGCCACTTGAAGCTGCTCGGCAATAGCCATAATTTGTCTGTCAGGGTTCCCACTCATCATGGCCTCCACCTGCTGGAGAAACTTAACTGCCTGAATGATGTCTGACCACGGGCACCACTTATTATCTTTGTCTCAGATGGTAATTGGCCACAAACTGCTGTCTCTCCCGAAAAAGAAAAGATTTGGCGACAGTCAAGAAAGTGGTAATCTCCATGTGGCTGTGATCTGAGTGGGAGGCGACTAGAATAGTGTACACCTTCATCTCCTGTGTCATACTGGAAGCTGATACTCTGGAATAAATGTGCTAGATTGATGAAGACAATGTTAACCCCGAGACAGATAAAATGGGAAGTCCAGTGACGATTCGAAGTCACGTTTTCATATACATCAGGTACTTGGTATAAGGGTTTTGCAGTGTTTGCAAATGATTCTTCTCATTGCTTAAGCAACAGTTTGGTCCTAATGTTTGTGGTCTCTGTCATTGATTAGTTTTCTACATAATTATTTGGTGGTGTTCCCTCTATTACAGAGTATGCTGAAAGGAGCAGCTATGTGCTTAGCCATATTGGGGACCAACGAAACCGCATTCGTTATCTCAAAAAGTTGGTTTCTCTTGTCACGATCTCCAACCTCACACAGGTATATTAACATTTCTTCATTCTACTGATAGTACCAAGTGGCAGTGTCAGGTGTTATGAAAGCGTAATTGTGGATTTTATATTTAAAAAATTTAATTCCTGGCTTCTTGAGCACATGGCAATTCTGAAGTTATATTCGATAAAATATCAGTACATTGGATTGTGAATCTTGCTTAAAGGAACTAACATAGAAAACCTGCTTATGAGTTTTTTCCCCAGAATGTGACATGCATAATCTTAGTCTTGTACTATATATTCAGGTGCCACGACTTCTTCTGTGTACCTAGTCACAGTTTCGGTATTGAAACATGGTGCAAAGCAGCAGGCTTTTGCATTGCACAAAGTGTATGGCTAATTGAATAGATCTATTAGTGTGCAGACATGGTGCTATAGTAATAATGCAGATGAGGTGCTGTCTGTCATTTCTGCCATTTCCCTAAAGTTCACTGATTTCTTTTCCTTACGTGGTAAGTGTTGTATCGGCGTGGCGGCCATGGATGCCACGCCGGGCACGCGGGAGTACGTCGGGACGGCGACCGAGCAACTCAAGCAGACGCAGATGGGTACTGAGGCGAAGAATTCTTTATTGGCGTAGACAGCTCCTTATATAGTAGGGCGTACTTACAAGCAGCGCCCCTTGGGTGTGGAATATGTGGGTTTCGAAACCGAAACCTCTACATAACATCATCCCCCCTCTTTTAAGTAAGGCGGGGCATGTCACATCATTATACGGTAATTAACGTATGCATGTGTATGGAGACAGATCCTTGTGCAACATTGTACAGTTTCTCCCCCACCCTGTGAAAGATAACACCACTCGGTAATTTTTTAACATTGATGGCAAAACAATAGATGCAATACAACAGATAATATAGCAATACACTATAAACATAAGGCTATCGTCACCCATTAACTTAAAACAATGAAGCACTTTTCAGTCGTGCCAATAAGGCATAATGGGCGCCAAGTACTCACACAATGAACCCAATGAACTCTTTTCATCGTCCTAACAAAATTGTAACAGGCAAAACACTTGAAGAATACACTGCACACTCAAAATATGTCAAGAACTAGGAAACACAATCCCTTAAATGCGGAGGCCTCTTACAGCATCTCTTGGATCGCCAGGGCGAGAAAGGTGTGAAATGTGTGGACCCAGGGCCCTGCGTTGGAGCCACTGTGGCCTGAATTGGACTCTGTGGTCCAGTTACACGCCTATTAGGCGAATTGAAGACATTATTTTGGCTGGTCACCACAGCCGGACATTGAATCGGTGCCTGAACAGCAGTAGACTGTATAATACGTTTGTGCTTTAGCACGCAAACGGTTATAAAAATATTTTGTTTGCATGCGCTCAACACAGCACTGAACAAATGGTCGACAGTTCACCTGTTTTGTCCGTGGAGCTTGTCGTGACGCTTGCTTCGGGAAGACACACATTGACTGGGCACGTCAGTCTGGATTGGCAATCGTGCCTGACTCTGTTGCCTTACACTTAAGCGAGCTACTCTAGAAGGTACATATGGCAACACTCGCGAATGAGACAAGTTGCATGGCACTGGGGAATTCACTGCAGGATCCACCGTAACAGCATCTGCTTGCTGAACAAATTTTCTGGTACGGGTTTGTGCTTTAGCACGCGTACAGTTATAAAATTATTTTGTTTGTATGCGCTCAACACAGCACTGAACAGATGGTTGACAGTTCACCTGTTTTGTCCGTGGAGCTTGTCGTGACGCTTGCTTCGGTGAGACACACGTTGGCACTGAAGTACGGCGGGGTGCAGTCGCATGGTCTGCTGCACTGTGCAAGTCCGCAGAAGCAGGAGGCTCTACCACTCGGCACAGGTTCACATTCGCTGACAGTAACGTCGAACAGGGGTTGGCCTGCGGCGTGGTTGCAAAGTCCCTTGTGCAACCCCGTCTTGCGTGTCATGTCGCAAGCGACGCTCATCGCGTCGACCTTGTTGTGGTCCTTTCTGATGTACTACAGCGTCTATGTGAAGAACGCTGAGTTCTTGCATCAACTTGTCAAGGCGTTCTTCTCTTGCAATATCCAAGGCTTTTTGAAAGGTAAACTCGTTACCCATCTGAATGAATCTGCGGCGTAGCGGGTTGGACAGTAGTCCGCCGAGAACTTGGTCTCTGAGCATAGCGTCCATTGCTGTCCCGAACCCGCTAGCTCTTGCAAGCCTGTGGAGGTCCTTTAGAAATGTCGTAGTAGATTCCTCCGTACCTTGTGTTCTCCTCTTGAATTGTAGTCGTTTGACGACTTCATCTTCCTCTGGCGCAAAACACCTGCCGAGTACCGCTAGCGCCTCCTCGAAAACGTCGACTGCCTCGGCGTCGCTAGTTCCTCCGTCAGTGCCGGCCTGCGTCTGGTCTTCAACAGCGGCAAAGTATATCCGGACGCCCTCCACTCCCAAGGCATCCAGCAGGAGCGCCTTCTTGTGCGCCGGCGTGGCGTCCCTGGCGGCGGCGTCGATATATACTTGCAAGACGCGACGCCAATCACGCCAGGGAATTACTGGCACGCCGAGGCACTGAAGGAAGGGAGGAGGAGGTATAGCGGCATTCATATCGAGGCAGGACGTATGGCAGGAGATGCGACGAAGACAAGACGCCATAGAAGGCTTGTTGAAGGCAGGTTTGCCGAAGAAGACGAAGGAGGAGCCGTAAAATAATGGTAGCAGGCAGAAATAAAGTGAATGGCTTGCCGCAGAAGTAAGCTCGCAGTCGACGACTTACATGTGGCTACGATGCATGTTGATTATCCTCGTCGCCAATTGTTGTATCGGCGTGGCGGCCATGGATGCCACGCCGGGCACGCGGGAAACACGGGGGCATGCCGGGACGGTGGCAGAGCAACTCAAGCAGACGCAGATGGGTAACCGAGGCAAAGAACTCTTTATTGGCGTAGACAGCTCCTTATATAGTAGAGCGTACTTACAAGCAGCGGCCCTTGGGTGTGGAATATGTGGGTTTCGAAACCGAAACCTCTACATAACAGTAAGCTTCTAGCCACTGCATTTCGATGGGCGCAAAATGCGAAAATACCCATGTACTTAGATTTAGGTGCACGTTAAAGAACCCCAGGTGGTCCAAATTTCCGGAGTCCCCCACTACGGCGTGCCTCATAATCAGATTGTGGTTTTGGCACGGAAAACCCCATAATTTAATTTTTTTAAGCTTCTAGCTACAGTTAACATGCTGAATAAAATCATGCTTTGCATGTAGCAGCAAACCACTGACAACAGTGACCGAGAGTTGTAATAGGGGTGAGCGAAGCCATCACTGTCCATAATTGTTGCAGTTCTTTTCAAGCTAAAAACTACACAAATAATTGCACGTTTCTTCATATGGTCGGCTTTTTTCGTACGTATCGCTCCCATGTACTAACAATGGACCAAGGTTCTGGACTCTGCCATTGAGGACCTGGTGCTTACACAATCTTGCCCTCCTAGCACTAACAATTAAGGTAAAATTCTGTGAGTACCATCTCGTGCTGCATCATTAAAGAAAAAGAGCCACCAAATGACTTGTGTAGCATGCGAAAGCAAAAAGTTACATTGAGTAGGATATGCCTGTTACTTCCCAAGTGCAGGCAGCCCACAAGTATTAGGTACAGAAACACTAACAATGGATGGATGGACATTATAAGCATCCCCTTTGAAATTGGGAAGTGGCAGATGCCACCAAGCTTGTTCTTTTTGCCTTTCATCTGTGCTTATGGTCAGTCCATCAGAACAGTGGTTCGTGTTAAACTATTGAACCTGATAAAAATTTATTGCCTTGAAATCTATTATGTTCCCTCCCTGCCTTTGTGCCACCAGAAACGGCTAACAGCCAGCCTGCATCGTTCCAGCTGACTTTTACTATTCTCCTTGGTAGATTATTTTTCTTATTACAGTTAAACCTCGAGTCGGCAAAATTAGCAACTTGCTTCGGTTTATCGAAATTTTATTACATCGAAATTCAACCTTTTATGCAAATAAGTACAGTCGCTGATGGATATTTCTTACACAGAAGGGGCCGCAAAAGTTCATGAATTATCGGGCAATTGGAAAAAACAAACTTGAATGAGAAAAAAAAACATTATTTTGTTGAAATTGAGAGTTAGCAACAAAAGATGCAGTTTTATGCCGTGTTGACAATATCTTCACATCAGCGGTACAACGCGAAGTCGGCCATGCTTTCGCGTCCACTCATCCACTGCGGCTGATATTGTTGTCCCGGGACGACAATATCATGAAAAGCGCCGGCAGCGGGGAATGAATCCATCTGCTTCTCTCTTCAACGCTTCTGTGAAACTCAAGATTACACATCTTCCAGAACTAAACACACATGAAGACAGTGGACATAATGCCACGCCGTCTCAGCTCGCCCAGACTTTGCTCATGCGGCAGATTACATCTAAAACTGGGTGTGCAGGCTGCGTATACGCTCAGCCGCGCTGACAGCCATGCAAAGCCACGGCCGTGCTACTAAAGAAGTGCACCAACCTGCCCCCACTTCTTCTCCCCACTCCCTTCGCGTGCACTTGATCACATTACCGTGAGCTCGCTCCCCTCCCCCCTTTCCCCTTGCCCGCGCAAGATGACAGCACTCGGCAAGCCACCATCCTTCTCAGCTCATCCTCGCATGCTTGAACTCGCACCTAAAGCATACAGTGCGTGGGCGCCATAGGATCTTATCACACTTCACCTTTATACAGAACATAATACTGCTGCTCTTCAGCAGTTGCTCTTGGTCGCGCAACATGCAATTTGAGAGGAGCATTTCCAAGCAGGTGCTTGTAATTCAACCATTTAACCATCTACGTCCGCGGAAGTTTCCATTTGTGGTCTCAGTAATCCTTCACAGCGGTAGGGAAATTTTGTTATATTGAAATAGTGTATAAACACACTCCGTTATATTATGTTTCTGAATACATGGTGTTCTATGGGCAAGAAGCTATAAAAGGATAAATACTTCGTTATATCGAGAATTTTGTTATATGGAAGTTCTTTATATGGAAGTTTAACTGTATTCTCTATTATTCTTAAAGGGGTCCTGAACCAACCCTCGGGCTTGGTGAAAAACACAGTGCGTGGATAGCATACACTGCTTTCAAACATCTTGGCCAAATTTTGCAGTCATGCCCGGCGTGTGGAGCTCGCAAATGTACCGCACAGTCACCTTTTTCTCAAACTTTCCCTTTTAGCAGAAGCCTTCTCCTCACTCTTTTTGGGGCTGCCATATTTCGTCATATGCAGTAAAACCTCGTTAATTCGAATTTCCAAGACTGAAAAAAATGTCCGAATTAACCTAATGTCGAATTATCGAGAGTATCAAGGGAAAAAATGCTTACTACGTCAACACACTTTTATTTAATGAATGAGGAAATCCTGTTTCTATTTTGCTCAAAAGCAGTGCCGAAGCTGCAATCCTCATCATCTCACAACTGATTAGCGCTCGCAGTGGCAAAGGCCTCGCTACTTACTTTGCAGTGCAGCCGCGGTGCGCGCTTTCATCTGAGACGTTTTTCACTACAGCGTGCCCATCCTAATCATTTTGTAGCGTTAGCTACACTGGCCTAGCCAAGCCCGTTTCGCGCGGCACATCAAGAGCCGTGCTGCGCATGCGCAAGGATCAGTGATGTCACACGGCTTGCGCACCGGAGCCACCGGAGCCGGCACCTCTCGCGCACTCCGCCGCCGCCGCGCGCGACTCACCGCCGCCGGTCTGCGTATTCCAGAGGAGTGACGTCGTAGCCGTGGTAGACGCACTGGCGCCGGCGCGCGCTCGCTGTGGAGTCGCCGTCTGACACTGCGCTGGAGCCGCTGCGCTTCGACTGGCGTTTGCCAGTGTGGTATAGCTATGGAGAAGGAGAGCGCAAATGCTGCTCAACAGCGCAGAAGAACGGAGAAGCTTGACTCATCGGATCCCGAAGTAGTTGCCTGGCAATTAGCGGTTGAGCGTAGGAGACAACCAGGAAAGCTAAGAATAATCAGCTGAACCTTTGCTAACGCTACGTATATCCTGGCATAGCCGAGCTAAGCCACTGCAACTTTTTTTTTCACCAGTGAGCTGGTCGCCAACAGATAGCCTGTCGATCACGATGTAGCCGGTGCTCTTCATCCTCGGCAGGTTTGCAACAAGCTAAAATGAAACTACCATTTGCCGCAACAACTGCGGACGATACCACGGCCACTATCGATGTGATCATGGATGGCGACTACTCAGTTGTGAAGGCACGCGGCCAATGCGTGCACCGAGTCACGACAAAATTACTACCTGCCGCAACCGATGCGGACTAAAGTGTTTCCGCTGTCTACGCGATCATGCAGGGTGATCTTGCAGCTCTGAAGACACACAGCCGACGTGTGCACCGATTCAAAACGAAACTACTGTTTGCCGCAACCGCTTTACACGAAACCGTGGTGGCTATCGACACGATCATAGATGTGCCTACGCAGTTATGAAGGCACACGGCCAAGGCAGTGTTAGGCGCAGCGGTAAATGCAAGAATAAAGGCTTTAAAGGCCCAAATAGGCAAGAAGCGTTCTGGCATTGCTGTCATTCTCGTACGATTTCCGCTGATGACTATGGCGATGTGGAATCCGCCACTTGGTTTCGGTTCGACGTTAGCGGCGTTTGTTTTTTTTTTTTTTTTTTTCCCCTCTTGCATCGCGCATTTGCGGCGCTCCACGCTTGCCCAGCTCCGAGAGTTGCTCGAATTAATCGATGTGGGTCCAAATACATCCAAATTAACAAGAGTTTGATTGCATTAAATAATGCATGCGCCTGCCGGGACCAGAGGACAAGTCTGAATTATCCAATTTTCCGAATCAACGGGGGTCGAATTAACGAGGTTCTACTGTAGCAGGTTCCCATACGTGGCTGCCATTGGCCAATAGCTGACATCAATCAAGAAAGGTGTTTGGATCAGCGCGCTTCTTCCTACTGTTACTGTGTATATTTATTGATGCAGCTTAGTAAACAGGCTGAAGTGAAAATATGCGTTCTGAATTTTTTTAAGAATTACGTACTTTCGGAAGTACGACTATCGTACTATTGTCTGTTAACGCTAGGCTGTACCCACCCTCGTAGAAGTGAAACTTTGGCCGCACTGCTTATCAGTGTCGCAGCCGTCGGGTCTCGTTAATTTCTATTACCGTTATTCTTTCTTTTTGAGATTTTATAATGAAAGCGACGCATTGTTGCCATTTATGAGTCATTGGCCACAGATATATCAAGTATGCAGGGGCGGTATTCTTGAGTGATTACTTTAGATACTGCTATCACTTCCGCTAGACTTGACTCGGACTAGTCGGAGTATGGATATGGGCACAGTGCCAGCGTTCCTGGCACTGTGCGCAGATAGCGAGCTTGGCACAGTGCCAGAAACGGTGGCTGCCAATTACGTTATTGGCTGAGAATACCACTCTCTGTTGAGCACAAAATGAACCAACAGCAACCTTTGCGAAAATGGGCTCTGTCGCCATTTTGTGATGGCGATGACACTGCTCGGTGGCTCTGGTGGGAGGCTGTTGCCAATGACACGAATGCTGTTTTGGTTTTGTATTTGATTGTAACGCGCAGGCAATTTTCGGACCCATTTTCAGAAAAAAGGTGCACATAGATTCGGGTAAATATGGTATTATAAAGTTTTGTTTTGATTTCATTCTTCACGGTTTAATTAGGGGCGTGCAAATAGTAAATTTCGAGATGGTATTGAATAGGAATCGAATAAATGCCAGAAGCGAACTTAATCGAGTATTGAATACTTTTCAAATAGTAAGCCGTCATTTTCACCGTTGAAATAAAATGATCCTCACATCCTGGTATATTCACAACATTAGCAAGTTTCTGTCATTACGTTGTGCATTGAGAAGTGTTTTCTATGAAAAGCACAAATGTAGCATTCGCAGCAAATAAGCAGTTTATTCGAATACTTGGGACCCATTGGGGAGTGTATATGATGGCGGTTTAGCTAGAAAAGTCCGACTCCTTGGGCGATGTAGCGTGTTCCACAACACAACTTCTCCTGTTTTATATAAATGACCAGCTTCAAGGAGTAGGATCCATCCTTCACCGAAAGCCAACAGTGTCCTGCGAGTGCTATACGCCTTTGCTGCGGAATCGGGCATTTTCCACATGGTGTAACCGTGCAGGGGAGCATTCGTCTGTAGCTGGCCCTGTAGTCATCTCTCGATGAGCCATCCCTATTTTAATGAAGCCTTATCATCATCATGACTACTATGGCAGCCGTGAATAAATTTGCTGTACATTCGCTACAGTTTTATGTTTGATCACCCTCAGGCACGATTTGGAATATTGTAAAGCTATTCAAAAAATATGCAAATTTACAAAGGGCGACTATTGTATTTGAAGACTGAATCAAATAGTGCAATATTCAATTCGTTATTCAAGAGATTTGAATATTTCCACACCCCTAGGTTTAATATATTTCCACTGCTGGTTTCTTTATTGTGCCTATCCCGCATGCTGTTTCTAGCTTTCTGTTCAAACCCCTTTTCCTTGTTGCTGTCTAAGCATGGTAATAAACTGAACTCAATGCAGAATGTTACCTTTTTGCAATATTTGAGCACTAACAGTCAAGCGGTTTCGTAGGAATGGTGGGCAGTGTTGCCATTTTTGCATTTTCAATCGGTATGCGAGCCTCCAAGTGTTGATGCAACAGCTTCATGTTAATATACATGTAGGCACCAGAATAAGCCTGCTGTGTGTCCCATCTTTCTGCAGGAGAATGTGAGCTGCGTGAACACAGCCCTAGTGCTGCTCATCTTTGCACAACAGCGTGGTCAACTGGTTAGTTACCTGCATGCACTGCGGGGCCCACCTCCACCGGGTGCGGCCAGCAAGACAGCCTGCAATGCTAGTGCGCCTGCCAGTGTCCCGGCTGGCTCCACAGCAGCCACAGCCACAGCTTCATCAGGCAGCCTGTTGCAAAACCTGCTTGAGCTTCTGCACTTCTGGCAGGAGCACTACCTCCATAAGGACAAAGATTGCTCTGCCCTTGAAAAGGTCAGCACCTTTCGTTGACAGACACCTTTGTACTCCCAGAATAAGTTCACATTACAAGTACGGCCAGCGTTTTTAGAACTTTTTTTGTAGCTGAATTTGGTTCTATGCTGTTCCAGAGCTCACGAATTGGATTCCATCGGTGGAAGGCCATGGTGAACACACTCGTCTCAGAGGACATTACCAGTCCTGTGTCCCTTGTCTACCATGTTCACCCTGGGCCCAGCACCCGAGACAGTTGATGGACCGGCTGCTATGCATTGGCACAGTGCAGCCCAAGCACTGAGCATGTGGATGTAGTACTACAAACTATGTTCAGTAATCAAATGGGCCCTGTGTGCTGAGTAGAGTTGGTTAAAAAGCAATTGTTGAACTCATCCTGAGATTGACAGTGTTCACTGGAGCATGCTCAGTCATTCATTCCATCTGCATTCACTAAAGAACATCTAATAGATGGCTAAAGAAAGCAGCCAGGTACAGTAAACATTCATCTTGGCCACACTTGATGATTGAAGCATCCTTGGCCTCTTGGGCTGTTTAATATGGATGTTGAGATTTCTATGTACTGTCAACGAATCTCTTTGCTGTCAAGGGTCCTATGTTAACTAAGCAATAGAGCACTCATGGGAGCTAGTTTCTTTTGATGGTAAAGTCACTAGATAACAAACTGCCATTCTGTACATTGTGCAGAGCTGAATCCCACATCTTGTGATCATCATTGTTGTGCTGAGTGTGCTAAAATACTAGTTCATGGAGGTTGAGATGGGTGACCGTGTGTTTTGGGCTGACAAGGGCAACTTGTGATTATTGCTGTGCAACTGTCTGTGTGTTCACAGTTCTCATTCATCTTTTAGAAAAATGTGATCATGATGCACCTTTAAATCAATTACATGGTTTCTTTTCCAGCATTGTTAAGCAGCCAGGGACACACAAACTCTATCATCAGTTCTTGGTGCAGAGAAGATGTGTTGAATGCTCCCATGTTTTTACTTGGCTTGGATTATGGGAGGTGGTTAGTGGTCTTAAAAAGGTAGGAAGGAGACTGGTTTACAACTTCATGAAGCTTTAACTGCGTAAATGATCTCCCACCTTCATCTGAGTGCCATGTTGTTTTGTTTATAAATAATAGTGAATTAACTGTGATCGTTGTGTTAATAGCCACTTATGCCTGTTGTATACTGCTTGCATTTTTAATCTACTTAGTATGAACAAGACAAATATCTCAGATTGAGTGGTTTGTAAGTTGAGGTTAGCTACTGGCCACAAAATTTTTCTCGGCTTGTCATTTGTGGTGCAGGGTATTTTAATCAATGACAACTTCGCATTTGGCATACTGTTTTAAAATAAATGTCATTGATCCCATCTAGCTTAGTCTACATAAAGTTGCTTTCTTGGTATAGTATTAATGTATTGGGAAACATATAGCATCGAGTGCATATACATCTGAATTGTGGCCGCTGCTTGCATGTATTTTGTGCTAGCAGCATGTGCACTTGCAGGATTTCGGTGCATTACAAAAAGGAATAAATGGATGAAATCAAATTGAATTATCATAATGGCATTCTAACCTCCTTGTGTGGCTCACAGTTTTGTGCACATTACTGCTTATTCAGAAACCCAGCTTGTTTTCTACTTATATGTACTAAGTTACAAGCTTTCTTCCTTCCATCATACACTGACACTTGTCAGGGTTATCAAGCAGGGTTTCTGAGTATAGCGTATGCTTTGCTTTTAAACTCATTCATGACAGGCCATAAGGTTGTGAAAAAGTTAAAAATTGCTTTTTTTCCTGTATAAATTATTGAAGCCATAATGTAAATGTTCTGGTTTTCTTCCAAATTTGTTGGATCATTTTTTCTGTAGTTATTTTAAATGCACAAAATTAACAAGGCAAAATAGTTGCTTGGCATTAGAAGTAAATTGATGTTGTCCTGCATAGTAGTAGTGCAAAATGTAGCATAATCTTCCTTACATGCAGCACCTTGTAAAATATTGTAATATTTTTTTATAAAAATTGAAATAATTTTGATAACACAATGTTCAGTGCTTTCCATGTACAGTGAAAGATTGGACAAGATTCACATGTTATTGATGGGAGCTCTGACAAGTAACAAATTTCAAATTCAGGCATGCTTCATTTGAGGAACAGCCTTGTTTCTGTAGCCGGGAAACGAATGTGAATCCACAGAAAGTCAGATCTAGAGGCAAGATCAAATATATGATGTCAGTCTCCAATAGCATTTTTTGAGACGCGGGCCAAGTAAGAGAAGTTAGCTTCATGAGGCATATGCTTCAATGCCAACAATTCCTAGTTTGCCACGTCAGCTCAAGAAGGTTAGCCAGTCTGCTGACCCAATGCTGTCCTCTTTCTGCACGTCTTGTTAGGATTTGTATGAGCCAGTGTATTAGGAAGTGTGACCTGGGCTTGTATTTTGTAACATTTCATTTCATTTTTTGTTCATTTTGCCTTTAGTCATATGTTTGGATGTCACCGTTATCACCAAGATTGGCCACTTGGTGCAATGTGTAACGAAATGAAAAGGGTAATAAAATGGATTCTTAAAACACACAGGCCCAGGTTGAAATTTTACAGTGCCTACATCTTCGCTCTCAATACATATCTCCTAGTTAGGTACACTAAACTGTTCATAATAGTTAAGTTCACATTCAGTATTATGCATTTCCCAAATTTTCTTAAAAGGCATGACTGTCCACCTACTTTTATGAAATTTAATTTAGAGCAGATACTTTTTATTTAATACTCTTTAAATCTGTTTACAAGGTGCTTCAAAATGTAATAGTGAGTTTTTGAGCACTTTTATGGTAAAATACATTTTATTTCATGGCTGAATTTAGGTATCGGTTAGTACAATAAATTATGAGGAGGCATAGTAGGAGGCACTGATGATTTAGTGTTGCATTGCTCTTGCATATAATTAATGAAATGCCTGTTCCTATTGACATGGCTTGTGGTGTAGCACCATCTCTCTGAATAAATGTTTAAATGGGAACATGGTAGAGAACAGCAGCAGCAAGACAACATATTACCCTAGGGTCTTTAATGAACTTATGTGCTCTTTTGCATAGTTGTTGCAATTTTGAAAGGGCAGTCTTTGTTCATACTTTTATTTTGATTGCTACTAAGCATTTGATATTAGTTATGGCACTCAATGTTGTATATTTTTTTTTAATATATAAAGTAAAATGCATTGTGAGAGCTTTGTGCAATGGTAAGGAGCGTATTTTGAATAGTTGATTATGTTTTGCTGTTTTTATTGCTGTTGCCTATTGGCATTAGTTTTTGCACCAATGCGTCCGAAATATTAGTGAACCGACTGTGACATGCTTTAAACAGTTTAATATTTTTTAAATTCTTGTAAACACACTGTATATTAGTTGAACATTGTAGGAAAAGTAACTAATAACAAATTTGTGTTCATGTGACATTCTGTATGTTTGGAAGTTCTGAAAGGTGGTCAAATGATTGGTATGGTAAAGTGAATGTGTGGTAGATGTTGGAATGGTACAAACAAATGTTGCTTGTTTTGCTTTTGCCGAAGTGTGTTTTTGTATTGTATGCTGTGTGACTGCGTAATTATTTTGTAAATACCAACTTAGTAAAAGCAAGAAAGAAACGTGAAAATTTGCATAGTAACAATGTATTGTGTGAACACTGCAGTTTTCTTTGTTGTCACTGCAGTGGAGGTGGCCTGTTTGTTTTAATTTTATTAAACAATTTCTTTGAAGCACATAAACATTGTGTGGTTTCTGTAGTTATACGGTGTCATCTACACCTAAATGCTTAGCTTCATATTTTATGGAAGTTGACGCAGTGGAACTGTTTTATTACAACTGAATGAAGCGTCAGTCTGCTCTGCACTTTGTCCACTGAATAGCCATATCTATGAGATGTGTGCACATATTTTAAATTAATAGCAATTTAATATTCAAAAGCTATTTCAAATTAAACATGTAGCTGGTAAAGCTGCTGAAAACTTTCACTTTTAGAAGTCGCCATGCACTTGAACAGATGTTAAGCACTTGTGTAACATGGTATGAAAGCCCGCCTGGAGTCGAATGTTTAATGTTTTGAAGCCAATTAAATCTACATTTTAACTTTGCTAGGCATTTTCCTTGTGCAGCAATTATGGTGATCTCAAACGTGCTCTTGGGACAAAGGAACAACACAGTAGAGCAAAGAATCAAAAGGGCATATATTGCCCCTTTCATACACCTATGCCAGCTAGTCGAATAGAACATGCCGATGGGTGCAGACAAATCGAGGAAGTCTGACTCGCCGCGACAGGATAATGAGCGAATATGTTTGCCACCATGCTGGACACAAACACCTAATTGTTTGCGTGTACAGTCTCGCAAACTGTGGCGTGTTAGAACGATCGTGTTCGTCCATCCCGATGTCCCGCGAATAGCCGGCGAGCGCGTGAAATGTCCACACAGCTAGCCGACCTCAAGCCAAAGAGGAACTCCCTCTTGCGCCCGGGTAACCCCTCCATTAGATGGCTTTAGCAGCGCAACAATCACACCATCTCTCATACTAATGGGTAACCACACCACCTGCTGCCGGCGCTTAGCTACGTGGAGAAGCTGGATTACAGAAGACGAGAGCCATACGAGGATCAGGGGTCCCGTGACAGTCGAGCTTCCCCACACAATTGAACAGGGAAGGCAAATAACGAAATGTGTTAAAATTTGCTGTTTAGAATAGAATTGGAAAACAAAATAGTGCAAGGATATAGTACAGCCACTTTGTGCAAGTCATTTTGCCCTGCACCACCTCCAAGACAGATCTCAACCCTAGGACTTTCCCTGGCCTGTAAACAGCCTGCAGATGCTGCTTACTCGTAATGTCCAATCCAGGTTGCAATGTGCCTATGCAGAAAAATAGCAGGCGTAAGGTTAGTATTGTTACCACATTTCTTGCATCTTCAGAATCATAGAAAGTGTACAGCTGCAGAAAAGATTTAGAATTTTCGATTCCGTATGAAGTTTTGTAACGTTTACAGAAAGTGGACTCCACGTGAAAGCTCACTACAGGAACGTCGAATATAAGAACAGTTATTTCGTGTATTGAAAAGCTTGAAAAGCACTTATCCAGCTGCTTGAAAATATCGTATAGCTGGCATAATATTAGGCACAGTAAGTTTTGCACTGTTTCAGGTAATTTTGGTGGGAGTAACCATTGGCAGGTGTGCTCAGATGATATTTCGAGAAAAAGAAAACTGACTCCAGGTAAAGTCTTCATTTGTGGAGTTAGCGCTTCTTGGTGTTGGAGACAATTTTTCTTCTGTCCCTTTGCTATCCCCCCCCCCCCTTTCACTTACCACTGGCTTCATTTAAATTCTTTCACTACCCGCCGTGGTTGCTCAGTGGCTATGGTGTTGGGCTGCTGAGCACAAGGTCGCGGGATCGAATCCCGGCCACGGCGGCCGCATTTCGATGGGGGCGAAATGCGAAAACACCCGTGTACTTAGATTTAGGTGCACGTTAAAGAACCCCAAGTGGTCCAAATTTCTGGAGTCCCCCACTACGGCGTGCCTCATAATCAGAACTGGTTTTGGCACGTAAAACCCCATAATTTTTTTTTTTTATTCTTTCACTTCAGTGCTGGTTTACGGATAAGCTGCAGAGTGTGGCAAAAGCCATTCATTTTAGCAAACACTTGAGAGGCCAGGTACAGCATAGATTTTGCTGTAGAATCAGTGTAGTGGCTTAGAGGTAGAATCTGACTGGCAATCCATAGGTCTAGAGTTTGAATGTTAGCAGAGCACTTCAATTTTTTTTTTTTTTTTTTTTTTTCATTTATAAAATTCTTGCGAAAAACTAAGATCCCTGCACCGGACACCAGCGACACTGCTAGACATCAAAACAACTGGGGAAGCGGGCCCATGACAGCTATTGCTGCAAGAAGTAAAGTGCACCTGTTAAACATAGTGAGGCTGACATCAGTGCTGGCAACCTTGTGCTTATCTTTATCTTTGTATACAGTGCCACAATATTCTTCCATCATATTCATCGTCATTTTAGCTGTTCTTGGTGAGATTGTGTCACGACAGTAATTGCAGCAAAGTGGTACATGGCTTCTGGACTGGCCATTTCACACACAGTCGAGAAATACAACCACAACATAGCGCGTGTAGTAAATTGGAAAGATGGTGCCAGTGTGTACTAGAACCATATTTTGTGCAACAAATTGTTATAATTATGAGCAAGGGTAAGGCAAATGCAAACAAGAAATAATTTTTTAGTTTCATCTGAAGCACAGTGGGAACAAGAGCATTTTCATCAGTCGTTAGGAGAGATTGCCCAACTACCTTCACCAGAAGGCCCTATAAACGTGTGACAGCTGTATGACACTTTGTGCATCTTTCTCGAGAGAGATGCTCTTTGTCCCAGCCATCACTGGCAGATCAGAGGAGCACAGCTGCTGATGCTTTCAACTGTACCACCTCTCTGGAACTGGCAACTCCGCATACAGCACCTTCAGCATATGACATGGTACAAGTTTTAACAGCTCAAAGAGCAATTTGTAAATAAATTTTATCTCTTGTGCTCTCCCTGGAACCATGTTCCCTTTCCCTTCCTAGCCAGTTGGTAACTGTATTGAGGGCAGGTTGTAACTACCTTCGTTCCAACTAGCAAGTAAACTAGCAAACCTGGACACACACATCATTCTTTTCTGTAAGATGCATGGTACTAGTGCCAATGGCTTGTACAAAGCCATTTATGAATCCTCATTCTCTTCCTCCCCAGATGGTAACTATGCAGAGGGCAAGTTTTTACCACTACAATCCCAACTGACACTAGACTACCAAGCCTGAACACTCAAAACAATTACTCCATTTTGGGATCATCTATAAGATGATGCTTCTCACTTAACATTTACAGAAATACCTTTTGAGGGTGCTCCATCCAGCCTCTGTGGAATCGGTCGCCAGTACCGCATCTTCTTGGTAGATGATTTGACCAGAAAAGAAAAGTATTTGTCCCTACTCATGTTTTCATCCTAGCGCCTCTGACAGGAGCTGCCAGCATCTTAACATACCACATCACCGTTTTTTATGCCATCTTGAAAAGAAATTTAAGCAGGTTCACTTTCACCTTTTAATTGGGGTAGTAAAACTTTTGATATGGTGACAATTGTAAAAATTTTGGGTGTATTATGTATAAAGGATAGCTTAACAAGAGATTAAGGGGGTATGCCAGGATGAGTGGTGAACTTTTAAACTGGTTAACCGATAATAAAATTTTGTGGGATGATTTATCTTGTAATTGGAATACATTTTAAGTTTCATCACCCTAACAGAAAAATAGTTATGGTCATCATACTGAGCTGTTGAGTGTGAGCTTAGGAAGACTATCATTTCAAAAGTAGTAGAGATGTATTGTTTTTCAATAGATACCTTCTAGGTGGTCTACGGTACAGGATAAGGGCAGCCACATTGTGTTTTTTATGCCATTTCTGTAAAAATTTCTTCTTGAAGAAAAAACAGCGCAAAAGTCTTCAAGTATGTTACACCAACTCGCCCATATCAAGCTCCTGCAGCATTAAAAATTTCTTCACTTGAAAACTACGTTTCTTTTCTGTGTTGTGAACCCCCCCCCCCCCCCCCCCATATATTGAATATCTGATATTTTCATTGTGTGAGACGAAATTTACATCATCTTGTTCGTAACAACATTTCACTCTTGAAACCACCTTGAAAGCAGGTTTTTGCAAAGCAGTTTGGAGAACAATCATTTTCTTAAAGATGTTGTTTGGCCGAAAAGTGCAAAAATGAGAAATATCAATTGAAAGACTGCAGAACATGCTACTTTACTTTATGGTGAAAAGTTATTAATATTAATTGAGAATAAATTGATCTCTCTTCAATATAATACTGCTTGGTGGCAATTGCTTGAAGTCATGTTATCTTTTTTTAAGCATTAGTGCTGTAAAGCACCATTGTCTGTGCTCCTGAAATACTTCCCTTTCTAGTTTGCTGCACGTCCTTCCTCCTCTGGACTCCATAATCCAGCTTCTCGAGTACTCTCTTGATGCTCCGTGCACCCTCATTGAACTCTAGCACAGCCAAGGCTGCTGCAGTCTTCACTGTTCTCGGGGATGCAAACTCAGTCTTCTGGCACCTCTTCTACACTAACGCAGTGAATTATTTTCATTCTGCATCTACACCATCACAGATCATTGAAGGAACTCTGGCTTGCTAAGCCTGTGCACTAACTTCTTGGCAGTGTTTCTACCGAAAGCTGGAAACGGCTTGCCGACATCATCCAGGGGTTTGTACTGATTGTACTCCCAAGTATTCACCAATTGTGTTTCGATTGTAATCCCCCAATCTGTGTTTAAGAATTGATTTGCCTGTCAATCCAGACTCACCATGATTGAAAATATGCCTTTTACAGCAAAGCTGTTAAGGGCTCACTCTTCGATGGTCGCATCCGGCAATATAAAAAAACTCTCATTGGCCGTATGCTGTATGTGCGAATGAAAGCGCGCGAGGGCGAGGGACGCGCGCTTTCACGGGGAGCGAACGCACGGCGGAGAGCAAGCGCGACTTTCCAGTGGAAGGGGAGCGGTGGGTGAGGAGGGCATCGAGGCACCCTAGACTGTGCGTGTGCGTGCCCCCTCTCCCACTGTGGCGCATGCGCGCAGCCCTGCCGGCATCCTGAGCCTGTGCCGCAGACTCTCTCTAGGCTCTCGCTTGCCTCTCTCCTAACAGTGTTGACAACGGCGTTTAGCCGTTCCGTCATGTAGCCAGTGTTTTGACAGCGGTTGTGTGCGGTCACACAAACAATGCGCACAACTGTTGTCGACGACGGCGGCGTTCTGCCAGCGTTCGCTCCGAATGAGCGAGGCGTTGGTAACATTTATGAAGAACATGCCAACCTTTGCCATACACCCTATGGCGGTGTACCGTAGCGACCATAAGGCCATAGTCCCTGTGGTCACTAAATAAATGAAAACCACCGGATCATATATATTTCTCATTCTTTAATAGTTCAAATAACCTATTATACCATCACATCTTTGTAGTCATAATTCAAAATACATAATTCCCACCATAGTACAGCTTCGCTGGTCTTCCATCTCCACCCCAGTGGAAGGGCTGACAGTTTTTTTTTTTTTTTTTTTTGCCAAACCGACTTTTAGTATCTATTTGCTACTGCATCCCTTCTCACCACAGCCAAAATATTACTTTATTCTGGAACTTTTTATACACCTAATGCTGCAGCCTCGATAGGTCTCTTGTGACTAAAAAGCACAATAAGCAATATTTTCAACGACTGCATTCATTCTACGTCCAATTTCTCTCTTGCTCTGCAGCCACATTCGACAACAGCTTTCACAGATTCTTTCAATGAGAAGCACACATACTGCCATGTAAAAAAAAATTGGAGGGCGCTTAAGCTTCGCCTTTAAGAGCAGAACGCGATAGTGTTACAGGGCCCCGTTCGCAGCGCATTTTTCTTTCAGTAGAAGTGCTTCACTGCAACACCGAACGTGGGAAAGCCAGCTTACAAAGACCAAGCTTACACCGATCCCCTTAAAGTCGGCTTCACTTTTAAACAGAAATGCATTGCTGGGACGACGTTTTTTCAGGGGTAATATAAGTGGTCTTATATTAAAATGTGAAGGCCCTAGTACCTTTTTTTTTTATTAATTTATTAATTGTTTGCTATTGGCCCGATGCGCGTGCGTGTCCAAAACGCATTCAGGCGAAGTCCCAATTTGACCTGCCAAGGATGTGAGCACCATCTGGATATCATTTTCGCAAGTAAGGTACCCGAGCGTGCGGCTGTAGGTCTGGTAGAAATGCTGGAAAAGGGGTTTGTGTTTGAGTTTCCTCATAACAGAATTATGTTTTCTCATACATTCAAATTACAATCCGACGCCGAATCCGAAGCTGAATGGTAAAGTCGTACTTTACCATTTTTCTGACGGATTTCACTGTGAGAAATTCAACTTTTGTTCACCAAAACCTTGCACCACGTGGAGGGCCTGTGCGGTCGGGGTGGTTGGGGATGATTTTCTCCGCCACAGACATGCCGGATCCGATGCCGGATTTTCTGCAACGCGGGGCCCTTAACGACATCGCGTTAAAATGTATTTTCTTCTTTTTTACAGCGCAGATGGCAGCCAAATTGTGAGAAGCACTTTATTAGTAGATAAATCTAAAAACTACAACTTTTAAAATGCTATTTTTGGTAAAAATTGTGATTTCAGCTCCGCATCCCATCTTAATAATATTCTACATACATAAATGCACTAGAGGAATTAAAGAAATACTACTCCATGGTTTTGGGAATTTCAAATTCTTGAAAAATGGTTGGGAGGGCACTTTGCACAAGTTCGGGCACTTCCTCAGTAATTTAAAATAAAGAAGAACAAATATACTTATTTCCATAATATGCCATGTTGCTACAGTCATGCCTAGATGACCACATTGTAGCTTTTTGTCAAATGTGATGTCTTTTAGCTATTAATTGCCAAGTCTTGAGGAGTATTGAACATAGCAGGCACTGTTGTGCGCGTAGCCTATTTTTTATAATGTGTAGTAGTTGCTTCTCGATGCTGAATTTCTTGTGCAAGTTTAGAAAAGAGTGCATAAATGATGAAGGCACGACATTGCATATACCATACACCTTTATAGCGTTGCAAGAAAGTGAATGCATTTAAAACACACTGGGCTTTTATGTGTGCTAGAAGAGCTTGCTGGTTCTCAAAGTGCGTATGATGTTTTTTTTTTTTTTTTTTTTTTTTTTACCTGTATTCTGGCAATATATTTTTCTTTGCTGGCTGGGGAAACTTGAGAGTCTGTTGTAGCTATAAAGAGAAAGTAAGGATCACATCAGCATTATTCCTTCCGCTCCCTTTCCTACCACCCATAAAGATAGCAGTGCTCTTGTCTTCATATTCACTAAAATAGCAAACAGTGCTAGTCAATTTAGATAGTAAATCATAAACGATTGAAACTTGAAGATTTTTGATAAAGAAACCATTTATGTATCATCTTACTTAATACAAGTTACAAAGTAAGTGGGAGGAAAAACAAGACTATTTTAATTCCACTGCTAAGAAAGGTGAGCTATGTAATAAAAGTTGGATAACCCCCAATTTGAACCAAAGGCAGTCTGCATTTCTTGAAAGGTAAACAAATTTTGACAGATACCTCTGTTTCTGTGGATGTCGGCAAGCAAAGCATGCAACAGGACTGTAGTGCAGCAAATCGACTGTCATCGCAGAATGGATGGCCAGTTACATTGAACGTTTCCCACCATTGAGCCAAATGCTAAATTTTTTAGTCTTGTATGCCTATATCCATCATGAAATATCACTCCTTCTATGTTAATAAAAATACTAGCCCTGTGTGTGTCTTGGAAACCAAAACCACATCCTTTCCGTGTTACTTGCCTTAGTCATATGCCATACACACAGGACTGTAAAAGCACCTCCATAATAAAGGATAATTGCTGCTAAAATGTAAATATTGCCATCAGAAATCTAAATGGGCCAGCGTTAAGTTTAGCTCTTCACTTTAAGATTTTTGTTTTAAGAATTTTCAAGATGTAACATACCTTCGAGGAGCTGCATAGGGTTTCACTCCCATAAAGCCCCAGTGTACTTTATAATTTTTTTTTATACAAGTACCTGCAATTCCTCAATGGCATTATTGCAGGGGGGACATTCTAGAAAAAAAAAAGAACATACTATGCAAAAAATGAACTGCTTCCATATTGGAAAGCATACAGCAAGGCGCAAATGCAACATTAAAAACATCAGTCGCAACACCAGTTTAATGAGCTGATTCCAAATCGGAAAGCCTACAGCAAAGGTGGTTCCAATGGTAAAAATGGTTAAGTACACCATCACTTGAACGAATCAACCACAATTTATAAAACTTTCACAGTGCAGTTACAATGTGTCTTGATGTAGTAAGGGGGCAAAAAAATACTAAACTACCTATTTCAAATCTTTCTTTTTCTTGCACTTTTTTTATAGCTACAAAGTTTGACTGGTCCCATGGTATTAGTGCATTTAGTGCACCTAGTCCCACATGCCACCGTGCAACTGTGTCAAATAATGTGCTAGTAAAAAATTTCTTTTGATCATGCACAATGCGAAATGCGAAAACACCCGTGTACTTAGATTTAGGTGCACGTTAAAGAACCCCAGGTGGTCCAAATTTCCGGAGTCCCCCACTACGGCGTGCCTCATAATCGGAACTAGTTTTGGCACGTAAAACCCCATAATTTAATTTTTTTTTTTCTTGTTTCAAATTGGTTTGGCCGTTGCCTGTTAATATAACTGATGTTGCTGACATACCTGGTGTAGTGACTAGTCTACAATTGCATTGATGTTAATTGATTGTCAGAAGTTACACTTGCGCAAAGTTTTCAAAATATGCATTGTGGCAATCAATTTGTTTTTAGTAGTTTTGTAAAGGTAGTGCTGCAGTGACATGGTCGTACATCGTCCTGACAGGAACATCGCATTAGACAACTCTTGCACAGGAGAGTGCTTAGTGCACTTGAGAGTACTTCTGCCAGTCTGGCTGATTATCGCCGCTTAAAGGCGCTAAAATGATGCGTGATGGACGCCCGCACGATATAGTTAAAAATGCAGGAGGCTGTACTCTTTCCAGTGAATAACAGTTAGATTTAATGATAACCCCTCCTCGTTATTTGTTTATTTATGTAGTATTTATTCATATCAGAAAGACCTGAAGCTTTCATATTGAGAATTTTTTTTTTTTCCCATACTCTGAAATTTTCAAACATGGCTTTCCTGAAGGCGACAGCATCAGTAATTGCAGCAACGGAAAGAGGGAAATGATTCCAGTCATTGCTTGTGCATTGTATGAAGGACTCAGAAAAATGTTGATATGGCCTGTGCGAACTCTGACTTTGAATTCATGATCGCTGCAAGAAGAAACAAAAAAGGCACAGTTTCGCCCGAAAGGTGAAGCATTGATAGCGATAGCAAAGGATGTATGAGACAACTACACGAAGTAAGAAGAGTTGTAGTTTTATCGGCTCTATATATTGCAGTCAAAATTCGCTTACGAATTCAATTAACAAGCATGGTGTCACGTGCACACAGGCAAACGTGAACATATCTCGCCCGATGATCATGTGAACACTTGCTGGCACAACATGGTGGATGAAGAGCGGCAGCAGCAACGAGCAAACACTTCGTGCTGCCTCTCGCTTTAATGCATCTGTGAAACTTGAGATTATGCAGTCTCCAAATCTAGGCACAGAAGAACACAGTGCACACAAAGCCAACAGTCATCTTGGGACCTTTTCACCTCCAAGATAGGGCACACGGGGCCGCACTCGGCTGGTCTAGAAGATGAGATGCGCAATCACCTGCCCCCCCTCCTTGTGCGCCACCATCCTTCTCGGCTCACCCTCGCTTGCTTTCTCTCGCATGTACAGCGCACGAGGCACTAGGGTCTTATAGCGCTTAGAGTTTATATGGAACTTCACAGCGATAACGATGGTATAAGTTTGCCTGGAGTGTCTCTATAATTGCTATCACAATAACAAATCTTATGAAACAAACAAAAGCAAGAGCACATGCGATGGGATTTGAGAACAGATAAACTACGCATTCATTTTATAGTAGACACATTGGCTTCACATGAGGATAACCCATACTTGCGGTATGTTACTTAAATGCACTATATCTACAGAGATTGCAAGTGTAAAATTGCAAGTGTACAATGAGTCTCATCATGGCCATCCATACAGCTAACTGAAGCAGAAATTTCTTTCGTGCAGAATGCGCCATGAAAAACTGTAATTTGTCGACCTGGCTTGTGTGAACATCAGCAACCTTCATGTGCCCTCTTTTTAACAGCGGAGCTGTTCTTAGTCGAGCGTTCGCCGTCTGTCTGGCGTCACGCAGGTCACGTGACCAGGAGAGGGTGAGAGCCGTGCCGGGGGAGGGCAGATCATGTGACCAGCAGAGGAGGAGAGGCCGCACTGGGTACGAGGAGGAGAGGCGATGGGTATAAGAGAAGGTGTTTCTGTACAGCACACCCTTTTGGATAACGAACGCGCATTGCAGCTGGGCTGCGATGCGACTATGGGAAGACCACGAGTAGTAAGACGCTGCCTACCGCGAGCGTTAGCGAGAGTTGGCTCGTGAATAGGCTCGTCGCTTGCTCTCATTACTGGCGCGCAAGAAAGGGGCAGCGCAACTTGCACGCGAAAAAAAAAATCACGCCATAACACAGAGAGAAATCTCACATGATAACACACACACTGAGAGAACCACAAATATGTATACAACGAAGCAACACGCAGAGCTGCTGCCGACGCCGTCCGTGTTTTCCCGCGTTCATGCGCCGAACGCGCGCGGTGTCCGTCACTGCAGCCGATGCCTCTGGCGGCGGCTCGGCAGGTTTCTACTAGAGAACAGGACACTCGTTGAGGAGCGTCGGAAGTCACTGCCTCTTCTCACCTCACAACATTTCAATATAAGTTCCTGCAGCTGTTGTAGATCTGTGTTTACTTGTGTTTACGCAATTGCATCACGTGCAACACATGCACATTTACCACTTGGTGTAACTAACACAGCTTCTCTGTTCGACCATCTTCACAGAGTGAAAGGGGCGGTGATTTTTTGTTATTGTTTTTTACTCTAATTTTTCAATCTGATCCTTACCTTTTATACCGGGCATGTCTTTTTCTTTAATTTTTAAAAATCACCCATAGCAGATAGCGTAAGTGTACTCTTTGAGCTCACCCCAGAAATTGTAATGCATAATCAACTAATTAACAAAATTTCACTAATTTAATTTTGCATTAATTACCTCACGGCACATATTGCAATTTATGAATTGTAGTCGATAAGTTTGCAAGGCATATCTACTTGTAATGAATTCAAAGGATTGCATGGGTTTCAAGATATGCGATGGGAAACTAGCGGTTAAAATGCTGTATTGTTATATACTTACTTTTTTTTACTAAACCACCATTTTATGCACTTAAACAGAGGCTGCTTGCTTTGAGCAAGTTTATTCGGACAACTTCCTGAAGCAGGCTAGATCAGCAAAAGCAATGTCGCTGAAATAGTCACTGTGATAAAAAAATAAATATATGTATTGCTTTTAAATGTGGAGGGGGGGGGGGACATTCTGTAAGAGTCCACCTAGTGGACTGTTCATTTTGGCCGCTACTGATTGGCTGCAGCGGCACGCGTGAGGAGGAGACAGGTGCCCCCAGCCAGTCTCCTTCTCGCTCGTACAGCTGCAGCCAATCAGCGACAGCCGAAATGGACAGTCCACTAGGTGGACTCTTACAGAATACCCCCCCCCCCCCCCCCTGTGCTGTGCCTAGCTTGCTGCATCTAAACGTAAATAATAATAAATAAAGTGCAAAGTATCCCATGAAAGGTGTGTGCTCTAAGCAAACACAAGCAAAAACTCCATGCTGCTCTCCCTTCCCCTCACCCCCATCCCCACTTCTTTTGTCATGTTCGTGAATGTTTGTACAAGTGTATACTTTATGTGAGTGTATCTTACGAAGTATGGAATAGGGCATGGAATGGACATGAAGAGTGACATAAGAATACAAAACATAGAAGCAACAAAAAATGTCATATGGCATATATGCTATATACATAAGAGAATGCACAATGAAATACTGAATTTAACATGTGTAAGGGATAGTAATTAACTGTTTAAATGCTGATGAATTGTGTTCATTGATGATGGATTCCAGCATTCATTCAAATCTTTAATAGCTAGGGTAAAAAGGATTGGTTGAAAGTGTTACTTTGGTTACTTACACATTGAACACAAAGTACCGAAAAGACAATGTGACTTACACGCTGGGTGGGGGATACATAAGGTAGAAAAATACTGTGTGAAAAAGACAAGCTGGTATTTCGCGGCTACGGCCAGTGCCAGGATTTTTTTTAGGGAGGAGGACAGAGCACGATTCGATTCTCCATTTTTGCTCGGGATCCAGGAAAGCACTCCATCATTTGGCACTCCACGGAAGCAGGGAAACATAAGAGGCTTGGCTGCCTTCCTTCGACCTCCTTAGAGCCGCCCATGTCTGTGGCAGAGCACCAGAGAGGGTATGGGCCAGAGATAATTTCATTGTTGTGATATACTGAGGCAGAGATCATATTTTGATGAGGCGAATTGGGTGGCATAATTTTGCATTGTCTTTAGCAAGATGCAATAGCACATTTAATTTGAAAGCGTTATATGGCTCATGAAGCAGAAAATCCCGCATAGTTGGCGTGACCACAATGGTCCAAACATTCAAGTGAGCCAAACAAGGCAGTTGATGACAGTAATTAAGGCAACGATAATTAAGGCAAAGGTAACTAAGGTAGGGTTAATTAAGGTGGAGTTAATTAAGGCAGGTTTAATTAAGAATTCATTACGGCAATCGAACTCATGACCATTAGTGCGAGTCGAACCCACGACCATTGGTGGTCGCAATGCTTTCGCGTTCATCCATGTAGAGATGACTAAGTGCCCCTTGAATTTTTTATGTGGGTTCCAGATCGCCAACATATATATTTCAGTTTAATGTGTAGAGTGAGAATAAACTTTACCTAGAATAGCACGCAAGCGAAATGAGCATGCTATTCACTTCTTGTGCTATTCATGCACCACCCTCCTCTCTGCAGTGGGTGGTTCCTTCAGTCCAGGAGTCGGGTGGCCTTAGCTGCCCCTTCTCGCTCGGTCAACAAGTTCGAGCTGCATGGTCCGTCGAGTCGGAGCTAGACAGCGCTGCCTCCTATTGCCGTGTGGTGGGGCGTGTTTGATGTGGATGAACATTCCATAGGCTCATTTTCGTATATATGCAGGACATAAGAAAAGAAATCATTTGAGAAGGCCAAGGAATTTGTTTGTGTCTGTGGTAGCTATGCTGTCAAATGTGATCAAACCACAAATGGTCATTTGTGATTATGATGCGGAGGTATCGATTTGATTAAAATGTTGTTAGGGCAGGTTGGACCTGCATAACGTTTTTATACGGGATGACAGAAAGGAAATGAGAACTTCTGCCATCAGTGATAATGTTATGTGGGCCGTACCTGTTGATATGCACCAACTAGCTGAGAAAAATACCTTGTTGCTATGGTTAGGAGTGTTGAGGGGAGTGAATAAAAAAAGATAGGTTCATGCATCAGAGTGGCATGTATTTTTTTAAGTTGTGTCAGCAATTAGGAGCACCAGGTTTCAATTTTGTTTATCTATGAATTGAAAAACAATCAGAAAAGAAGCACTTAATCCAGGATAATCCACTCCCCTAGGGCTGAAGTCTTGGCAGTATTTTAATATTGAGGTCTATATTATTGTCTGGGCTGTGGAAGCATTATTATGTGGTAGGTCAGTCTTCATGTTCATGGGAAAAGGTTAAGATGCTTGTCAGCAGGTATGTCAAAATAAATATTCCCTGGAAAAGATACCATATGTGAATATGATTTATATGTAAATGCGTATTCCTTTCTCCATAATATTTTACATATACAGTTAAACCTGGATATAACAAAATTGACAAATTCCCAAAAACTTCGTTATGAAGAGGATTTCGTTATATGCAGGTTCGGCACGAAAATTCGAAAAAAGAGACGCTTACCGTATTTACTCGATTCTAACGCGCCCTCGATTGTAATGCGCGCCCGTTTTCCGTGACCAAAAGAGAGGGAAAAAAATCCTTTAGAGTACCGCGCACCTCATGCTTTCATACCGAAATACAACTATCGCTCAAGATTCACTCCCTATACACTAAAGTTGCGATGAACAAAAAGTCCCAGTTTTCCCCGTAAGGCGAAGCATCGTTTGCGACAGCAAATTAGCAGACAGCTATAGACCTTTTCATCGGGCGAGGAGGAAAGGGCGCGCGACGAGCCTTTCCTCCTCTCTGGCTTCTGCGAGCTGGCGCGGCGCGGCTTGAAATGTGTTGCCGGTCGCTCGCTGCGGAACGATTTGGAGGTGTTTTAGCTAGTGCTGAGTGCAATCTACGGGATGTCAGTTATTACGAGGTCGTCGAACAACCACTGTATAGCCTTTAGGCGCAGCAGTAGCTAGAGTATCTGGAAATTTCTCTTGGATGTGCAAAAATGCGACGCGCATCATCAGCCGCGGTGTGTGTATGTGTTTATTTTGTTGTTATATTTTGATGTTTGATATGCATTATTGTTCCATATATGATTTTCCATGGATCCCATTAAAACCTAATGGTATTTAGGGTCAATTTAATACCATCTGGTATACATTTTTATACATTCAATTTAGTGCCTTTGGCATGTCATTGAGTAACCTGTTGTTCAAGATGTAAGATAAGTCTGTGGCTCCAAGTAATTAAGTGTCAATGCGACACACAAGGCCCAATTAGAATTAGCTGTCAAATTCCAATTGGCAATGAGGCCCAGTTGAAGCTGTCTTAATATCAGCTGAAACTGCCTTAAATTCCAATTGGGCATCACTGTGAGTCCTGGTATGTTGTGGTGTGTTAATTTCAAATGGATTAGCATAGATATGATGTCCAACTAAATGTCGTTATATGTACTTAATTGGACGCAACAATGGCTAATATGCAATATAGACACATATGGCACTCAATGGACAATCTAATTGGCTTTATGGGGCTGCAGGTGGTTGGTTAATTTTCCAATTAGTTGATGAATGATTTAATTGCAATTAATCAGGTGATGTCACAAGCAAAATCAGGCAAGCATTGGGGCTGTATTGATTACTTGCAAACGCAAGGAAAATAACACATTGAGCTTCAACATTCTTAAGATGGCACCTAGCTGTGGATCCCTCAAGACAGACTCCATGCATGTGCACCACACCGCGCACCGAGCCAGATAGCACTGTCTTTTTTTTTGCACAGGTTATGAACATAAATAATCAGTTTTGTTGTTGTTTTTTTGGCTGACATATACGTAAATGCTCAAGCCAGTTAGTAGTTGAATTACTTTAATGAAAGTTGCCTATTGATTGGCTTAAATATTTTTGTCAATCCCCAATCCTACTGGTTTATGTTCTGACATCACCATGCACTGCTCAGTTTAAGGAAAGGCAGTGTGAATAATGTCATGGGACTTGCAATTACACAATAAGTAGCATTCACAACATGGCAGCCATGCAATGTTTACGGTGTCTGCAGTACACAATAGAACAGATTTCAAAATTAGTTTCCATCACACTGAGGAATATGGGCACACAATGTGTGCCCATATTCAATCACACCCCCATTGACAGCTCCCTTGGAAAGTTTTAGGACGTATAGTGTAGGAAGGAGGGAAAAATAAATGTAGTGATGACTCTGCATTGCGCCATGGCTTGTTCACAGTAGTAAAATAGGTTGGGGAGTAACATGCAATCTATAATCTTTTATTTATCACTGCCCAACTTTATAACACAGTGACGAAGGGCAACGCGGTGCACATAGGGCACATCCAACTGGTCACTTTCGAGCACTCCCGTGGTGCAGTCTACTTTCTTCTGGTCAAAATCAAGCACCCAGAACACATTCGCATGGTTCATTCAGAGCAACGCACTGCACCTCGGAACGGCCTGAGGCACTCTTACCTTCTTCAAGCTGGGAGTGAAACAGAGAACCGACAGAATCCCAATCACGTGGCTCCTCTGATTTCTCTGAAAGCAGCTAAAAATTCGGCTGGGGCAAGATTTTTCTGCCTCGAATATTGAGGGGGCTCCATATTGCAGCAAACAGAGTTAAAGCGCGGCATGAACCAGTCGAATGTACCATTAGTGTCACAACTTGGCGGCGCCACTCCGCTTTGACTGCCCCTGTCACCGAGCAAGGATTGAATTTTTTACAACTACTGCTCCAGGAGGGTACATGTAGCCGGCAAATGGGGGCCTAACAAGAGCACCTGAAGTCTCAGGTGCATGGTCTCAGGGCACCCAGGACAGCGGAGGGATCAAAACTGAAACCAGGGCGGTGCATATCGGTTCGGGCTACCAAGGTCAAACCATGCTGGCGGACCGTTGCATACACAAACGGCCGTCCGCAGTAGTGGACGGCCAACCTTATATATACCTTCGGCATGCAGACTGATGCAGAGGCCTCAGCAAGCCCGCAGCTCACGGACAAGTCTGGGTTTCAGTTTTAGTGTCCTCGTTGCCCTTTTGGCCGCCAAAGTGCAGAGTACTCAGCGACTGAAGCATGGCACTAGGGCTTCATGGTGGCCGGCACTTTTTGGGCCCCAACATAAGCGCTGGGTGATTGCTGAGGGGCCGAATCCAGTGCATTACACAGGCTCTCGCTTTCATTAATACAAAAATTTATTAGTTCGGTGTCCCCAGTGCCCACCGGAGGTGCAAATAGTGTCGCCGCCAGCCACATGCTCCAAATATCGCCTTTCAATTGCTGAGCACTGTACCTATTAATGACATGTTGTTACAACGTACTTATCATTGAAAAAAAAAAAAAGCAAATAAAGCAATAAAGGCAGGCCGGCCACTCGGTACCAGCTTGCTGAGCCACTAACTTGTGACACCAAATGTACCGTTACAACGATGTTCTATGTGTACGTAAATTATGCATGGTCTCTGCGATTAAGTTATGGAATGCCATACTTTTTGTGTACTGAAATGTTGCCGCCTGTCCTCAGGCAAGTGAAACATGCTGCACTCGAGCTAAAACGAAGGAAAACAATAAATAAATGAATATATATATATACATATATATATATATATGCAGATACAACACACATGTTGGAATCTATGTGAAGCGGTTAATTAAATGCTTTTCAAGCAACATCGATGCTTATACAATTTTGTTTACTTTCATGCTATGCACGTGTAATCTCATGCTATCCAGCACAAAGGGTGAATAACCACCATGCAATCCCGTCGAGCGAAGAATGCATGGAGATGACAGGTGTATGCACAGAAAAGTATGACACGCATTTAGGGATTCTGCACCTTTTGTGTCTCTGTGGGACATACCCCATTCTGGAGGTATGTCAATTGCTGTTATTAAATTTGATTTTATAACGCCTTGTGGTTGGCGAAGTATAGAGTCGCTTTTGCACCACTAAACTGAATTTAACTAACCATTCTGGAGGATTCGCCAAGAACGGGCACACCCCCAGTGGGACACTGAACGGATAAATAAAACAAAAGGCAAATCAAAGAATCCATCAAATATAAATCACTATTTTTAAGTATTTACAAATCGGTGTACTTTAGAGATATCTGTGAGAGGTTTTGTGTAGAAATTAGAGAGGGTCATGCCCATTCTGGAGGATTGACCAAAAAGTACAGACACACATCCAGTGGCACACACTGAATGGCTAAATGAAAGAAAATAGAGTAAATCAAAGAATCCATTTAATATAATTCACCATTCCATAAACAGATCGGTGTGATTTAGAGATGCCTGTGAGGTGACATTATATGTTCAGGTTTTATGTGCACAACAGAGGTACGCATACTTGGTCAGCATACAATGCGATATGAGCCAGTTCACTGTTACTTTCATTCGGCGCACATGTAACCTTCGCATATATATCCACAAATATATCCGCCGAGATAGGGACCGACACAACAGCACTCAGGCAGCCACGCCAAACCCTAGGAAAGTAGGCAAAGCAAGCTTCGCGTAAATATCGCCGTCTATCTTGTCACGCTGATACTATTGCTGATATGAGCATGACAACCGCCCAATCGGGGCGGGACATGGGCAGGCTCGAACCACGTACAGACAGAGCGCATTGGCAGTGGCATTGCATCGACTCTGAAAAATGCTGTCGAAACATGGAACCATGACGTGTTTTTGGTTCTGCAATCACTTTCGGCACATGCAACACGCAAAACCGTGGCCTCTGAGATCTGTTTTTGTTACTCAAAATACAGCCGCTGGATCGGCCTGTGACAGCCGTAGCCAACGTTACTAGTCTAGTAACGTTGGCCGTAGCTGCATTGTCGGCCGCTTGGCTGGGCCGAACTTTAACGTGCAATTACTTCCTATTACTTGTTCTTTCCCACCAAAGGATGGGGGTTCGAGTACCTTATTAAGTGTGCCCTAATGAACTTCTCCCTAATTAAACTAAAGGTCGTGGGTTCGAATGTATTAATTAACCATATCTTGATTAAATGCACCTTAATTAACACCAATGGTTGAGGATTCGACTCCCACCAACGGTCGTGGGTCCGCATGGCAGGATTAACTATATCTTAATTAACTTTGCCTTAAGTAACACCAAAGGTCGTGGGTTCGAGTACCTTAATGAACTATATGTTAATTAAGGTAGAGTTAACTAAGGCACTCGAAACCACGACCTTTGTTGGGGGCACCATGAATTTAGGTGCCGTAACAGCGGACGTCAGATTTTTTGGCCCATGAGCCATCTATGGTTTTCGCCTTAATAAATTGTTTTCAATTTGACTTGTGTTGTTCTCGTCGTCTTTCGCGTTTTAGAGCCTTATAAACGGCGAGCGTTCACTGAAGTACTTCGGTATCTTGCGTTTAAAAAACGCGTATCCTGGCATTGAGTGTCCTGGAAACGCGTATCGTGGCAAATTTCCCAAATTCATCACCCTACCTAGTTTTTTGCCATCCTCAACTAGCTGCGCTTCCCTTCTCTTGGTATCCATTCTGTAACTCTAATGGTCCACCGGTTATCCATACTACACAGCCCAGCTCCATTTTTTCTCTTAATGTCAACTAGAATATCGGCTGTCCGCGTTTGTTCTCTGATCCACACCGCTCTCTTCCTGTCTCTTAACGTTAGGCCTAACATTTTTCGTTCCGTCGCTCTTTGTGCGGTCCTTAACTTGTTATCGAGCTTTGTTAACCTCCAAGTTTCTGCCCCATACGTTAGCACCGGTAGAATGCAATGATTGTACACTTTTCTTTTCAACGACACTGGTAAGCTCCCAGCCAGGATTTGGCAATTCCTGCCGTATGCACTCCAACCCAATTTTATTCTGCTGTAAATTTCTTTCTCATGATCAGGGTCCCCTGTGAGTAATTGACCTATATATAGTGTACTAGACGATGGTCGAGTGGGCCGAACGGCGCTCTGGCGCTGAGGCGCCGCGTGTGGAAAAATAGTGCGAGGGCGCTGCGAGCGAACTGGATTGGGGCGGAGACGCGCTCCGCGGCATATTCAACGTACTTTCGTTGCGAGCGCCGAGGCCGATTACGCATAATACGCTCTTAAAATAGTGCTTTATTTCAACTGTAAATGTATGTTTACACCATTTTGCCAAACATATATATTTGAGGCACGGATTATACAACGCGACGTCTTCAATTTTGCTGTCGTTGTCAAGCGCGTCGTCTGCTAGCGAGCGCGCGTTCGCTACGCGGACGCTGGCGGACGCCCAGTTTTTCTCGCAGAACCTCTGTGCAGTACATTTTTTTTTTTTTTTAGTTGCTTCGGTGCGCCCATGACCCCTTACGGCATGTACCAAGTGTAGTTTTAGCCAGGTGAACTGCTGTTTTTACCACTGTCTTCCAAAAGTAACTGGTATCTGTGCAACATGAAGCTACGTAAGAAAATTTTATTATTGATATCGTGTCATTTTACACGCGCTTCTTGTTGGTGGATATTGATCAGGGACAATAATCGAAGAAAACAATATTAAAGTGAAATAAACCAGGTTTATTAACTGCGTGGCGCGAAGAATGATCAATGTATTTCTAGGTAATTAAATCAAAGGGTACATATATATATATATATATATATATATATATATATATATATATATATATATATATATATATATGTGTGTGTGTGTGTGTGTGTGTGTGTGTGTGTGTGTGTGTGTGTGTGTAGGGGAAAAATAACAAATATTATAAATGCAATAATTGAAAAAGTGAGAACTCCCGGCCGGAATAAGTGCACGTGTTTGCAGTAACAAACACACTTATTAGTGAATACTAGAAATAAAACTCTCATTCGTAGAAATAATATTCATAGCAGGCAAAACCATCGTGCGTGTGCGTGTGTGCGTGTGTGCGTGCGTGTGTGTGTGTGTGTGTGTGTGTGTGTGGTGTGTGTGTGTGTGTGTGTGTGTGTGTGTGTGTGTGTGTGTGTGTGTGTGTGTGTGTGTGTGCGTGTGTGTGTGTGTGTTATTGATATACTGTACGAAGCCGAATAGTCATTTCCGCTCGAATGTAACGCATGCCAGCACTACTGAAATCTCAAAGGTGAGTGACTGCATGCAAGTGAGGACTGTTATTCCGAATGATTTTGCTGCGGGAGAGTCGCGGCTGTTGCGCAGGGGCGCAGTTCCTGAGAGAATTAACGGACGGGAGGTCCAGTCTCACCATGTTTGCAGCCCATTAAAACTGAGTGCCCCACGTGGTACCACACTTAGCTTCTTCAACGAACGCAACAGATCTGCACATATCTCTACGTGTATGAGAGACATGCCGTTCCTTTGTTTCATTATGGTCGTTACATATGGTGCACGGGATAACTGCACGGAGCCGTTTATAATATACAAGCTGGAGAGTTGAGCGGTCATACATTTGGGAACGGCATTACATTTACGCATGAAATATAGGGTGAGCGTAACATGTTTTTCTGGGAAATCAGGCTCGAGAATAATTTATATTGTTTACACCCCCAGAAATAAGCCGAAGAACGCAGCCACCTGCTTTTTTCTTTTTCTTGGGTTTTACGTGGCAAAACCACGATATGATTATGAGGTACCCGGTTTAGTTTTTGCCACCTGGGGTTCTTCAACGCGAACCTAAATAGAAGTACACGAGTCTTTTTCCATTTCGGCCCCATTGAATTCCGTGACCTGGATTGAGACCGCGAGCTCCCGAATTAGCAGCGCAACGCCGTATCCAAGATATAGGCACTATATAATTAGGCTACCGCGCAGGCTTTCTTTCTTTTTTTATTTTTTGAAGTATAGACTGAAAAAAAAAATTCCACGTACGGCTTACGGCCAAAGATTAGCATATAGAATGGCTAACTAAAACCGTTTTCGGTGCGCGAGGTCCGACTGCAATAAATTTATGACCCCGTACCAATTACCCCGTACCACATTCTGTTACGCGAGAAAGGCGGAAACTTTATTGGAATGTTGCACTGCAGTTTACTTTTTTTTTATCTATACCAATGAGTCCCGTAAATCTAAGTACAAGGCGCGCGATGGGGCAGATATGCTTTACTTGTTTGAAGCGGCAAGCAGGAAGGTTACATATGTTACAATTGCTTCGTCTGCTTTTCGCAAGACCTACTGATAGAAAACTATATGCGCAACATACACACGAGAGATACATGCTGCTTGAAGAACGAGAAAAATATTTTTTTTTCTCCAAAGGGAACCGTACAATAATATAGTAGAATGAAAGCCGACACTGCGGCCGCAATGCACGCGCAATCACCGAGTGGCATTAGAAAATAATAAAAAATAAATAAAGAAGAGAAAGGAAAGGAATTTATTCTTAAGGCATAAATACATGTCACATGCATTTATTAACCCCATTTGATCGGTCTGAACGCAAATACCAGCGCGCGAAGTAGTACGAATGACCCTGCCGAGCAGTATCGCCAGCAGTTTCCAACGGCGCGACCTTGATGCGGCCCAATCAACTTAGGGTGCCTCGATCGAGGCACCCTATGTTGCTACGCTGCGCTGCGCAACACCCCAACACAGTCCCCCTGACGCAGGGGACACACCTGGGCCGCGATTTTGTAGCGATGCCTTATGACTTATTCTACTCTAGTCTTATCATCCACCGCTCATGTTGTAGCCTGACGTTGTTAGCTTGCAATCTTTGTATCGTGACGTCACCGCACGATGCGGTCAAAGGATGACACCACCCTGAACGGCGGCGCTGGCATCGAGGCACCCTAACTCCACTTCGACCGCAGCGCCGCCCCAATATTTTTCCACGTCGGGCGCCTCACTGCAAAGCATGCGCCGCCCCAGCCGCTCGTCCCACTCGACCATTGTCTAGTACTCTAGCCGAACGGCGCTAGCCATCGGCGATGAACGCGTAGGCTTGCACGGGCGACGGCGTTCCAAGCGCGTTCCTGACACATTTGCTGTGTGTTTAAAGGCAACTGTCGCTGGGGGGCCACTGTAGCTGGGGGTGTGGATTCGGACTAGAACTTCTAATTCACTACAGTACAGCCATAGCCTCCTCGAGTTTATTGAGAAGGCTATGGTACAGCAGTTATTGAACGGGAGTCGAAATACACGACAACGATATTTCTTGAAGACAATTGCTAACTGCAAAAATAACCGCGATTATATAATCTTTGTTATCTAAATGCGGCGGAAGCGATTAAATGTTATTTTAACAGTATAGAAATCCAGCCGGAAAAAAAAAAGGAAAAAAAAAAGGAGCACCCGCAATGTGGCCGCCATGTTGTTACATCCACTGATCTGTAGTGGAGATCAGTGGTTACATCTCAATTTTGTAAGGCTATATTCATAAAATTAATATAACTATTAACTCAGTGGCTAAATTAGGCTAAATATATTTAAAATATGATAAAATAAGAAACATTTACGCGTACTTATGAACAATGTGTAAACTTCATTCCACATACTTTTCAGGCAGACTCGACGGCTATTTATACCATTTCGATGTAAAATTTACGGTCCGTGAAAGAATGCGTTTGCAGGCGACTTGGGTAGATGGCGTCATCATACTGAGGAGTAGAAACTGGAGTTGCCTTCACAGAGTAGTAGCAACATGGCAGCGCCCATGGTAAGTATATTCTAGGCACTATACGATTACCATGCCAATGCCTCCTTTAGAGGAAGCATTGACCATGCGATTACTAGAGTGTACTAGATTGGGGGAGTGGGTCCAACGCGGCCTCTGCGCTGAGGCATTTTTTTAATTAAAAATCCAGGTGGCGCCACCGTCACTTTCTTCCGAATGAGCGGCCCCGCTCACCGGCCGGACGCTTGTCGCGTCGGAGATCCTACCGCAGCTGCATGGAGCTTTGACAGACGGATACTCGGTAGCGGTAACACTGAGATTATTCCCCACCGATCTATTGTAAATAAAATGGAAAGAGAGCGGCGGAAAGAACGCAAACGACGCCACAACGACGGTGCTTCGAGCAGAGGACAGCTACTCTGCCCGCGAGCTCGCCTCAGCCAATGAGCGCTGCCGAAACAGCGGAGCCAACGTTTATTGGCTGGAGGTTCAGAATAAGGCGATGGCAGCGCCGCCACATCTTCCGCGTTTTTTGCTTCACTCTCGGCGCTTGCTAAGGCGTCCGCTGGACCCACTGCCCCATTCTAGTACACTCTACGATCACCATGGAGGTATATGGAGGTTTTTTTCTTTTCCTTCCTCCATGACGATTACCAATTTCAATGCAAGTTGGACGCCATCATCAGTTTTGTTTGTTTTATTAAAATATTGTTAGAAAAATTGCGAATTATAAAAATTAAACCTTAATGTTATTTTAGCATGTAAAAAAGGCTAGTATATTTAGTGGACTTTAGAAGAAAAAGAAGTTGACGGAGCCGTTGTGACCACTCTGCGTCGCTATTTCCATTTGTGTAGTATCTCTGTTCTGTTTGAACGCAATGGTGGCGTTGGTGGCGTCGAAGTCGTGAGGACTGGTCTTGAAAACAAAGCTGCTTGTGAGTAGTATTTACGTTGTGTTTTAATTATTTTTACGCTCTAGCATCATTTAATGGAAGTCTCCGTCAAACTGTTGTGACGCACCCCAGAAACTTTTCTAGTTGCATAGATTTATCCACTTTCCGCTGCACGTGAGATCGAAGTGCGAGGATCGAGTCGCTGTTGATCCCCGCCAAATTCTTGACAGGTTCGGCGCATGTTGTGACACATTAAGCTCTTGGCCGTTTTGTTTGAATGATGCTAACAAAAGAATAAAATAATGCAAGTCCGTTGACTTGGAACACGAGCGCTGCACGTGCGGCCCTTCTCTTTTGAGTTCAAGGAACGTTCTGATCAATTTTCTGTTGCCGGCGTTAGGCTTAGGGGTAGTTCTCACGAGTCGAGATTAATTTGGTACTGATCTTACAATCACTCATGTTCCAGAACCTGATCCACCACTGAAAAAAAAAAAAAAAAGTACAAACGTGCAGCTTTGAGTAAGCAAACATGGATTCCAAGCCGCCGCAGAAGAATATGTCCATGAAGGATCTGAAGGCTTTGGCGACCAAGCGACTCGGCGTCTTTGCCATAAAACATCTTCCCAAGGACACAAGCTACGTTGTTGGACTAAGGTAAGAAATATTACAAATGGGGTCGTGTTTCAGTGATTGATATTTGCTAGTACGAAGTGATTGACGTAATTTCTGCGTTCTGGAATGCTAGCAGTTTTCAGGTCTCGTGAAGCGAAGTAGCATGACTGCTTGGCAAATCGAACAGTCGCCTGTTTGTCTTGCTCGTGCATATGGTAACTTTCCAGTCTGGAGAACAGTTATTACGGCCATTGTGAACTACGTATGCAATGCAGTTTGCCTATTTTTACTGTTCATCTGAAAGTTAGTCAAAACTTTGTCAAAACTCCGTGGAGTTCCTTCTCCCAGACCGCTGCGCATTCAAGTGGATTATGTGTCAAACCACAGCGCGAAATTTCTATCCCGTGATCGACCAGTACAGTGCCAAGAAGTATCAGTATGGCAAGTGCCCGGAATTGTTAGTCTTATTAATAAACTAGCATTCATCTTCTTATTTTTATAAAATTATTTTTCTTTATTTGTGGCTCGGCGTGCTAAAGTTCACTTGTGCAGTACAGCTGCTCAGCTCACATAGCTTTTCGGAACATAATTTCCACGAAGACAATATCCACTTAGTCTAGAACAAAGTGCATTGCGTAACACACACACAGCTCATGAGTGCCCTGCTCAATTCTTGGCTGTATGTATATGCTGTGAAAAAAGGCCATGGCTTTCATGTTCTGGAAATTTGCTGAAGCAGTTGTTTCCCAGTTAAATGTTGGTTACAGTATGCATTGTAGGTACACCCGGCGACAAAATAAGCCGGGACATGAAATCTGAGAAAAAGCTGAATATATCCGCAGCCTCACAATGTAGCCTGGTATTTGCATTTTGGGCTTCGACTAGAATATGCTAACAATATTGTCGTATACAGTTTTACTTGCTACTGCTACAGGCTACGAAGATATTCAGCTTTTTCTCAGACTACATGTCCCGGCTTATTTTGTCGCCGGGTGTACTTTGTATGTTTGAGACTAATTTTATTTATCTTGCTTTTGTCCCTTGGAGGTTGTTGAATGTTTGAGATAATGGTTAATTGGGGCTTTCCATGTAAACATTTTGTCATTGCTGTTAAAATTTAAAGCAAATAAGTGAAACATTTTATGCTGCCTTTTGGGGGTTTTCAGTTCTCCTTGGCCCAGGAGTGAGTTTATCCCCATGTTTCATTTGTCTTGCCTGCATGCAGGTAGTGCAAAAATGAAGCCATAATTGCAGACACTGGGATATAGCTGGCACAAATGTGTTAAAATGCACTAGCCTCCCTGAAGGAAACCACAGTATAAATTGTTCCTTAAGCATAATGATCATGATAAACAAAAGCAGGCTAGAATACCTGGGCTCTTGTTCTTGCAATGTACAAATAGTTCTAATTGTCAAGGTTTCTTTCTTTTCTTTTCATTTGCAGTCAATCCATCACAAACAACAAAATAGCTGCAGCATCATCTGACAACAGCATTTACCTGTATGATGAGTACCTCATGCAGAAGGGCATTCTGCAAGGTGCGTATTTGTGTGTGCTTGTTTTGCTGTATTTCATTGCATGTGACATTGTGGAGTAATACTGCAATGTTTATAAATTAATACGCAGTGTATTATAGCTATATTGTTAAGTGACCAGAGAGTTTTTTTACTCTGGTCATACAAGTAGTGGTTTGTGTTGTGTGTTAAAGAAGTAATCGGAACATGCATTTTGGTTTCTCGCGTCTGACATGTGAAATCAGCTAGACATTCCATGCACTATACTTTCTGCCATGTTTGAGGCATCCAGACTTGTCTCAATGAAAATATGGCTGAAACAGAAGTGGGCTTGGTAGATAGCAAGGTGTATATAATTATTCCGAATATGTGCTGCAGCTATGTCAAAATCATTTGAAGCATGCAGAAGCAGCAGTGTGTTCATTTGGGTTCCTGCTCTTGATGACCACATTTGCTGCTTTTCAGCTGTGAAAAACATATGCAATACAGAAAGCAGGGTGAAGAGGTACGATATTGCAGGACCAAGAAAATAAGTGAGGTACTAAACTTCAAATTTTAAGATGGATAAAAAGGGGGAGATAAGTATCAAAAATTGGATATTTAACCACCTGAGTGTATGCCAATGGTGCTAAAGTACAAAAGAAAACAATATAAATTTTGATTGTTCTCATATAACATTTAAAGTCTGTGACGAGTATGTGTTGCTTGCCACAAGTAATCTTGTTGCAGTTTCCACAGGCATTGCGATAGGAGGGGGGGGGGGGGGTTAACTTACTACCGTGGGTGTGAGGGCAGTTGAGGTGAACCTCTGAACAGTGTGCTGTAAATGGCATTGTGCTTGAGAATGCTGGTCTTTTGAATCACAGATGAGGGTGGAAATTCTCTACACAAAAAAATTTCATTACGAATTTTTACCCAAGAAAAATTATACTGAAAGTAGTATTTGTAAATATCACTCATGGAGAAGTCGGAACTATTCTGTTTGCTGTATGTTAAATGTAAAGCACTAACATCGTTTTTTTTTAACTGGAGAATGATACACAGAGTGTTTATCTGCATAAAATTGTAATCTAGAACCTTCTGGAAGGGGTGATTGTCACTCTGCTGGGTGGCTTTATTATACATTCCATGTGGCTGTTCAATGCTGTAAAAAAATGAACTTATGTGAAGTTATAACAGGCTTAACTCTGAGCTTTGGTTAAGTCCATGTTGTCTTTGCATGCATGTAGCCATGGTGGAGTATGGGTTTAGGGGTTTCACTTATAGATACTTCTTATAAAAGTTGGTCGTGCAGAATGGGATGCAAGCGAAGGTGCGCAGGACCGAGGCAGAGACTTCAAGGTGGTTTGAGGCTTTGTGGGTTTGTACTGAGGTAGTTCTGGACAAGGTGAATTCAAAAAACACTGGTGAATACTAGTGAAACTTAGTCTGCTGGCTTGTTTTTTTTTTTTTTTTTTAATAAGAGTTGCTCATGAAGTTGCACTGTTTTGTTTGTGCATTATTTCTAGCCTTTTTTGTTGCTACTTGATTCTTGTGAAGGACAAGTCTGGCAATTTTTTCAGGTGTGCAGTTCTCGGTGAGACTTCTCTTGTTCTCCTAGGCACTTTGGTCATAACTGCCAGAAGTCATTTTTAAGAGATGCATAGTTTTCTCACAATTAAATCCTGAAGATTGGCTTGCGGACTTTTGGTCCATGTCCTCAATGTGGGCAATTTCTGCTTGGCTGCCCTGTGGTTGTTGACATTGAGACAGGCATGCAGACAGTTTCAGGGGCACAAGTCGCCAAGTAGTTCGTTTGAGAAGTTGTAGCAAGGCCTGTATTTTGACTTGTGGTCAAGGTGGATGAGTGAAAAAGTGGTTGGGAGTATTGTGGACTGAACAAGCCACTCTGGGAGGACGCGATGACATTGTTGGCACCTCCTCACTACCAACAGTGCTTATTGCAAGAAGCGGAATAGGGTTGTCTAGCTTGTCACCTTGTTGCCAAATAAAAACACTTGCACATTTGTTAAATGGTGTTACTGCAAAAAGATTTACACTTTTGCAAAGTTGTAGATCTCCACTTGCCTTTGCCCTATAGGAACTCTCTCCCTGTCCTGATTTATGCAACTGGTTTCATGTAAACCAAGAGCCAAAAAACAAAAAAACAAAAACAACCATGCACGAGAACGAGCAAACAGGACTTCTGGACGTCATTCAGTTGTGTGTCCAGCAGTTGGCCTGATGTTTCCTTGTTTGTGCGGGCATCTTTGCTGTTGTTGTTTGTTTTACATGAACACAAACCTACTGGCCCAGTTTCAGGTTTGACATTTATTATTATTAAAAATAATTTTGTATTTATGGGAATTTGACACCTTTATGCCTGCTACCGGTGTATGCATGCCACAGGAAGAGGCAGCTACCTGAAATGTTTAATGCTGACATTGTAAAAATTGCCAAGTTGCCCTTCAGCTGCTAGTGTACTTTTACACTAGCGTGGAGACTTTTGAATATTAACCCCTTACCTACTGAGCTGGACTTCATGTGAATAGACAATGTACTAACAATGTTTGCTTCCAATAGTGTATGCATCATGTGCTGTGCCTGAAAAGTGCAGCAAAAATATATCCAATGTGCGTAGTTCTAGTCCGGGCAATAGGGAATGGCGTCATTTGAGCCGCTGTGCACTTGGACTTTGAAAAAAAAAAAAAAAAAAACTTAAGCGACTATTTGGTTCCCTTAAAGGGGGGCACTAAAATGAATTTGTTTTGCATGTATGCTGTAGACTGCATGCAGTAGGTCGCTAATGGTGCCGAGGCACTTGGGAGAGACCTCTAAAGATAGCGCTTAATGTGTGGGTGTCACTTCGTCGACTTCTACTTACAGCAACACTAGCTAGCTAACAATGAAGCCGAGGCAAGCTGAAGACGCCTCCTTATTGGCTTTTGATCTTACGTCAATGGGAATGAGGAAGTAGTATAAAAAAAGTTTCCAGCCTTTCAAGAAATGTTTGAGAAGGCACATAAGTGAAGTATGAACTTTAGTGTCTCTGACGCATTTACTGCAAACAGCAGTCTCAAAATCTAAAGTGTGCAGACTATGAGGGAGTCACTGGCCTATACATCTTGCAAGAAACTCCTGCCAAGAAACTACCTCAAAGTACTACTTGTGGCTACTTATGTAGAGAAAGTCAATGTTTTTGTCCTTTGCTTCATTATGTTTAAATACGAGAGACATTTTAAGATTGTTTCTGGCATTTATGTTAAAAGTAATGAAATTTGCTTACAGGCACTTTTATTGTATTAAAAGGTTAATAAGTGCATAACCAGTCTTGACAATGGTAAACATTGCTGTCTTACTGCTACCTGATAACATCTAGAAGCTAGAGTGGGTAAAGTTAATAGCAATATTTGCCCTTCATAAAATATTATTTTTCACTTGACTGGCCCATTGTTCTTGGATTCGTGTCCTTTAATGACCCAGCTTGGAATTCACTATTTTCTCTTTTAATATTTGATGCCTTTATGTGCTGACCTTAGTGCTTATAGTAGTTTTATAAACACTGCCTTGAACTACTACTAGTGTGCAAAAGCTGTACTAGCCCAATGTTGCATGACAGGTATGCAGCTAATAATATTAAAATTTGTGCCAAAGTTAGAGTTCTCATTTATGTCAGGGCAGCTGTTTATTTCCATGGTTTGTGTAGCAAATGTGTGCACTACTGCACTTGTACGAAGAAAGGGGTTTGGATTTGCTATTGTTGGTGGGATTTGCTGGTGTCAAATCAAACAAGTGCCCCATTTTGTGAAGATAATAGAGCACTGTAGGAGACTGCAGAGCAAGAGTTGGCATTCAAGGTGGGTTTGTGTAGAATGGCTGGAGGCTCGATTGAGCGCACGTGACTGTGCCTTTATCGAGTACACGTGACTAGAGTGGTTGCAAGGCATGTCATCTGTGGCTACCCGGAGCACTCACCCATTGATCCGTGGGGTACTGATCCACAGATAAGATGAAGGAGGTGACAGGGGTGCGCTTTAGCATCTCCAACCCGAACCTGGTGTACAACTCGTGCAGGGACGGCAGCGTCCGCGTCTGGGACCTCCGAAACATCCGACACCCAGTCTCCAAGTTTGTTGGTGAGAGATTGAATGCTATGTGTGTAGTGCTTGTGCTTGTAAGGGGACACCTCAGGAGTTGGCCTCCTCCTGTGGTGTTTCCTGATGTGTAGGCTGTGTATCAGTTTTGTGTAACCATGGAAGATATTTATTCTGACTGGGCCATTATTTGGTGCTGTCTATAGCATGGGCCCTGGAAACAAGCTGCACATAACAGTGCAAAAAACTGGTTTCAGAAAGGCAGCCATGTAGCTCATCTGCCTTTATTGCCTGTGTTATCTTTTGAGCATTACCCAAATTGCATTGGCCTTAAAGGGACACTAAAGGCAAGTATTAAGTCAGGCTAAAGTGGTAGATTAGTACTCCAAGGTGCTAAGCATCACATTTTTGGAGCAAAACTTCTGCAAGAGAAAGAATTGTCATCAACCCGAGAATTTCCCCTTTAACGAAAGATGTTAAAATAAAACAGGATTGGCACTGTCGCTGAGAATACGGTGCTCGCTCCCGTGACATATATGTATGCTGAATCAAACCAGACTGTAGCACCTGGTAGAGCGTGACCTCTGCGACCAAAGCCACAGCTTAAAGGGACCCTGAAACGATTTTGAAGATTTTGTACAAACGTACTGAGTCGTTAGATTAGGTCCTTCTGATCATTAATTGATGCATCTAAGCGCTCCACATAAAGCGGGTAATGTAGTATAAGCTTTTAAAAAGGTACATCGCTACCGATCGCAACGTGCCAATCGGTTCAGTTTTGTGACCAAGTGACGCGATTTGACCATAACACGTCAGTAGGGCGAGCTATCCGATTGGCTTCCCAGGGCGTTTCATCAATAATTTTTCCAACATTATGGTGAACAAATGTTGTTTGTAATAGTTTAGATGTTAATTTGTTTCTATAAAAAGAAAGTAACAGAAAGAGAGTGCACAAAGACATGTATCACTACACTAAAAGCACTTCCGGCCCACAGCAAGTGTCGTCTGCTTGTGTTAAAACGGGCTCCGTGTTGACGAGAGCTGCGCGGTCAGTGTTGGTCTTGTTCTTTCTTTTCGCGAGCACCATGGTTTGCCCTTGTTGCGTTGTGGTAGTTGTAGGCTGCAAACGTAGCGATCGGCGAGATGTCAAGCTGCGACATCATGCCCCGCTGCAAGGCAGCAGACGAGCGGAGTGGCTGCAGTGCATCGGACTGTCGGTATCCAAACGGCGTCAGTGTCTACGCGTTTGCGGCCGTCACTTCACGTCAAAGAATTGCCACAATAGAGTTTAGCGTGTCCGGTATTCAGGTAAACGCAAGCGCAAGTGTACTGGCCGTTTTACCACGTTTTACCACCTCCATGAATGGAGGTGCAAACGGGAACTGCTTGCATGGTGCAGCCACCTGGCGGCACAAAGCTCAACCAAACGCACAGCTAATATAGCAGTAACCAAGTTTTTTTCTACTTTGCTGCTGGCTCAAATTTTTGGCAGGAGTGTAATCTTGAACACGTTGTCTTTTTATATGTTTAAAATGTTTTACACTTGGTTAAAGGAAGATTAGCTCTGTATTTGGCTGGTTAAGCTCTGTGCCACCAGATGGCTGGACCGTGCATGCCGATGAGGCCGCTCACGTGCGTCTACGAAGCTCCTTCATCACAGCGGTATGGAGGGGCTTTAGTTTACGCCTCTGCCTATTTGTCGAAACACCCACCTCATCTGTAGTTACCGGACACGCTCGGCGCTGCGACAGAACGCACGCTGCTTGATCGCTCTCGCTGGGGATTGACGGCCAGGCGGCTAGCGGAGAGGTTGTAGAGCCTTCGCGCGCTGGCTCCAAGACAACTTGAAGTAGACAACACGTCACAACATGACGTAGAGCAAGCGAAGGCGGAGCTTAGCCTTGATCGCTCGGCGAATTAGTTGAAGAGGAAATGCATGGCTAGTGAGGAGGGTAACTTGTAACCGTCAGTAGCTCTCTTAATATGAGACGCTTCACTTAAATTGTGATGCGAATGTTATGCTGTAACTGTACCCTATGGGTCTACGAAATTTGTCCGAACCGTTTCAGGGACCCTTTAATGTTCTTGCATAAATCACTGTTCACCACAAGCATTGTGAAATTGTGCAGCTTCAGTTGCAATTTTCTCTGCAGCTAAGTCATCTCTTAGCATAAAACAAACATTGGAGTGTTTCTAGAAGGGATGTCTAACAAGCCAGATTGTTTTATTCTTTGCCTTTAGTGCCCCTCCTCCTCCTGAACTCTATATAATATAGAGGTGTGATTTGGCATGATGCCTGACATGACCTTGAAGCTCCTGGTGTAAAACAAATGTGTTGTGTGCACTGGCTTAGCACTTGATGAGTTATGCAGACTTGTTCCAGTTTGCCTCATTTAATTATCAAGCAAATGAAAAGTACGTAATCACATGTCACAAATGCATAGAATCACTGACTATCAATTCATGGTAAGAAGGACAATGTTTATTTTAGGCTCACTTTAATGATCATGGGCATTGCAGAAAGGAGTGGTCAGATGCAGTAACACCCAGCAAATATATATATATATATATATATATATATATATATATATATATATATATATATATATATGTTGTATGGTGGTCTTGAAGCCGATGGTGGCGATTGCAGCAGGGAAGTGCATTTTATTCACTGCAGATTCTTGAGACAAAAGTGTAATTGTACAAATTAGCTCAACAAGATAGAGCCTCTGCTCTGGTGGCTGCTCTTTGGCAGTGAAACAGTTGCTGGCTAGCTCATAGCCTTTTCTTGCTGCATGGTCCTGCTGTGGCATGCATCAGAACACTGTGCCTATGGTGCCAGCATTTATGGCATGGCATGATAAAATTATATAGTGATACCTTGGAAACTTCAGCAAATATTTCTGCTGCCAGAGCCTTGAGATTAAAAATATGCACCAGTGTACACAAGTGTCCTGTGACAGAAGGAAGTAAACTGATACTAATTTTTGTTAGTCATGCCCGATTCTGGATATTACTATTCGTAGTAAATCTGTTGGCTTAGTCACATTGGTAAAACATTGAGACAAAATTTGAAAGCATTTTTGCATGTGTGCTAATTGTCTATCAGCTACGTTTTTACTGGTTGCCTTCATTGCAACACTGAAACACAGCCTGCTTATTTTCTGTGTTGAAGAGTCCCATTTTTACAAGTGTACCACGTTTGATTACATTAGCATGTTTTTTTTGCCTAGCTGTGTGAAAGCTTCCCCCTATTTTTTTTCTTTTTTTTATGTTAGACTTGTACTACCGTATTTACTCGCATAATGAACGCACTTTTTTTCCCGAAAAATATGCGCAAAGTTGGGGCGTGCGTTCATTATGCGGTGTAAAATTTTTAGCGATTTTTTTTTTCGCAGCCACCTCTAAAGTCGCAGTTTCGCGTGAAATGCGAACCATGGAATGCTATAGCAAACGTGTAGACAGCTATACGAAGTAAGGATAGTAGTTTTATCGGCCGTATAAACTTGGAAAGTAATTTCACCAGCATGGTGTCAGGTGCACACAGACAAATATGAACCAATCACACTCGATGGCCGCGGACACTCACTGTCGAAACGCTGGTGTGCGGAAGCATGGCAGCAGCAGCAAGCGAAGTGACCTTCGTGCTGCGTATCACTGCAACGCAAACTGAGCGGCGATAACGCATCATGCACAAAGGTTAAGCCGCCGTTGCACCTAGACTCAGCAGCCCCCGACGCAGATCGATTTCAAGATAAGGCGCGTGCAGCCGCGCAATACGCAGTTGCTGCCCCCCCCCCCCCCCCCGGCACCATGCATGCGACGAAATATGGTGCATTTCCTCCCAGCTTTCCTCCCTCGAACACGGGAGATAGAGGCGTGATCGTCAGTGCAGACAGCAAAAATGCGCCTGCAGTGTCAATATGATTGCTATTGCAACAAAAGTAGGAGATGCAAGGTAACATTCGGCGTCCAATACAATCGTACCCGCCGGACGCCATATCGGACGCTGCATAATACTGTGTCTCCCCTACTTCACGGCAGCAAGTTCAGGGTGCGTTTATTACGCGGGAAAAAAAAAAGAAATCCAAATTTTGATGACTAAAGTTGGGGGTGCGTTCATTATGCGAGTGCGTTCATTATGTGAGTAAGTACGGTATATCAACAAACATTTAAGGGACTTTAAAGGAAAATGCTGAGTTGTCTGCACTAAAATAAAACCAGACCAGTTTTGTCGGAAGCTTAGGTTTTAATTAGCCAGAAAACATTGCGAGATTTTTGTGAAGTAGCAGGTTGTTCCGATGACTGGCCTCTAGTTAAATGTTGACTGCTTTAATAAATTATGGTTCATTTAAAAATGCATAATCAACCAAACAGCTCTCTAATCTTTTGCTGCGGCAAATTAGATACCTAATGAGAAGTGTTGCAGTGCTGCAACTTGGAGAATTTGGTCTGTTTGCCTACAAAGTGAAGCTTGCAGTCTACAAGAGATTTGCTTTTTATTCATTTTTTTTTTCTGAAAGCCAGCTAGAGGCATCTTTCGTAGACAGGATTATTTACTACACATACTTTTCAAGGAAATTACACACCAAGTTGAATTTGGTCTTGTGCGGAAAAGAGCTTAGCTAACGGGAGTAAGCAAACTTCTGCAGCCTGCCTGCATCATGCTGAAAATTTTGAGATTTGTACACGGGGGGGGGACAGCCGGCAGTGAGAAATACTTCGGCCAGGCCAAATTCTGTATTGATAGATAGAGCACGGGTTAAAAGATTGCACAATTGTGCAGTTAACCTGTATGATAAGGTGCACATTGGCTATTTTCTTTGCTTGAAAACTTGTGTTCATTTGCATCTTCTTGTACAAACAAGGTGCTCTTTTGATGGCTTTAATTAAATAAATCTCTAGCATGCTTTGGCCGCCTCATGCTCTTCCTCCTCTTGAAAAATGTGCACCTCTAGAATGCTGGTTTGTTGATGGGGGCATGTGCAGCCAACACAGAGGGGAAGGTGAAGCCGTTGTCATGCTTTGACTTCAACTGCAACGAGCAGTTTTTGTGTGCTGGCACGGACCTCTACGATGACAATTCATACCTACTTTTCTGGTAAGTCCTTCACTCAACCATTCTTGCAGTTTGCATGTTTTTGAAAGCTGTTAACTACTGACTGCTAGGGTGCAATGATCTCAGCCAGACTGAACTGAAGTATGTTAGCTGTAGCTCATTCATTATCTATTGAAATGTATTAGTGATAATTTGATGATACACTGGGATACCTGAAAGTACAAACTTGTATGCCTATACAGCACTTGCCTCCTCTGCTCTTTCTTCTTGCTGTTGCGCATGGAATGTAATGGACACAAGAGCCAACTTGAGTGTTACGCATAATAACATGATGTTACGCATTTGGCCTTCACTTTGCTTTATCCATGTGCCTTAATTTCTTGCAAGTTCACAGCTTTGCTCGTGCATTCATTACCGTTGTCTTCCTCTAAACAGTTGGGCACTAAGCAACACATTGCTTATCAATGCCGGCACAAACTGATGATGCTGACAGCACAACAGTTTGGCACGGCTCATCAACATAACAAATGCTCATTGCCCTTTCATTTGCTGTCAAATCTAGCATCATTACCACCGTTCGCAGGCAGTGCATAATGCTGCTGCACTCTGTGCCTCTTCTCAATAATGCAACTGTGCGATCCATGTACTGTAAGACTGGTTGAACACTTTCTCACTACAAATGAATATGTTCCAATTCAGTGCACTGAATATCTGGCCTGCTTGTATTAGTAGATTGGTTCTAGACTGGGGGCATCGAGGTGCCCTCCCATGCCTCGTCCTACAGCTTGCGTTTTGTGCTTAGCTTGATCTCTGGGAACCGCCGCCGTAACAGCAACATAGTGGACACGGCTAGCGCGCTGGAGCTAATTTCCCGCGCAAACTATGCTTCTCCCTCCCGGGTTTGAGTTGCCGCGCGAGCGAACATCACCGGGACATGCCCCGATTGGCCTCCCGTGTAGCAGCCCCTGGGCACCCTTTCCACTCGAGCTCTCTTCCAATGAGCGCTTCCTCGCCGCAGCAGATGCTCATAGGCCCACAACGAGTTGGTTACATGGGACCTTTGCTCTTGCCACTCCTTGTTCTCGCGCTTGGTGGACCGCTGCCCGGTTAGCCCTAGCGCAGCAGGCGCACATACTCGATCAGTCTTGTGGTGAGCCTTTGCCTGTAAGTGTTATGGCTGTTGAATTGTGCTGTATCTTAGGTGAATTAACCTGTGTCTGTTAACGAATTGATTCCGAAGCCTTCTCTGCGCCGTGTCGGAAAGTTGATGAACCCTGCTGTAGCGCCTTTGTACATTGCGGAGTGGAGGAGTGTCGTGCCCTTTCCTGACCATCGCTCGTAGGGTGAGCCTCGTGCTAACCCATCTCCACAAGACATAACTGCTCAATTGATTTGCTTAAAAGTAGAACTTGGACCTCCTCTATGCTGGATTCAAGAGCAAATCAGTTAGTTTTCCAAAAGCCCATACAACACAGCGCTATGTTTCTCCTCGTGTTACTGAAGCAGTGCAATAACACTGTGCTTCAGTCATGCCAGTCTTAGCATGGCAGCATGACTTTTTAATCTGAACCTTATGCTAATAATAGTAATTTACCCTAGGCTTCATATGATTGCCTTTCTTGTTTTGACTGGAATGGTGAGGATGCACACAATGTAATGTAATATTCAGAAATACTGACTACTCTCTGGTGCGCAACAGCACTGTCTTATCAGTTTACTACAGCCCTCATATCTGCAAAGCTGCATTTTAGCATACCCTTCTCATTAGTGTAGCAGCTGGTGGCATTCTGCTGCTGTTTGAGATGTTACTGCTTTTGTATCAAGTGCCGCATAAAAGTATGGAAAAATGTGCAAGCAGGCTGCATTTGAGAAACATTCTTAATGAAACTTGTCTTAAATGTATTTAAAAGGTTCCTACTCAGTACTTATAATTTGAGAGATTTGTCTGGCAATCAAAAACCAACATAGAGGTTGTGGAGGCTGTGTATCATCATAAGGATTGTTCCATTTCTCCTTATTTGGCTATGTTCACAAAACAGTTTCTGGTGTTATTACTTTTTGGTTGACTATCTTGCTGAAAGATGAGCATAAGGCACTCGGGGAACTCGGGGAGAGAAGGTGATACAATACCCTGCATTTAGATAAAGATGACAGCAGAGGACACTACCTAACCTTACTGTGATGCAAGATTTCTCAATTACAGAATTGAGAAACCTAGCATCACAGTCAGATTAGGTAGTGTCAGTTTATTGTATGTTTAAAGGGACACTAAATGGGAAATATTGAGCTGTATTAATGAATAACTCCTCTACAATGCCAAAAAAGTCACTGTTTCACTGGACGAAACATTGATAGTGATAACAAAGTTAAAAAAAAAAACACGACTAAGTTTCATAGTTTTATAGGCAGTAGAAATTGCAGAGAACATTCACTAACTAAACAAGCATGGTGTCACGTGCATCGACAGAAAACTTGGAAAAGATCTCACTTAATGACCGCAAGCACTTGCTGATGAGCGGCAGCAACAGAAATTTTGCAAAGTGAACGTTTCATGCTGCCGCTTGCTTCACCATTTCAGCTGTGCCACATCTCCAAAGCTTGGATTACGCGTCATGCAAAACTAGGCACGTGGGAAGACAGCGCACATAAAGCCGCCAGCCATCTCGGCTCGCCCTTGTATGCTTGTCCTTTGTCTTGCACCCATCACAGATGACCTCTAACATACAGTGCACAGGCAGCCATGTGCAGCCACGGCCGGGCTGGAGGGATAGATGTGCGCTCTCGTTCTCTAGCGTGCGTTTTATTGCGTGACCTCCAACATTTGGCCACTCTGGAAGATGGCACGCATCAAGCCACCCTTTTACTCGGCTTGCCCTCGCATGCTTGCCCTCACACCAACATATGGTGCGCTGGCTGCTCATTCTCCTTGCACTTGGACTTTATTCAGGATACCACGGTGACAGAGAAAATGCGCCTGGAGTGTTCATATATTTACTGTCACAATAAACAGCCACTCTTACCGTGAGAAAAGCCCGCTGGGGTGGCTCAGTCAGCTAAGGCGTTGCGCTGCTGAGCACGAGGTCGCGGGATCGAATCCCGGCCGTGGCGGCCGCATTTCGATGGAGGCGAAATGCAAAAACGCCCGTGTGCTTGCATTGTAGTGCACGTTAAAGAACCCCAGGTGGTCAAAATTAATCCGGAGCCCTCCACTACGGCGTGCCTCATAATCAGAACTGGTTTCGGCACGTAAAACCCCAGAAAGAAGAACCATGAGAAAAGGCCTAGTAAGCCAGAAAAGATGTAACAGTGAAAGGCGGGTGGCAAGGCTGCCTCGAAGTTCAAGCACCGAGACCCTATTTAATTTATGGTTAAGGATGGACTACATTGTATTCTGAAGAAGCCAAACATTTAACTTGGCAAGTTTCAAGAACATTTACTCCGTTACAATGACTCAAGTACAGAGGAGAAAAAAAAGGGTGATGTCGCATTGATGTATTGCAGGGGTGGAAGTGCTGCGCCAATCCACCTTTCTTGCACCATCCTGCTCCAAAACGCATTATTGCGCCTAAATTGCTTTGTAGTGCCTCTATGTCCGACATGCCCGATAATTTGGATGGTTTCGCAGCACTGCCACGTACCCCATAGAGTCAATGTATAAAAATGTTTAAAAATTTGGCTGCAGGAACCCCTCGCTGTCCGATTTTCCGGACTTTGTGCCGTGACCGCATGTCCGAAACGGCATTAATAAAAGCCACCACCGTTGCCATTTCGATTATTTGGCCGCCTCAAACCAGCGCTCTCGCACGCAGATCCGCTGGCAGCCGTAGCCACCACCACTGCGGCAATGCTAGGCCTAGCTGCTTCGACGTTTGCTATTACTGTAAAAACCGGACTATAGGTCGAACCGGAATATAGGCCGACCCCCCAACTAACCAATTCTAAAAATGAAAACAAAAAAATCTTTTTCTTTGGCAAAAGTACCGAAAGACACCCTTAACTTTAAACAAATGTGACTCAGCCGGTTGCACAATGGTGACAATATTTATTTAAATGCTGCTCCGTGCCGTGATAAGGTGCTGACAAACACGTGGGTCGATGGTCGCATGATACGAAGCCCATGGCAACCTGGCGGCTTCCGCGTACTCAATCGCCCTTTTCTTGAAGGCGACGGTGCATTGCCGTCGGCATCCGCTCATTTTGAAACAAAATGTGAAAAAGCAGCCTGAATGCTATGGCGAAGGCGGCTGTTTACTTCATCTGCCCTTTGTTGCAAGACTTCCATAGTTTTTCCGCCAATGTCCAGTATATAAGACGAGGGTCAACTTTTCGCAATGGTTTTTTGAAAAAAAAGTTCGACCTATATTCCGGTTTTTACGGTAAGCTTCTTGCCCTTTGGTGCCATGTTTTTCATTGAAATAATTCGCCGCTGTCAGCAATGGTACTGAGACTCCGCTTTTGTAATCCTTGCGATTGGCTTCGAAGCTCGGAAAGCACAACGCGTTGCATAATGCGGGTTCCCGAAAGTCGGCTTCGCCTCAATACATCATTGTTATGTGGTGAAGCATTCGCAAAGTATTGCGGTGAAGCATAACAAGAGTGGAAAGGGGCAGTTGTCGCGGGGCACAGTATATATTCCTGAATTACATTTGCACCCACCATCTCCTGTCACAATACGTGCACCAATATGCCTCATAAGTGTACTGGCAGGTCTTCAGAGCTTTTTCAGACGTGCTTGTGGCAATTTGAACCCTTAGCGGCATTAAAAGGCATGCATCCATTGTTTCGGACTGCCCGATTTCGTGGCCTCTAGGGAGTTTGAAAAATCTTTTTTGTTGTGATGTTGATGTTTTAATGTGGGTGCAGTTTTGTGCCACAATGATTGTGGGACTCAGTAGCCAGTCGTGCTTGCCCATATCTTATGTTTGCATTTTAATTGACTACTTATAGTGCCTTGTACCTGAAAGTACAATTTTCAACTTGCTATATTTCTGCAGGTAATCAGATGCGTTATATTTCACTCAGAGACGTATTAGTCTTGTTTAGAGAATACATTTTAAGTAAGACTTGTTCTTTAGACTGACACATAGCTGACATATAAAGTATGACAGACAAAGCACTGTGGACATAGTGCTAGTGTTGTGTGGCAGTGTTCTTTTTTTTTTTTTTCAGTTATTTGTTGATGTGTAACAAAGTAGCTTTACATCCCATGTGATTTACTTGTGCTATTTTAAGAGCTGCTTTGTACTTGTTCCTTTATGCTCAAGTGCAAGTACTGGTTTTTGCTATGTATTTCATGCATCTTATGCTCATAAATTTTATTGCTATTGTGTTGTGCTTTCATCCTGATTGTTACTGGAACTTGTACAACCGTTATAGTTCCCTACAGTTGCAGATTGATCAGATTTTTTTAAAGTTCCTTGGCAAGAAGAGCATAGAATGTTCCACAAAAATTTCACCTTGGTACATGAAGTTTTCTCTCCTAGCATTTGTATTTGTTGAAAGCAAAAGTTTGCTAATTTAAATGTTCTTAGGATGGTGACCCGCTCCAAAACTCACTTTCTCTGCTGCAAAACTACAAATTCGTTGCTTCGATGCTGCTCCAAAACAGTATCAGGGATGGAAGTGCTGCTCCACACTGCTCCAAAAGAGAAATGCTGCTCCAAACTGTCATTTTTGTTAGTAACTGCTCCGAAATGGCGCTGGGAAATTCGATGTCGTACTGATTACCAACTGCTGCTGTGCCAACTGGGACATGTAACTGATTACTTTTACATTGTGATGCACAGCTTTATCACCTTTGATCTCATTTCTGCCACAAGAACTGGCATTTTAAACGTATAACTCATTTAGCTGGACTTTTGAACTTGACATGCAGACTGTTTTGGTGAAATCTGAAAGTGACTGACATTACTTCGATCTAATACCGATTATCAACTGCTGCTTTGGCAACAGTTCTATGTGATTGTGGTTACTTTTAAAATGTGGTGCTCAGCTTTACCAGTTTGATCTCATTTCTGCCTCAAGTAGTGGTATTTTAAATATTTAGCCCATTTTACTGCACATTCGATAACCATCCATCTTCTTAATTGTTTGTTTCTTGCAATTTGCATTGATTATTGTATGTGTAATATGTTTCATAATACGTATTATATTATGAGACACTTTGGTGATGCTTTGGTGACTCCAGGAGTCGTGTGGTATATTTTCCCATCTGCTCTGAAAACACCAATAGCTGCTCCAGACTACAGACTAGCATTTTTTCTTCACCAAAAACACTTATGGCTGCTCCAAAGTGTCATTTTTTTCTGCTCCTAAATCTGCTCCAAAAAGTAAAATGTCGCTTCCATCACTGCAGTATATTTGCTGCTCCAAAGCTGTTCCAAAACTGTCAAGTTGCTGCTCCCAGCACTGCTACAAAACTACTGCTACAGGCTTCCACCCCTGTGTACTGGCGCTGGGGTGTCAGAGCGAAATTAAAAAAATAGGATTTGACCTCTATTTCCTCTTAAAGGGAAACTGAACAGGTTTTAGATTTCTGAAAAGTGACGTTTTTCTGAAGCGCAGACACTTGAAATCCCTGGTACGAAGTTTTGTATTTCCATCATACAAGTAGCGGCGGTGTAACTAAGAATTAAAATCGCAGCTATGCTCCGCCCACCGCGGCTCACAGAGTCAGCCCGCGGAGGCGGCGGAAGGGGAAAGCTAGCAGAAATGACGTCAATATAGGGGTCCCAGGCACCCGCGCGGAAAGCGTGTTTAGGTTTTGCGCGTCAGTCGGGTTGTATCCGTGGCCTTTATCACAAATGATCAAGATCTCCACCCTGCGTTTCCGGCTAACGCTTCAAAGGACTGTTACCGCAAGGAGAACTCCGTCTAAGAAGCATACAGTGTCACCATGCCGTCCTTTTGCGCTGCTTACGGCTGTACGACGAACGGCGGCCGAGACGACGTCATCTTTCACAATTTCCCACGGCAGAAAAAACAAGCTGCTCAGTGGATCGCAGCGGTGAAACGAATTAATTTCAAACCTTCAAGAGCCACTCTTCTCTGTTCAAAACATTTTTGGGACAGTGATTACCATCAGAGTTTATCGCTGATGCGTGCAATGGGAATTCCGGTGAAATCTGCTCGACTAAGACCAGGCGTGGTGTCATCCATCTTCGCTCATAAACGAAATGAATCGCCGTCACCGAGAGCAGCCTTCTGTGATACACTTAGTTTTTTTCTGTCTTGCAGGAATTTCGTTTCCTTCCTGGCAGCACAAACATTCTTCTATTTCCATTGCACTGCAGTGCATGCAGGAACACCTGTCGCAACAGAAATATACGTCACGTAGAAAAGACACCTAAAATAAAGTTTCAGTCGGATACCTAAGTGCCCATATGCCTGAGTGCTTGCATCACTTGCTTTAAGGAAAGCGGCAGATTGTTCAAAAGCGTGAAACGATAGGAGTAGGCTTTTACCTCTGATTGTTTCAACACAACCGGGAATCGAGGGCTAAAAAGCATAAAATAGAGCTACAGTAAACCGCAGAGATAGGCATAACAACGTGCAGTGGCAAACTTTTTTGTTTTTCGTCAAATTCCCGCACGACATTGCAAGCAGCCCAAGCACGCCGTCGCGGCGTCGAACGCTGCTTCTAGCACCGTGGGTCACAAAACAGCAGAGCTATACTGCAAAAATAAGAAAAATTCACTTCTGTGCGGCGTATATTTGTCTGGCACGTCTCCACCTTGTATTGTTATCTTAGTAACTTGGTAACTGCAAAATGCACTGTGCTGACAGTGCATCTCCGCATTCGCTGCAAGATAGAATACAGCAATGATTGCACGCATTGTTTGTTGCGGTCACAGCACAGCAGAATGCATCTATGGAAGTAATATCTACACTGAATTAAATTATATTGCAAATACAATAATTTCCATGCGATGTGTACCTTCAGGGCAATTCGGCAGTCGCACTTTATTACTTGCAAACCAGCAACAGTAGAATGCACTGTGTACAAAACGAGTATCTCTTTCTGTATTCTGTTATAAGGACGCCCGGTATGAAATAATACTATCGCACTCTGACTGCTAAGGCAATGTCGAACGCTGCTTCTAGCACCGTGGGTCACAAAACAGCACAGCTATACTGCAAAAATAAGAAAAATTCACTTCCCTGCGGCGTATATTTGTCTGGCACAAATGCCGCAATGGCAAATGTCGCAATTAGGTCCTCGGATCCGGCGGGCTCCGGCCATTCCAACTTCCGCGCTAGCGATCGCGCTCGTGCTTGGCGTAGGTGTTTCTCGTTGTCGGGCCACTGGTTCAAACGCGTATGGTGTCACGCCAATCACCCCTAAGTGATCAAAATTATCCATAACAGCAACTGAACTGTGCGAAATCGTCTGGAAGGAAGTCGCAGTACCTGGTGAGAAGCTGTCACGTTGCGGCGCGGGCTCTCATGGACCCATGGATTGACGTCGCGGTGCGCTCCACCAATCATCGATGCGAGCCGGATGCGCCGCGCACCGCCCAGTCGCAGCTCGGAGTTTTTTTGCTAATAACGCGTTTTTGGCTGCGCCATGTCAAATTGCTTGTCGATTTTCGTGTTCAGGGTGTTCAAAAGTATCAAATGGTGCTTATAACTCGATTTTTTTGGAAACCTGTTCAGTTTCCCTTTAATAAACAACCATTTACCACGAAATTAACAAGAATAATGTTTTGAACAAATACTTATATAAGTCTCAACTTATTTAATATCTCTTTGGTGTTAGCAGAGGGTGATACATGAGGATACAAGTGAATTTTGCCAAAAATAAAATTTAGTACTCTGAAACTCTACTTTGCTTACTCCTGAACTGCTCCGAAATAAACTAAGGTTGTGAATGCTAATTATTTATTAAAACCAAATCGAATAAGAATGAAATAGTCATATTAATACATTAGTGTTTAGTGCCTACTTGGTTAGGATATATCCAACAGTGTTATTTTACAGCCTTATGGAGGTCTGCTAATCCTATGATAATAATGATTGGTGTGACAAACCATAATCATCGCCAGCCGATTGCTTTCATGTGGGGATTGATGAAAATTTCTCTGAATGGACTGAGTAATGTAATGGTGATCCATGTTAAATAATTTTTTCTTGCTTATTTAAAAATTTCAAAATTGTATAATTCAGATATCCTTCCCAGTCCCATAAGTTCGAACAGGCTTTTACTTTATCGTATATAGGATCAATAAATGTATTTTACTGCTAGGAATCTTTAGACCAAATGCTGTGATACATTTACATGTTTTTCTTATTCTTTCCTACGAAGCATTGAAAAGCAGATCAGGCTACAGATACCTTTTATGCATATTATTGCTGAAAAAGTGCCTGGTTACAGCATTTATAACTGTAAAATCTCAAAATTTATTTGAACAGGTTCACACATTTTGTGTTTCTGAAAAAGAAGAGCTTGGCCTTATCTACTGAGAGCAATTTTCTGCATTTTCAGTGCATTTAAGCAAATGGGCAGTTGTACGCTTGTGTGTGAATGCTGGGCAACATAGCAAAGACTTCATGCTTGTTGGTCCACCTCCTGCTGCCATTCATTTTTCATATACAATGCTCCTTTGTTTGCATGTGAAAATAAATTGTGCCCTTTTATGAAATCTCAACAAAACTAACACTTTTGTTCATGCTTGATTTTTCTTTTTGTGCTTCATTTTCTATGGTGGTTTATCATTGAACAGCCGTGTAAATATGTGGCATTGTTCATTTTCAGGGATTTCAGGAGCAACAAAATCCTTGGTGGCTACTGGGACTCTCATAATGATGACATCACTCAGGTAGGAGGATATTTATTCTGTGTGGCTTATTTATTGTATAGAGTGTAATTGAATGTTTTAAGATCTTTATTTGTAACCATATTGGTAACTAAGCGTAAAGTAATCTTTGTAACTTGACAGCTGGAAGGATTACAATGGATGTGTTTGCCCTAGAAGGAGCAGGCCTGTTTGTCAAAAATGCTGTGAAAGTTTCACAGGCCTGTGACTCTGTCTTAAAAAATGATAGTACTAATACCTGCAGTTTGCAAACCACAATGCAGGTTCAGAACTGGCTTCAAATAGTCGCCATTCCAGTCCAAGGTGTTACAGTAGCGTATAGTCTGGTTCCAGGAAACTGTCATGTGCAGAAAGTTCAATTCCGGCAGTGCTGCTGCCTGACTAATGGTACATTTGGCTGGTTCCTACTGCGCGCTCACTCCATTTGCAATGATGTAGAGCCCGCTCTACATCGGAACCAAATAAACCATACCTAAGCTGAGCGTGGAACTGCTTGCCAGAGCAATCTGAGGGTGGAATAATAAATACGTTGGCGCTGATAGCTCCTGCCCGCAACTGCTATGGCAGGTGCCATGCGAACAACGAACGCTACAGAAGTCATGTGACCAGAACTCTATCGCTCTCAGTCAAAATCCCAAGTCGACAGTGAAAGCGCTCTAAAGGAGCAAGCCAAATGTGTTCAGAGCGCTCGATTTCGACCAGTCAAGTGCAATGTGCACCGCCAGAGCGCTCAAAAACGACCGGCCAAATGTGCAGTAGAACATCGTTCATAAGTTCTGAAAAACAAAAAAATGCGACAAACACCTTCTAACTGGGAAAACATACAATCCGAAGTAACTATAAAATTCGACAGAGTCAATGACATCTACGTAATGCGAAGTGTTGCGTGAATCGTTGCGGCACAAGGTGCTGACGCGCGTCGAACCGGTGGGGCTTCGGTGGCCCAAGACACGTCTTGTTTCCCTGTTGCGTAGTGTTTTAAGACGGTGACGGCAAACTGATATGAAACCCAGCTGGTGGGTGACCCCGGATGCTGCCGAAGCGAAATGTGACGCTCGCAACGTGCTGCCTGCAGCAGGGAATGGCAGCACGTTTGGGGTTACCACCTACTAAAAGTGTGCAGTATGTTTCCAATGGCACTATGCTCCACGCGCTGTAAAACAGATAGGTGAAGATGCTTGTCACAATAGGGTTTGTAGGCTATAGCTGTGAATGAATGTTGCGTGTGACGGCCCGGGAGGAGGTTTGCTGGTACTGGAATAAGAAACTGAGTGCGCGCCGGCGTTTTCACGTGAGACAACCGGGCGAGTGTTGCAGCGGGCAGCACTGTTCTTGATCACGTGCACGTCACGCATTTTCTTGTTTACATGGGATCTAGTAGCTGGGAAACGTATCATACGATCGCAGTTAGGTGATGTACTGAACGTTTGTGCCGAAATATTGTGCTTTTTTAAATATATATAGACCGGTAAAAAACTCTTTTGGGTCATTTTTTGTGTTCTTCATTATGAGCATTGGTGCCGGGAAATTGTACGCAACGGTATCGTATCAACGAGGTTATACTGTACCATCAGATGAAAGTACAGGGAGGAGGCACTGATGCACAGTAATATAACAAAACAGTAGAGTTTATCTATGTGAGGCTTCGTGGTATGAAATCATTGAAGTTGCTTAGAGCAAGAGCCTGCACCTTTTAGTTCTAAAATTCAGCTTATTTCAAAGCTAAGTATTTATCGGGCCTTTCTGATGAATGCAGTATTGTTCTGCAATGACGGTTCTTTTTTTTTTTTTTAAATCCTGAAAGACAAGTAACAGCTCTCGTAATGTAAGTGCAGCGTTGGTGTGGCAAGTGCGCCAGGCATAAACTAAATGTTAATGGCTGCATGTACGGTAGTTTTCGTGGGGCATTTCTCGTCTATGTCGTTAAACGTAATGCATTGCTGGTTTTTAGCTTCATTATATCTGGCAGGCTAGCCGGTGAAAACGTAGCACTGTCTAGCTATGTGTATGTTGACACGTTAGGATGGAGGCCCTCTTATGGGCGGAAAATATGGATATGTAGGCATTCATGGGCACCTGCAGCATAGCGGCAGTAGGGCCCATTCAGAAAAAAAGCCGTGTGCAGGTTAGCAAACCACAGCTCATCTTTCCCGTGGGCGTCAGATCAAGTTCCATCCATCGAAGCCCAACTGCATGGCCTCATCCAGCATGGATGGCCTGGTGAACCTGTTTGACATCAGCCAGACTGACGAGGATGATGCACTGCAGACCACCCTTAACTGCAACTGCTCTATTGTAAGTGCACGCTACCTGCATGCTTATTCTGGGCAAAGCTTGAGTTTCATTGTTTTGATTCAAGAAGAGCCTTACGTATGCACTTAAGTGCCTAAAGAATAGCCGATAATGTAGTCCATTATTATTATTAGTCAGGGTTGACCATTTTCATTTTTTTCATTTCCCAAAAATTCTACCTGCTTTTTTCAGTGTTTATCACTTTCAGTTTCTTCTGGCAACCTTTGAACTATTTCTAGTAGGGTGACAGGCTGTAATGAGGCAAAATAAACAAGTGGGTGAGTTAGTATGGTGTAATCTTGTGCAGCGTAAAATAACAGATGATGAAGACAAACACAAGTGCTGAACTCTCAACTGAAGGTTTTATTTGCAAGGAGCAGTATATTTCATTGCAAAAATAACAGCAAGGAAAATAGGAACCTGTGATAATTAACATGCATGGGAACAGGCACTGAAATACCGTATTAATTCGATTCTAAGGCAAGGGTGCCGTTGGGGGACTCAAGAAAAAGGACTTCAGTATACACGCTATAGTATCGCCTTATGCATAAGGCGATTTAGAGTAGCCGACAGAATATACAGATTTGGCGGGGATTTCCCAAAATACCGAGTTATCTGAAGCCACTTGAATAATTCAGTCAGTGCGGGTTATATATGAATCTTGCCTTGAGGGTGTGACTTTACGGCATTGTTTGTCGTGAAGTCACTCCATAAAATAAAATTTGTGCTGCTGTGAACTCATACCTCAAGGTGAAATTCACTTATAACCTGCACATTGCCTACGGTGTTAAATTTTTAGAATTCTATGTGTGGGGTCATATGCTAAAAAATATGGTACTGCCTCGCTTTCCAAGGTTTATAAGTTGCTACAATTTGCTCTACTGTCTAAAATCTAGATTGCTGGAGATGTGGCGAAACAATAACTAAATCTATCTGCTGCCTTCGAGGCTAGGCTTGTGGGAAAAAAACATTGCCTTATATTCGAGTAAATACGATAAGCAGTGGGCTGTGGTACATGTTTGCATTTATTGTCACTATAAAATTGTAATAAAATTTTTAATTGGTGTATACGACGCACTTGAACTTGTCAGTGGGATGAAGCGCGCTATTATACACGCTTGTACACTCATCACGAAATACTGTACTTAACTATTTCAGGGCACTCAATTTCCGTGAATACCATTTTTATGAGCTGCAAATTCTAGCAGCAAGAAAGTTCTAACTACTCTCAGGCGCAGGAAACATCATTTATTGCACTTCACTCGAAGCCATAAAGGCCTTGTCCTTTGACGCGCTCTCAAAAAGTTCAGCCAACTTTGGCCGGTAGCATCGCTGAGTCACCGTCGTTGGCTTCTGAATCGCTGCTGGATTGTGTTTCATTGTTGCATTCGGGATCACACGCAATTAGGCCAGCTTTCCTGAAGCCTGCAGTTACGGTAGACACGGACACTGCGGCTCAGGCATCGTGGACCCACTTGGCCACCTCCCCAAACGAAGTGTGTCTCATGTACCCAGGTGAGGTGTGGCTGTGTTCACCGTCTGTCATCCATGACTCCCAGAGGGGTGGGAGAACAGACCACAGTTGACGGTGATATCCAGTGGCTGCTGCATCTTTGTCATTCCACTGGGAATTACCACAGGAGTGCAGTTTACATATGCCTAATTGTCCTGGTATATACAGACCTTTCCTGGTTTAAATCAAAAATCAAAGTTTTGAAACTTAAGTTGGCATACCGTAAAAACCGGATTATAGGTTGACCCTTGGTTTTGAGGTGAATAAAATGAAAAAGAAAATCTTCAGTGCAGCTTATCACAGAACATACATTATTCGACCAGTTTGCTCATTCGTTCTAGGGGACTAAAACCGCACGTGAACTGTCGGGATTCTCGTACGGGGGCGGCTGTTAGCCACTTATGACATCCCATAGCACATCATTGGTGATGTTCAAGGCATTTGTTATACAAGTCTAGGCACGTGCAACACTGTCATCTGTCAATGAGTGTCACGCACTGGACACCCGAGTCACACGGCAGCGATCGCTGCTGTGTGACCACTTATTTTAGTGGTCTAGCTCCCAACGATAGCAGTTTCAGGCTTTTTGCACAGTTCGCAGATTGCAGTGATTGGCAAAACCAGTCTTCTGTGTCGCTGCTTTGCCCCAATGGATAGCCATTCTTGATAGCGATGGTCGCAAATAAATTCAGTCGCAGGGTCTTCACGTTCAAGTAGTGGTCGCGTAACAAAGTTTTCAGTGAAATTCGACAGTTGCACTCACTGTGTTGCACTGTTTCATTCACTTTCTGTTTGCAGAAACCAAATAGTGCAGTACTGCCATGCTCTCGTCTGCTTCCACATATTCTAGCATGTTTTTGAATGCAGCAATAGCCGAGACCTGCTAATTTTGCACTTGACAGTAGTAACACACATTTGTGAAAATGGCAAGGGCAACGACAATGGTGGCACTTCCCCCCCTTCCCCAATTGTGCCAAAGATGAATGAGAGGGCACTTTTTCACTAACTTCATAGAAAAAAAAAGTCACAGTTTTGCCCGAAAGGTAAGTATCGATTGCGATAACAAATTAGTACACAGATATACGAAGTAAGGATAGTACAGTGGAACCTCGATTATACGTCCCCCGCTTATGCGACGACCTGTATTTTACGATGAATTGGTTTGGTCCCGGCAAAACCCTCATAGATATAATGCATTAAAAACCTCGATTATACGGCACAATTTCGCCGACCCCGCCTCGTACGCGTCTCCGTCGCTACCGTCCGAGAAAAAAAAAAAAAAACGGAAAAAAAAAGCCCTAAGCAGATGCAGGCTGGCGCGTGAACACACTGCAGCTAACTGATAACAGGTGTGCAGTACCGTATTCATCTGAATGTAACGTGACTGCGATTGTAACGGGAGGGGCGGCGACTTTCCATTCACGTGAAATAATAAAAATAAAACCGCGAATGTAATGCGAGATGAATGGAAAAAGAAATGCTACCTTTATTCAAGGAATCGCAATTCTGAAACTTGTCGGCTCACCCTCGCACGCTTTCACTCGTACATACAGCATACGTCGTGCGGCGACGATGTTATCACCCTTGGACTTTACACTGAACACCAGTGATGATGATGTCAACGGCAGAAATGTGCCTGGAGTGTCGACATATTTGCTATCACAATAAAAAGACCTATATTCCTGTTCTTACGTTACTTTTTTATTTTTAACGTTATTCCTATGGAGTTTGTGTAAATTAAACATATCGTGGGAGGTAATCTGCTGAAGCACTGTGTTGCAGATAAGGGTTCATTGATTATTAAGAGATAAAAACTCATTCATTATAATAAAAAGTGTATAGTGATCAGAAAAGAACGGCATGTAGGTTTGGGCTAGTTGGTGTTAATTCATTATTACTTTTTTTTATGTGTTGTATACCCCCCCTTCCCCAACACACACACACACAAAGAAATTTTAGATGATGAAAACTCAGCATGTTGGACAAATTCATCTACAGGAGTTCCACTCTGTCAAAGTACACGTTGCCACATTTCCGAACCCTTTAGGGGGGCTGTATTTTGCGATGATTTATTTTCCATTCTTCGTGATCCCGGTGCTAACAGTGCCACAGCCATGTCTGATACAGGGGTGAGTGGCGAAAACAATCTATAAAATGAAATATGATCTCAGGTTGCTAGTGCATACTTGCCAACTTTTTACAATTTTATTGTAAAATGCACAATTGTTAGAGTTTTAAGATTGGCATATTGACACCAATAATTTCAAATTGTGCATCTAGTTTAGGGCGAAACTAATTAAAAAAAAGTCAAATGCAGTCCCCGACCTATTTTTCAGAGCCTTATTTTTTGTGCCCTTTTAATTATTTAAACCTACCGGCAACAGTCAGTCTTTCGTAGAAGCAATGCATAACAGCAACCGAAATTTAGGCTGCTGTTTTGCTAATACTAGTTCGATCATGACAAATAAACCTCGTGATTATTCTCGTTTGTCTGTGGTGCAGATCATTCTTGCCGCGATTATAAAACAGTCTGTTCATGGCGTACCTAATAAACGAGTCTACAGTTCTTAAATAAGCAATCGTCTTGACTTAGTAAGACACCTTTTTAGTATTTTTAGCTTCTACTGTAGTGTTTACATTTTATACATCTGTTACACGGGCACTCAAAAGTCTTTTGAGCAAAGACTTCTCCCGAAAAACAGTTTCGCCCGCAGACACACAACAGGGAGCGATCTATTTCAGAAGCGGTCTTTTCTGGAAGAGGAGTTCGCCGATCTCCTTTACGGGCCGAAAAGGAGTAGCCTTGAAACCAGTGGGCACCAGCAATTATCATATATTAAAGAAAATAAGTGAATGCATAATTTTCTGTCGCCTAGGCTCATATAAAAATAATTTTATGTCTTGCAGAAGGTGTAGTAAACCCAGTAATGCTTATTTTCTTCTGTACTCTCGTAAGCAGGTCGAACGGGCTGGGGGTGTCACGTGATGACGCTCTTTAAACTACTACAATAAATCTTTATATTAACTTTTCTTATGTTAAATTTATTTGAAAAACATGTAAACAATAAGTTTTCACTTTATATTTCGAGATACATAAGTTTTTTCTGGCCGATATTGTTTCGAACGCTAGCGCCACGATTTCGGTAGTGTGTCCAGAAGGAAACACTAAAAGGAGATCGTCGGCACCGTGTGTCTGCTGCGCAACACCTCTTCATTCAAAAGTCTTTCAGCCTGGTAAAAGACCGCTTGCGTAAAAGAGTTTTTGCGTGCTTGTGTGACAAAGGTACTAATGTTAGGTTGTCCAGTAGTACTATATTCAAGCCCTTTTCCATTGACCTGTAATACTATTTATTTGGCACTCTTTTCTCTTGACTCTCCTTTGGGAGCGTTTGGTCCTTGTGCCACTAAAACATGTATGCCGTCATCATCATTGGAATTATTGCTCCACCAGGCTGCCCATCTGGTGGGCACATTGATAGATGTTTGAAAGGCACCCATTAATAAAGTAATATACCACGAAGTGCGAGCTTGACTGCTTGATCTGGGTCCATATAGCCCCTAAAAATTGCTCTAGGCCAGCTTTTTGAGAACAGTCCAGGAAAAACAAGCCAATGCTTTGGTAAAAAGGTGGATGAAATGACAGTTAATTTTGTAAAACAGTGAGTCAATTAAGAGGGACATGAAATAGATGGTTGCAGCATTTTAAGAAATTTTTTTTAACATAATAAACCTTTGTACCCTGCCGTGGTGAAGTAGTGAGCCATCATAGGTATATGGGATCTGCAAAACATATTCAAAATTAAAACTCACTTCGGCGGTCATTTAGGAAATTTTTTAATAAAAAAAAAACAACGAAAAACAGTGCAAATGGCAGTTACGTGCGTGTTTCATTTGTTTCTGTTCTTCACATTCGCTTTGCCTCTCAGAACAAGATGCAGTGGGTGAGGCACCGGACTGGTGAGGAGCTGATTTCTGTTATCACTACAGATGAAGTGGTTCAGATTTGGAGTCCTGATGAGGTAGGTTGGCTTCAATGGGGAACAAAAAAGTCTGTGTTGATATACTGTTGTGGAAACGCGTCCCAAATGGTCAATGCTGTACCCTCAAGAGGAAAAGTTTAGACCATGGCATCACTAATAAATTTAGATCTTATGGCGCAGCTATGCAATTACATCGGTAAAACATGCAGATGTGGGCTGTACCACATTACAGTCGAATCTCGTTAATTCGAACACGCTTAATTTGAACTTCCGGTTAATTCGAACTGACGCTGTGGTCCCGTCAAAGTTGTGTGTAAGCATTTGCGACGGTTAATTCGAAAGTAACCGCGCACCGACAATGCTCTCAGCAGCACGCCAAATCACGTGGCGGCGCCTAGCTCTGACCGGCATTGCTCCGACACCGCCATAAAGCAAAAGCTTAGGAGAGACCCCTCAACGCTGCGCGGAGAAATAAGAAATAAAGCGGCGAACATTTTCTCTCTCAAATGGCAAGGTCACCGTTTCTGCGTCGCGCCTGAACACGCGTGTACGTGTCGACGTCGGAGCCAACGCTGCGGCTGCGACGCAGAGGGAAGCAACGTGAAGGCCCAGTCAGGCCAACGCTGGCTTCAACGGCAGAAAACGAAACTTCGGGGAGCGGGCTAAGCTGGCGCCGGGCCGGAGGGAGCGGCGGCGGGTGCCCACGAGACAGTCGAAGATGAGGGAGCTACGAGGGAGTTGAGAGGGAGGGCTAGGGGAGCCGCTGAAGCGACGGGGTTGCCGAGGCCAAATGCGCTTCCCTGCCGCCCTCCTCCCTCTCCTTCGACGGCGCCGCCCGCTTCCTGAAGTTTCGTTCACTGCCCTTATCGGGATGCGAGAGAGAGATTGGGGTTGTGAAGATGAAGAGGCGATATCGGGATGGGAGCGTTAGTTAGCGTGGGCAGTTTCGTGGCCCTCGCTCGCTATGTGCTTGCTCGCCCCGATATTTCACGACTCGCACCGTTCGTACGTAGCGCTATGGTGCACAAATACGTAAAAAATAAGTCATTCTTTTAATTCAAACAAATTTTCCGGCGCCTTCGAGTTCGAATAATCGAGATTTGACTGTATTTCTGATTCCATGCTTTGACTGTGTTAACATTTTTTGTGTCTATACAGACCTTCATTCTCGATTACACTCAACCTTTATTACAGTAAAATCTCGGTAAACAATCGCGCCTGATTAGAGTTTCAGGATGATTCAGATTTGATGAAAGTCCCAGCCCAAGCCAATTATTTTACAATGCGTTAAATTTTGAACGTTGTGAACTGCCTTTCGTGCTGCGGTGTATGATACAAACAATCGGCCCCTGGCGGAGCTGGCAAGGAGGCACCTGCGCGCGCGCCGGTAGCGCCAGCCACTAGCTGTCATCGGGCCAATAAAGCGGCCGCACCGTGCGCTGTTTGCGTTCCAGCCAGTGTAACCACGTCACTCTGCCTTGACTCCACCCCTGCATAGACCCCTCCCTCCCCCTTCAATATATAGATAGTGCTTTGTGCAGTATTGTGCAACTTGTTGGTCATTATCAAACACTGTGCGACTTTATTGGGAGTCTGCAATCGCAGATGTGCCATGTCAGCAAGGGCCGTATTCTGAAACGTTCCACTTCGGCGATATTTTGCCTAGGCGACGCGTTCCATAAGTCAACCGGCTGCTTACCCGTGACGTCGGCATGCACTACAAACACGCACTCTCGAACGCTTCGCAAAACACACGAGAGAGCGTACCGTGCGAGTGCAGAGCGGCTCGGATTTGTTGTTTTTGAATGTATCGACCGCAGTACGACACAGGCGTGTTCGTTTATTTAATACATGTCGGGAGCACCCACTGACACCGTGACGTCAAAGTGACATACACCGGAACTACTAGGTGGTGCGACTTCTTATCCGGTTTTGCTCAACCACCCAATCAACGCGCGCCTGAAAGCAAAAAAAAGAAATTTCGCCCAAATGGAACGTTTCAGAATACGGCCCCAAGATTGGCGGCATTCGCTTCCATGGGTAGCCTTATCTCAGTACTCCACGCCTTCCGTCATCTATGTTGCCTGATGACCATTCGAAACTTTTCTACCTTTGCATTTGCTATATCGCATGATACAAAGTAGCTTCACCGCTGCAAAGAAAAGTAAACAGATTATTTCCTTGCGCACGTCATGTCCTTATCACCATCAGGCAGCAGCTGGGACGCAACAGCCAAAGAAACTACAAAATAAATAGCCAGATCTTAAAACGTTGTCCTTGGAACGGGCGAAGTGCGCAGCTCGCTGCTGCAGAAACAAGCGTGCCAGTGATTCAAATTCACGTTGGCCAATGGGAGCTCTTCCTGTGTGCCACGTGACTGCAGTAACGAATCGCAACACTAGCTTTCCCTTTTTGCAATCGCTTTTGTTGCTTTTATTTCTGCCAAAAAAAACACAGTGCTGTGGCCATCTGAATCTCCGGTATCTCATGTTGAAAGCGAATCGAAGATGGTGGCACTACATCTACGGAAAGCCGCGCTCATACGGTCAGCAGTGTGATAGCATCTCCCAAAAGCCTGATTTTCTTCTCGATATTTTCGACAAAATATAAAAAAACTGCAATTTTCTCAAATTCTGCATATTCCTTCCAAATATTTAGCCATGTGTAATGAAGCAGACGTGCCTTGTGTTTCCGATAGCAGCTCGGAGACCACGACGATGACCCGTGCTTGGGCTGTTCGTTGCTGCTAGGCTGCTGTTTATCTGCTGCTTCTCACCTTCAATTAAGCACCATCACATTTGGTGGAGGTGCTGTCACGTCATAGTGCCATCGACTGTTCTCGCGCGCAAGTGGCCCTTTTGCCACTATGTGACTCGACCTCAGTGTTCGCAGTCTTCGTTGATGCTGATACTGATCTACCTCCGGAGACGTCTGTGCTTGTGACCTTATGGTGGGCTGCCGGGCCAGACTCGACTGTGGCCATCTGACATGCTTGCTCACCGCAATGACTTATTTCTCCCGTTCGCTGTCCTCGCTGTTAGGTCTGAATCCGCTTTGAAACCCATCTGTAATGCGCACCGGTATCCTGTGACCGTACTGCGCAGTGAGACCTTAGGATTTGTGCAAGCTGTCACTTGTATTGAAGACCTTGACGTTCATGATGGCGCCACCCGATTACATCAAGACGCCATAACTTCCGTCTCAACACCGCCTTCAGCAGTTTTTGACAACGCCATCGCCGTAGACCAGAAGGGGACAACATGCTGCAGCGCGGCGTCATTCAGCCTTCTCAAAGCCCTTGGTGCACAAAAAAGATGGCACCATTTGGTTTTGTATTGATTATCGCCGCCTAAACAGGATTACGAGAAAAGACGTCTACCCACTGCCTTGGATCGACGATGCTCTTGACTGTCTGCAAGGTGCCGAATACTTCTCGTCTTTTAGATCTCCACTCTAGCCATTGGCAGGTTCCCATGGCTGAGGCTGACTGCCCAAAGACAGCTTTCATCACTTCTGATAGCCTGTACGAGTCTAACGTTACGCCTTTTGGGCTCTGCAATGCTCCCGCTACCTTCTAGCGCATGATTGATACCATCCTTCGCGGACACAAGTGGAAGACTTATTTATGTTACCTGGATGACATAGTTTTTTTTCTCACAGGATTTTTCGACACATCTTGCCCGTCTGCATGACATCCTCACCTGTCTCACTTTAGCTGGCCTACAGCTCAATCTCAAGGAGTGCCGTTTCACTGCCCGAAAATTAAATGTCTTGGGTCACGTCTCGAAAGACGGCATCTTTCCTGATCCCGACAAGCTTTGCACAGTTGCACTGTTTTCGAAGTCCACATCTATGAAGGCCCTGCGAAGTTTCAGAGCCCTGTGCTCTTATTTTCGTCGCTTCGTCCCGAACTTCGCCTTTATCATCGCACTCTTGACGAAGCTGCTTACCACAAGCAAAGGCATTTCCTCGTGGTCATCAGCATGAAATGAAGCCTTTGACAAGTTACGCGAGTTGCTGACTTCACCGCCGATTCTGCGCCGACAGAAGTTCACACCGACGCAAGTGGTGTCGGCTTTGGTGCGGTCTTGGCCCAACGGAAAGCCACAAATGAAGAATACGTCGTGGCTGATGTCAGCCGTACCCTTAAAAAAGCTGAGATGAATTACATAGTTGCAGAGAAGGAATGCTTGGCCATCATTTGGGCATTGGGCAAGTTTCGTCCTTATCTCTATGGCTGTCCTTTCAGCATCATCACTGACCATCATGCCCTTTGTTGGCTCTCCTCCTTGAAAGACCCGTTGGGTGCTTCGCCTGCAGGAATATGACGTTCGTGTCGTATACCGCTCTGGTCGAAAGCATTCCGATGCTGATGCGCTCTCCCGCTCGCCGATGACACCTGATGTGGCTTCTCTTTCCGTTCCGCCTCCGACTTAAGACCTGTCACTACTGACCGCTATTGACATGCCCTCCGATCAACGCAAGGACCTATCGCTTGCCCTGCTACTCAACTCCCTTGCCACTCCATCAGTTGTTGCTTCAATGCGGACACTACGCTGTCAAGCAGCCCACTTTGCCGTGCAAGACAACACCCTGTACTGCCGCAACTATATGCCTGACAGTCGGAAAAGGCTTCTTGATATCCTTCGTCACATGCGCTCTGATATGTGCGCATACTTCCATGCTGACCCTCAAAGAGCCCTCGTCGGCGTCCTGAAAACCTTCACAAGGCTGCGTAAACAATATTACTGGTGTGGAATGTATCGGTTTGTCCAGCAGTACGTTCAATCATGCACTGCCTGCCAACAAAGCACAACTCCCCCACTGCGCCCTACTGGTCCACTACAGCCGCTACCGTGTCCTGCTCAACCGTTTGGCCGTGCAGGCATCGACTTCAATGGCCTGCTCCCATACAGCGTATGTGAAAACCGCTGGATTATTTTTGGCATCTGTCACCTGACACACTACACCGAGACCGCTGATCTTTCCGCCGCAACTGCGCGCGACGTTATGATGTTCATTCTTCGCAACTTCGTCCTTTGCCCCGGTGCTCTTTGAGAACTACTCAGCGGTACGGGTCGTGTCTTCTTGTCAGAAGCGATACAATCCCTCCTTCACGAGTGCCAGATCATTCACCGGAAGTCGACCGCGTATCGCCCCCAAACGAACGGTCTTGCGGAGCGCTTCAACTGAACACTGGGCTACATGTTGAGGATGTATGTCTCGTCTGATCACACCAATCGGGACACCGTACACATGTTCGTTACTTTCGCTTATAACACAGCGACGCAAGCGACCACCGGTTTTTCACCTTTTTTTCTCTTGTATGGGCGTGAGCCTTCGTGTCCTCGGGATACTATCCTGCCCTACCGACCTGATGCCTCCGAGTGCACAACTATTTCAGAAGTTGCCCAATACGCTGAAGATTGCCGCCAACTGTCTCGTTCGTTTACCAGCGAGGATCAGGGGCGTCAGAAGACAAGACGTAGCAGTCATCAGGTCACGCTTACCTTCCCTGCTGGTTACCTTGTTTGGCTATGGATGCTGCTTCACATCCCTGGCCTCTCTTCTAAACTGCTTGCGTGGTACCACGCTCTGTACCGGATCATCGATGCCTCCTCCCCTGTGAACTATATCGTTGAGCCCGTCACACCATCGCCGGACCTTCATTGTCGAGGTCGCGAGACAGCGCATGTTAGCCGGCTGAAGCCTTATTTCGACCCCCTGATCTTGTCTGCTCCCTGAGTCGCCAGGATGGCTTCGTTTCACATGTAATAAATACAGGAAGGCCTTAGGATTGTGTAAAAAATTTTTCAAATCTGAAATTTTGAGTAAGTCTGCCATTTCATTGCTGTATCCCTCCTTAAGTTTGGTTTTATGTTTTCAGGTGATACAAATTTTATCATTGTCCCATGAGATTGTATTACCGAGATTCTACGGTATAACGAAGTTATGGGGAGGGGGGGGCGAAATTTCTTCATTAGTATATCCATTATTGCCCTCTACTGCAATATATGCCCAATGGGTTGCACAACTTAGTGAAAACCGTAGGTGGCTTTGAGGCTCGCCAAACTGCTGTGCGGCCATGTAAGCAATGATATTTTAAAGTGAAAAAAAATCTTTAACTGCATTTGTAACATTTTTTTAAAGGCTGCACATATGCAAAATATACCAAGCAGCTGCATATATCCGAAAATCGAATTATGCGACTGGGATGCTTACCTACGGTGTTCAAATGAAACGGACAAAATAGCATAAAAAAAATGCTGTAGAAAAAAGTACAGTTGCTGCGCGATTTTTCGGACGCCGTACGGTGTCTCGCTTCATTTTTCGAACTGACCCATGTGTGGGATGTCGAAAACATGACGGCCATGAACAACACAGTTGAACCCGAAACGCACATTGTTTCTCTGTTGCGTAGTGTTTAAAGACAGTGATGTGAAATAGAAGTGAAATCGAGCTAGTAGGTGCCCCCAAGGATATGATGCCTATGATGCCGCTTGAGCTAGACATGATGCTCACATCAAGCCTCCTGCAGGAGGGAATAGTGACACGTTTGAGTTATCGGCTATTAAAAAAGTGCAGTAAACTTCCAACGGTACTATGCCCCACACGCGTGAAACAGAAGATGCTTGTCCCATTAGGGTTGGCGGCGATAGCTGTGAATGCAGCGACGCGGGTTGAGATTTGCTGGTACTGGGGAATAGAAAAGTGAGTGTGCACCAGTGTTTTCATGTGAGCCGAGTGGGTATGAACTATATGAACCAGCAGAAACTAATGTACCGTATTTACTCGATTGTAACGCGAGGGGTGACTTTTCATTGCGTTCATCAAGAAAAATTAAAACCGCGAAAGTAACGCGACGGGTGACTTTTTGTTGCGTCGAGCAAAAAACAAAAAAGGAATGAAGACCGCTTCAGTAATGCGAGACGACCGGATATGAAAATGTCGCAGTTTCGCCCGACAGGCGAAGCATCATATGCGCTAGCAAATTAGTAGCTAGCTATACGGAGTAAGGATAGTAGTTTTATCGGCTGCATAAAGTTGGACACATTTGCTTACTAACTGAATTAACAAGCATGGTGTCAGCCCGCTCAAGCAAACATGAATAGATCACACTCGATGACCAATGAGAACCACTGTCAAAACGCTGGCGCGGCGACAGCAGCGAGCGAAGGTTCGTGCGGTCTATCGCTTCAACGGTAACTGAGCAGCGAAAGCACAACGCATACAAAGTTCAAAGTCGTGTGGAGATCGCTTTCAAGATACGGTGCGCGCGACAGGCTGCAGCTGCGCAATGTACAAGTACGCGGAATAGAAGCCGCAGCCCCTCTCTCCCGCGCTGCCTTCCTGCTTTCCTTTTGCGTGGGAGATTGAGTCGCCAGTTGCCCTTGCGCCCGGTCGCAAGATACGCATTTGGTGCTGCAGCTAAACGTTGCCTCCTCTGCTTCCCGCCCTCCCATTCTCCCACGGCCTTTCGTGCGATAGAGACTTGCTCTTCGCCATGCGTTCGCTCTCCGTGAAAATGTGCATCCCTTGCGCGCTTTCACTCGCGTATTTCACTTGTTGATTAGAATTGGTACATCATTGCACTTTTTAAACAACTTGAATTTCAACATTCGATTGTAACGCGAGGATCGACTTCAGGTAGCAAAAATCTGGGAAAGAACTCGCGTTACAATCAAGTAAATACGAATACGGTAACTGTATTGAGTAATTTTTTGTGCTCTCGTTCATGAACGTTGGCGCCGGGAAATTGGATGCTACGGGATCGTGTCAGCGAGTTTCTACTGTATTAGAGTCGAGCCCACTTATAACAGCCCCAGTTAAAAAGGGGCCATGACACCAAATATTCGAGCTTGAATTATGCATTGCATGACAAATCGTACAGATCCCACAGCAAGCTGTCAAATCTCTAGCGCATTCAGTGCAGCAGGAAATTTATATTTAATTTTTTTTTGTCGCAGTTGAACTGTAGAGCAGTCTGGCAACACTGAGTGATGACGAAAGGGCTCGGATAATGTAAAACTATTCCCATCTGTTTTTATTCCAAGTCTGCCATTAGCAGTGGTGGTCCAGCTGCGTCATTTTGCTACAATTCTACTTGTCTGTACCTTGCTGTGCCCCCCGAAGTGCAACTTCTGCCAAGTGCGCCAAAGCGCCACCTTTGCCTTGGGCACTACGCGGACATCGAAGTAGCGTGGCCGATCCCTCCGTTTGTGGACAGATCCGCGGTTAAGCATTCCGAGCATCGGCGACGCGGACTTCGCGACCAAGCTTCACGCACGGAATCCTCGATCGGACACGCAGTTAAGCCTTTTCGCACTCAATGTTTCGGAATTCGTGGGTAAGCACATCGAGCGTCGTCTCTTCGAGCCCGCGGCTAGGCATTTTGCGCATCGGCACTTGGGACTGCGCGACTAAGCACATTGAGCATCGGCTCCTCGGGCCTGCGGCTAGGTATTTCGCGCATTGGCACTTGGGACTGCGTGACTAAGCACATCGAGCGTCGACTCCTCAGGCCCGCAGCTAGGCATTATTGCTGCACAAAATTGTTTTTACGCATTTCTAGCCTCTTGTATTATGTCAGATTGCATAAAACTATTCTCAGTAGTCTACAAGTAATATTTACATAGGCAAATAAAGTCTGCAACGTTTTCTGCTCTGGGCACGCAAGCTAAATGGCTACGTCAGTCTGTCTTGCTTGTGTCCATTTGCTCTAAACAAGTACTTAACAATTTTGTAGTAGTAATCAGCTGCACCAAATCTCGTGCACTTTTCTTCTGCTCCAACTGATTCAAAACGCAAAATTTTATGCTACAGAACTGCTGAAAATGCTAATGTGGCTACTCCTAAATTGCTACAAAACAGCTTTTTTCCTGCTCCAAAAATTGCTCCAATTCTTAAACTGGCTGAACAACCACTGCATTAGCCCTAGTCATTGGCCTATCACGGAGGACTAATGGTGGATTTGGAATAAAAGCAGATTAGACTAGTTTCACCTGAAAGTCGAAGCATCGATTGCGATAGCATATTAGTAGACAGCTGTACGAAGTAAGGATAGTAGTTTTATCGGCTGTATAAAGTTGTAAACATTCGCTTACTAACTAAATTAAAAAGCACGGTGTCATGCCCCGCCTCCCTCCCTCCCTCCCTCCCTCGCGCGTGCCTGCAAGATTGAGCCATTATCATCGGCCGACCCTCGCAAGTCTGTTGCCTGCCCATGTCGACATGGCAAAAGTACGCTCATACGCCCAATTTTAAAACGATTTGCTGCTAATTTCATCCGCTGTAGCTGATAGTCCGTTGTAGTGCGGTCTGTTAAAAGCAAACTTGGTTGCATTACTAAAATAGGTAGAGCAAACTAAGGTTAAAGTATAGTTCATTATATCCAAAATTTTGTTGTACGTGGGTCCGTCCGTTGTAATGGGCGTAGACTGTAATTGGAATTTTCGAAGTAAAAAAACTGAACGAATATAAAATTGAAAACCTGTACAATCGACTGTTTCGGTAAGCAAGTCGAAGAAAGGCAAAGTCTTGGGTTAATTAGTGTACCACTTGGTTTGTTGTTTACACTGCGCTACCTTCAGGTTCAGCCCACATTATTACACTGCACTTTTTCATTGAGTAAAGCCAAACTTCCAATTAGGGCTTGAAAGAGCGCATCTGGGTTTAATTTTGGCCTTCTTGCACTAATTACACATTACTGCTCCATACGTAGCTCTGTTTTCGTTCCAAGCTGCATGTTTTTTTGTCCTATGTGCACCAATTGCTATAGTTTGATGTAAGTGGCAGCCAGATACCACGTACCCCAAATCGATCTGAAGTCTCCAAAAAAGACCTGGCCTTCAAAAAAAGCCAGTGAAGTTTTAAAGATGCCACACAACAATGCGCCCGTGCACCAAAGATTGCTGCTCTCTGAAACTTTTGTTTTTTGTTTTGTTTTGCAGGTTACTGCCAGGAAAATCATTACCAGATCAGACTTGACTTCTATGTTCAGTGTAAGTGAGAGTTCATTTTTCAGTGCACCCATGTTGCTTATCAGATGTCCAGTTTGAAATTGGTAACTTTAAGTTCAGTAAAAAAGAAATCACATTTGCATAAAAATCGCAAGTCTTCCATACCTCCTGCATGAGTAAGGTGGTATAAACCTGAACTTTTCAACTAAAGAAATTTTGTTTTGCTGCACAATCACATTTGCCTGCTAGAAGAGCTGCCACAGACTTGTTTCTTGAATCAAAGGTGAACATTCGACAGAGATTTGCCTGGATTGGGAACAACTGAATTAAAGAACGAAGAAACGACAGAGATTGCCTGGATGGGAAGAACTGAATTAAAGAACAAAGAAACTTCAACCAAGATTAATTTTAAAAACGCGACGTTTTAGAGCCTGACTGGCTCCTCCTCCTTCACGGGGGAGATGGCGAGAGGCCTACCAGTGCTTATACAGTTGAACCTCGATATAAAAAAGTTGTACTTGCAGCAAAAAACTGTTATATCGTGAATTTCGTTAACTCGAGGTTTCATTTATTCAATGGAACTAAGATCGGGAAATAAAAATTGTTCGTTATATCGAGGTATGACTGTATAAGTTTATAAAATACATTTTGGTTGGAGTTTCTTTACTCTTTAATGCTATTGTTTTTTGGTATGCACGGGAACCAGATTGGTTACTACTGCTACCCCCAAATGCTGCGTACCCTTTGCAGCCTTAGTTTTACTTAATTGTAAGATGTTGTGTATCACTGTAGTTGCGGGCAGTTACAACTGGCTGCTAATATTGGATGTAAACATGTCTTAGTTGGCCCCCTGGAAATTTAAGAAATTGCATGCCGTATTATGACACGCGTCTTGTCAGAATCATATTTTAGTTGGGAAATAGCCTACTACAATAGTGTTGCACGCAGGAATATTAGTGGCCTCACACACGCTGCTAATGAAAATCTATGCTGCATGCGTTCTGTTGAGAGTACAGTGAAATCTCGATATAACCAACTTAGGGGACCGTGGCAAATCGTCTATCCTGAAAGGTCGTTATAGTGAAAGCCCCAAAATAATGATTTCACCCATCAGTTTATCAGTTGTCACCAGTATGAGCTATCTACGAAAACGTCGCTGCCGTGCTGTTGCTATTTTCCATAGATTCCGCTGCCACGCACCCCTCTATATCGAGCGGCGTGCGCAAAAAAGACACTGACGCTGAGAAAACCACCCACAATGAAGAAGGTCTATGTCACCTATAAAGTGTAATGTTTCTTTTTGTTTGTTTGTTTTTAACATTCCTTGCCACGAACACCTGAACTATTACAAAGTGCAAGCGCGTGTAAATGACATCGTCGGGAAATTGGGACTGTGTGGCATCGTCGTGAGCAGGGAGGCTACATTTCTCCGTAGCTGGTGTGGCCGCAGAAAGAAGCACCAAAGAAAGAGGAGTGCACAGAAAGAAAGGTGAAATAAAAACGAGATTCCCCTCCGTTGCTACCCAACACTGTTTGACAGAGCATGCGCTCACAAAACCTGATGCGTCGTTGCCTCCGCGATATATAGATTTCTTTCGGTGTTTTTTTCCTCCGTCTCGGCTTTTCCAAACTAATGTTCTGCGGCGTCTGCTTTTTGCGCCTTTTCATCTGCTAACCTATTGTTCTGGCTGCTCTAAAGGATACACAGAAATCTAGAATCCCCAGATATCCGAATATTAATTTGCAGTACTGAGGCGTTGTTAACAAGACACAGAAACTGAATAATGATCCATTATTCTAAAATGTTTGTTAATGTGGTGTTCCGTAGTAATGAGGTTTCACTGTAAATTTTCTCTTTACTTTCCTGGCTTCATTGTCTATTGGCTTCGTGTGGTTATTTCTATTGAGTTATTTCTTGATACCCACTGTAGTGGCATAGTGGCTTTGGCACTGTGCTGCCAAGCCTGAGGGCGCGGGATTAAATCCCAGCAGCAGTGGCCGCATTTCGATTTGGGCGAAATGCAAAAAAACGCCCGTGTACCGGGCATTGGGTGCACGTTAAAGAACCCCAGGTAGTCAAAATACGGAGTCCATGGACTACGGGGTGCCTCATAATCATATCGTGGTTTTGGCACGTACAACCCCAGAATTTAATTTAAAATTTTAATGTTATTGCTTGTGTTTATTCTGTCCTTGGTCAGTGGTTTTGCTGGCCCACGTTTTGGATACATTAGAACGTGGCTGACTTTTGATTTGCTTGTGTCATATTGTCTGCAGGAGCCAGTTCGAGTCGATCATATTGTGGATAATGTAATGTTTGAGGACAAGATGTACATCACAGCTGGCTCTTCAAAGTAAGTTGGTGATATCTTTTATCTGCTGAAGGGTTGGCTAAGTGTAGTCAAATTTGATTGTTTTCTGATTGCTAAATGGACAGATCCAAACTTTGTGGATGAATTCATTGAACAGTGCAATACACTTGCTACAATATTCTCAATAACTGAAGCCTTATTACTATAACTAGTTATCATTACATGAGGACTGAGCTTAACTGCTTGAGGGTTGCATTTTTCCCAGCGGCTGCATTTCGATGGGGGTGAAATGCAAAAGCGCCCGTGTACCGTGCATCGGGTGCACGTTAAAGAACCCCAGGTGGTCAAAATTAATCCGGAGCCTCCCACTACAGCGTGCCTCATAATCAAATCGTGGTTTTGGCACTTAAGACCCCAGAATATAATTTTCTTCTTTTTTTTTTTTTAGAAATGAGCCCCCGAGGTCACATTTTTACTGCAGGTTTGAATTCCTTAGTGACTTATATTCCTAAAGGACTGAGTGACTTATATCGAGAAAGAAAAGCTAATTTCTTTAGGTTGCATTAACCCTTAAGTTCTGTGCACAAGATAATTTGTAAACCTGAAACAGTCTTGACTTAGTCTGCGCTGTGTCTGTTTTCTTTCCCTCCGTCTATGTTATTTCGGGCTGCCTATCAGCCGAGGATTTAATGAAAAAAAAAAGACATACAGTATAACCTCGCTGAATGTGTTTTAATGTGACTGCTAAAAAAAAGAAAACCTAAGATCCGAGAAACGCAAAAGCCGAAAAATCTAAAACACAGAAATGAGAGTAGTGGTCAACTGCACACAATTTTATTTTAATTCGTACATGTCAAAAAAAAAAATTGCGATAGCAAATTAGTAGACAGCTATACAAAGTAAGGATAGTAGTTTATCGTCCGTGTAAACTTGTAAACATCACTTGTAAGCACGGTATCAGCGCGCACAGGCAAACATGAACATATCACACTCGATGAGTGCGGACACTCGCTGGCAAAACGCTGGCGTGAGTAGGCGCGGCATCAGCAGCGAGCGATGTGACCTTCGTGTATCGCTTCAATGCAAACTGAGCGCCGAGAACACACAGCACGCACAAAGCTACGAGCTGCCGATGCAGCTTAACTGCCTAGACCTTGCTGCCAGCGCAGATCGCTTTCAAGATACGGACCGCGCGCTGCCACGCCGTATGCAGTTGATGCCAGAGTACAACGCCACCTGCTATCCCTCCTCCCCCCGGTGCCTCGAGAGCAACGGAAGAAAGCGCGCTTCCTTCCCGCTTTTCTTTCTTGCGTGCACAAGGTTTAGCCGCGGTTGTCGGCTCCCCTCGCACGCTTTCACTCGCACATACAGCACACGGAGCGCGGCAACGACAATATCGCCCTTGGATTTTATACGGAACCATCTTAACAAAAACCTAGCGCGAAAAAAGACGTGGACGAGCAGGAAACGACAAACACAGCGCCCTTGTTTGGCTACACCCCTTCCCCCTCCTCTGATGAGGTTGCAGTGCTCCATGGAAGCAACTTATCAATGAGATTATCTTTTATACTTGCATGTCATTATTTGTCTGTACTGTTATCACTACTGTCACCAAAAAGCAGGAATTTTAAGGAAGAATGCCCATGTGTTCCTTGCTTCATACCTTACAGTGGTGCAGGCTGTTGATTAGGCATGTCTTTTGTTTCTATAAGTGCATAGGAAATGACAGAGTGCATCATATTTTATTATCTGTTTTGTAGGGGTCTCTGCCTTCTGTGGAATGTAACAGATCAGCCTGAGCTCATCTCTGTTCTTTGGCGTGGGCACAGGGACTTGCCAAGAGTTTCGGCATTGACCAAGGTATGCTCTTCTTACGAAACATGCTGTTATTTAGTCAAATATTTTTCTTACCTCAGTTACTTGAACTTCACCATGGCACATTACATACTCTGGACGTGCATCAAGTAGAGCAATGCAAACTAGGGGTGTTGAAATAGCAGAATTTCCTTATTTAATCAAATATGAATATTAAAGAAAAACTACCTTGAAATTAAGGATCACATACTGAACATCTTTTTCATTTATAAACAAAAATAATATATATTTACATTATTTGATGCGTGTGTCATGCCATTCAGAACTGCATTTCAGGACAACTGAGGAGCTTGTAAATAAAAACAGCTGAAATGTGATCATATCTGGCACACCATGACTATGACAACCCAGAAACAGCATGTCGCCAGATCTTGAAGGAGCGAAGGACTCAAGTCATATGGGGGCAAATTTAGTGATACTTCGAGTGAGGGCACTTCACCTTGCTGTGTGTCATTTCGGTGGCGTGGTGCTAGATGGCAAAACGAAGTGTCATTTGGGATTAATGACAATGATGATTTATAATTGTAGAGCTTGATGTGATTCTTAACATTTTGAGTTCTAGAAATGGTTACTCTTGTATTACCAAAAAAAATGCTTAGTTAGAACAAGTTTTGCAATAAAAAATAAAAAAAAAATTCATAACCCCTTAAACATCCATTTGCTTTGATTCAATACAAGATGGAACATATCCAAAATCTAAAGAGTCAAAATGGCGGAATCCGCCGACAATGAGTGTTTCAAGCTTATTTTGGCTTTGCTGATGTAAAAATGCTCAAAACATTGAATCACGGAAAATTGGTCTTACAATTATTGCCAACTGTGCTGTGAGCATTTATTAACGCTATTGCGTTAAGGCCCCCGTGTCGCAGAAAATCCGTTGTCTGCGTAAGCGCTGGCGTCTGTGGCAGAGAAAATCAACCCGAACCACCCCGACCACGCAGGAGGGCGTGGCGCAGAGGCGTTTGTGAACAAAATTGAATATCTCAAAGTAAAATCCGTCAGAAAAATCATAAAGTACGACGACTTAAGGGGGGACGTGGGTTCTAAAAACTTTTTCTTTAGTTTTGGTTCTATCTGAACTAAACTTCACTGTTTGATCGATTTTTCACTCTGATTCCAAATCTATAATTAGTTTTATGATAGCTACTCTAGTTCAGAAAGTATTAAAATCTGAAAATAAATTTCGTGATTAATTTATCCTTGTCAAAGACAAAAAGTAAGAGCATGACTTTAATGCCAAAGACTTTCTCTAGGGGGTGATGCTATTTTTATTTGTTTGAAAGCATTATAAAGGTAAGAAAGGAGACCAACATTGACTGTGAATATATTTTTCTTATTTTCACTCATTGTCACTTTTGATTGTAATTTATAAAATGATGCTAGAGTAACAGAAATAGCATCACGCCATGATCATTTCATTACGAATACACTGATATCAAACTTGTTATTGTCACTCCACAACATCATAGAAAAAAGCCCCGTAAGACTTGAGTGCGGTGTGTAAAAACATCGAACTGAGAAAAACGCATTTGAAGTTTAGACAGCTGCAACTTTTTCTAGAATCCAGCCACAGCAATATTAATGACATCATTTTGTAGCTCTATTCTTCAGGAGAATGACTATACTAAATATATGACTGTACCCTGCCAGAAAACTGGGAAAAGCTTGTCATAAAGCCATGTACTGCCCCTAAACCAGCATGAGAAACTACATTTACGACTTCATGTGCCCGTTCCAGTGGCCTGCAAGCTAAATGAATACAAAAATTGTATAATAAAGTAGCCTTTCCATAGACAAATAAGCTTACACAATGTTCAAGTCAAAATCACGCATTTATGGAATATTTATTGAATGACCAAAATTGGTTGTTGTCATTCAACAACACTTCGCTCTACAGCATGCCAGGGCTGCAGGGTTCTTTGCTGGCTTGTGCCGTTTTGAAAGCCCAACCTTGGTAGCACTACTGACTAGATGCTCATTTTGCGACTTCCGAAGCTTTTGCAACTAGCAGCTTGAATTTCCGCTCCATTGCGCACTATGATGCCGGACACTGCTTCAAGATCACCGCACTTCTCGCATGCTCAGCTGACTCGCCCACTGAATAGTAAGCCGTATCAACCCGGTCTTGGATGCCGCTGGACGCGCTGGCTGACGATCTGATGACATCAGATGGGCCGCAGCTATGCCCAGTAGAATCAACGGCGACGTTAGATGTGCCGCTTCGGACACGGTGGTTTCGGCTGTTCGGGTAGCGCTCCTTCGTCCGCGATCTTCAGCCGTGCGTTCTATGGACGCTTTCGTTTCTTTCCGTAAGATTGACGCGTTATCTTCAGACGAGCGAAGACGAAAAGACGGTGCGTGAGCCGCGTAAACACAAGCGTAGCAGGCGACCGCAAGAAACCGGGAGCAACGGAGATACGGCGGCGCACGCAAAAAAAAAAAAAAAAGGCAAAATGATCGCCTCGGTGGGCAGGCCAGCCAATGGGAGGCGCAAGACGGGGGGGCTCGCCTTGCGCGCGCGCGTGCGTTTCGCCCAATCAGAGGCTCGGAACACCCTTCGGAAAAGTGGCTAGAGCGGTCGTTCAGCTGGAGCGGCGCCATCTTGAGCTGGCGCAAAATGCTCACAAAGAAAACAACTACAATACAAGCCCAAGATGGCGGCGGTTGGTTGGCGGCTGCACACGCGGGAAGTTTGAACAAATTTTGCCTGCCACAGGTCGTTTTGCGTCTCCCGTGGAGTTTTGAAAGCCGATTTTTTCCTATTTACCGATCGAAATCAGGGTTAATAATTTGAAGGGAGCTGCTTGAAGGCCCAAACATTCCTAAAATGCGTTTTTCCAAAAATCCATTTTTCGGCGGTTTTGTACCATTCTAGAACCCGTGTCCCCCCTTAACTACAACCTGCAAACATGATAGCATCGGATTGTAATTTGAATGTACGAGAAAACAAAATTCTGTTACGCGGAAACCCAAACACAAACCCCTTTTTCAGCATTTCTACCATACCAACAGCGGTGCACCTGGGTAGGTTACTTGCGTAAACACCATCCAGATGGCGCTCGCCTCCTTAGCAGCTATAAAACGGTAGCGGCGTGCAAATGGTAGCGGCGGTGGAGAAAAAAGAAAGCAGTTGCAGGGAAGCCTGACAAGCATTCAGGGATTTTTTAATGCTATCGCGTTCCACTCTTGAAGGCGAAGCTTAAGCGTCTCCCAAATTTTTTATATGTTCTTGAAGTACTGCTATCGAGGTTACACACTTCAGCACAGCAGGAATCTAAGTGCTGCGGTAATTGTGCCATCTTGTGCCAAACCATCGAGTTGTGCCAACCTGTGCCAAAACAGTAATTTCAAATGAAAGGGTCCCTGAAACGGTTCTGACAAATTTTGTTAATGGTGTAGGCTACAGCTACAGTAAAACATTCTCACCACAATTACAAGTTACCCTCCATAGCCATGCTTTTTCTCTCAACAAGTATGCCGAGTGATCGGGGCTAAGCTCCACCTTCACTTGCTCTGCGTCGTGATGTGACGTGTCGTTTACTTCGGGTGGTCTTGGGGCCAGCGTACGAAGCCTCTCCAACCTCTCTGCTAGCTGCCTGGCCGTCTATCCCCAGCGAGAGCTATCCAAACGGTGTGCTTTGCAAGCGTTGTGTTGCAGTGCCGAGCATGTCCAGTATTCCGGTAACCCCAGGGGAGCTGGGTGTTTTGACGGATGAGCGGAGGCGTAAACTTGATACAGTAAAAGCTCGATGATACGATCACGGCTAATACGAATTTCCGGATGATACGAATTTTTCTGTGGTCCCGGCCGAGCCCCATTACTTTGCAACGTGCTAGAGAACGGTTGTTACGAATCGATTTTCAGCCTGTGTCGGTTGATACGAATAAACGCCGCCCCACCGACGGCCGCGAAAGAGAACAGCGCGCAGTCACGCGCTTTCTCTCCTTCTCTTTTGGTGCGGAGGCGCGGCGCCGGACAGCGCGGACTCCGCGACTGGGCACGAAGAGTTTGAAGCGGTGGCGCTTCAAGAAATAAATGCTTTTTACGTACATGTGCCTGAGTGAGTTCACCTCTGACTCTTTAATTTAGCTACAGTCGAATCTTGTAATTCGAACACGCTTATTTCGAACATACCGCGTACCGACAATGCTCTTAGCAGCGCGCCAAATAACGCGGCGGCGCCTCCGACCGGCATTGCTCTGACACCGCCATAGAGCAAAAGCTCAGGAGAGACCCCTCAATGCCGCGTGCGAAGGAACGGGAAAAAAAAAAAGAACCCGCGGCGGAAATTTCCCCCTCTCTCAAATTGCAAGGTCGCCGTTTCTGCATCGCGCCGGAACAAGCGTGTACGTGCCGACTAGAGTGTTCTAGACAACCGTATTCTAGCACACACTAGTGCTGACGTCTCAGCCACGCGGATAAAATGGCAGTGAACCCTTCTCCTCTATTTTCTCGTCACATGTTGACCTTGCACGCTGCGGCAGCAGCACAGAGGGAAGCAGCGGCGGAGGCACAGTCGGGCCAACGAAACTGCCACGCCCGCAAACGCTCGCTTCCCGATAACGGCAGAAAACGAAACTTCAAGGGGCGGCTAAAATAAGCTGGCGCCAGCACGGCGGCGGGCGCGCACGGAGATGTGCGCACGGAGTCGAAGGTGAGAGAGCTACGAGGGAGTTGAGAGGGAGGGAGGGATGGCGAGGGGAGCCACCGAAGCGGCGGAGTTGACGCGGCCAAATCCGCTTCCCTGCCCCCCTCCTCCCTCACCTTCGACGGTCTCCGCGCGCACCCGTGTGCCGGCGCCGCCCGCTCGCTCCCTGAAGCTTCGTTTTCTGTCGTTATCGGGAAGCGACCGTTAGCCGGCGTGGGCAGTTTCGTGGCCCGCGCTTGCTATGCGCTTGCGCGCTGCGATATTTCACGACTCGCACCGTTCGTGCATCATGCTATGGTGCACGAATACTTCAAAAATACATCCTTTTAATTCGAACAAATTTTCGGGCGAGTTCAAATTATCGAGATTCGACAGTAGTTTTAATTGTGTTTCGATGATACTAATTTCAGCTAATACGAATATGTTTCGTGACCCCGTGAGATTCGTATCATCGAGCTTTTACTGTAATACTACCGCTGTGTTGAAGGAGCTTTAGCGTTAAGAAATGTCAGCGGCCTGATCAGCCTGCACGGTCCAGCCACCTGGTGGCACAGAGCTAATATTGCTGTAAACAAGTGTAAAACATTTTAAACTTTTAAAGACGTGTTTATGATTATGCTCCTGCCAAAAATTTATACCATTAGCAAAGTAGAATACACTTGGTTACAGCTACAGTAGAACCTCGGTGATACGAATCTTGCCGGGTCGCGTGAAATATTTGTATCATAAAAAAAAACACAAAATCAAGAAAAAAATGAATTTATTTTTCGTAGAAAAAATTGATAATAGTGGAACCCCATTGATACGTTACTCGCTGTTGCGGTTTCCCGGCTGCTATGTCATTTTCTTGCGGTCCTGACCTAAATCCTACAATTACTTCCATCTACAATGGAATCTCGATGATACGATCACGGCTAATACGAATTTCTGGATGATACGAATTTTTCTGTGGTCCCGGCCGAGCCCCATTACTTTGCAACGTGCTAGAGAACGGTTGTTACGAATCGATTTTCGACCCGCGTCGGTTGATACGAATAAACGCCGCCCCACTGACGGCTGCGAAATCTCGATGATTTCTCTTTCTCTGTTGGTACGGAGGCGCGGACGCAGCGCCGGGCAGCGCGGAGGCCGCAACTGGGTGCAAAGAGTTTGAAGCGGTGGCGCTTCTGTTGTTTTGTGCTTTTCCCCCACGCAGGCGTGGGGAAGTGCAGCTGCCGCAGCGAGCGAAGGTTCATGCGGTCTATCGCTTTAATGAAAACTGAGCGGCGTAAGCACAGCGCATACAAAGGTCAGAGCTGTGTGGAGATTGCTTTCAAGATACGGTGCGCACGTGTCACAGACCCTGTGAACGAGGCGCAGACGCCGGACCAAATTCCAAAGCAAACTTATCAGCTTCCGAAAATAATCCCACGAAAGCAAGGACAATTAAGAGTGGGCCCTCTGGTGCGCCAGCGATCGCCGGTTGCTGTCCAAAGACCGAGTCAGAGCCCAGAGTTGTCGAAACACAACACAATATATGCTTCACACAAGGCAGTTACACACTTGCACACTTAGGCTAGACACAATACATTTCAGATGGGTAATAACAAACACAAAAAAATAAGTCACGACAAGTCCAACACGTAAATTACAAAATGAATAGGAACACTAAGTGTCCAATAGTATACACCAGTGTTGGTCTTGAAATCGGACGATCTCGGCGTAACTCGGGGAAATTGTCGAAGAAGGAACTTCTTCCGGAAATGCAGACGCTCGATGAACTCGTCGACTAGCTTGCCGGGGAATCCCCTTCTTCCGCAGACGCTCGGTCTTCACGTTACATCACTTCACCGGTGCGGACTGAACTCCTGAACTCCGCTGAACGATTCTCGCACGGCGGTTATATAGCTTCCACAGGCTTTCTCGAACATTCCTATCGGAGTCGTGATCTCGTAGCATGGCCAAAGCCTGGGAATCTTCGAGGCTTTTCTCATACCTTCGACCACCGCTGTCGAAGCGTTGTAAAGGGGAGTGATGACTCATCCCGTTGGCGCACGCTCACGCTGTCGTTATCTCTTTGGACTCGCCGGGTGAGAAGGTGTCCTGGCGCGCGTGTGCTCTCTCTCTCCGGTTAACGTCGCTTTGTCGAGGCTCTTCTAGACGTTTCGGCGCCGTTGTTCGCGTTGCTGTTTGAGGCGTATGCGCTCTCCCCCTCTGTTGAAGTTGCCGCGGGGCCGGCATTTTCTTTCGCTGGCTTGCGTGACACGCGGCGCGCGCTTGGATTACGCGCTCTTTTGTGACAGCGCGACAACACCGACAGCTAGCACAGGCGCAAAGTGCAAAAACGCATTTGTTGGCAGAGTAGAAGCCACCCCCCCCTCCCTCCCTCCCATGCCGCCTATCCGCTTTGCTCCTTTCGCGTGGGAGATTGCGTCGCCAGTTACCCTTGCGCCCGGTTGCAAGATAAGCATTTGGTGCCGCAGCTCAGCGTTTGTTCTCCGTTGTGCGATCGCTCTCCGTGAAGGCGCGCTTTCATTAGCACATACGGTGCGTGGCGACGATTTTATCGCCCTTGGACTCATGCTCCACGTCTCATGCTCCTCCGCATCGCCCTCGTTGATCTCGTCTCCCATCGGTGGGCGCACCTCGTTGAGAAGCATGCTCGCTACTGCCCTTGTCGGCGAGATTTTCCCGCGGAAGCTGCATTATAACTTCCATTATAACCGGTATTTCGTCACATGCGGCTGCACTGTAAGCGGTATGCGTACACATGGAGTTCAATGGGAGGGTAAAGGGGAATCGGAAAAGGCCGCGTTGTAGCCAGTTGTGCACTATAAATGGTTACGTTATAATTGGTATATAAGTAAATGCTTTTTACGTGCGTATGCCTGAGTGAGTTCACCTGACTCTTTAATTTAGGTAGTTTTAATTGTGTTTCGATGATATGAATTTTGGCTAATACGAATATTTTTCGTGACTCCGTGAGATTCGCATCATCGAGATTCCAGTGTATTCAGTTACCCTTGATACGTCGCCAATCTGTAATTTTCCTGCATCTTACGTTGCGTTTGAATTTGGCGGTCATGTAAATTTAGCGGTGCAGCCAGCTTGCACGTCGCAACAAGTGAACGGTGCGTTGCAACAAGCGACCAGCATGTTGTCGATATGGCGTGGCCGTGCCGGCACTGTATCACATGGCCGTATTTTGAAAGCGATCTGCGACATGCACAAAGTGCGTGCCCGCACGGGCCTCATCTTCCAAACAATCTGTGATGTTGACAAAGTGCGCCTAGTACCGGATACCTTAGTATGCGCTGTGCTTTCGACGTTTGGTTTGCATTGAAGCGAGAGACAGCCGCTGCTGCCGCGCTTCCTTACTTCATCGTTTTGACAGCGAACTCCCGCGGTCATTGAGTGAGATCGGTTCGTGTTTACCTGTGCACGCGTGACCCCGTGCTTGTTAATTTAGTTAGTAAGCAAATGTTTGCAAGTTCATACGGCCGATAAAACTACTATTCTTACTTCGTACAGCTGTCTACTAATTTGCTATCGCAATCGTTGCCTCGCCTTTCGGGCGAAACTGACTTTTTTTTTTTTTTCGCGGTCCCTTGCAAAACGTATCAATGGTGTTCTACTATCCATGTCTGTTTCTTCTTGCCCAAATTGTCAATGATCCGCCTTCTGGAAGGCGTAAAAGTGCGCCCGCGTGATCTCACGTATGTTTTCGCACACCACCGAATGCCTCAGCATGTCGAGTGCAGGGATCGTTTTGGCTGTCGTGGCTGCTGCCGCGGTCGTCGTTGCTGCAGCGGTCCTCGTCTTCTTTCTCGCTGGTCAAAGCATCAGCTAGGCTGTGGTGTGGTCCGGTCCGCTCGATGGATCCCGCCCAGATTTCGCTGTGCCGGTCGCTCCGCTGGCTCAGCCGCCACCGCCACTGTTGCTCACGCGTTCCTAACAGCCGTTTTTCGTATTAAGAGCAATGTATTTCGGCTAGGGAATGTTACGAATTCGTATCACACTGAAATTCGTTCCAGCCGTGATCGTATCGCCGGGGTTTTACTGTATACAGTCGAAGCCACTTATAAATTGATATATCGGTTGTATATGCACTGAAATGTGGTCATTATGATTTTCCGACCCTCCCTATGGAAACTGCTCCCAGATATAACAAACATTTTTTAAATTGCTGTACTGCTACAACGGCCGCTTTGAACTTTGTCGCGGTAAAAAGAGGGCACACACGAAGTGCCAAAGCACAGAAGTGCTGCGAAACTGGGTGCACGGCAGCGCGTCCCACACCAGTCCAACTGCAACCATGATACGGCTTTCGAGATGAGCCTTGCGTGGATTTCGGAAGCCTCAAAGAAAGTCATGCGTGGTCACGCGTTTTCAAGGCCTCCAGGCCGGCGGAGGCCTGCCGCATACAGCATACAGTCAAATCTTGTTAGTACATACCCGTTTAATGTGTAATTGCGGTTTAAATGTCGCGAAGATTCCCCCACCCAGCCCCCATATAACCCCATGTATTGGCTGACCGCATAAGCCATAGTTGCTAATTACCCACCAAACGGTTAGTGCTTACTATTTTTCTTGTTCTTCACGCACAGGCACAAAATCTGCAAAATCTCATGTGCGCAGACGTTAGATTGACGAGTTACGACGCCCGGACGACAGTCGCCAGCGATAGTGAATTTAAAACATCTACTCATACAGCTGTTGCCGATTGCCGCGCACAAAAGCATGGCCTTCGAGATCAGCTCCCGGTAATGCGGAAAAGCTTCCGGTAGGGGGTGCGAATTCGGCTGTCGCCGTTGGATCCAGTTCAAGTAGTAACCTCGTAGACTTACATTTTATTGCGAAGCGCATTTCTGCCATCACCGTGGACGTCGCTCTGAGGTTCCGTATAAAGTCCAAACACGGCAGCATCGTCGCCGCGCCCTGCTGGGTGTACAAGTGAAAGCTTGTGAGGGTCAGCCGACTTCTCGCGTGCGCGAGGGAGGAAGGCGCGGGAGCCGAGAAAGGAAGGAGCTTACTTCGGCGGTGGCGGCCATATCTTGCAAGCGATCTGCGACGTTTAAAAAGTGTGTGCCCGCGTGGGCCTCATCTTCAAAGTGTTCTGCAGACAAAGTGCAACTAGTGCCAGTAGCTTCGTATGTGCTATGCTTTTGATGTCTAGTTCGCGTTGAAGCGAGAGACGGCACGCTTGCTGCTGCTGCGCCTCCTCCCTCCAGCGTTTTGAGGCGAATTTCCGCGGTCATCGAGCGAGACGGGTTCATGTTTACCTGTGCGTGTGTTACACCGTGCTTATTAATTTTGTTAACCTCGTGGACAAACTGGCTCACAGTCTTATCGAGTTCGAAGATGCCGTAGTCACGGCAATGCCGCCACCGCAACAAGTGAAGATTACCGATTTTTCGCTGCCTACCCATAAAGCCTGTCTTAGCATGTGTGTTTAAGATCATAGTGATGTAATTCTTTTCCGGCCAGTAAGTAGCAGTTGGCGGTTAATTCGTGCATCGTTTAGTGCATACCTAAACGTCGTTGCCGGCCGACTACGTATTAACGAGGTTTGACTGTATACAGTGCCGTCCACATATAACGATACTATACACTATAACGATATAACGAACAATGAGTCGAGCTAAGAGTATCAACTTATGCATTAGGGCTATGAGAAAAAAAAACATATAATGTTATTCACCGCATATCGGATATAACAATTGAAATTTTGCTTCTGGATGGCGTTTTTAATCCAGAATAATCGTGAAAATTGCGGTCCTGCATTGCCCTTAACCGAGACGGGGCGAAAAGTTCGCCTACGAGAGTTCGTATCTGCCGCCATTACCGCGCGCAGATTGCGAAAGCCACGGAGAGCATTGCAAGTTGGTGCAGTGTGCACAAGATGGCGCCAGCTGCTTTGCCTCCACGTCACCGCGGTCGCGCGAAGAGAGGGCGGAAGAAAGGCGATAAGCGAAGGCAACGCCTCCTCTGGCGAGGGGCGGCTGCGCTCCCTGCCGTGTTCTCGCGATCCTTGAGATGAAACTGATTTTGCAAGAGGGGGGGAGAAAGCATGGATGGGAGAAAGCGATAAGCAAGCGGCGCCTGCGCGGCCTACGCTCCCTTTACAATCTCCCTCTCTCAGCGAGCGCGGAAATGCACTGCGGAAGCAGCGGGAGGTGCGCCGACAAAGCGCAAAGCTGCGTCTCTGAGACGAAGCTGCAAATTTTTCAAGACGAAGTACGAGCTCGCGCAGTGAATGATATCGACGATTATGAAAACCGGGAGCGCCACGATCATGAAGGCTAGAAGCAGTGTCTATGCCAATCAACGGAAAAGGCGGGCTTCGTGCTCTACGACGAAACCCCCATGAGCGAAACCAACACGGTGGTGTCCGAACTCTGGGAGCACGTCGCTACTTACGATGAAATAGGTGGTGCTTCGATGGAGGAGCTTCTGAGTGCAATAGTGCTGCCTTGTTCAGTGAAGAGAACTCCGATGGGGCGATTGTTGTCGCGACAGACGGCGGCGTTGTGCGACGACAGCAGCAGCAGTGACGACGCGATTGACAATGGCCCGTCTTTGACACCGACCCCGAGTTTCAACCAAAGTGCAACGTCGTCGATCGAGTCGCTCTTTGAATTCATGCACGCTAAATTATAGCCGCCAGTGTTCGCACAGCAGATGGACGCGATGCACACGGCGGTTGTGAATCCGAAACTTCTGCGAAAGCAAGTGAAGATTTCTATTTCAGCGTGCCTAACGATTGAGACGCTATTTAGAGGTATAAATAAAAGTTTTATTTTCCACGGCCTACTTTCTACAGCGTCGATTTTTTTTTTTATCCCAAGTGGCAGTTTCGGTTTTGGGACTGCAAAGGTACATTCGGCATTTTTTTTTTTTCGGCAGTCCAGATATAGCGATGATCGGTTATAACGATCGGATTTCTCGGTTTTCTCGATATCGTTATAAGTGGACTGCACTGTAGTTGCCGACCAATTTTTCGGACTCCGAAAATTCGGATTTGTTGGATAGGTGCTTCCGTGAACTACAATCACTGGCCAGAAGTTGAACTACCGGATACTGATTAAAATTACAGAAAAATGTCCATGGTATGTTCGCATGTCGTCTGTGTGCATTTGTTAGTTGGCATGGCTGGGTTCGGGGTCAGTGCCAATGCTGACCCCATAGACCTGCATCTTGCTGATCTTGTGAACAATGTGCTTGGGCTGTGTGTAACTGAAACAGCATTTATCTTTACTTCAGAGACCAGCCCGCACAGTAATGGGGGGAGAAATGCCAAGTAGAAATGCTAAGCGCACTGTTCGTGGATGATAATTCCCTCTTCTAAAGGCGAAGGGATAAGCTTCATGTTTAGGCCACGTGAAACACGAGCTTTTGTACCGAAAAAAAAGGGGGGGGGGGTAGGGGGGAGGACACCATTTTAAGGAAACCGCTAAAAAATGCACCGCCTACAAGAGAATAGATTTTCCAGCTAGGTAGCACAAACTGCTAATTTAAGCTGGAAAACCATTTAATTGGAAACACTGCACTCAACAGAGCGCTTCACTGTGTGATCGAGGAGGCAAGTAAACTTCGCCATGTTGGATTGGCTAGACTGGCTCGTGGGCTCTGAGATTGCACCAGGCCATGGCAATCTTGGAGGGCACACCCAGCTGCCAGCCAGTGCACCGTGCCAAAGAGAGAGCGAAGTAAATCCACTAATACAGTAGAACTTCGTTATGTTCCTGTTACGTACAATTTCCCAGTGCCAACGTTCGCTATTGAAAACACAAAATGTGACCCAGTACAATTAGGCTTTTTTTTTTTACCAGTTCATACGTTCCCGGAAAACACTTTGCCAAACTGCAATCGTATGATCTGTTTTCCTGCAGCTAGATCCCATATAAAAAAAGAAAAGACATGCGCGACGAGAACTGAAGCCACTCACTGCAGCGGCTTTCCCGCAATACTTGTCTGCCCATCTCGCATGAAAACGCCTTTATTTCCCTATGCAGAAATAAAAGCAAAAAGCGAGCGCAGAAAGGAAAAACTAGCATAGCGATTCATTACTGCAGTCACGTGGCACACAGGCAGCACTCCTATTGGCTGACGCAACTTTGAATTGCTGGCACGCTTGTTATGTGCAGAATTTGGCAGCTGCGCGCTTCGAGTGTTCAAAGGCCGACATTTCAAGATCTGCCTGGTTATCTCGAGTTTCTCTTTGCTGCGTCCTAGTTGCTGCATGATGGTGATAAAGAAATGATTCGCGCAAGATAAGGGAATCCATTTGTTTTTCTTTGTGGCTGCAAAGCTGCTTTATATCGAGCGATCTGATGGGTGCAAAGGTGTAGAAAAGTTGAAAAATCAAAATTAGTCTGACAGGAATGAAAATTGACTAGTTAGCTATTACAGTAAATGATTGCTAATTTGACGTTTGCTGATTTAAAAAATAGAACATTTCACATTTGCCATCTGACCCTGCTAATGTGCCAATGCACCATTCTTGGCAGCATTTTGTCGCACACCAGCTTTTGTGTTTATTAATTGCATGGCAAGCCCTTGAGTGTGGAAAACCCTTTGAGGGTATGGTGAATGGGCAAGGCAAAAGTGCTGTTAACATCCATAAAATAGCTGCAGCTGGCAGTACTTTCGTTTTTGATCACTGTGAGGCATACAGCTCGCGCATTGTTGGCAAAATAACCAGAAGATGCGCAATAAAAGAATACTTATTCAAATGATGAGGCATTCATCACACTAGGGCCTTTGGCGTGACGTCTCGTTGTTCTGGAGAAGTTTTGTTTCATGCTTGTTCTCCCGAGTGTTTCGGACGGAGCAGTTGAACCTCTACACTCGAACCAACCTTCCATCAGGGGGTTCGGTGAACTATGACTGGGCTGGGGGCAGCAACTGCTGGGTTTGTTAGCTCCATCATCTGTTATCACACCCTGCTGTGTAAATGCATATTTGCTGTCATATGATATTTCCGCTCACGAATGCCTCCATTGTGTGAATCTACATAAACAGCTCACCCTAATCGGGCTGTCTTTCAGTTCGGAATATATGAACAATGTTGAATGCAAAGTATTAAACCAATGGTAAAATTATAATATTCGATTCGTATTTGAAGTTCTCAATACAGTCGAATCCCCCTACAACGAATGCTGCTACAACGAAATTTCCGCCGCAACGAAGATTTTCCGATTCCCCGTCAGCTGCCCATAAAAAGTAATAAAAAAGTTTCTCCATAACGAAGGCGTTTTATTCGGTATTTCCGCTTCAACGAACTTTTCGAGAACTGGGACTAAATTGAAATTTTAACTGCTGAGTAGTCAAATTAGAAAGCCCTTCCAAAGCTGTGACGATCGTATGTCTGCTTGAACTAGGTTTTCGCAAACGAAATCAAGTTCAAAGTACTGATTTACGCCACTGCAATTCGTAGCTACGCATGGTCATCACGCGCCTGCGCGAGACTGCATGGGATCACCACAATCGCTGCCGTCTTCTGTGGTGTGTGTGTCCGGTCGAAATGGCTACGCCAATGAAGAAGCGTAAATTTCTCTCTCTTGAGAAGGCACATATGATAGCCGAGGCAGAAAGCAGAAGGAAAAAATTTCGCAGCTTCGCCCGAAAGGCGCAAACATCGATTGCGATAGCAGATTAGTAGAAAGCTATATGAACTAAGGATTGTAGTTTTATTGGCCATATAAACTTGTAAACATTCGCTTACTAACCTAAATACCAAGCACAGTGTCACGTAAACATGAACACATCTCGCTCTACGACTGCGGAAACCCGTTGTCAACACGCTGGAATGAGAAGGCGCGACAGCAGTGAGCGAATTGACCTCCGTGCCGTCTCGCTTCAATGTGAACTAAACGTCGAAAGAACAACGCACACGACTCTACTGGCACTAGTTGCACTTTGCCCACATCGCAGATCGCTTTGAAGATGAGGACCGCACAGGCATGCACTTTGTGGACGGCGCAGATTGCTTTCAAGATACGGCGGCCGCGACGCAGCTGCTGTTATCAACATGATGGCAACGTCTCGTCGTCTGGGGAAAATGACAACCCGCTAGACACACGGACTCCGGCGACTGCTTTGAAAGTCATGGATCCTTTTGACCTCATCAAAGCTCACGACAATGACATTGCAATGGCTCTTTTCACGGACTGTGAGACTCGCGTAACGCCTTTGCTTGCCGTGAAGCGTAAGAAATCCAGGCTGACCGACTTCTGGAAATGAAACTTCCGGTAAGCGCAAGCTTGCCAAGTTTGCCGACTTTGTCATAAATATGCAATGAAATTGTGATAATTCAAACCGCTTCATTGCGACGGTGCATGTGCCGCAAAATGAGTTTCACGATCGGCCGGGCACGCGCGTTGAGTTGGGCATCGGCCGCAATGTACGAAAAATCCTGTAACAACGGCGCGGAATGCATTCTCTCGTGAAGTTGACAATATCGACTGCCTTCCGTTCATTGCAACCTTTGCCCCCAGGCTTTCGCGGAGATTTTCCGGACGATGGTTTCAGTTTTGTTCGCGGCTTTGCCGTTTGGCGTACGTATATACATACTAATTTCGCGTCAACGAAGTTCCTCTACAACGAAATTTTTCGCGTGTCCCGTGAATTTCGTTGTAGCGGGACTCGACTGTATTCACACAATCCTAGTGTCAAAAAGTAGGTGGATGCAACACGTGTACAGTTGATTGTTCTTGTACTGGGCGTTAAATTAGCATTTAGTGAGTGGTGTTTTTGTTGGAAGTGTAGTTACAGATATTGTCATCGTGTTCAGAGTTTTAAACATGATATTTTATGTGTTTCCAGTACTTCGTGGTTACTGGTGCGGAGGATGGCAATGTGTGCATCTGGAGGCCAGAGACTGAGTGTCCTCCACAGGCAGAAGAAGAAGAGTCTGAAGACGAAGTAGCTGATGACAACTCTCGGGCCAGTGCTGATAGAGATGACAAGTCTGATCATTCTCGTGATTGGTCACGATCAAAGAGCAGGTCACGGTCTCGTAGCCGATCACGTGGAAGGTCGCGTGATCGTTCAAGAGATAGATCGCGTGATCGTTCAAGGTCCAGGTCAAGAGGTCGTTCTAGGGGGCGATCTAGGGACAGAGGGAAGTCACGCGACCGCTCCCGTGAGAGATCCCGAAGCCGTTCACGTAGGCGTTCAAGGGGGCGATCGAGGGATAGATCAAGGGATCGGTCCAGAGATCGAGGAAGGTCACGTGGCCGTTCAAAGGGAAGGTCAAGAGACCGCTCTAGGGTTAGGTCAAGGGATCGCTCCAGGGGTAGATCAAGGGATCGCTCCAGGGGAAGGTCACGGGACCGCTCCAGGGGTAGATCACGGGACCGCTCCAAGGGTAGGTCACAGGATCGTTCAAGGAAGAGGTCAAGGGACCGCTCCAGGAAACGGTCCCGAGACCGGTCCAGGGGAAAGTCAAGGGACCGGTCCAGGGGAAAATCAAGGGACCGCTCTAAGGAAAAAGCAAGGAACAGATCAAAAGATCGCACTAGGGACCGATCCAGAGACCGCTCCAGGGGGAGGTCAAGGGATCGTTCACGTGACAAGCACAGGTCAGACAGGGATCGCTCTAAGGAAAAGTCAAGCCGTTCCGATAAGGAAAAATCTGATCGTAGCCGTTCGGACAAAAGCAAATCCGACCGGGAAAAATCTGATAGAGATCGGTCAGAGAGGGATAGGTCAGAGAAAGACAAAACAGACAATGATAAGTCAGACAGGAGCAAATCTGACAGGGAGAAATCGGACAAAGACAGAAGTGACAGGAGTCGGTCAGATAAGGGCAAGTCTGACAAGGACAGATCCGACAGAGACAAGTCAGACAGAGACAGGGAAAAATATGACAGGGATAGCAAGTCTGACAGGGATGGTAAATCTGACCGTGATAGCAAATCTGATCGTGGTAAGTCCGACAAAGATCGTTCCGAGAAGCCTGAGAAAGGAAAGTCTGAGCGTGACCGTTCTAAAGATAGGTCTGATATCAAGGAAAACAACAGTTCGGAACGAAACAAAACATCGGACCGGGACAAGTCTGACAAAGTAGATGGTGAGAAGCTAGAGAGAGAAAATTCACACCGGGACAGGTCTGATGGTGAAAGCAAGTCTGATGGAGACAAGTCTTCAAGCAAGTCTGACCGAGTAGAAAAGTCATCTTACAAGGTGATTTTCATTACACTTATTATGCTATATAATTTGGTTATGCTTCAGAGCCATGCATGCGTGTGTGTGTTTTCTTGCCATCTCTTGTGACTTTGTTCTTAACAAAGGCTGCTCTTGGTATTCTGTTTTGTTGCATTCTTTCTTTTCAAGTCGTCAAGGAGCTACACCAACTAAATGAACGTGGTGAAATGCACAAAAGGGATCGTCTCCAGCAATGGCTCGGGAGTTTACCATAATGCCATGTTTTTTGAGGTCTAGCTATAGGTGTTATCCTATGCTGGTTGACTGTTATGGATAATGAGGAAATGGAAAGGTTTGAAAATCCTGAAAAGGCAATTATTGATACGGTACTCATATACAACTTTATGAAAGGGGGAAAAAAAATTGACATCCACCTGGATGTAGCATGAAGCTACAAAGGAAACCCGCACGGGCTTTTCGGAAACAAAGGTTTGTAGTTGTTGTAATTCAGTCAAAGCTGCACAACTGGAGTACACATTGCAGTGCTACTGGACACAGTCCTCAGTTACTGTTCCTGCTATAATAAATACAACATTTTATATTTACTGATTGTGGAGATAGTTGCACAACTATTCTCATTCCAAGTACCGTATTTACACGATTGTAGGTCGACCCATTTTTTCAAAGTTGACAATCCAATGTTGGGGGGTCGACTTACAATCGAAACCGAACCGTGTACCGCTGGTAGCGGCAAGAGAAACGAGAACTCAGGGGCGCCAGGGCGTGGTTACAACTTTGCACCTATGTTTCCATGGTTACGGTAGAAGCCTAGCGTATTAATTTACCGTATTGCATACATTTTGATTGCGCGCACCAAGAGCGCACGGCTCTTGTGGGAGCATCGATCATGGAAGAGCTGCCGTTTGGGGGGTATTGGTAGCTGGCGGAAGAGCCGCCGTTGCCGCCGTTGGGGGGGTATTGGTAGTTGGCGTAAGATCTTTTCTTTGAGATACGATTGTTTTCGACGGCCGCGTGCATCTGTTACTTCTGCTGTTGTGCTGAATCGTCGCCCTGTCATGAGTGCCAAGAACTTTCGGCACTCGTTCACAGCAGCGTTCAAACGGGCTGCTATCCTCCATGCCGAGGAAACTAACAACTGCGCAGCGGGACGCAAGTTTGGAGTCAGTGAACGTGTGGTGCGGCAGTGGCGGCTTCAGCGCGAGGAAATTCGGCATCCCTGGCTACTGTGTGCGGGTGGGTCCTCTCTGCGTGGGCGGCTGTACCACGCGATGTCGTGGTGCGGTCGTTCGCGAAGTGTGGACTCTCACTTGATGACGATGTTCTGTGGGACTGCAGCAGCTATGACGACAGCAGTGCCAGTGAGGTCGACTCTAGTGACGATGAGTAGTCTTAGCAACCCCACCAATAAATTTCCCTTGTGTGAATGCACTCGCGTGGTTTTTCTCTCTCTCCCCCCCCCCCCCTTTTTTTGAGACATGCAATTTTGGGGGGTTCGACCTACATTTGAGTCGACTTACAATCGTGTAAATACGGTATAACTTAAAATTAAGTTACTTTTCAAGGTATGTCCAAGGCAAAAAATTGGCAGGTTATTCTACAAAAATGATTACAACCTTTTGTGCACATTACCTGACTCGTGACTTCAAAGGTACATGGATTGCTAACATAATACTAAAGGAGAAGGGACCTCAGTGAATCGAAAAATTGTGGATCCTTAAGGTTGCTGTCTGTTCTATGTACTACTACAGTAAAGCCTCAATAATTCGATTTCACATTCCCGAAAGAAAATGACCGAATGTCGAATTATCGAAAGTATCAGAAAACAATACGCTTTTATTTACTGAATGAATCTGGAAATCCCGTTTCTATATTACACAAACGCAGTGCGGAAGCTGCAATTCTCATCTTGTAACTGATTAGCACGGCCGACTGATGCATGTGACAGTGGTTTGTGATACCACATGACCACTACCTCTAATTTTCATGATACATTGAGAAGTCTTTGTGAGCACACCCTGCACCACACAGGTGCACTGTTTTCAGCATATGTTTTGGAATGCTCACATTAAAAGAACGTATAATTAAATGTTGGTAGCGCATTCAAAAAATTTCAGAACCATTTGATCGTTAAGGTCTCAGTTGTCTAATATACAGTGATGTGATTGTTAACGGTAATTGAGCCGAACTGTGCCAAGAGGTGAAACCTGCTACATCCTGCTACATTTTTTGGGAAATTGCGTAGTTTGTGCTGAGCCTCTGCCAAGACGTCTTGTTTTGGTCTTTGGGACAAACAGAGGACAGCAGGTGCCCGAAATCATTTATTTAGTCTCCAAATTGCAGTTGTCACAGCTAGACGGATGCAGCTTACCATAGTGACAAGTTTAATTTTCGTTCGTGAAGCAGTTTAAAAAAGTACCGTTGCCCATCACGACTGTCTAAAATTGCCCTGATAGCTTAGGTACAAAGACATTTTCTTTAGCACCACGTCTCGTTATCGGTGCCGCCAGCATCAAGACGCGTACCCTGCAGTGAACTGCATTGCTGTTCACTTCGTGGAGCTAGAGTGCATGTGGAACATTTGCACATGTTCAAACGGCTGGTAGCATGCAAAAACAGGCAAGCTTGCACAGAGCTTCACGTACTGACACTTATGCGCTCGAATCGTCATTCCACAAATTTGATTACAGTGCTGTTAGATCAAGATGGCCATTGTGTCCTCTGCGCAAGCCTAAGACTAAAGGTATATGTAGTGTACATGCTTTTGTTTCGGGAAGGAAGCGATTTATAATTTACACGAAGTCCCCTCAAAAATTGCACTTTTGTTGAGAAGCGCTTGTTGCCATCTTCGGTGAACTTGCATGAAACTGCACATGCAAAATTGAATGAGGGAGACTACAAGAGTGCAGCATCAGTGTGACAAGCAATGATAAAACAAGCGCATCTATGGCTGCCAACGTAGTCTAGTACTGTGATATTGTGCGAATTTGATGCTAGCGCCTTTCACTTTGCTTGCGAAAGGCCACCGCGGCTGCCTCGCATTTTTATAGACGCCCGTACTTGACAAAAATAGCTTTAAACAGACAGGGACAGGCAGCCACGCACGCCCTCTTCTGCCTCGTCTCTTTAGCACTGTTTTGTCAAGTATGAACGTTCAACTAGCTCTATTTGCTTATTGTCCGCGAAAAAGTACAGAGCTCAAATATGTTAACAGGAACGTGTGAGCTCATGGCCGTCAATGGCCGTTCTCGAGAACTGCCTGTAAAGTGGAAGTTATTTCTCTTTCCCTACCATGGGGTAAATAGGTGTTTTCTTTATGTTACGGCAGATGTTTTTTTTTTTTTCTGAAGGAACTATGTACTACAGTCAATATTTAATGTAATACATAAACAGAAAGCAAAAATGAATGCTCTTTTCACGCATAAACATTTTATTAACGAGATGTATGTCATAAAAAAAGATATAAATTGTTAAAAAGCAAGATTGTGTTATAAAAATGAACAAAGTTTGTAAAGACACGCTCGTATCTACTAAGAAAAAAATGTCACGAAAATTGTGAGATATACAAGCACTATCTCCAAAGAAATCAAAAATTGCAAGCACTACAACTCAAATCAAACTGCAAGCACTACAGTTGGGTGTGCCGGGTTGTGGCCGCCGATGTTCCGGGCTGGTTTGCGTCGTCGCTTTCAGACTCAAAAGACCGACGAAAAGTCAGCGTCCTCTGACTCGCTGCTATTCGATGTATTGTTAAGATCAGCCGCAGAGGCAGTGGAATCGCGATATCTGCGATCTCCTGGAGCACGTGCGCCGTTTCTGCAGCCGGACATTTATGCCGTCTACTTCGGGGCGCGTTTAAAAATCAACACCTGGCAGGAAAAAAGTGAACTGCTTAGAAAACAAAAATATAGTTTAGTCTCTTTCATGTCCGATGGCGCAGTGTGTCCGTGAGTGGTGCGGAAGTCTCGAAAGCGGCGTTGCAAACCATCGATAGTGGGCAGCCATTTTTTTTGTTCGCCTTTGACGATTGCGAAACTTCGGAGCATGTTTAAAAATCGCTGCCTCGCGGGTAAAAAGTGAACTGCTTAGAAAAATAAAATATAGTTCTCTTCCTTCACGTCCGATAGCGCAGTATTGTCCGTGAGTGGCGCGGAAGGTCTCGAAAGCAGCGTTTCAAACTATCGTAGAGGGCTAACCATGCCCAATGGGCACGGTACGGAAAGAGTTAACATGAAATTTAATTGCATTATACCTAGAGTGATTAGTAAGGTGTACGTATTTGAGCGTACCATTTCTGTTCTCAACAAATGCATGTTTGTATTCAGAACAGTACAAATACTAAGTTTTAGTTTACTTATTATACAGGGGGTGGAATATTTCATTCCACCTGCTGCAGAGGCCTATGTAATTGTGCTACTAAGGAGAGAATGGGGTGTCACTATTGAATCTTGGCTACGGCCCAGTGGGTGTGAAACACAAAAAAAAGTGTGGTAAAGAACTCGTCAACGTTAATCTAGAGCCTTCTATTACTGCACCTCATAGTTCTGAGTAGGTTTTGGGCATGAAGGCCCATACACTTATTTAGCCTTGCATTTTATGAACCACAAGGAGTTGTGAACCTAAGGATTCTGGCCATCAGCCAATAGATCAGCACAGCAGGTAGACTTCCCCACACAACTGCAACACTTGTACTGAAAGCGGGAGCGTGTAATCGGGAGCGCTCTTTCTGCTTTAGCTTGAAAGGTCTTGTCTTACACACCCCACATAAGCATTGCGGAAAGCCTCCTTGAAAGACATCTAGTATGAATTGCATTGGGAAAGTGTTTGTGTATTAGGAGGCCTGGAGTCACGGGAATAAACTTAAAGTTCTCCACAGGAAAATTAATAGCAATCAGTGAAATTAATCTCTGGGATATCCTAGGCAAGAATATGCATGCATGTGCATATACCGATTTTCATCTGAGAACATGGTAGTACGGCTCTAGCTAGAATAAATATGTGTGGGAAAATGCGCTTGGTAACTGCTACAAATGGTTAATTTGGTATCTCAAAGTGAAGTAATATGTGTGCTTGGTAACTGCTGCAAGATTAATTTGGTACTCCAAAGTGATGTTTTAGATGCTCCAAAAGGTGCTCCAAGGTGGCCGGGACCAATCACATCACATAATAAAGAGAAAATAAAAATCGATGCGAAATTTTTGTGTTGGTACTTTTTTAAAGGGGGGGATGTCTCGGCAAGCTGCAGGTTTGAATGATATTGCTTTTTTAGCAATGCTAGAGGTGACTTGCAACGAATCTTGGCAACCTGAACCAGCAGTGTCTTAAGAGTATGTTTTAATGTTAATATGCAAAAAACTAATGTCCAACATTTTCGTAAGGGGAATGAGAGGCATTTGGTAGTCGGCATCTTCAATAAAAAATCCCGACCTGTGTCTCTTTCCGTACCACTTGTGCGCTGCCCTTTGCAAGATCTGAAGAATACGTTTATCCAGGCCAAGTAGTCATATCGGGCCTAGATCAAGAAAAGTCTGCTGAAGAATATAAAAATTGGTTGAAGCACATTTGGACAAGTAAAATGAACAAGTTGCATGGTGCATGCAAGATAACTTGTGGTCAAATACAGTTATAGAATAGGTGCAGAGGGAATGGAAACATTAGAGAATTTGATGCAGTGATGAGATTATGAAACATACCGTCATAGAGGGTATGACGTTATGGGATTGGGGAAATTGGAGATCCCTGGGAGAGGCTTTCATTTTGTAGTGTGCAACGGATGTAACCACAAGACTAGCTAAGACGGCATTCATATTCTTAAAAACTTGAACACACAAACTTCCCAATAAATCTGCTTGCCTCCACAATACTGCACCACTGCGCATTACCATTACAACTTGAGAAAAGTCTATTGCAGCAAAATTTCACTATGGCTAAATTGGTTATAAATGAGTCGTATATGCAATTGAAGCAAAATGATAAAGCTGCAGGGCTAGAAAATGTCTTATTTTCTTATTCACTGCGTTTAAATAGCTGCTTGCTGACACTTGCACCTGGTGGTTAGCAGATCTGACACAAATCTCTGCGCTTGGCATCCCAAATTTTCAGTGCACTGCAAACGGTAACTAATCTTGGAGGTTATGCCGAGGAGCCACACTGGTTCTCAACATACTTTTGCAAGGTTTTCATTATGCATTCACTAATATTTCAAGGCACAAGTAGTCTGCCTAGGCAGGCCACTTGCTCTCTGCTTTCTTGGGCCACATTCATGCTGCACACGTTCTAGAGTGTCCTGAGCAGAGGTAGGTGCTCTGAAAACACGTTAGTGTATTTGGCGACAACTAGTCAAGTATGCAGTGCTCTTGGATGACAACTTGGCACTGTCATTAGTGATTGTCAGCTTTTGGCCACATGTGAAGAGTTGCTGATTGCACCAGTCTTACAACTTCCCAAAACTGCAGAATTTTCTGCAAGGCTTTCTGCCACTTGCTTATGCCCTGACTGTGCTCGCACTAGCCACAGAAATTACCTTGCCTTTGGTGTCCCTGCCTTTCCCCTTCTGTCTCTCTCTCGCCTTTGGTTGCTCATGTAGCATTCTATTTCTTTTTCTCTTTCTGTTTGGCACGCAAGTAATAGATAGTTATGTTGAGCAAGCAGCTGTGGCATGTGTTGAGATAAATGTCTCCTTACTTTAGCTCCATGTTTAACTAGATTAACTAGTCCAGTTAACTAGATTAATTAGAGTGGTTTGTTTCAGCACCAGCTAAAGTTTTCAAGTGTACTGACTGGATGGCCGCTTTCTTTCCAGATGCCTTCATCAGTGAAAGAGAAGTTGAGCTCATCACACAATAGCAAGCCGTACTCAAGATAACCACCAAGTGATCAGCGTTGGATGTGATGCTTGTTTCATTCATGAATCACTTTGTTGTGTGCATTTTTTTTCCAAGAGAAACTCACATGGTCATGATTTTTCATGCACTGCTGTCCATTTCTTGGGAGTCTTCTGTTCGTCCCTCTTTTTTCCCCCCCTGGTTACCATAAGTGATGTGATCCAACATTCTCATTACGACAAGGCATTCATACTTGCTACTGTAGATTTTGTGCTTCGGTGTCCAAGAAATTTTAGTTAAGTGAAGCCTACAATGCAAGGAACAGCATTCTGCATCTTTTAAAAATATGTTCATGTGAGTGTGTGGAATATATGTCTCCCAAAATCACTTATTGTCTCTTGGGTCGATAAATTCGGTATTGAAAAATATTTGGCGTGGTATTCTCTGAATGCTAAAAGACTTAGTTTAACATGTACTCCCATCTTATAAGCTTACTTGAAAAAAAATTTTCATTAATCACTCGGGCTGCCACCTTCAAACTGCCAGTAATGAGATACATCTGCAAGAAGGCCAAGTGTTGTGTAGTTGGATTAATCATGTCAGTTGTGAAATTGTACAGGATGTTCCAGATAAGCCAAGGTTTACATACGTGCGGAGGTATCGTATTCCCATAATGAACGTACTTTTTTTCCCCGAAAAATGTGCTCTAAGTTAGGGGGGGGGGGGGGTGCATTCATTATGTGGGGTAAAATTTTTAGCGAGTTTTCCGCGGCCGCCTGTAAAACATAATTATGGGGGCTGCTTCGAACTTTCTCAGAATGTGAAGGCGAAAGCCTAGTTGGACCCATAGCGATGTGGAATGAAGTTAAGCCCACGCAGCGACGTATACAAGCCGCCGTTTCCAGAATGTTCTACGGGTGCCGCCGCTGACATTTCCTTCCTCAGTGCCACCACCGTGATTGCCCTAAGCACTGCGCTGCTGCTAACATTTCTCTCGTCCCCAGCGCCGCCGTTGCCCTTTCCCTCAACGCCTTTGAGCGGGAGGGGCGGGATAGGAACGCTAGCACAGAATTGGATTTACAAACGTTAGTGCTGGCCCCATTACTCCTCACTAGATTCCACGCACCACCTCATATTTACTGTTGCACCAAATTCTATGTTGCATTAAGAGTTTTAGATAGGGGCAAGGGCCCCAAAGAAATAGCGTCGAAGCCACTGCACATGCGCGAGACGCAAACTGCGTTTGGGTTTTGCGTCGGACACGTTTTACTTAGCGGGAGCCACAAAATCTTTGCGTCAACAAACATGGCGGCACCCATCGAAGCGACGGCTCTAACGGAGCACCAAACTGGATTCGATTCGTGGTAACGCTTCACGTGAAGTTAAGCTAGGAGAAATGACTGCAGTTATTGCTTTCTCTTAACTAACGTGTGTTATGAAGATTGATTTATTAGGCGCCGCTGATCCCGAATTCGTTTGTCGATTTAATGGCTCGTAGGTCTAACATGAAACAAGCGGCTGGTGAAGGCACGTAAAGTTACTCAAAATTAAGTGTAGCAAATCGCTTGTTGCTAATGAATAACCTCTAATTTAGAAATAAACGCGAGAACATGAAAGTCAATTACTCATCATAAAATGAAATAGTTTAATTTGTTGTTTATAATAGTTTTTCTTTGACACCGTAGTGACGCTGCAAGCGCAAGATGCTATTCGCAAACGCAAAGCCCTATTCTAAAATTCTTTACCCCTGCATGTCCCAACGCTAACACCAGCAAAGCTCTTTGGGGCCGCTATTCTAAAGCTATTGCTGCATTCCGCTTCCCCTTTATGGTGAGCGGCGTCGAAGCCAGCTGTAGAAGACTACGAACGCGCGAGCAGTGGCACGAGGGCGAGGGAAGCGCGAGGCGAGCTCCCTCACTTTTTTTTGTACCTCGCAGCGACCTTGTGATATTGTCCCGAGTTTAAAAGAAAAAAAAAAGATATTCATAAACTTTTGTAGTTTTGCCCATTTTTATTGGCGCCTATATAAATTTCTAATTGCTTTACACGCAATTTCTCTTCGTAGAAACATTGTATAACATTTCATTTAAAGACAGCAAATTTCATTTTGTTATGTTGAACAGTTTAGTCGGAATGACAGTACTGCGGAGGCTAGTACAGCAGAAACGCCGTTTTTTGCTCCCATTGTTTTGACTGCCGTTAGGTAACGCTTGAGGCTAGAAAATAATACTAGCTATCATTGGAAAGCGCAGAAATTAAGCTTTCTAACGCATTAAAGTTCTCATTTGTCCAATGAGCGCAGGAAGCACAGTGCGTCCGCAAACAATGACTAAAATGCCGAGCGCGTGCCGCCGGAGTGCGACCGCCACCTTAAGGCATTCGCCTTAAAGTCGCAGTTTCGCCCGAAAGGGGTACCATCGATTGCGATAGTAAACGCGTCTTCGCCACATTTGTTGCATCTTCAGAATCACAGAATGTGTACAGCTACAGAAAAAAATTTAGAATTTAGTGAGTTTTGTCAAGTTTACAGAATGTGAACTCCAAACAAAAACTAACTACAGGAACATCAAATATGAGAACACCCAACTATTTCATGTGTTGAAAGCTTGAAGTACTTATCCAGCCTCTGGAATAATGACTGGTGCATGACATTGTGAAAAACAATAGTGAACCCCCTACGTACAACAACATAGTGACGCCAAGCAAAAACATCCGACTATCTACGCTCCAACTCATTTTACTAAAACATTTTGCACATGTTATACAAAATTGCAGCACAATTGCAATTCGAAGTGTTCTAAGATATATGCAGCACATTTTAAATATTACTTTCATCTGTGCTTTTGCTGTTGATGCACTACCTTGGTGTACACAATTGTGTACATACCGGCTGAAAGGGTTAACTAGCATAGTGTCAGCGCGCACAGCAAACATGAACACATCGCACTCGATGACCGCGGACACTCGCTGTCAAAACGCTGGCGTGAGCAAGCGCAGTGGCAACAGCTAGCGAAGTGACTTTCGTGCCGTGTATCGCTTCAACGCAGACTGAGCGGCGAGAACATAGTACGCACAAAGGTCGCACCAAGACCACGGCGTAAGAACATTTAGGTGTTGACAATGCGCGCGAGCGTCCAGAATATGTTCAGCACCGAGTAGCTCTGCTACTCGCCGATAGATGGCGCCGCGGTCAGCGAGTGAAACCGACGGGAGCGGACGTGTTGAGGTGCCGTCTCGGCGCAGCAGGAGCAGCGTGCCAAAGAGAAGTTTTGTTATTTCATATTTCGCTCTTGGGAGGTGCCGTCTCGGCGCAGCAGGAGCAGCGTGCCAAAGAGAAATTTTGTTATTTCATATTTCGCTCTTGGTTTTTTTAGGAGTGTTAGCTTAGCCAAGCAATCTTTATAACTATTTTCTTGCTTTTCAGTTTCTCGGCCTTTTTGCTTAGATAAAAGTAGGTAACGAATAATTGTTTTTTTTTTTTTTTTTGTCACATCTACGCCTTGTTAGTACAAGACGATGGCTGGTACTAGGGGGAACCCACGCGTGCGTTGTCGAGTGCGAGCGTTCTTGGGCGTTGGAAGAAACGTGGTTCAAGTCGGCACTCGAAGCGAACGGTGCAGATTTTATCTGGATGTGTGTGCTATAGTCTCGGCTAGACCGTCTAGAGCAGAAGGATAAGCTAGCTAAGCGGGTTGGAAAGCTAGAAAAGGAACTTAAAAGGGAGCAGAATCTGAGGAAAGAGGTAAAAGAAAAGGTAGCTAACGCAGAAATGCAGCTGAGGGCCACCATTCCGCAAAGCAATGGTGAACGCATCGAGACGAGCACCGCGAACGCAGCTGGCTCCGATGCGAGCAGCCGAACCCCGCGCCGGCGACTTTACAATAGCTAGTCCCGCCACGCCGGGAAGCAGTGGTGGAAATGTCGGTGATGGTGACGAAGGGGATACCACTGACGCGGCCGCGGGAGAAAATAAAGCCAAGGGCAAGGATAAGAAAGGAGGGGAGGGCATTATGACCTCGGGGGAAGCTTTCGGCGGTGAGGGGGAAGAAAAGCGTCGAGTTGTCTTTGTTGGGGATTCCAACATCCGTAAAGTAGAACCGGCGATAACAGAGAGGGTACGTGCTGGCGAACGAGTCCAGGTTAGCGCGCTTCGGGAAGCGTATTACTATTTGCGCCCCCGTACAGCGCTCGACCGCTGGCGCCACGCTGCGCCGCTCGCGCGTACCGCGTTTTTAGGTGGTTGCTTTCGCCGAGGGCGCTCGAACGCAATCATATGGTACGGGGGCGCAAATAGAAAAACGCTTCCGGGAAAGCCGATTAGAGAGGTGATAGCGAAGGCCAAGGAACACATGTGAGACACAATGGAGGAGAGACATCTAGTGGTGATAATGAGCGGAGTGATTGACGTACTGCAAGGACGAGGGGCGGGGATCACAAAGCAAATAGCCAAAGGGGTCACCGACCCGCGGAATGTTTGAATAGAAGTACAAATCGCGGTGTGCACGATGCCAGAGGTTGAAAGGCAGGAGTATGAAATTGAAAGGGTAGTTCTAGCAGAAAACAGGGAAATTTGGACTCTAGCAATGAATTTTACGGTCATTGACATCAACCGAGAAGTGCACCGAGCAGGCTACGAAGGCGCTTTAGTGCGTGACGGGATACATTTTAGTGAAAGTGTAGCAACACCGGTCGGACGTCGATTCGCGGCGCGAGCTGTAGCTTTTTTAGGCGGGCCCCAGGCAATCGGGAAGCAGGGTTAAGTAGTGAACGTAGCGAAACACCAGTAAAGGGCAGAATTAGACGACCAGGAGTCAGGAAAAGACGCAGAAAGGATAAGAATAGAGAAGGTAAAATTTGCTACATTAACATGCAGGGTGGTCGCAAGCAGGAAAAATGGCTGGAAATTCAAACGCAGCTGAATGATGAAGCGATTAGAGTTTTACGCCTTGACCGAAACGCATCTACGAGATTTGGAGCAGCCGCCTGTTATTGACAATTTTGTATGGGAATGGTGCAACAGAATGACTGGGTTAAGGAAAGGCGGAAGCGTACTAATTAGGCGAGGTCTGCAGTGGCGAAGGGTAAACGAGACATGTAAAGAGCATTTATGGATTACCGGCACATGACAAGGTAAAAAGACGTGGCTGTGAGTAGCTTGCCTATGGGCAGGTTGTGATAGCAGAGAAAAAAAAATACGGAATTGGTTGATTGCATTAGAAGCGACATTAATGAGCTCATTAAATCGGGCCAGGTGATATTAGTGGGGGATATGAATGCACACATGAACGATTTAGACAGATATACTGATTACAACGGCTCTCTAGTGCTGGATCTGTGTGATGAACAGAACCTTATAGTAGTTAACAGGGAGAATGAGTGTCATGGACAGGTAACGTGGAAATGCGGAAACAGGCAGTTATGTGTCGACTACGCCTTAGTCTCAGAAATAGTCTACGAACAACTAGACCAAATGATAATGGACGAAAATGAAAAAAAAAAAAATAGCCTGGGAAGCGATCATAGACGTTTAGCATTAAAGTTTGGGCGAGATACCAACGCAGAACAAGAACCAATAGCCTCGGAGTTTCTAAAAATGAATGACGAGCAAATAACAGAGATCGCAAACAACAGAGAGAAGAAAATCATTAGGCTTTTCCTACAGCAGTCTGGGAATATAAGGAACTGGTGGACGTTATGCAGCATAGACACGGCAAACAATCGTTGGATTGGAAAGAGGAAACCACGTAAGTAGTGGAACAAGGAAATAAATCAAGCTATAGAAGAGCGTAAAGAGGCATCTAGGGCTCATCGAGAAGCCAAAAAGTTGGAATTACAAGAAGAAGAGGTGCTCCTTAGATGGAATACATACCGAGAAAAGGGTGGCGAGTGAGCTCGTGCAGGAGAAAATTAAATGCGCAAGTGAACGTAGGGTGCATACCATTCACAAAAGAGACAAAGGTGCCCCAAAAAGATTCTGGAACCATATAAAAGCACCCGGAGCTCCAACTAAAAACTCGCAAACGGCTATAAGGGATGAAGACGGTAACATCTACGAAGGAGACGATGCGCTGCGGTACATCACAGACGTTATTAGGGATAACTCCGGCACGAGAAAAAGCGTAGTTCAGACAACATATCCAGCAACAGCAGAGAGGCCTGAGAGATCGAAATTTAGCATAGAAAGCTTTTATTGGAAAAAGGCAGTAGGAAATGTCCCTAACAACACGGCAGCAGGACCCGATGAAATTCCAATACAGATAATCAAAAACCACGGTCCAAGAAGCAAGGCACTGTTGACCAATGCCATAGAGCAAGTGATTAGAACAAAGAAAATTTCCGTTGGATGGCGTGAAAGCAAGATGAATCTCATCTACAAAGGCAAAAGAGATAAGGATAAGACTAGCTCGTACAGGACAGTTACAGTAACGTCGGTGATATGTAAAATGGCAATGCAAGCCATAAAATTAGAACTGTCGAAGTTCGCGGACAAAAACGATATATTGGGGGAACTACAGAATGGCTTCAGGCCAGGCAGACGCTTAGAGGATAATATGTTTGTACTAACTCAGTGCATAGAGATTTCAGTAGCTCAGAAAAAACCTTTATCGATAGCATTTCTAGATATTAAAGGAGCTTATGACAACGTAGACAGGGAATTGTTATGGGATATTCTTCAGCATGAAGGCATAGATGACGATTTCGTGGAGCTGCTGAGGGAGATGTATAGAGACAAACAAGTACAAGTGGTATGGGAAGGTAGAAAAGGTAATGAAATGGTGGGAATTCACCAAGGATTGAAGCAAGGATGCCCTCTGTCACCATTGTTGTTCACGCTTTACGTTAAGGGTATAGAAAGACGACTGGAAAACAGCGAATTAGGTTTTGATTGCGTAATGGACAAATGGTGCAACAGAAGGTCCCTAGACTGATGTACGCAGACGACATTGTGCTACTAGCGGACAATAAAAAAAAAGATGTACAGATACTTGCGAATATCTGTGGGAATGCAGCGACAAATCTAGGCCTTAAGTTTAGCACAAAAAATCTGGAATTATGATCTTTAATGAAGAGACGAGTAACTTCGTGGTGTCAATTCAGCAGCAAGTAACACCCATAGTGAAGCAATATAAGTAGCTCGGCGTACACATAAACGAAGGAAAGAATTACTCAAGCAACCACCAAGATAATCTGAAAATAAAGGGGAAGTGGAATGCAGCTATAATGAAACACAGAGCACTATGGGGCCACAATAAGTATGAGGTGGTGCGTGGAATCAGGAAAGGAGTAATGGTGGCAGCGCTAACATTCGCAAATGCCATTCTATGCTTAAAATCGGATATCTTGTCGGGTTTGAAAGTTAACCAAAGATCAGTAGGCCGGTTGGCTTTGGGAGCCCACGGTAATACCACAAATGAGGCAGTGCAGGGTGACATGGGTTGGGCCTCTTTTGAAGTCAGAGAAGCACAGAGCAAAATTAGTTTTGAAGAAAGGCTCAGGAAAATGAATGAAAATAAATGGGCGGCTTAAGTGCACAAGTATCTCTACACGAAAAGCGTGGACACGGAGTGGAGGAAGAGGTCAAGGAAGTTGGCAACCAAGTACAGGATAATGGAAACTGTAAATAGACAACCAGGAGTCATCAGAAAGAAAGTGAGAGAAATAGAGACCGTGAATTGGATGCAAAGAATGGAAACAAAAAGGACAATGGAGATTTACAAGAATGAGAAGAAAGAAAATAGAAGGGAAAATCTGTACGGTAAAACAAAGGGCAGTGCCTTGCTATTTGAGGCTCGAGCCGGTTGCCGAAGGACCAAAACATATCAGAGCAAATATTCGGAACTAGATGAGGCATGTGTATGCTGCAGTAAAGATCCAGAGACCACTCAGCACATCCTAATGGAATGTGACGGGATCCACCCAGCGAGAACCGTAGGTAACGTGCAACTCCCAGATGCGCTTGGGTTTAAAGTGGAAGGATCGAAACATCAACAGATCAGCCGTATAGAAATAAGCAAGAGACGATTAGAGTACTGGTGGAAAAAAAGCAGGGAAAAGATGGATACGACCTGATCTCTTAAAATCATAGGTAGCGGTACAGGTAAACTTTTTGAAAAGAATAATGAGAGGTATACAAAAATGCCAGATAAAGAACATGTATAGTATACCTGATTAAATCAAGCAGGCTAGGTGACTATTTGTCGCCGCCCCGTTTGAAAGGGGATGCCATTAAATCATCATCATCCAGCTTAGCGGCGCCGGCGGCTTGACATTCCTCTGCCTCCCCTAAATTTTCGTTCATAGTGAAGTGAGTAAAACTCAAAGTGCGAAGGAAATTCGTTATTTCAGATTAAAGTGATAAGTGTACCAGGCTTAATGCTTCGCTAACATGAAGGTTCCTTGTGCAGGGCGTGAATGACGTGAACACGGATCGATCGGGCCCACTCAAGTTACGCTCGCGCGCACAATTTGTTTCGTGCGGTCTAGCCGTTCATCCAAGCATAAAAAAATACAAGCGTTAGCCCACGTGATACCCCTCGATCAGAAGAAAATACTGACTGCACCAGAAAATGTTGTATTTACCCGCCGTGGTTGCTCAGTGGCTATGGTGTTGGGCTGCTGAGCACACGGTCGCGGGATCGAATCCCGGCCACCGCGGCCGCATTTCGATGGGAGCGAAATGCGAAAACACCCGTGTACTTAGATTTAGGTGCACGTTAAAGAACCCTAGGTGGTCCAAATTTCCGGCGTCCCCCACTGCGGCGTGCCTCATAATCAGATCGTGGTTTTGGCACGTAAAACCCCTTAATTTAATTTTTTAATTTTAAATGTTGTATTTCATGCTTATCACTGCTTCCATTCACACACAGAAAACCGTACGTTCAAGCATCGTTGCGCGAATTCAGTGTGGACCCGATATAAATTAAGAAATGAAACGGCGCAAGCTTGTGACATGCAACGTACTAGAACAAAGTGGCTGTTCATGGCTAGAACTTATGATGATAATGCACATCAGCTATGTAAAAACTCTTTCAAATGGGAATTTATTAGGCGGTACGAAATATTTTGCGCGTAATGGATGATCTGGTATGAGAATCCAACTTTCGCTTTTTACCGCGGCGGCCCATTGCTTACGACGGTTTTCATCAACAGGAAACCTATGAAAACTTTAGCCTCTTGCGTATTTAGACGCAACTCAGCACGTCGACATACTGCGTTTCCTTCGTTGTAAAATCATAGAATAAAGACCTCACAGATGGTACCGCACAACCACCCGCGAAACCCAGCGGCTGCCGTGGTAGGCGCGACACGGGCGGCGGCTCGGCGGCGGAGTGCCTACCATGCGAAACTAAATTCCGACGACAGCGCCACCGCATTTTCGTGACGTAATGCCGTGGTGTAGGTCTATATGTATTCCAAACTATTCAAACATTCCGCTCATGAATTCAGTCAGGATTAGTGTGTTTTGCTCTTTGTTCTTTATTCGGCAAATATTTTGAAGCAGTGGCTTGTAAGTTTGACTCAGTGAAGTTCCTCGGTCCAGCCACTATCTGATTATTTTCTGCCTAATCGCTCGCGGGTGTGCTCAGTTCCGATAGATTTGTTCTTGCTGCGCACAAGGCTTGAAGCGTAGCTGTTTTGTAAATTGCAATACCTTGTAGCAAATATATATTACAGCTAGTAACTCGCTTACTCTTGTGGACCGTCACGAAACATTCAGCTTCGGCCATTCGTGCGCCATCGCTGTATAGTCCGTCATTTGTTCTGCGTATACAGTGCGCATATTTTCAAGTGTGCGCTGATTTACTTATTATTGATACGTCGGCGATAGAGTGGGTGTAAGTTTTCCTGCCATTTGGGACAGATGTGTATAGATAACGTGCGCGAAGCTTACTATGACAGGAGGCAGCGCTACTCCATTTGTCATTCTTTAACGAGTGGAACTCACTCTTGCCGATGTTCTGGGGATGAAGCCCTTTCTTTGAAGGGTAGCGATACAAGGCTGGCGGATGAGCAAATTTCTGTATCCTCGAGGAAAGCCGTACATCACGAAGTGCCGGTAACATGTTCGGACAGTGGCAGCAGCGATCCGCGAACTTGGCCACACAGATTCATTCTGCTGCCTAACATGCCAGTCACTATTTTTGCAGCCAACTACTGCACACGTATTCAATCCACATGATTCAATCTAGCATGATTGGAGCACAGTGTGTTAGCGAAAACTCAGTTGCATTTCCGACAGCTGATCGCACAGAAGCAAGGTAGAAGCGGTAATGGTTTCGTATTCGTGCGCGGTCGCTGAGGAGAGGTATGGCGCGCCGCCGTGAGCGCCATCTCGTTTCTCTAAAACAAACTGCTCCGCGAAAAGGGTCAATATGATTGCTAGCACGCAGAAAAAAAATATGTGAGTAGGAAGTTAAAAGGTGCTGAATCAGATATTTCCTACAACGCTCTACACCTTCCTGATTAGAAGTTTAGCCGGTCAAGCTGCTTTTATGCAGCTTTTTGTTCCTTGCCCTGCATTTTTTTTTTCTTTGTAAGAAAGGGAGGAAAAATGAGAAAATATATAGTTGAAAGAAGTTGAAAGTTGCAGCCCAGCTGGCGGAAGGCGGGGTGAAGATTTCCGGCGCTGGCAATCGGGACAAGAGCGTACGAACTTTTGAACGTAGCTGTACATCCCTCGCCAGTAGTACCGCTGTTGAAGGCGCTGTTAAGTCTTGAAAACGCCAACATGAGCACACTGCGGATCGGCGTGGAAAGCTGCGCATATTTCGGAACGCAGGCTGCGAGGCACTACAAACAACCACTGGCGACCGTCGGAGCTGTAATTGCGGCGGTGAAGCAGGTCCTCGTGAATGGCGAAATGGTGAGCTTGACGGCGCAACGCGTGGGTTGTTGACCTGGTCGATGGATCAGAGAGCCAGCCTATAGACCTACACCACGGCGCTACGTCACGAAAATGCGGTGGCGCTGTCGTCGGAGTTTAGTTTCGCTTGGTAGGCACTCCGCCGCCGAGCCGCCGCCCGTGTCGCGCCTACCACAGCAGCCGCTGGGTTTCGCGGGTGGTTGTGCGGTTCCATCTGTGAGGTCTTTATTCTACGATTTTACAGTGAAAGAAACGCAGTATGTGGATGAGCTGAGTTGCGTCGAAATACGCAAGAAACTAAAGTTTTCATAAGTTTCCTGTTGATGAAAACAGTCGCAAGCAGTGGGCTGCCGCGGTAAAAAGCGAAAGTTGGATTACGATACCAGATCATCCATTATGCGCAAAACATTTCGTAACCATTAAGCTTTTCTTTTATTTTGATTGGCGTGCATTAGCCGATCTTAGGATCGTTATGATCTTAGGATCATATACGATCTTAGGATCCTTATTAGCGTGCCATTATAATTGCTTGCCGCACTATGGGAAAGCTAGATTAGGATTAGCCTTGAATGTAGGTCGAGCGAGCAGATGCCACACAAAACACGTCACATTCGAATTTGTTTTCATCTCAAAGAATTGAGCCACCAGCAGTGTAAATATCCTATCACACGTTCAGATACGCAGGCAGCAGGGTCACAGCTGCGTTTATTGCAGTGTGGAAGTCATAAATGCGCCTAAACGTGTCAGTTAAATTTCGAGCGCGAAACAAAATATAGTGTTAGTACAGAGCTGCAGCGATCGGACGGCCGCGGCCAACAGCTAGCTCACATTGCGCGGGCCTACACAGGCGTCGCCGCCGTAGAGCCAGTACCTTGCCGGTCCCATCACCGAGGCGATCGCTTCTATCGCCGCTGACGGCGACGTAGAAATCGGCTACAGCTTGTTTTTAACATAAAATAGTTCTTAATAGAAAAGCTATCTCGAATTTGCGCGTGTTTCGTAAAGCAGCGCCCAGTAGTAAACCACTGGCGCGATATGGAGCAACGACCCGACGGCATTTCGTCTTACAGACGGAAACCGAAGCGCCGGCCGTCTCAGCGAGGTGGCTCGGCTGGCTTGCAAGTACTAAGTTTCGTTTGTTATTCGCACCAACGACACCGACAAAACCGATTCATTTAAGCCCACATTAATCGTGTTGTCGAAAATAAGCGCACAATGATGAGCAGCAGGCCAGGCCGCAAGCGCTGTAGGCCGTCACTGCGGCGGTCAACGAGCTAGGCCTAGCGTCTCGTTCGGCCGTATCCCGATGGGGGCGAGATGCAAGAACATGCATTGGGTGCACATTAAAGAGTCTCACGTAGTCAAACTTAATCCGGCGCCCCCATTACTGTGTGCTTCATAATGAAATCGTGGTTTTAGCTTCCCCACCCCATTAAAAAAAAAATGCCCCATCCGCGAGTGCAAGCGGTGGCGGCGAACGTGGGCGGAGCCAAACGTTGGGCGGAGCCTACGCGACGTCGCTATAGGGCCTAAAATATATCGACGGTGCCTACCGCTGTTTACAAACATGGTGTAGGTCTATAAACGACGCAATCCAGGGGTCCTTGCGCTGCTCGGAAGCGATGGTGCGAAGGTCGGTGGAAGACACAACCAACCGAGATTTATTGTTGTCAGCCAAGGGAGAGCGCGAGAGGGCATCGGCGTCGGAGTGGTGTCGTCCGCTGCGGTAGAGTACGCGGATGTCGTAGTCTTGCAGGCGAAGTGCCCAATGTGCAAGACGGCCGGACGGATCTTTCAACGACGCCAGCCAACATAGTGCGTGGCGGTCCGTGATGACATCAAATGGGCGGCCATACAAATATGGCCGGAACTTATTAAGAGCCCAGATGATCGCGAGACATTCTTTTGCAGTCACGGTGTAATTATTCTCGGCTTTCGTAAGCGTTCGGCTGGCATAAGCAACGACATACTCAGGGAACCCTAGCTTGCGTTGCGCGAGGACAGCGCCGGCCGACACCACTGGCATCTGTGTGTACCTCTGTAGGGGCCGTCGGGTCGTAGTGGCGCAAAATTGGGGGGGGGGGTCAGCAAACGACGAAGACTCGTGGATGCCTCGTCGCACTCTGATGACCACGAGGTGAGGAGCCCGTTGCTCCCAAGGAGCTTCGTCAGGGGCGATACGATGGCGGCGAAATTCCGAATGAAGCGTCGGAAGTAGGAGCACAGACCGATGAAACTGCGCAATTCTTTGATGGACGTTGGCTTGGGAAACTCGGCAACGGCGCGAAGTTTGTCGGGGTCGGGGAGAATTCCTTCCTTGAATACCACATAGCCAAGTATCGTGAGTTGCTGCGCAGCAAATCGGCACTTCTTTGTTTAATTGTAGGTCGGTGTTTGATAAACACGTCAAAACACGCCGGAGGCGTTCGAGGTGCGTGGTGAAGTCAGGCGCGAAAACGACAATGTCGTCAAGATAACACAAACATGTGTGCCACTTTAAGCCTCCTAGAATTGTGTCCATCATGCGCTCGAATGTCGCGGGCGCATTACAGAGTCCAAAAGGCATGACGTTGAACTCGTACAAGCCGTCAGGCGTGATAAAGGCTGTTTTTGGCCGATCGACTTCTTCCATAGGCACTTGCCAATACCCGGAGCGCAAATCCAGAGATGAAAAGAACTCGGCTCCTTGCAGGCAGTCAATTGCGTCGTCTAGGCGTGGCAGGGGATAGACGTCCTTGCGAGTGATCTTGTTAAGCCGGTGATAATCGACGCAAAACGTGACGGAGCTGTCCTTCTTTGTAACAAGGACGACATGCGAAGCCCATAGACTTATCGAGGGTCGAATTACTTCGCGCCGAAGCATGTCGTCGACTTGCTCGTTAATCACACGACGTTCGCTGGCAGAAACGCGATACGGGCGTTGTCGCAATGGTGGGTGAGAGCCACTGTCGATGTGATGCGTTACAGTTGAAGTCCGACCCAGGGAAGCTTGCCCCACGTCGAAAGACGAACGAAATTCTCCCAAGAGGGACAGCAGCTAGGAACGCTGGGCCGCTGTAAGGGTTCCAGCGATGGAGGAATCAAATACATCTGTGGGCAATGCGTCAGATGTAGAAACAGCACTGAGCGTATGGTAGGTTGCGCAATTCGGGTAGTCAGGCACGTCGATAACTTGCACGTCGTCGATGGCTTTAACGGTACCAACACATTCTCCTCGGAGCAGTATGACAGGGTATGGGCACGGGCTGCAAACGAAAATTGCGCTAGTGCCCTTGGTGATGTCCACGGTCGCAAAAGGTAGCAACAGGCCCTTCCTTGCGAGGAAACGGCCAGATGGCGAAAGTAATGCAATGGCGTCCGAGAGGCCACTGCAGTGCATGGACACGATCATGGAGACGTTGGGAGCAACCTGAGTGTCGGCTTCGACGATAAGCTTCCTGGAAAGCGACGGAGCGTCAGTAGGCGTCAAATCTAGCAGCGGCGATAGTTCTATTTTGGCCCGTACGCAATCGATAACGGCATTGTGGCGCGAGAGAAAATCCCAGCCGAGGATGACATCGTGAGAGCAGGAGGAAATGATGAATTCTATGGCGTATACAACGTCCTGAATTTCTACTCGAGCAGTGCAAGACGCCAAGGGTCGGATATGCTGAGCACTGGCTGTGCGAAGGGATAGTTCGGACAGGGGCGTCGTGACTTTTCGAAGTAAGCGGCAAAGTGTAGCGTCCATAACACATACGGCTGCTCCTGTGTCCACGAGTGCAGACGCGTGGACACCGTCGACAAACACGTCTATCACATTGGATGGGCTGCAATGAGGACTTGTGCACTTCGACGTTGTCGCAGCCCTTGCCTCTTGGACTGCGACTGTTAGTTTTCCTCATCCCGAGGAGCGGCACGACGCCGCATCGGCGATAACGCGCGCCGGCGTGGAGATGAGGAACGGCGGGTGTTCGGCGGCGGGCGGTATGTCGGTGACACACCGGATGGTGGGTCGTAATATGGACGGGGCGAACGGTTGGTCATGGATGATTCGACGCTGGGCGGCTGCACACGATTACAGAAACGGGCCACGTGACCGGCGTAGCCGCAGGCAAAGCATATAGGCCGGTTGTCAGATGTACGCCACCGGTTCGCTGTAGCTGGTCCCGGCCACGTCGGAGCACGCCCTGGATGGAGCAGCTGGTGATAGGATTGTATAATGGGCTGCACTGGTGGCCGAGCCACGACGTCGGCATAAGTGAGGGGAACATGAGCAGATAGTGGTTGGGGCCTCGCGACGACTTCAGCGTAGCTGAGTGGTGCTGGTGCCGGGGCCTGTTGGGGTGGTGTCACGACCTCGGTATAGCTCAGTGGCACAGGCGCAGGAACATGGTGGCGTTGGCCGGGCAAGACCTCGGCGATTTCTTGCTCGATGTCGCGGCGGAGCGGAGGCACGATAGGCGAAGCGGGCTGTGGGACATGCGGCGGCGGAGCAAAGGGTGCCAAGGAGAGTTGGCGTGCTACCTCCTCCCGAATGAAAGCTTTCATGTCCGCAAGCAGTGTGGTCTGGTCGTAGGTGGTAGCCAGACCAGCGATGTGATCGTCGCGTGATGAAGACCAACGAGGCAACGAGCGTTGCCTGCGTAGCTCCTCGTAACTTTGGCATAACGTAACGATCTCTGTGACGGATTGCGGATTCTTAGCGAGCAACATGTTGAAAGCGGCGTCCTCGATCCCTTTCATAACGTTTCTGATTCTGTCAGATTCCGGCATCGTCGTGTCCACGCGCTTACACAAGTCCAGGATATCTTCGATGTAGCTAGTGAAGGACTCTCCTGTATGCTGGGCTCGTTCTCGCAAGCGGGAATCTGCTCGCACCTTGCGCGCAGCAGGACGACCAAACACAACTACTAATGAGGTCCTGAACGCGGACCATGTCGGAACTTCCGTCTCATGGTTGCTGTACCAGAGGCTTGCCACGCCGGCGAGGTAAAAGAGCACGTTGCTGAGTTTCGCGGCATCGTCCCATTTATTGATGACGCTTACTCGCTCGCACGTGGACAGCCAGTCCTCCACGTCGGTGTCATCGGTGCCGCTGAAAACAGGAGGATCCTTGTGGCGAGAGCACACGACGGAGGGTGCAGGAGGCGTTTGCTGGGACGTCGGCTGAGATGCGTCCTGAGAAATGGTTGAAGAGAGGGTACGGGATCGTAGCTCCAGGATGCGTTCGAGCGTAGCACTCTCCACCACTTGTGAAGGCGTTTATTGCACACAGGCGTTAGGGCCAACCGTTGGGTCAGTTCAAGGAACCGCGAGCGCGAGCACCGTAGTCCGAGCGATGCGCTGGAGAGACTGACCCACTAGACAGCGCTGGTAAGGATGCCCCACTGCATCGTCCCTCTTCTTCACTACAATATATATACAGGGTGTCCCACGTAACTTTAGCCAAACATTAAAAATATGCAAATGCCACCTAGCTCACCAGAACCAAGGTAATGCTGTTTTCGGTCGCTTAGAGATACTCAGATTATTTTTTGCATTCCACCTAATTAGATAATTAGTCATAATTAATTAACCAACTTCTCAATTATTATAATTAGATGAAAAGTGTCAATGATAAAATTGTAGATCACTATGAAAAACTCCCGATACAGCTTTCTGTTGCTCAATGCGTGCAACATAAAAGTGTTTTTCCGAGCGTGAAAGATGCCCGCGAATACACGCAAAGTGCCTCGAGCGGCCAGTCGCGCGGCAATTTTGCGTGCATTCGCGGGCTTCTTTCACGCTCGGAAAAACACTTTTATGTTGCACGCATTGAGCAACAGAAAGCTGTATCGGGAGTTTTTCATAGTGCTCTACAATTTTCTCATTGACACTTTTCATCTAATTATAATAAAGAAGTTGAATAATTAATTATGACTAATTATTTAATTAGGCGGAATGCAAAAATAATCTGAGTATCTCCAAGCGAAGGCAAACAGCATTACATTGGTTCTGTCCAGCTACGTGACATTTGCACATTTTTAAAGTTTGACTAAAGTTACGTGGGACACCCTGTGTGTATATATATATATATATATATATATATATATATATATATATATATATATATACTGTACATGTGTACAGTATATACAGCGCTTATATAGCCCTTGTGCACCGCAGTGCCCCTAGCGGTCTCCATGCAAACCAGAGCTACGGTCAACGGACGACGAGGACAAGGCTCGGCCCTAAGGTGCTTCGCCCCTAAAAGCCACCGCCTACCAACTACAGTACCTAGAATATACTTATAAGTATATTCTAGGGACTGTATACCCACCACGCATACACAAATCAATCAATCAATCAATCATGTTTATTTAACGTGCCCAGGAACAACACTAAGGTCTGAGTGCTGGCGCACGCATACATTACAAACCAAAAAACAAAACACTGTAGGGGAGAATCATTAAAAAATAAATGAATATAATTAAAAATTGTAAAAAGAAGAGAGTACGGACAACAAAACGCAAATCAAATACAAAAGAAAAAGGAGGAGAAGGGCACTTGAACAATGCATGAAATTATAACACAAGGCAAAGCTCGGAAAAGAACGATGACAAGGAGTTATGAAAGATGTCAAGATCACGAAAGTAAGCGTTATAAAGACTCTGTATCCTGTGGACAGTTGAGTGTTCGTGATGACAGGCAGGAACATGGAAATGTCTATGTTCTATCTTGCGTGGGATACGAAACATGACACAGCTGAGTAGTTCGGGACACGTGAGGTTACCGTGAAGGAGTTTGAAGAGAAACGCGATTACGTCGGTCGCGAAGTGAGGGCAATGACAACAATTCAACAGTGCTAGTACAGGGTGCAATGTCCAGGTTTGCAAAGCGGTGATTATATATGCTTAGAAACTTTTTCTGGACACGATCCATAATGTCACTGTTGGATCTAGAAGAGCCATTCCAGACGACTGACGCATTATCAAGTTGAGGAAGACAGATGGTTGTGTACAATTTGCGGAATGGTGTAGGAGACGAATTCCCACGATAGTCTGCATACAGAACCAAGAGAGCGCATACCCCGCATTGCAACACGTTTAGTCTGAGCCGAAAAGTGTAAGGTTGCATCAAAAAGTACACCAAGATCATTGATCTCGCAGACCTTACACAACGGCACAGAATCTACAGAATAAGAAAAAGAAATACTTGCTGTTTTGCGTGTGAAAGTCATGACTTTGATCTTAGCAGCATTCAAGGTAAGGTTATTATCCTTGCACCATTTAGAAAAGGAAAACAGGTCAGACTGCAGGGCGCGACAGTCATCAATAGTGTGAATTTTCTTAAAAATCTTGATGTCATCGGCATATAGAAGGAAAGAAGTGTTCCGAATAACAGAAAGAACGTCATTAATAAAATTTTTAAAAAGGAGTGGTCCTAATACTGACCCTTGAGGGACGCTGCTAGTTGCCATGTAAGAAGAAGACGTTTGGCCATTGACGTTAACATAACACGTTCTGTCAAGAAGATTACTGCGCAAGAGATTCACAACTGACGAGTCAACATCAAAGTCCGTAAGCTTGATCAGAAGCAGCGAGTGGCTGACTACATCAAAAGCCTTGCTGAGATCACAGTAAATGGTGTCAACTTGCCCCCTTTAATTGAAGTACTGGCGTGGAGATCTGTGTCATGAAACTTGCAAGATTTGTGATAGTGGAGCGGCCGATGAGAAATCCATGCTGATTCGGAATGAGCGAGTTCTTCACAGTAAAAGACAATATGTTGGGAAGAGCAAGCTCAAAAATCTTGAACGTAGCACAGAGAAGAGAAATTGGGCGATAATTCGACACATCTGATTTACATCCAGACTTAAATACAGGAAAAACACGAGGAGTTTTCCACATGTGAGGGAAAGTGTAAGTAGTCAAAGAGTTGTTAAATACAGATGTCAATACTGGAGCAAATATACTGCTGTAAGCTTTTAGAATTGCGGAGGGGATGCCATCAGGGCCGCAGGATAGGGAAGGCTTCAAGCGCTTAAGGCATTCGTGGAGAAGCGTTTCATCAAACACCGCACTAGATGTAGGAACTGTCGTGTGCTGCTGACTGACACCAGCGTTGAAACCTGCACCTTTATATAAGGAAGAGAAATGGGCTGCAAAACAATCCGCGACTGCTTGGACTTATGCCCGTCTAGAGTCAAGTAAGCGAAAACACTCTCCACGTTTATTGGAGCGCTTACGGATATACTTCCAAAATTCCGCCGGCCGGTCGGAGGCGCTCTTTTCCAAGAATGCCATATATGAGTCTTGATCCCGCTTATAGAGACGTTTACAGAGAGCCCGAAAAAAGCGGAATTCTTCTCTGCACTCATTAGGCAACGGAATTCTAGATTTTCGGTGTGCGCGATCTTTATGCTTTAGGGCAATTATGAGTTCAGACGAAAACCAGTGGGGATATCTAGAGCGTTTAGGCCTGTACTGGGGAATGTATTTGCGCATACTGCTCAAAACAAGCTCCGTAAACTGATCTACTTGGTCATTAACATTGCTTTTGTCTGTAACCAGTGACCAGTCGGTGGCGGACAAGAAATTATATAAACCAAGATAATCACCACGCTTGAAAGCAAAGCGTGGGGATTCATTTACGCCACTGGAGGAGCTCTGCCTCAGTGCTGACACAGAGGCAGTTATCTTTAGTGGCGGATGAAACTTATCGGTACGCACAAGGAAAATTTCGGAACGAGAGACATCTAAAACTTGAGCATTCGAGATGCATAATATTTAAGACGTGGCCACAGGAATTGGGCGATCAAGTTATGCTGCTGAAGGGAACAGAAGGACAAAGTCCAACAACAGGCTGCATTTCTTCTCTGTGTAATGATTGTAATGAGAATATCTAAGTGTGTTCCAATCAATACCTGGTGTATTAAAATTACCAAGAAGAATTACTTTGTGCTTACTATGGGAGGATATTACACTTTCAGTGGAAGAGATGACCTCATCATACAAAACAGGGGAAATATTCGGCTGTACATAGAACGACCCAATCAACAATTTTTCACATCGGGCTAGGCTGACTTCTAGCCATATCGACTCCCGTACACTTTCTATATCGATGCGCCGTACACAGCTCAGTGAATTGTCAACTGCGATCAGTACGCCACCACCTTTTTGTTGAGATCCACTGAAGTCCCGGTCACTGCGGAAGACGTTGTAGTGCGGTGGAAAGAAGTCTGAAGACGAAATGTCACCACACAGCCAAGTTTCAGAAATAACAAAAATAGGAAAAGAAGATGAGATTACATTGCAAAAAAATTCACCTGCTTTGGTGCGAAGTCCACGAGCGTTTTGGTAAAAAATGTCCAAATTACACGCCACTTTGATCCTTGGGGGTTATTTCAGTAGCATGAATCATGTCATCGTGTAGCACACCACGGAACGGCTTGAACAAGCAACCATTGGCCACATTGACGGGTCGTTCAGGCGCTTAAGGGCTTCTTCATCGACGGCTACATGAAAAGAAGAATACGATTGATAATTAGTTCTAAGTCGCCGGCAGGAGAGGCACTAGTTCTAAGTCGCCGGCACCCACGTACACATTCTCGAAAACGAAACCGAAACTGGGTTGCAGGAAAGCTATTTAGTTAAACAATAATAATAATAATAATAATAATAATAATAATAATAATAATAATAATAATAATAATAATAATAATAATAATAATAATAATAAATGCGACCTTGCCGCTGCTCTGTTCTTGCTCAAGTTTCGCAACAAGAACGCATTTTGTGGCTCGGATAGTTCAATTTAACACTTGGCACCGACGCCTGGTTTTAAAGGGGGGAAAATGCCAATTCGCCTTCGTCTGCGCGCCTTGTGACGGCCCGCGCAACGAGCGTAGCAGACGACCAAGCCACATTTATAGGAGGTGTTGGACCGAGTGAGCAGGAGCGAGTGCCGAAACGTCGCACTGTTCTGCTTCCACGTGACCCCATTCGGTGTCATGGGAAAGACATTGGTTGACAGAGAAAACGAAAGCCTGCTGACCGCACCGAAACCACCGTAACTGTCTAGCGCGCGGCTGACGCCTGAACGTCAGTCAGCAGTGTTTGGAAGGAGGAGACGGGACGAAACGAAGACAGAGATAGGAAGGAAGAGTACGTTCGGAGCTAATAGCTGTGCTGGCATAAGCTGCTCCACCAACGCGAAACACGCTCCGTAGAAACGCGGAAAGCGACAAATCCCGCTGCACCCACGTACACATTCTCGAAAACGAAACCGAAACTGGGTTGCCGGAAAGTTATTTAGGTAATTATTTATGGCGCTCTTAGGCTTACCAGTACTTTTTTTCTATGATTTTGAGGTTTAACAGCTTTTTTTAACGCAATAAATAAAAGATAACTTTGAAGTGGGCTCTGACGCACGCGCGTGTGAGGCAGGCACTATCGTCATCGTAAGGCAGGTTATCTGCCGTTCCCGCCAAATATCAAGTCGTCTGCCGACAGCGTCTGGCCCATTCACGCCCACCGCAATTTCGGCCAGCAAATTTTATGCGCGTACGTGACTTGCGCGTTGTGTTTTTCAGGTGGTGAGATGAAAGTGTGAAAGTACTGTGCGAAATGGGCTGTCGCCAGTCCAAGATCATTGACGAAACCGCGAGTATATCAGCCGGTTCTGTGCAGACGGTGCTGCGACCACGTCACCAGCGACGAAAACATCAAATCAGGTGGGCGAAACAGGCATCTTCGTGTAGTGGGAGTAGACGTGTTGACACTCGTGTGTCGGCAAAGTATGCGGTTAAGGCAGTAATAGCCAAAGGACGGTTCAGTCGAGTGCTGCGAGTCGAGAACAGGCTATCAAAACAGCCGTACGCAATTAAAGTAATCGAAACAAGAGACGGCTCGCACGTTGAGACCGAACTGGCTGTATTGAGACGCGTTCGGCACCCAAATGTGGTGCGTCTCGACGAAGTGTTCTGCGTTGGGTGTCGTGTATACATGGTTATGGAGCTGGCAACCGGCGGCAACCTGCTGGATAAAGTGGAAATGTGTGCCCCGTTCGTCGAAGCCGACGCGGCTCGCGTTATTGGCATGGTCGCCTGCGGCCTGGCGCACCTTCATGACTTGGGCATCGCGCACCGGAATCTGCAGCCCGAGAACGTGCTCTACGCACATCCAGGAGCAGGGGCCAAAGTGATGATAGCCGACTTCGGGGAGGCCTGTGCGCCCCGATCGGGACGGGAGGCGCACATGCACACCGTGTGTGGAGGGGCGCTTCACTACACGGCTCCCGAGCTCGTCGCACGCCGGCCTTACACCCGCGCCGTGGACATGTGGGCGTTGGGGGTGATCGCCTGCTTCCTGCTTACTGGCGCGCTGCCCTTCGACGCGGACAACGACGCCGACTTGGTGCGGCTCATCCTGAGGGCACAACTTCCTACGGCGGAGCGGGTGAGCATGCTTCGGCCGCACGCAGACGCGTAGACTAAAAATGTGCCTCTGTGACTTTCGGACGTTTATGTGCGTTCTAAACCCAGCCTATGAAGAATGATGAGCAAAGTGTTAACAGGGTCTGATTGCGGGCTGGTTGGAACTTACGAGATTTTTTTAGCGCTGCAAAGGTGGAATTTGAGGACTTGTTCTCAAGCGCCACATTTAGGTCTGTTTCCTTTTTCTCTTCGTAGTCCTGGAGTTCAACCTTTTCAGCGCTAATAAATCCTTGAATAATCCTGGCCGCAGCGGCCGCACTTCGATGGGGGGGGGGGGGGGGGGGGATTCGAGAGCACCCATGTACCGTTCACTGGCGGCACGTTAAAGAACCCGAGGTGGTCAGAATTAATCCGGAGTCTCACACTACGGCGTGCCTCATAATCATATCGTGGTTTTGGCTCGTAAAATCCCAGAACTTAATTAAGATTGAAGTTACCGTATTTATTCCGATTGTCGCAGATAAGGTTACTCGGGGCGCATGCACGCATTTACAGATTTATGACGCATCGTGGTGACTTCTGTTTGTTTATATTAATTTATCTTTATGTGGAAGGGGTGCAGGTTGCAGCTTTGATTCTCTGTCGCGGCTGGTGCTTTCGTTTGAGAGGAAAGGGTTTGCTTTTACTATATAGCCTCAGAAGTTCACGCGTTAGGAGCCCCAGCAAGTAAAAAAAAAAAAAACAAAAACAAAAAAAAAATATGCGGCGCTCTCTATTGCATTAGGAAGTAAATGCCACCAGTTATTTTTGGTGTCAACCGTAATCGGAACTAAGCAGCGCCGATATGGCGATCAAGCTGCGGCTATTTTTCTACAATTTCTTTGTCTTGCGCCTTATGTTGCCCAATCGTATTTCACTTACGCAGATGCGCGATATCCCATCTCGAACGCTTATCAACTCAAATGTGTTCCAATACTAAACAATTATTATATTAAGAAGTAGTTTGCGAATTGTGTTTGCTGTTCGATTCGCACTTGTATACTGTTGTCAAGATTTCGAGCAATAAAAATTTAGAATAACGCCCTTGATTCATGCCGAATCGATCTCAAATCCTGGATTTTTACAATCGTAGACATTTGAAGGTTGGACAAATTGCTACATCAAGCCTATAACAAGCCAGCGGCGGACTCCGCCTTCAACACGAAATTGCTCAGAGGAAGCGGTATGCCAGCTGCCAGCCGCGCTGGTGCAGAAATAGCTCTAAAAGCAACGAGCGCAAATAAGCCGATCGTTATGACTTGCTGTGAAGGAAAGCAAGAGTGAATATGCATGATTGCCAGGATTTTTGCACTTTATCGCAACTATATGCGATCACTGAGGCATTGCGCTTCGCCCGCTGCGGATAATATCCCGCGGCGTTGCGCTGCTGAGCTCGAGGTCGCTGGTTCGATACAATTTGTCATCGCTGCACCTGCGGCATATAACTGATCGCTGTCTCTATGATGCGTAGCTGCTGAACATTCTTTCCTCTTTATCTCTTCTTCTTTATTTCTCCTCGAAGCTCCTCCTGCGGCGACATTATCATGTCGCCGATCATGCCGAGCTCTCTACGATTGCGAGTTTGGGCTTTCTTCGCTCGGAACCCTTGTAGCGCTGAAAGCGCTCTTCTTCCGCACAGGGCTGGGAGCACGTGTCCCCGGAGGCCAAATGCGTAGCTCGCCGACTACTGCAGCGTAACCCAGTGCAGAGACTAACCGCAGCCGAGCTGCTGCGCCATCCGTGGGTGGCAGCGATGGTGACGACCGCGGGTACAGCGCACAGGCCGGCACAGGTGCGTTCCTATAAGAGAAGAATACTCGATGGCTCTTACCGTGTCTGCCCGCATTATAATAACTATTTTACTCAACGTTTAGTATAGGTAGTTATGAATTTGAATTTTTCCTGTGAACTGTTGCTTCTTATGCGATAGGCTTTTGTGGGGCTTCAAACGCTGCCTCACAAATGACGGCTACAATTACCGGTCGTTCCTTCTATAGTGTCCCTCAAAGTAGCCTGATGTAATTTTTAATTGTCGCATATGCTCGGTTTAGTGTACTCGTCCGCAGTCTATCGACTGCTGACGAGTACGCTGACACTGTTGTGTCTACTGACGCGTACTGACGCGTACACGGCGAACGAGTTCGTGTCATGAGCGGGAAGCAGTACGTGCGGAAGACTGCGCATGATTATGACGCCGTGGCACATCTGTACACGCGCTATAAAGCGGGTCATCATCATAATCAGCCTATATTTATGTCCACTGCAGGACGAAGGCGATCTCCAGTTACCCCTATCTTGCGCTAGCTGATTCCAATATTGCGCGTGCAAATTTCCTAATTTCATCACCCCACCTAGTTTTCTGCCGTGCTCGACTGCGCTTCAGGTACTTCTGAGCAACGAGGTCAAAAGTAAACACTTCTTTTAGCGCATGCGCGCGTTTGTGTTAATAGAACCGACGTGCACATATATAGCGCCCGTTTAACAGTGCGCAGGGCGAGCATCTTGGGCGCTGCGGTTGGCCTATATATGCGCAAATGAGGCCGGCGTGCATGGGCTGCAGCCGGTCGCAATGCGGCGCATATTTACTATGAAGTTCACTGTGCACGTGACCAGAGCTTTCGGTGGACGCCACCAATATGGCAGTTCAGATCGCGTTTCGCTCTTGAACGAAGTACGAGTGGAAATTATGAACGGATGTTAGTTAAAAATTTCAACTGTGCCAATCATCAGGTTTTTGGTCGCTTAACGGATTGTATTGATTTACATGCACAACATTAATTTACAGAAACGACCAAACTAAATGGTTTGTGTATGAGTGTTGTACTTCCCGTCAGGCTTTTCGACACATGCCTAGACGGTGCATGGCGTTGACAAAACATTTACCTTCATGCAGAGCCGTAACCACGGGGAGGGTTAGGGTGTTCTGAAAACCTCCGAAATTATTACTGCGGTGATATACTACTCAGCACAACTTACGTATACGCATGCCATTATATATTATATGCATATTCGAATATATGTATTTAATATATGTCAGTGATGAGCTTGATTAACACGCAAAAACAAGTATAAATATTTCAAAAGGGGCGCGTTGTTCTCGCAGAGAACCCCCCAAGAAATTTATTCCTGGGTACGGCCCGGCCTTCGTGTTTATATATTTGCAATAACTACTTGTCTTCATTGTACTCTTCGTGAATGCTGCCGGCGAAAGGGCTAAGTAACTGCAGTCGACGTTCCGCGGCGATATAGAATGCGTGCGAACGCAGTCGATCCCCAGACATGCATTTACGGATGCAGAGTATTGAGAAGGGCATGCGTTCCTCATTTGGCTCAGCTGCCATTTACCTGACTAGAAAATTTTTTTTCGTGATTAATGCATAAATTGATTAATGGTAAGGCTAGTCAATCAGTTGCCCAGCCCTGAAATGGGGAACTCACCGACAGAGATGCGAGTAAAAAGGTACGAAGATTTCGCGACGACTATTTTCATTGGATCTGTGCTCATCAGTCGTATGTCACAAATTTTATAGTTTTGTAAATTTTATGTTACTGTTGTACAATTGTTTATTTTAAAAAGAGAGAAGTGCCAGAGAAGGATAGTTTACAGGCTGTCGCTCTCAACGCTCAAGTCTCCATGTTTCATGAGAAGTGATGGATGCATCAGCGCGAAGGGTGTGATGGCAATCAGGTCGCATCGGGGAGGGCCAGTTTAATGATGGGAAAGGTGGAGGTTGGCCGGAGAAGCTTGTCTCTGGCCTGCTACGCCACAACTGTAGGTTAGGGAGAGACAGAGAAAGGAATAGGTGAAAATGGGGTGACGATGCAATACTATACAGTGAGCGCTAGTAATCAGTCCAACGTACGGTGTAGACACCGTGCGTGTGCAGTTTTTACTGACGCACGACACGCGCTGTGATCAGCTAATTGGAGACTGCTACCAAGTTATAAGACATCGGTATATGTCCGTTCGCGAGTGTGCCCTATACATATATAAATTGCACTGATAAGGTACATGAGTACATTATACAAATACTAGGCACCTCTCCTGTGGAACGCTGCTCTTTCTGTCTCCTGAGTTTTCGTGGTTTTTTATGTAATCTGGGAGGGGGGGGGGGGATATCATCGCTCTCCTGCGGGCGGCGATGGATCCCGACCCCGTTGTACGTAGTCCCGACATGGCATTGCCTTCGACGTCGGCGCTCAAGGAAGCGGAACAGCCGAGATGATGACACCGCCAGTGACAGCACTGAACTGTATACGGCGAGTAGCGATGACAGCGAGGACGGCTTCGTCCCTATGGCGAAGCGCAAGGCGAAGAGGAGGATCCTCGGTGGGCCTTCGCCGGGAAGTACGTCAACCGTGAAGGCCTCCTGTGATCCGCCGCGCCACACTGTATTGTTTGTTCCCGTTGATTCTTCGGCCAACTTGAGGAGCATGAATAGGCAAGTCATCTTGGTCCGTCTTGAAGCTCTCGTGCCGAATCAGATAATCGACATTCGACTTAATCCCCGTAAGAATGTCCTGGCCATTAACGTCGAGCAACCGGCCGCTTTGCATACCTTGCAAACTGTCACGGAGCTTGGCGACATCAGAGTCCGTGCTTACATCCTGCAGGACAGAGGCATGACAACGGGCGTCATATATGATATCGACGTCTCTATACCGAATGCTGACCTTCCTGTCCTGGTCAAGCCAGCTGCTGACACTACGGACATACTGCAAGTTAGCCGAATAGGCAACTCCCGTTGCGTCAAGGTGATCTTCAATGGCGACTGCCTTCCTTCACATGTGAAGGTTGGTCATTTTCGTCATGTCGTTCGAGCATATATTCCAAGACCTCTTCAATGCCACAAGTGCTTGAGAATGGGCCACGTGAGTGGGGTATGTAACAACAAACCAACTTGCCCGCGTTGCGCCGAACCCCACACAGCAGAGCCTTGCAAAGCGACTACCCTGAAATGCAGAAACTGCAATGGAGATCATGATGCCTCATCAAACGACTGTCCACTAATCAAGAAGAGAATCTTGAGGCAAATGGTGAAGGACGGCTCGTCACGAAAGGAAGCCATAACGACTGTTAAAAGATGACGTTCCCGTCGACGGCGCACTTCCACGAAAGAAAAAAAAGTACTGTTTTGCCCCCAGAGCGCTCCTTCACGCCACCGCCGCCACCGCCAAGCACCCTACACCTACATGGTCAGAAGAATACGAATACCGAAGCTCAGCAAAAATCTGAAGCTGCTTGGCCTGCTCTACCTCAGGCACACTTCTCAGAAGATCGACAGCATCGACTACCGCCGAGCGCTAATTCGGCAGCAGATAATCAAGCTGCCCAAGATGTCCAGGTCGTTGCTGTTTCATTCATTTCATTTATTAATACTCACAGCCTTTGCAGGCTATTACAGGAGTGGAAGAAAAGCACATAAGTATACATGGACATGAGCTCAACAACTACATCCAACATAATATACAAACAAATGTACTGGACGAAGAAAAAAAAAAACAGCTGAATTACAGAATACACAAGTTGAGGCAGGGATTTGTGCTATTGTCTAGGTGTTCTGTGGTGTACGAATGGTACGAGGCGATCAATAAAGACATCAAGAGAGTCACTTCTCACGATGGAGTTAGGCAGCTGGTTCCATTCTTTAATCACTCGAGGAATAAAACTGTATTTAAAACAATTATTATGAGAGAGTGGCACAGGAATGTACATACTGTGGCGATGTCTAGATGGTTGGTCGGGGTGGACTGTAAAGTACTGCGTTGTATTAATCTTAAAGTGACCGTGAATCAACATGTAAAGAAACTTCATGTTCTGAGGTCACTGGTGAGTGTTATCCGCTCCCTTCTGAATACCATGCAAACACCATCCGCTAAATATGCGCACTGCAAGTCCTCGACTCCCTCGAACCAGTACTTGCGGGTCTACAGTAACAAGATGGCTTGCCATCCACAACCTCTGCGACCTTCCCGGGAACAAGTCAAGTGCGCTTCCATACTTCAATGAAATTCCAGAGGTCTGCAGTCACGGATGTCAGAATTTCGGCACTATGTTTTGGAGAACAAGTTCCCGATTATCATTTGTGAACCTCATTTTTCAAAAACAATTCGACTGTCGGGTTACGAATAATTTGTTTCTTCATCATGAGTTGAACGAAGTCAAGTTGTGTATATTCGCAAGGAGCTCACATATGTTCAACAAAAAGTGCAGCCTCACGACGACAATCATTACGTATGTCTCCGTGTCAAAAAGAAGGTTTCATTCACACTAATAGGCGCCTACCTATCACCATCACGTCGACTTGATCGACAGAGACTAAACGACATACTCACGAAAACTCCAGGTCCTTGGATAATCATGGGTGACATTAACGCCCATCATCCACTTTGGGGAAGCTTCAGGACTAATCAACGAGGCACGAGTCTAGTTGATCTCGCTGCCGAGCACGGACTGAGAGTTTTGAACGATGGCAGCCCGACTTATCTTCGAGGAGTGACTTACAGTAGCTGTTTGGACTTGACATTAGTGTCTCATAGTTTACATTCTAAAGTTCAATGGTTCACAGACATTGAAACTCAAGCCAGCGACCATATGCCTACCTACATTAATGTCAGAGGCTTTGACAGTTCTATTTCGCCTATGTTGTCAAGACAGATTGACTGGCAAGCGTACCGACTTTCCATCGAGGACAAGTGCAGACATGAACATCCCGAGCCCCTTGAAGACATTATCATACAAGCGCTGCAGGCTTCTACGCGGACGTATACACCATCGACAAGACGCACAGATTTCGACCAAGAACTGGAGAGGCTTCGTGCGATCCGCCGGCGGGCCGAGAGACGATAGGCGTACTAAGTCCATTTATGACTTGAAGGAAGCCCGACGCATTCAGAAGAAAATTCAGCGTGAGATGAACAAACTTCAGGACCGACGATGGAAGAGCTTCTGCGATTCCCTGGATCCTCGCAAGCCGTTATCCCCCGTGTGGAGAACTCTTCAGGGTCTTCGATCACTTACACAACAACGTCGTCCCTTCACAGCACTCGCTCTACATCAAAGTCGACCAGAGCTTGAAGTCGCTGGTGATTTTTGTGCAAAGGTTACTGGTGACATCGTTCTACTGATGGACCTCTCGCTACATGACGTGTCGCGAGAGATCAAAGTATGGAAGTGCCTTTTACTATGGAAGAAATGCAAGCTGCTTTGGCTATGTGCAGGCGGTCGTCATCACCTGGTCCCGATGGGGTGACCTACGCTGCCTTAAGGCACTTGGGTTCAACAGCGCAACGCTGTTTGCTGGATATCTTCAATAAATCTTGGGATGACGGCATAGTCCCCGACGAGTGGAAGTGCAGCCGACTGGTGCCTCTACTGAAGCCTGGAAAGTCTCCGCTGGACCTTACATCGTGCCGACCGATTGCACTTGCGAGTTGCATCGGTAAGGTCATGGAGAGGATATTGCTGACACGTATGGAGTGGTACCTTGAATACTATAACATCTACCCTGATGATATGGCTGGTTTTCGACGTGGACGGTCTTAAATAGACAACGTCATTGATCTTGGGACCTCCGTGCAGCAACAAAAAGCTATGAAGCGTCTCTCTGTGGCACTCTTCTTAGACGTAAAAGGTGCCTACGACAACGCAACCCACGAAGTCATTCTCCAAACTCTTGAGGCTGCAGAACTTGGAGGCCACGTTTTCAGATGGAATAGGAGCTATCTCTCAAGGAGATCGGTGTTTGTTCTTACAGAAGATGGCCCGACAAATAGATATATTTCCAGTCGTGGTGTCCCACAAGGCGGAGTGTTGAGTCCGACTCTTTTCAACCTTGTTCTAGTGGGGCTTACCGAAACGCTACCACAGACAGCCAATGTCTCGCTCTACGCAGATGATATTTGCATCTGGGCGTCCGGCGTGACAAGGCCACAAGTGCGCGCTAGAATACAGAAAGCAGCAACCCTGACAGTGGCATATCTTCGCCGACAAGGTCTGACAATATCTACGTAAAAATGTGCACTAGTGGCATTTACACGAAAACCGATGTCTTTCTACCCGGTGTGCATCGAGGGCCACTCAATTGCATATATAAGAAAACTCACAGGTTTTTAGGCGTTATTGTGGATCAGGACCTCACCTTCAGTCCCCATGTCACCTACATGAAGAAAAAACTAATTTGTATTGAGAATATGTTTAAGTTCATAGCTGGAAAATCGTGGGGACCATCCGTGCGCTCCATGTTACAGCTATACACGGCACTATTTCTCGGATTTCTTCGCTTCAGTCTTCGTCTTGTCGAACACATGCAAGACTAATCTCCTTGCACTACAGAGCGTACAAGCCCAAGCACTTCGGACATGTCTTGGCCTCCCGAGATGTTCTTCGACAGCTGCGACGATTGTCATTGCACAGGAGCACCCGATCACCACCCATATCGTCGCAGAGACGCTAAGAGCGCACATTCGACTCCTTTCACGACTACCATCCCACCATTTAGCCGGTTTGCCAGCGCGACGACCACAGGCTACATTCTGTAGTATCGTGACGAGACAACACGAGTTCTGGCTTCAAGCCTGCAAAACGCCCAACATCGGCATTGTGGTGTCTCCGGCAAATTCATGTGTGCCTCTCAGTTCCTGGGATTGCTAAGAAATCAGACCTGTCACCCTTAGCCCTGAAGCAGTTGTCCCTGCTTTGCCTACACGAGTCTTATCTTGACCGAATACATATTTACACGGACGGTTCCACCAATTCCAACAGCTCTACCGGAGCAGTGGTTGTTCCATCGGATGCCGTCTCTTTGCAATTTAAATACTCTCACAACACCACGTCGACAGCAGCAGAACTTGCGGCTCTTCAAGGTGCAATCCATTACGTCCACCAAATCGTTGAACCATTTTCTGCGATTCGAAAGCAGCTCTACAAACTCTGCAGATTGCCCTACGTCACGGGTTACACGAACAGCTAGTGTACGAAATAAGGCAAGCTAATGACCACGCGATCGAGAAAGGACACAGCATTGTATTTCAGTGGTTGCCGAGCCACTGCGGAATTGTTGGCAACGACAGCGCCGATGAAGCTGCTTGCTCGGCTCATCAAAAACATCAGCGAATGCCTATACCACTCTCAAGAACGGACGCTGCGCGGCAACTTCAATCACTTGCTCTCCACATCACACTTCTAAGGTGGAATTCACCAGGTTTCAGCAACTCACGCTTGCATTCTCTCGACCCTAAATTGCGACTTCGCCTGCCCCCTGGACTTTCCCGTCTCGAAGCAACTTTACTGTGTCGCGTGTGGTTGGGCGTCGCATTTGCAAATTCCTATTCATTCCTAATAGGAATAGCTAACACTGCGGCAAGCAATTCGTGCGGGTGTGATGAGACGCTAGAGCACCTTCTGTGTCATTGCCCAGCTTTTGACGCTCAACGACGGATTCTTCAAGCTCAACTCAGCATGTTAGATAGCAGAGTGCTCTCAGAGGAAAAGGTTCTAGGACCATGGCCTACGCATTCTTGCATGCGAAAGGCCACAAAAGCTCTTCTTCACTTCTTGAAGGAGACTGGACTGTGTGAGCGCTTGTGACAGTGGACCTTCCTCTGTGACTGACTGCGTGAATGACTGACTCTTTTATATTCTCGCTCCTTATCTATTCTTCTCCGTTCCCTCTCCCTAAGCGTAGGGTAGCCAACCGGGCACGTCCTTGGTTAACCTCCCTAGCTTTCCCTTCTCGTTTCTCTCTCTCTACTAGGCACCACGATCAGGTACACGAGTGCTTGACTTATACTTGCGGCACACTGGTCATCGAAAAAATAAAACGCATTTGCTCCCTTTTTATGTAGCAGCAAGCAACGGCCGGTTCGAGAGCGTCAAACCGTTGTCGTAGCAACATGTTTTGACGCCGGCGCGCAGGGTTTTCAAGCACTAACCAACCGCCTGAGCGTCGCCTTGATATTTTCATCCGATGACGAAGATGCAGGTTTGTTTTGTAGCGGCTGCGCTTCTGCATTAAGATGTTGTGATGGCAGGGACGCATGCAGTATGCCGTGGAAGGAAGCGCTCGCAGAAGCGCGATTAGAGAGCAGCAACAGACCAAAGATTCCTTTTATAAACATTTGTGGTCGGTGTCCCTTTTAATTATGTTTGTTCCCGACGAGACAGGTTTCCGTCCAATTCTTGATTTCAAACTTTACTATAGCTTTGGAGCTCTGGGCCGGTATCTTGTAGCGATGCATTTCCGGTAATTATGCCTTTTCGCGCTTATCGCGCTTTGTCAGTGGTCAGAGTGACGGTCCGCTCGCGTTATCAACGTGATCAGCCGGCCGTGAGAGGTGGATGATAACTTTTGGTAATACTATTATAGGATAAGTCATAATGCATCGCTACAAAATCGCGGCCCTGCTGAGCTAGTCTTGCTAGTGTTCCTGTATACCGCAGATTGACTGTTACGCTAATCGAAAACCGTCTTTTTTTTTTTTCTTCTTCTTCAGCTCCGGCTTCAGCGTAGAGGAGGTGAAGAGTGAGGTGACGTACAAGTACAACCAGGGGCCGCACTCCCTCCGTTTGTCGGCCTCCTTTTTTCCCCCCTTCTTTTTTGACAAGTTGCCAGTCGTACGCGCGGAAGCAACGCATCGATGAACATCTTTCCTTCTACGAGTAAGTAGACTAATGTCGACGGGGACCGCGGTCTTTGATGGTTATAGCGCAACGTTACGTATATACCGAGATAGCAGCGCCGGCGGCAATGTCTTGTGACGATGTATTGATCGAAAGGAGCAGAATTTTGGCATCGTTACGCAGTGAGCACGGCGTTGAGCGTGAGCGAAAACTTGCTAGCAATAAAGCCCCTCTATATAAAAAGTAGCGACACTCTCCTCCTCCGCCTTCCCTCATCCTCGTTTCTCCTTTCTTTCGCGCTCCTTTCTCGACCGTGGCGCAGCCTACACCGCTTGAGGCACGTGCACTTGTTTATCTTTCACCGTTGACCGCTTTTCACCGGCTAACAAATGTTATACCCCTGATACGCGGGCAAAAGTAAAGTCCTTTGCAGGAAACCCCTTTTGTTACTCCGAAAGACCCTTTGCAGAAAGGAGTTGCGGCGATGACACACGGCATCGCACTAACTTCTTTCAGGTAGTTCCTCAGATGAACGCGAAAAAAAAAAAAAAAAGCGTTGCTTGTTAAAGCAGCAATAGATAAAACATTTACAAAAAGCTGCGCATGTAGATTACATTTAGGGATTATAGAACATCAAAACATTTTTTTTTTCATTTTTGATGTCTTCTAATGCGCATATTCGGATTTCAACATGGCGGCGCTATAGCGACGTGGTGCGAGCGTTTGAGAGTATAGCTAGAGTTAATCTTTACTGTTTGACAAATCGCATTACCGCTACAGATTAATACATTTTCCAAGGTAAAAGAAATACTTGCGGGGCACCGTAGTTGTGTAACAGGTTTTCTTCTATTGATGAGTTTTGCACGCTGTATGCGAGAGTACACCTTTCCGCTCGAAAAGCAGATGCCCGATCTTCTTTGCCGCAAAGGAACTTTTCTGGGAGTGAGATACTCCTTTGTCGTGTGTCACTGCGCTTGAACGCCTTTCCGGTTGATGTCCCCTTATCTAAAGGACTTTAGAGTGCCCGTGTGTCAGGGGTATTAAACGTAATCGCTCGGCGCAGGACGCGCCTGCATGTATCGGAAGTTTCTCGAACGTTATCGATGCGTCTATACGATGTCTGTTGTCACCGACGCTTATGTAATCTGATTGTTTTAGTGTCGCAAATTGTGAAGTACTTTCTGGAAGACACGCGGGCACCAGGGATTACTGTCGAACCTTCGATGACTCATGTATGAAAGCCGACGCGTTTCACCGCTATCGTTGTGCTCCTCGCCAGTCGGTAGACGCTTCTCGGGCGAAAATGGCGATGGAGCGCGATCGTAAACAAACGCAGCCAGCGCGCGGCGGCGCGGCGGCCTACGTGATGCCATTAGACCAATGCCGACGCGGCGTCCGCCTCGGACAGCGCGGGCGAGGAGGAGGCGGCATTCTTCAAAGCGTGTCGCTACTTTGAGGGGTTTTAGCTAGCAATTCTAGCGCGGCGCGTTCGGCGTTTCTACCAATCAGAGCGGCGCGCGCCCCGTGCTTTCCACCAATCATAGCGCGGCGCCGCGGCATTCGCGGCAGCGGTGGTGCCGGCCGGCTGGGGAGGAAAAAAATAAATAATAATAATAATAAAAAAAAACGGAACGCTCGTCTTCGTGCATAGCGTTTGCCGCCGGCGTTTCCCGGTAAACATTACGCCTACATAAGCTGCAGTTGCCGGGAAGCATGAGAAGCAGTCAGGGATCTTTGAATGCTATCGCGTTCTACATTTATAGGCGAAGCTTAAGCGTTTCCCAAATTTTGTATTCCAATGCGCGACTATGTTCTATTTCGGCTATAAAAATGTCTCCACCCTTGGAGGTTTATTGACACACAATAACAATCGTCATCAATCTGCGCTTCCTTTCATACCTTTGTGTTTCCGATTTATTTTCCTCTCGATCGCCGAGGAGTGCAGACGTGCTCACGTCGGCTCCGTATTCGTGAAATGATTTTGCAGCATTTTCTTGTGTCTTGTTGCCTATTTTTACACCAGTAGATCCGTGAAGCTACCAGGACTCTGTGGACACCTCATTTTCAGGTGGGACATTCCATTTTTCCTGTGCTACGAACATTTTTGTGGATCGACCACGTCGCCGCCGCGCGTGCACCGGGCTCCCAGGTGCACCGGCTGCGTGCCGGCTACGTGGCGCGCACTCGCGCGAGCTCCGTATCACCGATCGAGTTCTCTGCCCCATCAACCAGCATGGACGATCTCGAAGAGACCGCCGAGATGGGCTGGCGAACAACTCGCCTTCGCCAACCGGCGAAGCTGAGTGTCGGCTCTTCACCCCAAAGTGACTCCACCCAAACCTCAAGCACTCGCTCTCGCTCCAAGACCAGGCCACCAGTCAAAGCGCAAGTTCTCAAGGCTGGACGCATGCCTCCGCTACCTTCCAACGAAATCAAGATTATCATTCGCCCCAAGGGAGCCCTCAACATCGCCAAAATTGGTAGTCCTACCGTGACTACAGCCGTATTCCAAGCCGCACAGCTCAGCCCAGCAGATATTCAACAAGACACCGTGTGCCCCAACACCCAACAAAACATTGTCGTTGTCAGTACTCCAAGCCCGCAGAACGCCGACCGGTACGTCTGCATAAAATCCATTGAAGTCAATGGGGTCACGCACGATGTTAACGCGTATGAGACGACCGCCGAAGACATCACGAAGGGAGTCATCCGCGGAATCCCCCTCTCCGATACCCCACAGCAAATCAACGCGAATATCGTAAATACCCGCAACCCGCTCGCACTAGCCGCAAAACGCATTGGAACGACAACCGCCGTTGTCATAGCCTTCAGCGGCCACGACGTGCCATATCTGGTTCCTTACGGAGCCACCTTAATCCCATGCTCATTATACCGCAAGCAAATAGAAATTTGCTACCAATGCGGCCGCCTCGGACACCGCATGGATGTCTGCCCTTTTCCCAATAATAAGATTTGCCGAGGTTGCGGAGTCCGCAACCCACCTCCCGACCACACATGTAACCCCAAATGCTCGCTGTGCGGCGGCCCTCATCTCACGGCAGACAAATCGTGCACGGCTCGCTACAAGACATCGTACGTTATTCGCAAGCGCATCGGGGAACGGCGAGCAGCAATGCAAGTAACCCTTCAAGAAAGTGACTTCCCGGCAAGGAACCACAAGCACCGCTCCAGATCCCGGTCTGCATCACGCTCGAGGCAACATTGTTCCCGGACCCCTTTACGTTCGAGACAGCGACGTTCCCGATCTAGATCTACTTCTACGCCACCCGCCAAGCCTCCTACCAACAAGGTGAGCTTCGCAGAAGCCCTTACGGGCGCCTCGCGAGAGGGTCGCAACACACCTTCCCCAACGCCCACTAACACCACTAACACTAATGATAACGCAGAAATAGCTCACCTCAAAAAAGAAAACGCCATTATGCGCGACCTAATTCACAAGCTCTCGCAAGAGGTTCGCGACCTCAAACAATCCAAAACACCCACTCCTACACCCGCCGAAGCGTCCCCCTCCTCTAGCCATGACGCCCCAATGACACCGGCCCCCAAAAAGCGGGCCCTTCAAGAGGGAGCCGCGGGCCAAGTGCGCTCAGAGGTTAAGGACATGCTAGTCTCACTACAAAGCACGATGGAAACACTCCAGAATGCAGTTGAATCCGTACAACACGCCCTTCTCGCCCTGGCACAGCGCGTCACAAACTTTGAAAACCACCTACAAACTCTCCCCATGCCCGCTCCCCCTGCCCGCGAAACCCCGGCACTGCCCATGATGGCATCCCCCAATCCCCATCATGGCCCACCCTAACAACGACACACTTATCTGGCAGTGGAACTGCCGAGACTATCTCCGCAAACAACCAGTCATCCGTCAACACCTACGTACCCTCACCCGGCAACCGGACGTCATCATGATTCAAGAAACCCATATCGATTCGGTCACCCTCCCAGGTTACCAAACTTTCATCCCGTCAGACGCCTCTCGCCGCCTCTGCACCTTCGTCCGCAAGAGAATCACCGCCATTGAACACAATCTGCACGTCCGAAACATCGAACACCTCGTTGAACTTATACCCATTAGGAAACGTGAGGAAAGTATTTTTCTCCTTAACGTGTATAGCCATCCCTTTGCCAAAGTTTGAAGTCGCTCTCTCACCCTCTTCAAGAAGGCCCTTAACGTAGCTGGCACCAATCCGCTCGTTATCAGTGGAGACTTCAACCTCCCCCACACGGTATGGGGATATGGCTACTCTACGATGGCGGCTCAAAACCTCTGGCAAGACTCCCAGGTCCTCGGCCTCACTTTCATTACAGACCCCACGTTCCCTACACGCCTCGGTAACTCCACTTCCTGCGACACTACCCCCGACCTCACATTTACCAAGAATGTCACCAACGCCCAATGGAGCAACACACATGATCTCGGTAGTGACCACTTCATCATTGCCATACTTATCCCTCGGATAGCTGCAGTCACCGCCAAACCCAGAGAGTTCACCTGGGTTGACTGGGATGCATTTCGCAAGCATCGATCTGCTGACCCGCACGAGGAACGCATAGCGGACATTGATGCATGGACCCGAAATATCCAATCTGATACCAATGCAGACACGCACACCGTTACCACCGATGCCCCCGTCGAGCGCACGGACAGCAGACTAGCTCATCTCCTCGCGGCTAAAACATCCATCCTATCCCGTTGGAAAGGGCAACGTCTCAACAGGCGCCTCCGCGCTAAAATAGCCCTCCTCAACAAGGAAATCGAAGCCCATTGCCTCACCCTCAGCCGTCAACAGTGGAATGAACTGTGCAATGCTGCTGACAGCAAGATCCACTGTGCCTCTTCTTGGAAGCTTCTCAAACACCTCCTCGATAGTCAAACCACCCGCTCTTCCCAACAAGATCGCCTCACTAAACTTCTCTATACAGAAACGAAGAAACGGCCGCGCCCAAGTCTTAGACCACCTTACTAACAAATATCTCCCCGTGGGCCCAGTGCAGTCTCACGGCTCCTACACCTGGCCCCCCAAACCCCACTGGACGAAGATTTTAGTGTCGCTGAGATTCAAGCCGCCATACACAAATTAAACAGCCGCAATGCCCCTGGCCCCGACGGGGTCACTAACAAAGCCCTCCGTAACCTGGATGACGCCTCCGTCACCCACCTTACAGATTATATCAGACTGCTGGCGTAAGGATGCAATTCCCCCAGCCTGGAAAACAGCAAAGGTCATCCTTATTCCCAAACCTGGCAAGCCCTCTAGCCTCGATCACCTTCGCCCCATCTCCCTAACCTCATGTGTGGGAAAGGTTATGGAACATGCCTTCCTCGCCCGAATTAACACCCATCTGGAAGACACTGCAGCGTATCCTCACTCAGTCATATTGGCTTCCGGGCTCACCTGTCGACCCAAGACGCCATGCTACAACTTAAGCACCATATATTTGAAGGTAGAACCCGCACTAATAAAGCAATACTCGGCCTCTACCTCGAAAAGGCCTTTGACAGCATAGCCCATTCCACAATTCTCGACCGCATTTAACGCCTTAACCTCGGTGCGCGCACTTATAATTACGTCAGAGACTTTCTCTCTTATCGCACGGCCTTCCTCTTAGTGGGGGATCTCCGCTCCGACGCCCGGAGTCTGGGCAGCGCGGGAACCCCCCAGGGATCCGTTATCTCCCCAATGCTCTTTAATCTCGTCATGATCGATCTTGCCAAGGAGTTGCAGCAAGTACGTAGACGGTGTCAACCACACCATCTACGCTGATGATATCACCATATGGGCCCATCAAGGCAGTGACGGCCAAATGAAAACGGCACTACAATCCGCCATTGAAACAGTCGAGACCTATCTCCCAGGCACGGGGCTTCGCTGCTCTCCCGAGAAGTCCGAACTCCTCCTCTACAGGCCTACTCTCCGTGGCCGCCGTCCGAAACATTCCACCGCTAAACGCCAATACGAAGACATCGCGCTTCACCTCACGGATGACAGCCCCATCCCCCTCGTCACCAATATCTGTGTGCTCGGCATGCTTATAGAGGCGAACGGAGCGAATGGCATGGCCCTCGCAAAAATCCATGTCAATGTATTCAACACCATGAGACTTTTGAAGCGGGTCTCCAACCGCCGTGGGGGTATGAAAGAGGAGAATCTCCTCCGATTACTCCAGGCATTCGTAATTTGTCACATCACCTACGTTGCTGCGTTTCTAAATTGGTACAAGGCTGAACAAAACAAACTCAACATCCTCCTACGCGGTATCTAAAAACAAGCCCTCGGCCTCCCCGGTTACACCAGCACTTACCTCCTCCTTCAACTAGGCGTCCATAACACACTGGACGAGCTCATCGAGGCCCAACGCCGCTCTCACCTGGAGAGACTCACATTCACATCGACGGGCCGCCATATCCTCACTTCGCTCGGTATTACCTACCACCATCAACACGGCCATAAACACCAGATCCCCTCCACCATACGAGCCTGGATTCACGCCGACCCTATCCCCAGAAACATGCACCCCGAATACAACCGCGCACGCCGCACAGCACGTGCCACGGCTCTCACCAAAGCCCTTGCTCGCAACGGCGGTGTGAGTTTCGTCGACGCCGCCGAATATCCTCACGGTACCCGCTTTGCAGCCGTCACGACACGTGAAGGCTCTCTCCATCATGCTATCAGCCTAGTAACCCCATACGCTGAGGAAGCTGAAGAAGTGGCCATCGCGCTAGCCACACTAGACCCAACGTGCCATACCATCGTCTCTGATTCCCGCTCCGCCGTTATCAACTACATCAACGGCCGTATCTCCCACCAAGCCTTGCGCATCTTGCAACAAGCACCCCGCTCAACCGACCATCAGGTTACACTCGTCTGGTTCCCAGCTCATGTAGGCACCGTCAACCCGCACCTCCCCAACCTCAACGAGGTTACCCACTCCCTATCGCGAGGGCTCGTTAACCGCGCGGGAGACGGGGAGGTTGCCCCCACCGGTAGGGATCGCCTGACACGCTACAATGATGTAGTGAAATCCTTCTACTTAGAGCGTAGGACTTTCCCCGGCCCGCACAGCAAGCTATCCCGAGCGCAGGCTGCAACTTTCCGCCCGCTACAAACCAACACTTACCCCTCGTTACACCTTTACAACAAGATTTACCCAGACATTTACCCCAATCCCACGTGCCATATCTGCAAGACACAGCCAGCCACACTTACACACATGCTTTGGGACTGTACACAACAATACCCCGACACTAACCCCACGACCCTCTCGTCGAGATGGCACGCTGCCCTGCGTAGCTCCAACCTCGACGACCAACTCTGGGCGACCCAGCAAGCGTGCGAGGCGGCGAAGAGGCAACACCTCGACGTCCGCACGTGGGAGGCCTAGGCCCAGCCACCACCTCTTGCTGGTTTTAATAAAGTTTATTCAGTCAGTCAGTCAGTCAGTCAGTCAGTCAGTCAGTCGGGAAAGGCATGATTGACGACGCGTCTACTGTATCCGAAATTTTATTGCTCGCTCGACGCGGTTAGCGTTGCACATTCTCGAATGTGCGCGAGCGCGATTACTCTCGTATGTACAGTGATACGTATAAATGACCTTTAACCCGTGCGTTGAAATTCGACGACTGTGCTCGCCGCTACCGTTGCGATTTGAGTCCTGCATGTCTTTGTAGGCACAAGTGCGCTCAATACAAAGTTAAATTCTTAATTCACCATTTTTGGCACACGTCGCGCGCCCCAGCTGGCTTACTTTGTTGGCCTGAAAATATTCATGCAAAAGTGAGTATCTCGGAACAAGACGATTCATTCCCGTTGTTACTCGGCGCTTTCTGACTGATCCCTTTGTAATTAATTTGGCGAATCGAAACTCTGTTGTGTTTAATTAATTAGCCTGTGATATTGACGCCAAGGACACCCAAGTGATAGCGACACACTGTCGGCTACGTTATTCATTCGTTGTCTTTTTAAGTCATTGCTTTAGGGGTCGTCCACTGTGGAAAGAACACCTCATTAGCATCCCAGCACTAAAATCAGATTAAATTTGAGGTGAAGGCCCTACGTACCTGTCGTCGTTCTTGTCGTCGTTCTTGTTGATGAATGTCTGCCATAGGCGTCACATTGGCCACGACCTTTTTCCCCGTAATGCAGGCGAAATACTCAAGTTTATCGACTTGAGCACGCTATAATTGGGTCTTCTCTGCAACAGTGGATGATCGGGCGGATGATACGTTCCAGCGCAAGTGTGCCGGCGGGGAAAACAAATTATATTCTCTTCTGCTGTGTCTCGATTTTCGCGCTAAATACATCTTAACCGAAAGTTGCTAGGCGCAGCTTGCAACCTTTGCTTTTTCGGTCGTCATGATCATTTGCGGTATAGATGGTGAAAATACATCTCAAGTCCACGTGCACTGCGGCGGCTCTCATTGGCTCTGTATCGGTTTGAGGCGTTATAAGCTCCATCCGTAAAAAGGGTCCTCCACCGCTCATCGGTTGCCCCCCTCTGTACCTCTCGTTTCAGGTGGACTTTGGACAACGAGCAGCACCGCACATTTGACGAACGCTCGCAGGGACGCGACTGCAGCGGGATGCACGATTGTTTTTATTTATACATTTGTTGTTACACTTATACGCTACCATTTGACGACGACCGGTGTCGGGAGTTTGCGCCTGCAGATGGATACGTACGTATGTGAAAGCTTGTGGTCGCGCATAACTCCGTCTGACATGCTGGTTGGATACGGCTTTTAACATAATCTGTATGTTTTTGTATTCTATTTACACCATTTGTGCATCGCCAGCACAGCTATAAAAGAAAAGCACGGATATATTTTCTACGGCAAAACTTTTACCTAATTGGACTCGCAGCTATGTTGCTTGTTTATAGTTAATATAAGAGAAACCTTAGTTTGGTTTAGAAATATATTGACAACAACGAATGTTGGCTGTGTTGATATCGCGCAGTTCTTTTTTGTTACCGTATGATATTTGTTTTATTAGCGAGCAGCCAGATGTGTCGCCTCTGCATCTCTGCAAGAACGCCAAAATGTTAACGTGGCAGCTGGCTGGAGTTGTGGTGCTGTTCTGCTCCTTATGCGCTATCTGAATTCTATAAGTCATGTTTCACCAAACAGCCCGCACTACAAATCTATACTACGCTTCTGACAAACATCACGTTGTGCTATATATGTGTTTCGTCAAATAAAACCTATTTATGTGGGATAACCTTTATTCGGACCCCGCATGATTTATTTACATAATACCCTAAAAAATCAAACAATTGCGACGTTTCTTTCTCTCTCTCGTACAAGTGCAGATCGTGCAACGACGTATATAAATGCCAAGGCGTTTCGCTTTTTGTCGACTTCGCTTTGGACTGCAGCCGAGAAGACAAATATAAAAGCAGCAATAAGGGCGATCATGTGACAATTACGTTGATTGATTGCTTTTCGAGTTGCCAAAAAAAAAAGTCGCAGTTTCGCCGGAAAGGCGAAGCGTCGATTGCAATAGCAAATTCGTAGACAGCTATACGAAGTAAGGATAGTAGTTTTATGGGCCGTATAACCTTGTAAACATTCGTTTACTAACAAACTGCTAAGCATGGTGTTGGCGTGCACAGGCAAGTATGAACACATCACACTCGATGACCGCGGACACACTCTGTCAAATCGCTGGCGTCAGGAAGCGCGGCAGCAGCAGCGAACGAAGTGACCTTCGTGCTGTGTATCGCTTCAACGCAAACTGAGCGACTAGAACACCGCACGCACATAGGTATGAGCCGTCGGCGCACCAAAGAGGGCGCACCTCGCATCTGCCTCCAACGCAGATCGCTTGCAAGATAAAGCCCGCGCAATAAGCAGTTGCGGCCGGAGTACGCCACCCCCGCTCCTCCCGGTGCCTTGCGCGCGACGGAAGACGGCGCGCTTCCTCCCCGCTTTCCTCCTTTGCTCGCGCGAGATTGAGACAGGGGGTGGACAGTGGGGCTAGTTTCGGCATTGACAATAAAGCATCGCCATGACACTGGTAGACAAAAGAAAATTCGACAACTTTTGCATATGTGGCTCTATATCTTTTCAACTTACATAGCAATAAAGTGATGCAATTATGTGTAGAAATGTGTTTTTGGCTATTCTTTTTTTTTCTGGAATGCTATATCTTTATTTAGTCGCTTCACTTGTTGCGCCAACAGGCGGCGCTTTCGCTCTTATCGCTTCGGCTGCCATTACGTTCGTCTGCTCCTGCCGCTCTCTGCACCGCTGCACACGTGCACGCCTTCTACCGTGCGCTTCAGCATTTTGTTTCTGTATCGGCCAGTGCTCCAGCGATGTATGAAAAAGAGAAGAAAGGTCACAAGACGTTCTGCGCGGCTCTATGGTGGGACAACACGGGAAGGGACAGCAGGGCCCCTTTTTTCCGCTTTCAAGAGAATGAAATTAAGGTAAGCACGCTTTTTATGCAGTTATGTAGTGAATAGCCGCTAACCTTATTTAAAGGGCTATATAAGACGAAAGGAAGGGTATTCTGTACGCGGTACATTTCTCTGTGGTTTGTATAAGTACATTGAAGCTACCTATCGACAGCAGCTCCCTAGACGAGTAAGTGCTAGCTGACCAGCTGACGGAAATTGCGTTTCGTTACATCTCGGCGACTGCTGTTCGCTTTATGGAATTTAAAAAAAAAAACTGATAACTTAACTTTGCTGAAGATCCTTGAATGCTTGCTGCACGGACGAATAACAAACAAACCTGCTTGTTCGTTCTTCTTTATCGAATATTCATCTGCGATGTGCGATGTTCGCGGTTAACTGAAAACTAAGCAGACGAGCAGATTTTGTTCAGAACGAGCTAATTTACCTTCGTGTCAAGTCGCGCTGGCGCGCAATGCGTACGAAGTGTGCTTACGCCGGCGCTTAGCGAGTGGCGCGCTCCGGTGTTGCTGCTAAGTATTGCTCCCCCTGTGCAAAACCAGTGGCTTACAACTTTTGGAAGATCTTCCAGTAATAGACATTCTGCAGAACTAGGAAGACAAGGAGTATACAAAAAGGTTGAACAAACTAATCCGTCAGCGCCTTATTGTCAAGTGAATAAGAAATTCAGGGATCAAGATAATTTACCTGCAAGAAACTGATCAGTGTTTTCGGACAGCTGTTGAGAAAGTAGCATTACCAAGCCTGTTACATCAATATAATAGTGGTTAAAATAAGAATTTGGTTTGTTGAAATTTTGTGCCATAGTTTTTAGCGTAAATCCCACAACCAAATATAAGAGTTGACGTACATGTATTGAAAGCACTGTTTTTGCGGAAATAGTGCTGAAATTTGTTCCTGCAATTGCATTGTGTGAAAGCATAAAACTTATTACTTCCATTGTTTTTTTCAGATCACAGCTCCAGCACGGACAACCCTACCTTGTCTGTGTTTCGGTATGCGAAATGTGCTGTCTTCAGTCTTTCAACCAGAGTCGCTGAATGTTTTTTTTTATTTTTTGGGTGAGTAATCACAGATAACTGTTTTGCGACAAATGATTTGCGTTGGTAGGATTGTCTCATGCAAGGTTAAAAAAAAAACGACTTGCTATTCAGAAATAGTAAGAAGCTTTATGTACATGTGCCTATATAATGTGCACTTTGAACTGTAGATGCTAGGTACTCAGGTGTGAAATATTCTTTTGTGTATTGTATATCTTGCTGTACAAAATTTGCTAATAAAATTGAAAAATAAAGCATATTTCACTGCCTCTTGTTGTACTGCCGAAACTCAGTAGCCACACGCAATGGCATGCTGGCTCACGTATCCTAACAGAGTAGGGTAAAATTTTAACAAACGCAGATGCGCTGCTGGCGTTTATTGAATACATGAACTACACACGCCAAACAAAATGGTCCTTACAAAAAAAATGCTGAAAATTACAGCTGTTAGATTAATGCAGACTGTATCAGCAAACGCAACTCATGCTAGCTTCCTCTTGCGTCTGAGTCTGCCGAGAAAATCGCACACTCGTCGAGCGCATTGCCGACAAGTGGGATGGCCGTCTCCCTCTCGCGCATCAGCAAAGCCGTTGCCATAACAGCAGGCTTAATTTTTTAAATTTTGTTTCTCAGATACATGGCCCAAGGTAGATATACCTGGTAGCGAAGCTTCCATAGAAGCCCATACGTTCAAAACATGGCGGTTCATCGGCGGTTCATGGGGCTTAGCGCCATCTGTGTGAGGAGGGAACACTTCCGGCGGAAGAAAAAATAATGTGACGTTATATCCGTTAAAAACAGAAGTGACGTCATTTTGTTTTCAAAGGCGCGAAATTTGTTTTTGGAGGCCTGCCATTACAGCTGTATATTCAAATGCCACGCCATTCGACTTGATGGGCGTTCCGAGCTTTCAGCACGGAAAGCGATGCAGGAAAAGGTCACCCGTACGGGTGTCGAAATCGCATCCCTGCAGAGAACATACTTTCTTTCGAAGCCGCCGAATGCTTTGGGCGTAGAGTGCTCGTCCTTTCGTCGGACGCCAAGCCCGTCGGCCAGCGCTGTCGCACGAAAACAACTAAATTAAACAATTATCTGGCGGTCGCAACTAAGTGCTTTTGCCTGAACAGGTTAAGAAAGAATGAAACTGCCCGCGTCTCCAAATTTAGATAAACGTTAGCAAGCAAAACAACACAACATGTGAGGGGGGCGTATTCTAACAGGTGAACTTTACGAGCGCGCCTTTCTGCACACTTCAAGAGCTCCATTGCATTGCAAGTGATAGCGGCGTGAACGACCGCTGCTATCGATGGGCGCTCGGCGCTGAAAAAAAGGTATTTATTAATAATGACCAAGTAAAACCAGATCGTCTCTTCTTCTCTCGCCATGCGTATATAAAATTGATTAGGAACTTTATTTTCGTTGAATGAATCTGTGTCCCTCTTTATTTATAAAACGCTTTTTTTTCTTTCGCAATCTTTGTTCCCTCCAAACATAGTCGCGCTTCAATCGCTGCTCCCATAACCACCCTTGCTGATGTCGGTGACAATTTATTCTGAACCGCTTTTCGCCCGAAGCTTCGCGACCTAGCTATGTGAATCGACCTTGCATGGCCTACCAAGCACCAGAAAAGAAACTGGCGCTCGTGACGTTATTCCCGTTTACCTGGGGCGTATACCAGCTGACATTGAGCCACGATCGTCGGCTCCTCTCGCAAGCTTTCACTCCCACATTCAGAATGCGGCGCGCGGCGACCGCGTTATCGCCCTTGGACTTTATACGGTAAGCCCCCTGAATAAAAAAGGTAGCGACATTCTTTTATCTTGTCGCCGCAGCTGCGGCGAGGAGCATGGGAGGCGGCAGAAGAGAAGGTCTGCGTCTCCCAATTGGTTGAGCGCCATCACGTGGTATTTTTCGCGCCCTTTTCCCTATTTTCTTTTTTTTTTTTTTCGCGTCTCGGTGCACAATTGGCCGTCGAGTTGCTGCGACGAGGCATTCGCAAGGGCTTTGATGTGTTTTAAGTTTCCTGGCCACCCGCGTCAATGAAGAACGCTGTTATTGTTTTATGTCAGGGATTGCTTTTAAGTGTACTGAAGGTGCGAAAGTGCGCGAACAGAGCTTTTTTATAAAAATGTCACAGTTTCGCCCTAAGGGCGAAGCAATGAATGCGATAGCAACACAGCAATGTCATACGAAGTAAGGTGAGCGGCTTTGGTAGCAACAACACGCAGAACTGTTGTCGACGCCATCGGCGTTTTGCCCGCGTTAGCTCAAAATGCGTGCGGCGTTGGTGACTGTTGCTGGAGCCTCTGATATAAATAGGCACTTGGTGCCGCAGCTAAACGTCGCCTCCCTTCCCTCCCCCTCCCCCACGGCCTCTTGCGCGTCTGAAGAAGGCGCGTTTGCTCTACATATATGGTGATTGTAAAGGAGAAAAGAGACGCCTACTTCTGCAGCCCTTAAGCGAGCACGGCGCAGAACGCGCGTTTGTTCTCCGCCGCGCGTTCACTCCCCGTGAAAGACGCGCCCCTCGCGCCCTTTCACTCGCACATACAGCGTTCGGCGCGCGGCGACGATTTCATCTCCAAATGACGTCATACGGAACCTCACGGCGACGGCGACGGCGACAGCGACGGCGACGGCGACGCCGACGGCAGAAATATGCTTTTGAGTGTCCATATAATTGCTATCGCAATAATTGGACACTCAAACAGGATTTCTGCCCTCGCCGTCGCCGTGAGGTTCCGTATGACGTCAAGGGCGATGAAATCGTTGCCGCGCGCCGGACGCTGTATGTGCGAGTGAAAGAGCGCGAGGGACGCGCGCTTTCACGGGGAGCGAACGCACGGCGCAGAACAAACGCGTGTTCTGCGCCGTGTTCCCCGAAGGCCTGCAGAATTAGGCATCTCTTTCCTCCTTTACAATCATCATATATATATATATATATATATATATATATATATATATATATATAGAGAGAGAGAGAGAGAGAGAGAGAAAACGCGACTTCTTCCGTCGCAGCGAAAGGCCGCGGGAGGGGGGGGGGGAGGGAGTGGAGACGACGTTTAGCTGCGGCACCAAATGCGTATGTATATAAAAACATTGCGAGGCGAGAAGGTGGTAAATACTTCCGGCGCTGCTCGACGAGTTTCCCGTTCTGATCTCGTCGAAAACCTCCGAACCGCCCCCAGAGGCGCTGGCAACAGTCACCAACGCCGCACGCGTTCGGTGCGAACGCGGGCACAACGGCGACGGCGTCGACAACAGTCCTGCGCGTTGCTGGTGCTGCTGCATGTCCAAGTTTATACAGCTGATAAAACTACTATCCTTACTCCGTATAGCTCTCTACTAAGTTGCTATCGCAATTGATGCTTCGCCTTTCGGGTGAAACTGCGACATCTTTTTCTTTGTTCACGGGCTACGGAACTCGGGCATGGTTAAGCTTATAGCCATGGGTAGACTTGTGCGAGGCTTGCTTTCTCGATACCGGTGTCACACCTACACTCCTGATTTCGATCGGGGCCGCTCCGGATGGGATTTCTTGATACCGGATGGATTTCTGATACCCACACTTCTGATCACGATCGGGCCCGGTTCGGATCGGTTTTCTTGATACCGGTGTCACACCTACACTTCTGATCGCGATCGGGGCCGGTCCGGATCGGTTTTCTTGATACTGGTGTCACACCTACACTCCTGATCGCGATCGGGGCCGGTACGGGTTTCTTGATACCGGTGTCACTACACTTCTGATCGCAATCGGGGCCGATACGGATCGAATTTCTTGATATCGGTGTCACACCTACACTTGTGATCACGATCGAATCCGGTCCGGATCGGTTTCTTGATACCGGTGTCACACCTACACTTCTGATCGCGATCGGGGCCGGTCCGGATCGGATTTCCTGATACTGGTGTCACACCTACACTTCTGTTCGCGATCGAGGCCGGTCCGGATAATTGGAGTTTTGCCGGTCGACGGCAAAAATGCGCCTAGAGCGTCCATATCATTGCTGTCGCAATAAAAAGTGTTTTGCACAGAGAATTACTGAGCGCAGCAACGAGTGAGCAACAACGGCAAACTTATCTTGGCATACTTGCGGTATACAACGTACACATTTCCCGACATCTTCCACAGGCGCATAACATCTAGGAATCAGTATCACCACTCATTATCAGGCACACCTGAAGGTCGCTACGAAAATCGTATGGATCTGAGAACGGGCAGGGATGCTGGGCAAGGAAGCAGCTACCCAGCTGGCTCGAAAAGTTATCCAGGACGCCCAGCATTGCCGGCCATCAGGTGATCCCGACATCACTGCGCCCACCTTGAGAAAATGCAGCTCCGACTTCGTCCAATTCGCGTTCCCGTTCGTCAGAGAGAACCCCACGCTCTTGCGAAGGGCATGAACTCATATACACTGCCAGGTCCCATCCGCCAGTAACACTTTGAGGACACTCGGGGCCTTTCGGCGAGCGAGACCTTGAGTGTCGATGTGCATGCCCAAACCAGTGCCACATATGTAGGGTATTTCACTTGACTTGGGCCAAACTTTAAAAAAATGTGTAAACGCCACGTAGCTGGACAGAACCAAGGTAATGTAGTTTGCCGTCGCTTGAAGATACTCAGATTATTTTTTTGCATTCCGCCTAATTACATAATTAGTCTTAATTTATTAATCAGCTTCTCAATTATTATAATTAGATGAAAAGTGTCAATGAGAAAATTGTAGAGCAGCATGAAAAACTCCCCACACAGCTTTCGGTTGCTGAATACGTGCTATACATAAAATTGTTTTTCAGAACGTGAAAGAAGCCCGCGAATAAACGCAAAATGGCCGCGCGACTGGCACTTTGTGGGCTTCTTTCACGCTCTGAAAAACACTTTTAAGTAGCACGTATTGAGCAACAGAAAGCTGTATCAGGAGGTTTTCATGTTGCTCTACAATTTTCTCACTAACACCTTTCATCTAATTATAATAATTGAGAAGTTGAATAATTAAGACTAATTATGTAATTAGGCGGAATGCCAAAAATCATCTGAGTATCTACAAGTGACGGAAAACAACATTACCTTTTGGTTCTGTCAAACTACGTAGCATTCGCATATTTTTAAAGTTTGGCCCAAGTTAAGTGAAACACCCTGTATGGCAGCATCCCTTCATCCCTATTGTCTCTTTGGCTCTAGCCTTCAGTTCCCCCTACACCGGGCCGGCTCATTCTCGTCAAGACTCGCACGACAAATACTACCCGGCAGACTTCATCCAGGAACGCCTGGAAAAATTCACGAGCGGAGTCCTGGGGCTGAGGGCTCCCTGACCTAGTGGCACCATTATAAAACCAATAAAGTTTTCATTCATTCACTTTTTTTTCGGGGAAAACATCAAGCGCTACCATATGTATACATAGCCCGCAGAAGGCACAGAGCGCTGGTATCGACCTAAAATATGTATTAACGCGTTAGCGTTAATGGCCCTGCGTCGCAGAAAATCCGGTGTCGCCGTCGGCGTCGTTGTCCGTTAGAGAAAATTATATTTAGGTATATGTATAGCGCACACCTTCTTATATGAAGTGCGATATATGCGGGTTATATTGCCACACCATTCTATCACTAAAGCTGCTCATACCTTATCTTACATTCTTGACAAAGTTGTTCTTCGGAATTTTGAGAATGACAGCCCACAAAGAAATGTCCTGAAACAAAAGACTGACAGTGCATGCCTTTTATGTTAAATCTTCTCAGATTGAAATATTAAAAGTGCGAAATAACAGAAACCTGACAATGATGTAATTTTTTTGGCGCACCTGTGCACAACCTCCGGGATCGGCCCACGCAAGAGGCCGTGTTTCTACCAGAAAGCTCGCCTTCGTGCGTAGCGTTCGCCGCAAGCGTTTCCCGGTAAACATTACGGTTACATAAGCTGCAGTTGCCGGTAAGCGTGAGAAGCAGTCGGGGATCTTTGAATGCTGTCGCGTTTCACTCTTAAAGGCGGAGCTTAAGTGTCCTCCAATTTTAAGATTATTTTCCTGAGCACCCTACAGATACTTTTGAACGAGTAAATAACTTAGACTCATCGTTTACTGCCTTAGCTCACCTTTTGGCGATAATGTCTGCTCGTTTGGTAAGTTACTTGTAGACTTGGCACACAGTTATTCGTGCATGTCATTGAAAGCATGAACTCACGAGGCACGCTCACCCCCATAGCTGCTTCTCGGGTCAGCGGTTTGTTATCGCCGGTGGGGAAAAATGAACCAATGACTAAAACTTCATTGAAGAACGTACTCGTGGCCTATTGGAGGCGAAGGGGATTAGAAAAAGTCGCAGTTTCGCCCGAAAGGCGAAGCATTCATCGATAGCAAAGTATTCGACAACTAATTTGTTCTCGAGCTTCTTGGTTAAGCTCCAAGTTTCTGCCCCATATGTTAGCACTGGTAGAATGCCATATTTTTTACTTGATAATATTGCTGATACTTACCCATTTGCGCGATTATATTTATTTTCTTTAAGTTGGGTTATATGATGATTTCACCTTCAATTTCTGTCTCTCGTCCATGTCTTAATGCTTTGAACGTCCCAAAACCCCACTGTTACGCTTACGCCACTGAATCAGGAAAAAGAGAGAGAGAAAGAGAACAAACGGACAAAACACGAAACAATCCATAGGCTGAAAAGAAAAACGGGAAGGAAGGAAGAAAAAAAAAAAAGAGAAATCCTGCACAGTTTTCATTTCCGTGTCAATTGCGTGGGTTACATGCTTGCGTCATGACGCAAGCATGCAACCCGCAGTCAGTACATAAACCAAATAGTTATATTCTGCACTCGTGTTCAAAGGTTAAGAGTGCGTAATGGAAGAACAACATATAAGCATCAAGTTATGACTGTAAAAAAATGAACGCACGCTGCTATAACAAGTTTTTTGTTTGTTTGCTTGCTTGCTTGTGATTACAACCACACAATGTTTTTAAATTTGGTGCAAGCAGTAGCCATTTGCAACTGCCCGTTTACTAATTGCGCAAGGCGGGAACGGACAACACGAGGAGGAACAAGAAAGTTCAAGCGTGTCCGTCCTTGTCTGTCGTCAGTTTGCTGCCTGGCGCAATTACGTAGTAAACAGTCATTGAAGATTAACCATCTAGCCCCTCAAGATGCTCTGCCCAACTGGCCGCTTGGAGGCCTTCTGTAGACAAGGATGGGAGAGAAAATACGAAAACATGCTGACAATTAATCGTCATCGTAATTTGCAGTCGATTGTAGTTCTCGGTTAATTATGCTGAGATTAATATACCAGAAGTTGTCGACTATTGAGAGTAACTTTTCCTGAGAACAGCCCAGACAGTGCTACTCGATCGTCTTATAATTTTTGTTTGTAGATTTGTACATTTCGTTTCGTACCATTTCCGTTCTTTTTTATTGATTGATTGATTTATTGACGATAAAGCACCATACTAGAAGTGTAGCCCATGTATAGAGGGCTTTCCTGTGCTAGAAAGGCGGAAACAAGAATAGTGTCCGTATAGTAATGTACTTTAGGCACAACAAATGCAGAAGCAGGCAACGGCTGTGTTGACCGCAGAATACTCAGGACAATTTGTATTCATTTGCAAAGGGAAATTTCAGCTTATCCAATCAGGTGTCGTGAGACTGCAGTTTTCATTTTTTTTTTTTTGTTTATTTTCACCAGTGCACAAGAGACATTCCTTGGTTAGCTTTTGCGACGTGAAGAAGAAACACACGGTTCACACTGCACAACAAGCACGATATACAAACATTCGCCGCGTTGTCCGCTCTAGTGCTTCGACGATAGCCAGCACCTGGGCATGGATTACATGCATGACTCATAGTCGCCCGATGAAAACAACGGATTGTGCGCAGATGACGCCTACATAGCGTATTCATGCCGCCCACAGCTGTTGCGCGGCGCAGCAGGTCGACTGACGGGCACCGCCGGCCTGAGCTCCCCTCCTCACTGCAAAGCACCTGTCACCACTGCCTGGTCTTTCTTAGCAGTGAGACATCAGCAGTGAACGGTGGACGCACTGCACTGCACTGCACTGCCCTGTCTCGATCAAATCTTCTTCTTGTAAGCGAATCCAGTGTGAATCAGGTGGAAGATAGAGGCCACCAGGCCGAGGACCTGTTCAGTAAAGCAAATGAGCGAAACAGTGTATATATATATATACGGGGTGATCATATTTAAGTTTAATGGAATATTTAAAAAATCGCCTGTTGCAGATAACATAATTCTAGTCCTTGAGCTGGATTATTCAGATAGGCGGACATTACTTGCATGAGAAATCGAAACGCATATTCCGACTAATTAACAAAAGTTCAATAATTACCTTGTTAATTGATTTATTTACGACTCATATCGTAATTTGCGAATTGTAGCCAGTGCGTTCGCAAGGCGTATCCACCTGGAATTAATTTCCAGAATAACTCCGGTTTGGAGATATCCGCCATCCAACTCGCCTTAAAAATGCACTGTTGTTCCACTTTTTTTTAACAAAACGCTCTTTTATGTATTGAAGCACTAAAGTAACTGGAACGCCCATGCATTTCGTCCCACACTTTGGGAAATCATAGCTCGAAAGTGGTGTCATCCTGGAAATTCACTTCAAGTGGATACGTCTGGTAAGCTCACCGCCTACAACTCGTAAATTGCAATATTTATCCCGGCCACGGCGGCCGCATTTCGATGGGGGCGAAATGCGAAAACACCCGTGTACTTAGATTTAGGTGCACGTTAAAGAACCCCAGGTGGTCCAAATTTCCGGAGTCCCCCACTACGGCGTGCCTCATAATCAGATCGTGGTTTTGGCACGTAAAACTCCATAATTTTTTTTAAATTGCAATATTTATTTATTTATTTTATTATTTACTAAAATACCCTCAATGCCATTGCGGCGTTGCAGAGAGGAGTGGGGTTACAAGTTCAAAATGGCAGTCTTGAACGATGTATGCTCAGGGTTGCTGGCGATGGAGGCGGGGAGGTGATTCCATTCGGATGATGTCTTCGGCACGTAGGAGTGGAAGTACATGTTGGTCTGGCAGAACGGCACTTGAACTTTGAAGTTATGGTCGACGCGGTGTGAAAGCTAACAAGGTGGCGAGAACAATGTACGTTTCAGTTCAGGATTCGTAAAGAAGATTTTATGAAAGAGACATAGGCGGGCCTGCTTCCTTCTGATAGAATGGTTAGGGAGGTCTAGCGCAATTTTTATTGAAGCAATACTGGCGGCGCGAGAATAATTATCAACAATGAACCGACCTGAAAGATTTTGGATGGCCACTAGTTTATTTCCGAAGGACCTCAATAAAGTTTTTCCATTCGATTCTAGTACGTTTACAAGTGTGGAAGAGTGAGGATCCCAGATTGAAGAAGCGTACTCGAGTTTAGACCTGCCTAAATTTTTAAAAGAAGTTTTAAGGAAACATGAGCCAAAGTTGAGATGCAAAGAACCAAGAGTGTGCTACGCATTGTTAATCACGTAATTAATGAGTATTCCATGATAAATTGTTATCTATGTGGACACCTAGGTATTTATATGTATTAACAGATAACTGAAAATTAGTAATGGAATAAACAGGGGTAGAACAAAAAGTAATTAATTAGGAAGTTAATCAGTTGGTTTTTGTTATATATTAGTTGAATATGTGTTCGATTTCTCGTGACAATAATGTCCGCCTCTTTGAATAATGGAGCTCAATGACAAAAATTATGCTAACTGCCACAGACGACTTTTCATTATTCAGTAAACTTTAAAAATGATCACCCTGTATATTCATTGCGAAAAAGAACGAAATGTAGGATGTATGTTCCAAGGTCATGACACATGCAACAGTGAAAGAAATAGTTTGCACGCATTGCTAGAAGAGCATAATACGATCAAATAAAACCCTTTCGTACGCTCCAACTAAGCATGAAAACGTGTATCACAGAGCGGCCTTTACCTGGAACCCCACAGGATCGGGTCGAGTTGCTTGGTCGGTCGAATCGGGCGAACAAAGGGGCGCGTTGAGTTTAGGTCTGCAGCAAGTCACTTGGCACGTTAGACCCGCTCGGGGAATTCAAAGCGCGAAGGGAACTGTCGCGCTCACGCGACTCACGAGTGGGTAAAATCAAGTACGGCAGACCTGACATATGACACGACCCGCGACAGTGGGGCAAAGGTAGGAATATACTGGGCCATTTAGCGCTCACAAAATTATACAAATCTTGCCTGTTATATGCCGCTTTCTCGGCTTGGTTACATGGACAGCAGGCATAACTTGTACGGCCAATTGCAATGATAAATTATATAATTCAAAATATCACGAAACATTTCAATTTCGTCGTTTAGAGAAATCACGGTGTTTCGTTTTTTAAATTTTAGTTCAACCAAATGTTTAAAATTAGTGTAACCTTAATTACGACCACCTTGTGCTTATCGACGGCACAGTCACTCTTTGGCCAAGACAGTTTCAATTTCAGCAAGTCTGCGAAGGTGAAATAATTGTTCGTGCACGTAGCTCCCACAAGAACTCCTAAACAAAGGACAAGCACTGACTGCCAACTAATTGATCATACACAAATATACTTTTGAAAATGGGTTTGTGGCAGGAGGAATTATCATGCACTTCCAGGCCGTGCATGCGTCAAGTGATTAAAAAATGAACTTGTGAGAATGAAAGTAAAATGCACTGTCAGATTAGAGGCGGAGATACTTAAACTCTTTGTCAGTAAGAGCGATCGAAGGAGCGCTGACGCATGCGTCACCTTTACACATCATGACACAGAGTTTAAGTATCTCCGCTTCTAATCTGATAGTGCATTTTACTGCCGTTCTCACTAGTTCACTTTTTAATCACTTTACGCATGCGCGGCTGGTAGTGCATGATAATTCCCCCATCTCAGAAACCCCCTTCCAAAGGTATATTTGCGTATGATCATAATAAACCCAAGTAGTTGGTAGTCAGCGCTTGTCCTGTGTTCGTCCCTTGTCCCGTGTTTATTTCCCGCTGTTTGTAGAGCGCAGCGCTTAGATTCCCGTTCCTGCGTTGGGGGTTGGCGTCGGCCTCGGAGTGGGCGCCCCTCGTAACCGAGGGAACGAGTGTACTGAAGGATGAAAGAGCGAACGCAGAGCGCAGCGGGAGATGAAAGACGGCGAGAGCGAAGCGAGCGCGAGGACGAAAGCGGAGGAGCGCGAAGCATAAGGAGGAGAGCGGAGGAGGAGAGTATGACGAAAGGGTGAGGATGAAGTGCAGTGCCGCACGAGACAAGCTCAACGGCAGCGACCAGGCATGCGGCGAGCGCTATGGGAACAAAGCTCTGGCGTGGGCTTCGGACTTACTGCGCATGCGCTTCGTCTACGCTGCCGCCGCTAGAGAATGCGCTCCGCGCGCGCGCGCGTTCACGTGTTCACGCTTTCCTTCTGAACAATGGCTGACGCGACAGGCGGAAATGCTTCGTCTGCCGCTGCTGCTAAACGAGCTGCCCGAGCAGAGGCTTAGCGCGCCGCCGCCGCCGCCGAGAAGATCCTGTCGTTCAGAATCAAATTTGCCACAATGTATCGTAAACAGCTGGGCGCAAAATTCGCATTATGGAGCATCGTAATCGTCGGTGAAATTTTTTCCATTTTTTTTTTCACTGACGTATGTATAGGCACCCGCGTGGCGCCCATACGCTGCTGAACATGTCCAAGATGTCGAAGGTAGTTCTCAGTGGTCTCTTCAGAGCTTGTAAGAGTGTTTGTCGTTTTTAAACTTCGTGGTTTGCAGCGCGTGCACTCAGCATTGCTTAGCACGTGATTTTGTGGACTGAGAAGCACGAGTACCTAACGAATTAGAGAGAGCAAAATAGCGAATATCCCTTCCGAATATAATGCATGCAGTCTATTGGCGTGAACTGCAACGTGAAATAAATAGCGATGAAGGAAAAACTGCATAATTGATTTTATAACAAGCTTTCTTTTTTATGCGTATGCTTTACGACACGGTTTGACTCTTCGAAGCTCTCGAACTTCGTGCTGTGGAGAGTAACGTGACAACAAGAAGCACTGGGGCCATCGGTTCACGTAAGCATCGTAGAAGCATAGTGGGTTGAAATGTGACCTACGAAAGTAAAAGGTAAAGCAGCGTTGAATTGAGACCATGCAATGACACCGTTCACTTGTCAACACCTTCGTACTTGTGCTGCTTGTGCTATTCATGCCAGTGTGAAATTACTTTGAACTCTTGACTCAAAGAAAGAAAGAAGAAATCTAAGGTAGTAAGAAACATTTGATAATAGAAAATGCTGCACTTTTCAGGAACTTCATGTTTCATATATAGATAACTTTTCCGTGACTTTGGTTATCTGGCATTGCTTCAATTCCAGGTTTTGGTTACTGAAATCCTAAAAGGACGCTGAAATTTCCTGACCTCTATTAGACAGTGACCGAACAGTGCCTTTCATACGAAAGGTCACTCGTGTAATGATCGTAATGACGAGTGACTTTTCATGCAGAAGGCATTGTTGAACTTGCGTATAAAGTAACCGTGTGACGTATAAAGTGACCGGAAATACACAATCGAATGACCACTAGCTACTTAGTCATTGAAATGCTCACCCCGGCTGCGATGGTGACGCCATGATGGCTGCTGATGATTGTTGAAACACCTCCGCTCAGGTAAAACAAGAAAGCTGTGCCGTGAAACACCATGTACTGCATATAGGAGACAGATCGGGAGACGGAATCAGTGTGCATGCGCTGTCTGCGATAAAGGACCTGCACAGCTGCAGGCCTCGCTTCGTTAAACCAGAAGAAGCGATTGCTAGACAAAGACACATAGGCATAGGCGACACATAGACACGCTTGTCTGTCGTGCGCAGGTTTCAAGTAATTTGTGCGAGAATGTTGCATCTGATTCTGAACCTAATGAACCCTGATCTGCATGAGTCGCATCAAATGAAACAAGGGATAAGAAGGAGCCCATGCGAAACACGGCGTATTACAACCACATCTTGCTTATGAGATGTTTAATTTCTTTTATACAAGATTGAGTGGCCCTAATAATCCACACGCCAACGTGACGTTGAACACGCTCATGTGTCACCTTTCACGCGCCGCAGCGCAAACAAAAAGCCGTATTTGCAAAAGCGTGTCGTGAGTTGCACCGTAGCCTCGTGTCCCAGCGGTAGCGCTAATGTACGATTTGTAAAATTCTCGAAATCAGCTGTCCTCCAAGGCTTCGTTACAATGAAAATTGACGTTCATATAGTTGTGCCTGGGCAGCGCGACTGAACACAGACAAAATAAGAGGAAGGAAGGAAATAGACAGGATATGCGCTGTACTCGCACCACCAACAAAATTTACTACCCATTTCCTACTCTTTAAGGAAAGTTCGCACCCTGTGGGGCTTGCCCACAATTATAATCGTCACCTATTTTGCGTGCCTTTCCTTTCTTTAACGCTGCATGCCCGGTACTTCCAGGTCACTAACGGCATGCGCCCTAACAACGTGACATTGCATTCTTGACGGGAAAGTAGCGAGCGCAGAGTTTTCAAGAAAGGAAATGCAAGCAAGGTAGATGACAATTATTGTGGGACAAGATAAGCCCCAAAGGGTGCAAGAATTTTTAAAACATCTCTCTCTTCACCAGTGCCAAATCACCCTTATACTATCTGAGATTTCGGCGGTGGTAAAGGCGAGGAATCGTGCTCGCGCTTCTTTCTTGCGAGAAAGGGAGAAATATATACTCAATGATATATAGGAAATGTAGTCTGCGGACGAGAGTTCGTGGTTGAAAGACAGCGTTGAAAAGCAGCCTAGTGGGGCAGCTGACTTGCAGAATTTTGTAAGCTGTCAATTCATGTCACCGGACTGCACTTTTACCTCAGGTGAGAAGCCGTGGGGTGCCGTGCTGAACCGGCAGTACGTACGACCGGTTCGCCTCGGCACCCCAGGTCTTCCAAAGCTAGTCACGCTTTTCTACTTCTTATCTTTTTCTCCTTGGGGGAGCGGCGATTCGGAAATTTGATCCTTCTCTCCCACACCTGTTGCTCAGAACGATGTGGTCTTTCTTTTCCTCTCAAAAGACCCTCTCTCCTCTTTGCGGCTTTGTGAACGGGGTACCACCATTCAAGCTCAAACCGGCGAGAAATTGAATTTGTTTACTGAGGCCGTATGGCAGGATTCCCTGCTTCTGTTTGTAAAGGAATGTCCAATTGCGCCTGTGGACGATTATTTTTGGTTAAAAGAAAGCTACGTACAGCAGTTGACTTAGAAAGTGTTGCAAATGAATTGTCTGTGTTGAGAATGCATCTATTCACCATATGCATTGCCCGAACGTACTCCTCCATATGCACGGGAATCCTGGTTACGCCCTGAGTACCACCACCACCACCATCATCATCATCATCATCATCATCATCATCATCATCATCATCATCATCATCATCATCATCATCATCATCATCATCATCAGCCTATATTTATGTCCACTGCAGGACGAAGGCCTCTCCATGTGATCTCCAATTACCCCTGTCTTCTGCTAGCTGATTTGAACTTGCGCCTGCAACTTTCCCTGAGTATAGACCCTGGCTGAAGCATCCAGTCGGGGGATTTTCTCAATATGTGGCTTGTATGTCCACTTCAGATCATATAACTGTGAAATCTGCGACAAACATCCATTTAAGGACGTCGCTGCATTGCAGTAATTTTTTTACGCAGAATTTCGCGTACATACAAATATTTGCACATAAAATTAATGTTTGTCTAGTGGAGCCTAAAATGCTGGATAAATATGACGCCGAATGAAAGAGCGAGAGAGGGAGATATAGGAATCGGTATAGAACACGAAAGTGAACGTGTCTTCACAGAAGTAGTGTAATGTTTATTGCACATTGATATATAATGTCTATTGGTGTTTTGTGGCTAAAGCGCCCTTAGGCGTTGATGCACCCACGCTGACGCCTGACCATGAGCAACCGTCGTGCATATGGAAGCTGCACTACGCTGCACACGCTAGCACAACGCGAAAGACGAAGCACGTAACTGACACACTAATACAACGCGCAAGACAAAGCACGTAACTGAATCGTCACCGAGTCAAATCAGCGCGTACAGCGCGTCGTAATTGCAGCCTCCGCGATCAACTTCAGAAACATTTTCAGAGCTAATTGCGGAGGCCACGCTCCGCTGTGCTGAGTACGGTGAACGCCACCTAGGTGGCGTTGGTAGTGCTTCTTGATGCCAGCGTCCCTTCGAATGCTGGCATCGAGGCGTCGTAGTGCTGAGACCACCGAAGCGTTCACTGTCGGTGCGCGTTAGTAGACAGTTTTAGCAGAGCGTTGCTTACGCTCCGCTCCGCTAACGTTTCACGCACACCACTGGCTGCGTGAACTGCGTTGATTTGGCTTGTTTGACAAGCGCGTCTGCCAGAGACGCCGGCCACGGGCGCTCAGCGCGACTGTAAAACGGCAAAGCCACCAGTAGACGCACCCAAACGCTCCGCTCAAATGGCTTCGTAGCGCACCGTGGGCCGCGTTCTTCGTTCCGCTGCCGATATGAGCGTTGTGCGCACGCGCATTAGCGTTCCCGCTAGCGTTCCGCTGAGCGGCTCTGCGCGAATCGTTCGGACACGATGGTCTGAGCGGAGCGGACCGTGAACGCTCTGCTAAAACTGTCTATTGTCATAATGCAGTACTTCTCTTTTCTGCTCGTAGGCGGCGGCACCGCCCCGAGCAAGAGCGCGGGTACACGGAGGAGTGTTAGATATATAAGGCGCGTCTGTGTAGCTCTCTGCAAATGCGTTTGTGGCGCAATGGGTTAAAAATATTGATTCATTTAAATTAACGTTACAAATTACATATACTGCACTAGCTCTACCAGTGAGCATTTAAACTATTGGGAACCCGCCGAAGTATGAAAACGTCTTGTGGGCACGAAACATTTGTACAAACAATCTTGAAGCAACTCTCTGAAATAATTTTCGTGTCCACTAGAATAACAACAAATATGAAAAGAAAGCAGTAGTACGTTCGTACAAATTTCATATCGTCATGCGCGCGAGCAATGTGCGTTTCAGAAATATCTTAAAATTCCTGTAGAATGTGATTACTCTGCATTTTAGTCTTAAACAGTAAATATACACTGCCCGCAATAACAGGTAGCTAAAAATCTGTCACCCCTTCCACTAGGGTGGAGATGGAAGACCAGCGAAGCTGTACTATGGTGGGAATTATGTATTTCCTATTATGACTATTAGGATGTGATGGTGTAATTGGTTATTTGAACTATTAAAGAATGGGAAATATATATGATCCGGTGGTTTTCATTTATTTAGTGACCACAGGGACCATGGCCTTATGGTCGCTACGGCACACCGCCATAGGATGTACGGCAAAGGTTGACATGTTCTTCATTAAGTCCCTAGATGTTCTGCTGTCTTTTCAAAAATAATATCTAGGGACTTTAGTTCTTCATAAACAAGTCACCAACGCCGCGCGCGTTTGGTGCGAACGCGGGAAAAACGCCGCCGCCGTCAAAAACGGTTCTGCGCGTTGCTGGTGCTGCTACATGTCCAAGTTTATACAGCTCCTCAGAATTTTGAGAATGACAGTCCATAAACAAATGTCATGAAACAAAACACCGGCATCGCATGCCTTTTATGCTAAAGCTTCTCAGACTGAAATATTAAAAGTGCGAAACAATTTCGCATGGGTGATTGAGTCGCCAGTTCCCCTTGCGTCCGGTCGCAAGATACGCATTTGGTGCCGCAGCTAAACGTCGCCTCCCCTCCCTCCCTCCCGTCCCCCCACGGCCTTTCGCGCGACAGAAGAAGTCGCGTTTGCTCTCCGTCGTGCGTTCGCTCCCCGTGAAAGCGCGCGTCCCTCGCGCGCTTTCACTCGCACCTACAGCATACGGCCAATGAGAGTTTTTTTCTACATCCGGACGCGACCATCGAAGACTGAGCCCTTAACAGCTTCGCTGTAAAAGGCTCTGAAAGAACTTCGTAAATTTTGTAGTGTCTGTTTTATATGGACAAGGGCATCATATCTGGAGTCTCTTCGGAAGAGTGTCGGACGTCCTCGGGATATTGAGACGTCTCGTCATTGACAACCTAAATAATTCCTCGGGATTTATTTGCTTTACTCTTGCGCAGTACAAGTTCAGTGGCGTGGCTACTGGGTTGTTAGGCGCCTGTTTCGAAACCACACACACATAGACATAAGAGCATGGATTATAAAACATACGCGGTTCGATACCATTTCCCCTGAAAGGAAGAAAGGGGCTTATGTGAGACGTATGGTACGTCGATAGGATGACTGACGACATGAAAGGGAACCGCTTTCGAGGGCAGGAAACAGTTTATGAGGAAATTCGCAGATGCCAGATGAGCGCATGTGGCGCGAGACAGCTAGGGTGATTGGAGAACTTTGGGAGAGGCCCTTGTCCGACAGAAGACTTAGAGTGACGATGAAGGAAATGATGATTACTAGGAAGGAGAATACTCATTTCCGAGTGCATGAGGATTATCATCGTCGCTGTCACTCTGAAAGACATGTGCCCTAATACGTATGTCTCTCTTCCATAGCTTAATTCAGAGCAAGCATGTACGAGTATCCTCATACTACAGGAACCGCCGTAACGTAAATAGCATTCACATTTCTGCAATTTTTTAATATATCACTTTACAAGTGTGGCTTACCCATTTCAATTACCGCACTTCAGCGGATCAGATAATTTTCAAACAAGGCAGCTTACTGAGACGTTGTATGCTTACATGAACCCGACAACGTCGAGGCGAGTTGGCTTGTCGGGCCGATATCTGGTCGTCGGATTCACGTGAACGCTGGCGTATTGGGTCAGCCCCATTGGGAGAGATGGATTGCTCGACCCGCTTGACGACCGCGGTTGGGTCGGTTTGGGTCAACTGACTCGACCCGCTCGCGTCGAGTTAAATTAAACGAAGTCAGCAGGTTTACTTACGAATAGCGTCGTTGGTAGCAGGGTTCCAGTGGCAGAAAACGCTGATGATATGAGTATCAGGAACGACATTACCCAGAAGGCAAATGATATCAGAACGAGGAAGAGGACGGCACCCTTGGTGAGCCACAGCATCGCCAAGGAGAATACAATGATTCCCAAAACCTGGAAAGATAAAACATACACCCTTTCTCATTTTCGCGCAAACAGGCTTCTAGGTTTACCCGAACTGAACTCATCACGTACTTGACTCATAATTAAATCGCGACATATTGGCAATCTACTGCGTTTACCAACGCATGTGCACGGTGCATATGATTGTGAAAGGTTTTTATTATTTCTGTACATATTTTATTCGATAGCAATTATATGGACACTCCAGGCGCATTTGTGCCGTCGGCGTCGCTGTCGCCCTGAGGTTCCGTATAAAGTCCACATGCGATAAAATCGCCGCGCGCCGTATGCTCTATGTATGAGTGAAAGCGTGCGAGGGTGAGCCGGCAATCGCGGCTCAATCTCGCGCACGCAAGAGCGGGAAGCGGGAAGGAAGCGCGCCGTCTTCCAGTCGCGCACAACGCTCCGGAGGGAGGGTAGGGAGAGGGAGGTGGGGCGCGTCACCCGAGCGACCGCACGTGCCTGCCGGGCCGCAAGGCTCCGGAGGCAGAGCAGGGAGGTAGGAGCCCGCGTACTACGCCACGCGCTTCCACCCGGGCGGCTGTATCTTGAAAGCCATCTGCGGCGGGGGCAGAGTCCTTCTTCCCTGCGCTGTGTTTTCGCGGCTTAGTTCGCGTTGATGCGATCGGCGCGACGAAGGTCAATTCGCTCGCTGCTGCTGCAGTGCTTACTCGATCACTACAGCGTTTTGACACCGAGTTTCCGCGGTCATCGAGTGAGGTGCATTCATGTTTGGTTGTGCGCGCATGACACCATGCTTATTAATTTAGTTAGTATGCCTATGTTTGCACGTTTATAAGGCCGATAAAACTACTATCCTTACTTCGCATAGATGTCCACTAGTTTGCTATCCCAATTGATGCTTCGCCTTTCGTGCGAAACTGCAGCTTTTTTGCTATATATACTGTTCTCTCGCGTAGCATTTTTTTTTTTGTATGCGTGTCTTGGGATAGCGGGCTCTTCCGTAGACAAGCATCCCCTTCTATCGCAGGTAATAAACAACAACAAAACGCAGGCAGTTTAGAAACCAACTATCCCATAAGCAAGAGTTCACGCATATTGGATGTTTGTCGCCAGCAGCACTCCGAGACAGTACAGGGAAGACATTTTTCATAGGGACTTGGCGGGGCACGATTGAACGATTAATTTTGGAAGAGTACCGACACAAAATGTTTGCTTCGCTTTTCTTTCTTTTGGATAGCCGACGACTCCACAGTCACGGTAAGGGGCCTCACTTGCTCGAACGTGCAACACGCATTCATGTTTAGTTATTGTTTTACTGAGCCGTTATAGCTCGTCTGCACTCATCAACGAGCTATACATACTAGCATTTTATGATCACTTTCTTGGTTATTATTTTAATGTTCTCATATTACTAAATGTTTTATATTTTGACTTGGTCAGTGACCATAATATTTCGCTTTTTTGTAAAACATACTACCTGACCAGACGAGCTTTTGCCGAACCCTTGACTGTGCCAATAGATTTTTAAATGACCTTTTTTTCATGTTACCAAAAACTGTGATTATTTATTTTTAATAGATTTTTAATTAATAATTAAATTTTTTCACATTACCGAAAGACTGTGATTTATGTACCTGTATTAACTGATTCTGTGATAATAAATTTTATATTTAAGCTTCTCTTCCTCACGAAAAGATGCATGTCATCACCACTGTTACACTGCGACGTGTTGCTACATATAGATGGTAGTATATTAGCAGAGACATAATAACATTAACTTAGATAATTGCACATTATTGCACGTTTAATTGCATTCATTGCTCTCTTGTATGAAGGCAGGAACATCCTGAAAACATGCTACAATAGTCGTGAAAATGTTCTGGAACTTATTTCCAGGAGCGTTCTCAGTATGTGATATGGGCGGACAAGTGAATCCAGGTCGGATCAGTTGACAGGATGACTTTGCGTTGTATGGACGTGATTACAACTCTGAATTCGTTTTCTTTTTTTTTTTCTTTTTTGTTAAATGAAGGTCCCAGATCTCTAAATCCTAGAAAAAATAGTGGTAAGCCTCAGAGCGCCCTAAATAATTTAATGTAATAGCTTTTCTACAGCTAGAATCGATTCCGTTTCCCAAGTGGCCTCTATGCCGTGACGTCACAACGCACTAGCTGGTCACGTAAAAACAGGACACCGCAATGCTTTGGCGCTCGCTCTAGGGCAACCAGCACTGGAACTTCATTTGTCAACAGCAGCACCGTAACACACAGCCTATCAAAAGGTGGAAACAGTTTTCGGTAGCACATGTTGCGATCTCGCGTCCGTAAATTCGCCGCTCATCTTGAGGTAGATCTGTCAAGCTTCTGACCTGACTGGGCACCAACGTAACAGCGCATGTACTCTTCGCAACGCTAATAGCCATTGACAGAGCTTGGCTGGACGCATCGGGCCATTGATACATTGATACAGGCGCGCCTCTGTTATCGTTCAAAATGTGACATTTTCATGGCGTCCCCACCGGACGGTGTTGGGATATTTTAGTTGTCCATTTCAACTGGCCGTAGCGCCTCCTCTCCAACGCTGGTTTCCCATGCTGATATACTAGTTGTGGGGCCCGATATAGCAGCATATCAGACGACCGAGCAAGTGTCAAAACGTCACGATGTCCTTCCACCACGTGACCACCTACTGCGTTGTGACCCGCCGTGGTTGCTTAGTGGTTGTGGCGTTATGTTGCCTTGCTAAGCACATGGTCACGGGATCAAATCCCGGCCGCGGTGGCTGCATGTCGATGGGGGCGAAATGCAAGAACGTCCGTGTACCGTGCATTGGGCGCACGTTAAATAACGCCAGGTGGTCGAAATTAATCAGGAGTATTCCAACACGGCTTGCCTCACATTCAGATCGTGGTTCTGGCACGTAAGGCCCCAAAATTATTATTATTAATGCTGCGTTGTGACTGCGGGCACAGACACCTCCTGGGAAACGAAATCGAAACTGACTGTAAAAAAAGCAGCGCTTCTCAATGAGACGTTTTGCTTAGGTCACCCATAGGGGGCAGAGAGAGCAGTGCCGCCAACTCTAGGAAAATTTCCCTAGAGCTAGGGATTTCAAGCATTGTTCGGGGAAATAAAGAAATTTGTTCAAATCTAGGGTGTTTTGGCGCTAGGACATTGAAACAGCTAAGCTGCTGACGTGACGCCGTGTTTTTATGTCAGTCACATCAAACTACCTTCTCATTAGCACGGGAAGTATGACTTGATCGTACAGCAGTGGAGTGAACACATCTCGCCAAGCAAACGACAGGGTGTGGATGCCCTGGGTCCTTTAACGAAGTGCTGTTAGTACGATTTTGCCGTTATTATACCTCTAGCAGTGCTGACCATGTCTGTGCACTCTGAAACTCTGAATCAAATATTTATCTGTAAACGGCGAAACATGTGTATGCGAGAACATTAAAAAAAAAGCAGCATGAACACATCTAGGCACAACCGGAGACACATAACTAGCACGACAACGTGGTCATGGCGCTGAACAGCTGATTAACCTAGGGAGCCTCGATGCCAGCGCCGCGGGGCATCGAGGCACCCTAGATTAACGTGGAACCGCCCATAGGCAGGGCAACTTTAGACAGAGCTCCATATTCATGTGATTGGGCTAGTTTTGCTTTGTAGGAAAGATAAAAGTTGATTGCGTATTTTTGTGCGTTGCTGAAAATGACGTGCAAGTTCGTAAATGTGGTGGTGCCAGATCGTACACAGCATGATGAAAAAAAAAAAAAAGAGAGAGAACATTCATATCTGTTGTATTACTGTGGTGCAGTTGGGCACTGTTTCGACACTCTTACATTGGTAAGGGAGGTCAGCTGCCAGTCTTACAATTCAAATAAGGTTCCGTGTAATCTTGGCACGTCGCTCTAGGTGCAAAACAATTTTGGACAACAACAAAGTGCACACGTGCTGACGTCTTCTTGTGTTAATATGGCTTCAACTAAGAGGCCGTGTTGTTAGCACAACCTGCACTGCGACATCATTTCAGGTTGAGTCCAGTGACTTCATTATTTTAATCTTTTAAAATGAGCATAGATATAAAATCAAACTATAAAATTTGCAGTCATTTGCATAACACAAACAAACATTTATCATTACAGAAATCAAATTCACGAACTGAACAACGACATTTTGCGCAAATCTAGGGGACTCTATAAAGAAATTAGTAATCTGAGCTATAGGGGGAAAACTGGTTTCGGAGGTTGGCAGCACTGGTAGAGAGCTTTTCCGCAACGTGCTGGCTGCCCGCGGAAGGGTGACGTGCAGCAGAACGTCGCCTCGAGGCTTCGAGCGCGCTGCAGCCCTGCAGCCTCCCAGTTTCGTTCTTGCGCGCTCTGATAGTTGAAATTCGTCGCGCCACAGTTCCGCGGGTGTTCTGCCGATATACGCGGGGCGACATGCTGGTACGCGCGACGCAGATCCCGAGGTAACTTCTGCTGCTGGGCAGCAGTGACCAGGCGTCTGACAATGCTGGCGTGATGAGGAGCGCCGTTGGAGGCGGCGCGCATCGATGGCGCGCGAGATGCAGTTCTGCGGGAAACTTGAAGTTTACTATGAGCTCATAGACCACTGCACGCACCGCGGTGTGGTATAGATGCACATATATATATCTGCAAAGCAGGAATGCTTGTTGTTTGTGCGCGCCCCGCTCATGCTGCAAGCACAGCAGCTGCCCTCGCTTTTACAGCACAAACGCACCACAGAATAAAGAACCAGAACGCACTGCGCGTCTCTCGCGTCTCTGAAGACCTTGAACCCTCCGCGCGCGGGCCACGCATGCGCCATCGATCGTAGCAGCACGACGGCGTGAACGTGCCTCTCTATAATTGCTATCGCAATAACAGAAGCCACGTTGTCTACGCTGTATGTGCACTTGGCTTGACAACTCACATACATTTGAAACAAAAGTGGACGGAGCCGAAATTCGCTCACGTTACGAACACGGATATACTTGAATTGCTGACTGGAAAATTGACAGTGTGATGAAGTTGAATAAAGCAATAAATATTCATGGTTCCATGTGACAATATGATCGCACGTGAGCGTTACCCTTGCGTGTCACCTGTTTATGCACAATAGAGCTATAGAAGAGCTTCTATAGCGACAGAGTATTACGGAATTGTGAAAACCAATAGTCTATAGCGCATTTAAATTTACGTTCCCGTCAATTTTATTCGCTCGAATTCCAATATTGTACGTTGCAATTCTTCTTCGAGATTCAAGCATGAGATGAACTGGCTGGCGGTGTGTACAAGAGTATATTCTACTGTATGCATTCGCTGTATGTATGGTGTATTTTTTACCAGCGAAGCTGTTTAACCTGGGCGTTTACCGTCAGATGTACGCTTGTACGCTGGAAAATCTCGCCGAGCGATGACGTCACGTGCGTCGCTCGGCGAGGTTACCACCCTCTCCCAGGTTGCCCTCTCCATACCGCGAGGCGCGGTCGACGTATCCGGCGTTCGTCGGCGTGCCCCGACTGCAGCCGGCGTCGAGATGCGACATGCTGCATTTCGCGCCGGCCTCGTCGCCCAGAAGTGAACCGCATCCGCGTCTCGTCGAGCAAGATGGGCTGATGGATAGAAGTGATAATAGAAGGCGAAAACCGACCCCTCTATATAGTCCAACGTGTGCGCTGCGCCGCACTGCCTAGACGCATGCGCATTTTATATACGAAACTAGGGGTTTCAGGATGATACGAAACTGCGAACTCGCTGCACGTGCCGCCACCAGTATCCATCAGCCCGTCTTGCTCGGCGAGACGCGGATGCGGTCCATTCTGGGTAGAGTGTACTAGAATACATTCTGGGTGACGAGGCAGCATGTCGCATCTCGACACCGGCTGCAGCCGGGGCATGACGACGAACGCCGGATACGTTGGCCGCGCCTCGCGCCGGACTAGAGTGCGGCATTAGAAGACTGCGCGCCGACCTCGAGTATACTCGGCGTTGGCTAAGTTTGACTATAAACCAGCCAAGCCAAACCAATTGTTAAGCAAAGGAAAGCAAATACAAAGATAAAACCAGCCAAGCCAAACCAATTGTTAAGCAATGGAAAGCAAAGTTAAAGCTAGGGAAGGGCCACCAGCTTCCCTGTTTGCCCAGTCTTCGCACCACTTAGTGTGAAGCTGTCCCTAATTTTTTTTTTTTTTTGCTGCACCAAATTTTTAAAACTTGCCAGTGGCAAATAGCACAATTCTAACCCTTGATCTAAATTACTCGATGAGGCGGTCATTACCTTTACGATAAATCAAAGTACTTAATTTAATAATTAATATAATTGCGCTAATCACTTTTTAATTGATTACTTTACGGCACATGTTTCAATCTACGAATTGTAGCTAGTGAGTTTGCAAGGTATATCGACTTGGAACGAATTCTTAACATAGCACTGGTTTCGAGATATGCGCCGTCAAAGTTGCGGTAAAGATGCACTGTTGATCTACTGACTTTCTTAAAAAAAAGTTTTATGCATTGAAGCACAAGAGTATCTGGAACGCCAGTGCATTGCGTTGAATTGAAATTAAATTATGGGGTTTTACGTGCCAAAGCCACGATCTGATTATGAGGCACGCCGTAGTGGGGGACTCCGGAAATTTGGACCACCTGGGGTTCTTTAACGTGCACTTAAATCTAAGTACACGGGTGTTTTCGCATTTCGCCCTCATCGAAATGCGGCCGCCGTGGTCGGGATTCGATCCCGCGACCTCGTGCTCAGCAGCCGAACACCGTAGCCGCTGAGCAACCACGGCGGGTAGTGCATTGCGTTAGACACATTGATAATTAATATATTGAAGCTGGTGGAGTCCCGAGAATTCGTTCCAAGTGGATATGCCTTGTGAACTCACCGGCTACAAATCGTAGATTAAAATACGTGTCGTAAAGTAATTAATTAAAAAGTTAATTAGCTTAATTATGTTAATTATTAAAATAAGCATTTTGATTTCTCGTAGAAGTACTGACCGCCTCATCGAGTTATATATATCAAGGGCTAGAATTATGATAACTGCGGCAGGCAATATTTAAAAAGTTTGGTGCAGCTAAGAAAAAACATCCTGTATATCGTTGTAAAACTATGTGGCAAATGCAGAACGGGCGTTTATATATAACACAGTAACGAACGAGCATAATGAACAGATTATGTATTTTTTCTTTCTATTTTACCTGTTCACTTTTCAGCAAGACCTCCAGTGGAAATCCTTACACAGTCAAACCTGTCTCTATAGCAAAGAATGCCTGTGCGGCTGGTATCTTCACAATAATCGAGAACTGGACCACGCTTTGTTTAGGCTCAATGGCTAGCCTGGCCCGAGTACGGGCCAGGTTCGAAAATTCCGCGGGCCGGGCTCGGGAGGGCTGGCGGATGGCATTTTCGGGCTCAGGCCAGGCCTGGGCCGGAAAAATAAACGGTCCGTGTAGTGCTCTAGCACACGCATAGTGTACTAATAATATAATCCATAATAAGAAACATGGGGAAAACGAAGCAGGTTGCAAGCAGCTGTATTCTGGCGTATACGGCATGGTGCTGCACGCGAGGCAGCAACAGCGGCGCAGAAAAGAAATACATTATGATGCCAATGAAAACTCCTTGAACATGCAGGAAGTACCGTGTAGTAATCGTACAGTGCGTAACATAACTATAAGCAAACTATAATGACATCCCGTCACACTTGGATTATAACACGTTACGAGACCTTTGAAATAGTTGTTTCGGCGATATTTATTTCGGAGAAGAATGAAATATATATTACCGAACGTCTTTTCTCAGTTTTGCTCATATAGGGTTAATAGAACGCTTTGTTTCATGAAAGCGAAAATCTCAGAAAGCCTGGATAGCAAACATGGCCATAAAGCATAATTTGTTCAGTGCTGGCACCTTTCTTATTTGATAAACCATAATAAAAACTGCAATTTATTATTATTAAAGCGGAATATTATGAAAACTAATGTAAGCATCTACTACATGTGTATTTTCTTTAAAAGTTTATTTGATAGCCTGAAAAAGCACACTAACCATCATCGTTATATTAATCACATTTAATCTAAACGTGTGCCGCCAATGCCGCTCCAAAATGCCGCTTCAAGTTTACCAATGCCGCTTCAAGGTAGACTTCAAAGTCTACCTTGAAGGCGTATTTATGTTTCCATTGTCGCCAGTATGTGTTACACTATATTGCCGTTTATTCTCGTATGTTGAGTTTCTGGACTATAACATGCTTCGCGCGGCCGGCTACGGATCGAAACCACATCATATCCTAGTAATCGCGCGCTTTATACATGCCTACATGTTATGATTTTCCCCGTTCCCGTTTCATTCCGGTCAGATATAGTTATTTTGCAATGACATCATATATGTATACGCAGGACCTACTGTAGCTTACTTTAGTATTTGGGAGGCGCTACCTTAGTGCCTTTTATTCGACACGTATGCTGTCCTGTGGTGATACTCTACTGTATTCATTCTATACGTGTGCTTCACGGAAGTATATAAGAAAGCTCCCTATCGTGCCACCGGGTGGAAAGATGCGCGGCGCGACTCGTTTAATTTTACTTCATAGCGTTTGCACAACCGATCGCAGCTTGTATACACACACGAAACATAAGTGTGGGCACTCTGTTGATAATTAGTGACAATGCACCCCATGCGTTGATTAAGCCTAGTGTGGGGACAGTAGCGCGTCCACTGACGGTGACCACGCCAGGGACGCGCAAGGGATCGACGCGCCTCTTGACCGGCTGCGAGCTGGCAACTGTCGCGAGGCCGCTGATCCCTTGTGCGACAGGCGGGGTGGGCGTACCATTTCGATGGATGTCAGCAGGCCGCTTATCGTTGAAATGAAGCCCTGTTGCACAGAGACGAACTTGATGGTTGGTCCCTCCCCGACCACCGTGGTCCTGATCGTGGTCGTGGTGCTTGCCATGACGTTATTTCACCGTGCGCGCCCTGATCGTGCACGGCAGTTGAACAGCGGTGGGCGGCGGCTGCGCGAACCGCGGGTGCTCACTGCTCTCCTTGTCCAAAATTAGAGGGCCCAAGCGCTGCCCTAAAGATAGCGCCAGCCCCGCCTTGGTGGCCTCCTTAGCCAGCGCGCATCGCGGCTAGGGACGGAACGGTGCGATTGGCCTGCGCCTTACACCGAGGCCTGCGCCAGCAGGGATCGGCCTCACAGCGTTCGCCTCCGCTGTCCGTACGTGCGAGACCGCATGGGCGCGCGTGATCATCGCTGCTGCGTGGGCCATAGTTCAGAAAGATAGCACCTGCGCGGACGAATGCACACAACTTTTGTGTCGGCACTTTCGCACGTCGTGCAACTCGTGCTATATAATGAACGCGTGCGCATTAATGAAGACACTTTTAAAGCTGTTTTCTACAGCTGAGCGCTGCCATAATTTAAGCATTGGATGGCACAATATAGTAGACGTCGAGTGGTGAAGTTTTCAAACGGCCTCCCTCTCTACTGGAAGTTGTTGCGTAAGATGTTGATAAGGCCAGAGACTGGCTGTTCGTGCCCGAAACCGCGCGCACGGCAGCCGTATGAGAACTCTCTTATCGAAGCGATTTTCATCATATGGCGGGGGGGGGGGGGGGGGGGGGGAGGAAGAAGGAAAGAAAAGAAACCTAAGTGCCTGCAAGAGGACTTGTTGGCCATATTATGTGTTCTCCGTTGTCCTGATATTCACCCTCGTCCTATTCTTGAGCTGCTAGCAATATTGAAGAATTTTCAGCTATTCTGCTGGCCCTGATGAGTTATTGACGTCGCATATTGTTGGACACTGTTCGATGTTTGTGAAAGAGATTTATGGAATAATGCATACTGATTGGCAAACGCGCAAAATTAATTCAAATAAGTTTGAATTTAAACAATTTATTAAATGAAACGTTCGTTTGTGTCACCAAGCGCTGCGCTTTTATTACAGGGCTTTTGAGCTCAAGTGTTGGCAGATCATCAGCGTTATTCTTTTTTTAATAATTACCGAAGATGCTCTAATATATTTACTCAACCTGTGCTGCGATCGGCCGGTTTATTCTGATATGAATCTTATGAAGGCGAGTGTAGTCCTGCAGCTCGCTTTTAGATCTTCTGGTGGCTCGGCGAATTGGCATCGATGAATTCTTCATCGACGAATTTGCTCATTTAACAGCTAGTGGCTCGTCTAACACGTTAAATTGAGTGTCCAAAGAGCACAACCTCCACGCCCAGATAAAGACTTCGCTGTGTACCTGCCATGAGGCGTTCAAGCATCGTTTTCAGGACGCACACGTCGTGGTTGGGCAGCTGCATTTTGATGACGCATTCAGATGAGTACGAAATGAAAAAAAAAAAAAAAGAACAAGGCGCCGCTTCTTTCTTGACGCTCCTCACGACATAAGTGCACACGTCCAAAAGCATCTGCATTTCTATCTTTAAGCATGAAAGGTCGAAGAAATAACACTAGTCAGTGCTGATATCATCGAGCCCTGTAGCTTGACATAAATGTAAAGGTGGTTTCATTTTTGTCGTGGTTTTAATTCTGCTGTAGGCCCTAACCGTGCACCGAAACTCTATCTGTATTAGTGGTCGCGTTAGCCAGCTAGGTAACTACTGTACCTTTCTTGATCTAAATTGCGTAATGGCAGGACTAAAAGAACGTGTGCAACTTTGTTGGACGTACGGACAGGCGTATGCTAGCTCCGGCAGGGTGGCGGTTGTCACCAGCTAACCCCCCCCTCCCGTCTCGACTTCGTACACTCGAGGGTTGGCAACCTTAGATGCAACATGTATTCTTATTTATAGGTAAAAACAAGAAAAACAGAAGGTATTTTGCATATACTTTTGCCGTTCTTATTAGAAACCGTTCTACCATAGTTTCGAATGTATGGCCCGAGTACTCCATATATTGTGTTCGTGTGCCGCGATCAACAGAAACTAGGAAGTCTAGCTCGCAATAGCGTTTTCATTTGAGCTCACAAGGGAAGTAGGTTGCTGCTTCGCGGTAAAACTCTTTTTGAAAGTGATTCTAATCAGCTGTACTACATCAAACGTTATTAGGGCCTTTTTCTGTTTTTGCGCGCGTTCTATACGCACCATGGCTCAAATAAACCATGGCCGATCGCAGTTAGACGATATGCTTTGTCAGACCACTTGCGCAACTTCGCGGGGCACAATTAAAATTGTTTACATTTTCACTCTCGGACGTGGTGCTAGACAAAATTACGAAATACAGCGCTTTACATTAGCGCACAACGAATACAGAGTGAAATAAATTGTTTTTATTCAGCTTTAAAGAAATTGTTTGAGAAACTGTGATGCGAACTCTTCTACCTCGCCTTGACAAGTTAGATAATGTTCCCTTGTAAAAAAAAAAAAAAAAAAAAAAAAGCACGCGTTGTTAAACATAAACCAAGTCTACCTGAAAGTTGCCTCTGCCGCTGTGGAGCATGCATTGAGTTTAATATTCAGTCAGCACATTGCCCATTCATGTTTATTCTATCTAATTTTGCCTGTCATGCAGGCCAATTTTAGCCCATACCCAGGATTGTTCAGTGCCGAATGGTGTGTGGACTGCTATCGGGCCAGCTCACATGGCCCGATAGCGCAGTTGTAGCAGTGGTGCGCGAAAACATCGCATCGTTCGCATACGGCAAGTAGGATTCATTCACTGCAACACTGAACGTGGGAAAGCCAGCTTACAAAGACCAAGCTTACACCGATCCCTTTAAAGTCGGCTTCACTTTTAAACTGTAATGCATTGCTGGAAAGACGTTTTCCAGGGGCAATATCATTATCATCAGCCTATATTTTATGTCCACTGCAGGACGAAGGCCTCTCCCTGCGATGTCCAATTACCCCTGTCTTGCGCTAGCGTATTCCAACTTGCGCCTGCAAATTTCCTAACTTCATCATCCCATCTGGTTTTCTGCCGACCTCGACTTCGCTTCCCTTCTCTTGGTATCCATTCTGTAACCCTAATGGTCCACCGGTTATCCGTCCTACGCATTACATGGCCTGCCCAGCTTCATTTCTTTCGCCTAATGTCAACTACAATATCGGCTATCCCCGTTTGTTCTCTGATCCACACCGCTCTCTTCCTGTCTCTTAACGTTAGTCCTAAGATTTTTCGTTCCATCGCTCTTTGTGCGGTCCTTAACTTGTTCTCGAGCTTCTTTGTTAACCTCCAAGTTTCTGCCCCATATGTTAGCACCGGTAGAATGCAATGATTGTACACTTTTCTTTTCAACGACAGTGGTAAGCTCCCAGTCAGGATTTGGCAATGCCTGCCGTATGCGTTCCAACCCAATTTTATTCTTCTGTAAATTTCTTTCTCGTGATCAGGGTCCCCTGTGAGTAATTGACCTAGATAAACGTACTCCTTTACAGACTCTAGAGGCTGACTGGCGATCCTGAATTCTTGTTCCCTTGCCAGGCCATTGAGCATTATCTTTGTATTCTGCATATTCATCTTCAACCCAATTCTTACACTTTCTCGATTAAGGTCCTCAATCATTTGCTGTAATTCGTCTCCATTGCTGCTGAATAGGACAATGTCATCTGCAAACCGAAGGTTGCTGAGATATTCGCCGTTGATCCTCGCTCCTAAGCCTTCCCAGTCTAAGAGCTTGAATACTTCTTCTAAGCATGCAGTGAATAGCATTGGAGAGATTGTATCTCCTTGCCTGACCCCTTTCTTGATAGGTAACTTTCTACTTTTCTTGTGGAGAACCAAGGTAACTGGGGAATCCTTGTAGATATTTGCTAAGATATTCACGTATTCCTCCTGTACTCCTTGATTACGCAATGCCTCTATGACTGCTGGTATCTCTACTGAATCAAATGCCTTTTCATAATCTATGAAAGCCATATAGAGAGGTTGATTGCACTCCGCAGATTTCTCGATTACCTGATTGATGACATGGATATGATCCATCGTAGAATATCCCTTCCTGAAGCCAGCCTGTTCTCTTGGTTGGCTGAAGTCAACTGTTGCCCTGATTCTGTTGGAAATTATCTTGGTGAATATTTTATACAATACTGAAAGCAAGCTAATGGGTCTATAATTCTTCAATTCTTTAACGTCTCCCTTCTTATGGATTAGTATAATGTTAGCGTTATTCCAGCTCTCTGGTACACTTGAAGTTGTGAGGCATTGCGTACAAAGGCCGCAAGCTTTTCAAGCATGATATCTCCTCCATCTTTGATTATATCTACTGTTATTCCATCTTCTCCAGCAGCTTTTCCCTTGGTCATGTCTTTCAAGGCCCTTCTAACTTCATCGCTAGTTATAGAAGGAGCCTCTGTATCCGGTTCATGACTATTTCGAATGAAAGTAGCTTGGCTGTTTTGGGCACTGTACAGGTCAGTATAGAATTCTTCCGCTGCTTTTACTATGTCATCGAAATTGCTGATGGTATTACCATGCTTATCTTTCAGTCCATACATCTTGCCTTGTCCTATGCCAAGCTTTATTCTTACTGCTTCTTTCTTCTTAAGCTTTCTTCTTACTTCTTAATGCTACATCCATATTTTACGGCTTCCTCAATCTTTCCCACGTTATAATTTCGAATATCCCTTACTTTCTTCTTGTTGATCAGTTTTGACAGTTCAGGCAATTCTGTCAGATCTCTTGAGTTGGACATTTTCATTCTCTCTCTTCAAATTGACAGAAATCCTAGACCTCACTAACCTATGGTCACTGCACTTTACCCTTGCCTAACACTTCTACATCCTGCACTATGCTGGGATCAGCAGAGGGTATGAAATCTATTTCATTCCTTGTTTTTCCATTCGGGCTTTTCCAGGTCCACTTCCTGTTGCTGCGCTTCCTGAAGAAGGTATTCTTTATTCGGAGCCTATTCCTTTCCGCGAATTCTACTAACATCTCTCCTCTTGCATTCCTAGAATCAATGCCGTAGTTGCCAATTGCTTGCTAACCAACCTGCTTTCCCCCTACTTTTGCATTGAAGTCGCCCATGACTACAGTATACTGAGTTTGCACCTTTCTCATTGCTAATTCAACATCTTCATAAAACTGTTCTATTTCTTCATCATCGTGACTAGAGGTTGGGGCGTAGGCTTGTACTACGTTCATTTTGTACCTCCTATTCAGCTTTATTACCACGACTGCTACCCTCTCATTAATGCTGTGGAATTCATCTTCGTAGAATTCATGCCATCGTTCGTGCATGCGACGCATATAAAACCTCAGCGTACCAAGATGTTTAACGCCCTCATACCATGAAAATTATATCTTTCACCTCAATGACAAGTGAACCAGACAGCTGGAATGGCTGCTTTGGTTTCCATCTAAATATCCGAAGTCGGCTGCCCTGTTAGGTTTGAGGATACCACGTGCAACCAGTGCTCTAATGTCGGGGCGCCACCATGTATAGGGCCACGGAACATCTACGTTATGCTGAGGTGCCTCAGTGCCTGTGCGCTACAGGGTGCCTCAATGTTCTGTTCCTCGCCCCCGCTCCGTGCAGCGTAGGGACATTCACTGTTGGGGCACATGCCACCTCGACTAGTTTCGCTCTGCCGTCCCCGCCATTACTGCGCTCTTTTCGCACTGCGACCAGGAGGTCGAATCGATCTATTGGAACTGAATAGAACACAGGAGCGGAACCGAACCGAACGAACCGAGCTGTTATTTTCCCGCCACCTTGGAGCTGAACCCAACCGGAACTTATTAGAGGAACCGTTCCTAGCCCGTTTGACATGTGGTTGAGAAGGCCCTGTGGACCTTATGAAGGGTACGTGAAACGCTGGACAAAGGCTCAAAACCTCCCATTGTCGGCAAACTATACCCAAGCTAATACTAAAATTACTTCAAATAACCTCAGCTCAGTTCTGACACTCATTATATATGTTGTTAATTTGTGTGCAACCAAAGATGCCTTTCATGCGATAAAAAATTCGGGTGCTCTTTGCGTCTCGCACAAAGGGGCAATAACAATTATGTTCCACTTCTTGTTCTATTTTATTGCTGTACGCTCTCGGTGTGCTGCAATTGTAATCCAACTATATTCATGAGAAAAATCTACAGAGCTGAAACTCCTGACGTTCATTGTGGCTGTGTTTGGCGTCAATTAAGTGTGACGTACGTTAGTGCTTCATGTCACAATGAAGGTGAAAGAAACAATACTGCCATGGAAAGCCCTCCGTTTATTCTACAAACAAAATACGTACGTGATTAATATATATATATATATATATATATATATATATATATATATATATTTATTTATTTATTTATTTATTTATTTATTTATTTAAACCTCCGAGGAATTTTGTGTGTGGCTTACGTTTGCTCTTCTTGGTACAGGTATACTTGAAGTGATACCAGACCATTGTTGTAGTTTGATGTAACTTTGCGACATAAGACATCCAAACTTGGAGACATAGGCGCCGACCACGGGGGGGGGGAGGCTCCGGGGCTCGAGCCCCTTCCGGAGTTTTCCGGTATGGTTTCTATTGAGTTGCCTCTGCCTTTTCCCTTCAAATGTTAATGTGGCTAAAAGCTGACTGCGTCATTGTTGACGCGGGCGTGCCTGGCTTTTATTCCTACTTTCGCGTTATTTCTGAAAATCCTGACAATCCGAAAACAAGCGCATTAGAAGCACCGACGGCGGCTACCTCATTCGCATTTTTTCACTTCAACATGTTATTTTAATGTCCAGTGTGAACGCGATGCACAGACACATTATATTTCAATGTGTACACAGGACAAAACTTATTATATTTTTAAAGAGGAAGAGGTAGCCAACTAACAATTATTTCTAATGATGTGGATACCTATGTCTAGAGAATAAATATGTTGCTGTATGTTCAGCTCGCTACAAATTGCTTTGCGTGCTTTTTTGACACTGAAAAAGACCTGCAGACTTCAGTGGCCCCTTCGGCAGAGTCTTTTATCAACGGTGTGTGAAATGCACGTGAATGATATGTGTCTCAACATTGCTTCTCTTTCCAGTAGGTAATGCTAGCGACTCATCAAAGGAAAAAAAAAACTTATGATAATTTACAACATTTATTGGGGATGGAAACGTCGTAACGTTCATGCAGAGGTCATAAATATATATAATTAACTTAGTAATTGAAGTGAGGCCAAGCCGGATTCACTCGAAATCAGAATCAATAGCAGTCATGCGCAGCAGAGCTTTTACTAGGACTCAGAAAAAAAAAAGAGGCTGCAGTTTCACCGGAGAGGCGAAGCAGTATTAGTGATAGCGAAGCATATAAGATAATTACACGAAGGAAGATTATTCCCGTATAAATCCGTGTAAGAGCCGCACCTCCCAACTAGAATGCAAATATATATATTTTTTATCGAACCGAGAAGCAATCGCGTTCAGCGCTGATTCCGTTCGCGCTCCACTGCGAATTTTCCCGCGCAGCGTACTTTCGCGCGTCGCAACTCTAAAAAAAAGTCGGTTACAACTTAAGAATACAAGAGAGGCACACCGCCCTGATCACTGAAGCGCAGCAGCCGATTGCCACCGCGACTAAAGAAATAGTCCCGCTGACGCGACTCGGTCCAGCTCGAAGCGCGGGCTGCCATGTCCTCCGTCGGTGGGGTAACCGGCCGTCCTGCTCATGACGTCAGTCTAGAGTGCATCATGCCCATTGGTGGCCGCTCGTGTGCATCCGCCTTTCAGGGGCAAATGCCGCTGCCTTCTAAAGTTGTACACGACTATAGATGGTGAGAGGAGGCGATCGCGGAAGTTTACGGCGTATTTCATAGTTGTAGTTGGAAAAATGATATAAAATGGCTCAGTCCCATGTAAGGCTCGTCTAAATTGCGGCAAAAAAGTGCGTCCCTCACACGAGTCTGTACGTTGGTTATATCGCCTATATAAATTGTAGTAACATTTACTTACTAATTAAAATAACAAACATCGTGCAATGCACGGACCATGTAATCCTGTAAATATCTCGCTGGAAGACCACGAGCAGTCGCTATCACAGCGCTGGCATTATGAAGAATGCCGGCAGCGGGGGCAAACGGTTCGCACAGCCATGCGATTCACCGCGATTCGCCGCGACTCCAAAAATTACCTTCATCATCACCATCTGCATATTTTTATGTCCACTAAAGGACGGCCTCTGTCAGCGATCTCCAATTACCCCTGTCTCTTGGGCTATGCGATCTGCAACACTTGGGTCGCGGAAAAACAGCCTAAGAAGGAAGAAAGTGCGCACGAAGTTAGCAGCCATCCCTGCTCGCCCTTGATCATTGCACCCCCAAGGATTGTGAAATCGTCGCATCAGACAACGAGCTGATGTCTTTGGTAGGAGAGAGAAAGGCACCAAGTTAGAAGTCAAAGCAAACCACCTGGCTTACAAAACATCGCAAAAAGTTATACAAAGGAATGAAAATGGGGTACATATAACAGTCCAAGCAGAGTGAGGCCATTTAAGTAAAAAAAAAAAAAGACGCGTGGTTGGGGTATTTGTAAAACTCCCTAGTCTATGTGTGCATTTTCCTTATTAATATTTATTTGTCATATGCTGAATTTGCCGCTCAATAACACAATACACGCTGTTCCCACATTTGCTATCGAGTCCTTTCGCGCTTTTGAGATATCGCTGTCTTATTTATTTATTTCTTAATATTTTTATTTATTTGGGCACCTGAGGATTTTTACTCTATAATCCTTTATTCTGCCTCCGGAAAATAAACGAAACCAGTGGCCTAAGGCATGCTTTGACAAGTAATGAAGCTATGGCGTTATTGAATCACATTATACTTATGCTAATAATTCTAGTCATAAGTTGTGTTCAGAAACCTTTTCGTCAGGAAAAGATTTATCGATTGTATATTTTGTATTAAAACTTTTACAAGGCGTTACACTGCTTTTTTCATAGATGTGTACTTGTGCGACTTAACACGCACAAAACACACTTATCTCCCTAACGTGTTTAACTAAATCCTCTTGTCGCATGGCTCAACCAAGAGACGTCAGTCTCTTGGCGGTGCGAGGAGACTCAGAGTCTCAGGCTGTAAAACTGAATTGTCTCTTACTGTGAGGTCTTGCAAACACTCATATAAGCTCGTCACTTTGGAGAACCATCCTTCGAGGTCACACGACGTTTCCAGTGTAACTGTTTGTAAAGTATATATATATATATATATATATATATATATATATATATATATATAAGCATACATGGGTGGGGTTCGGAAAGCTGGTCAGGCCCCAGCCTCCCCCCCCCCCCCCCCCGGGATAATTAGAACTGTCCGCTTATGCTTGGAGAAACAGAAGCTCTGTAGGTGCTACTTGGGCACAGTGCCGCATGGCCATAAAATAATTCATCCAGATAAACAGCAAACCACAAAATGGCGCAAAAATCACCTAACGTGATTGCTCAAATACTTACGCAGAAGGCATGTGCGCCCTTGCAGAAACACAACTCAATTCTCAGCGAAGCTCTTTCTTTCGAGCAGTTAAATTGAGAATGACAGTTGCCTGCCATTAAACCACATACTTTAAGACGTTGCCTGCATGTCCGTTTGAAACCTTGCTCATATATAACGCTTCCGAGCAGTTATTAAGAATGATTTATTACAAAGGCAGCAATTGATCCACACACATTTTACTTCGCAAACATTGGCCATAATTTTTCTCAAATTTTCACTAAATTTGATCTCGGTGGCGTACATAGTTCTCCCGCAGGGCAGTGGGCTAAATTCTGCGCCGTTCGTAAAACACACTTATCACGCCCCGGAGCTCTTTTTATACGTAAAAATCTAAAGGACACAATTAACCCACAAACTTTGAAAATTTCCTACATATCACCCATAACCTACCATTTACTTTCAAGAAACATTGTTACGAAGAGGAAGCCCAATGCACAAACGGATACAGGTATACAACTATTTACAAGTGAAAGGTTGGTGGTAAACGCGCAGGCTGGTACACAGGTACAGATGCAGTAGACAGTCTACCACTTATTTTTCGTCTCTCTCTTGCCCGTACGGTCCTCTCCAAATGCACCGTAACATAACCACCGGGGGCTGGAACTCCGGGACGGCGCTTGATAAAATAATAGCGAACTAGATGAACCGTATAGTTTTAAACGGGACACGTGGACGACGTCAGTTCATAGCTGGGATGAGGACGTGGTGTCTTCAATAGGGGCGATTTCGTAATTTAAGTCACTTAATCGTCCCAATTCCCGGTAGGGCCCGGTACAACGGCACAGCAGTTTTAACGCGATAGCGTTAAGGGCCCCGTGTCGCAGAAAATCCGGCGTCGGTGTCGGCGTTGGCGTCGGCGTAAGCATCGGCGTGTGGCGGAATAATTCTGCCGAACCACATCATCGCGAAGCACCCCGACTGGGCGGGCCCTTCGCGTGGCGCAAGGCGATAGTGAACAAAAATGGAATTTCTCAAAGTAAAATCTGTTAAAAAATCATAAAGTACGACTTAACCACAACCTACAGACGTGATAACGTCGGATTGTAATTTGAATATTGACTGTATTGATTGATATTGATTGTAATTTGAAGAGAAAAAAGCCTGATAAGCAGCCAGGGATCTTTGAATGCTATCGCGTTCCACTCTTAAAGGCGAAGCTTAAGCGTCCTGCAATTCTGGTGGTGTTTCGCTGTACTTATGTTCTAGGCAACATTGAGGGGAATGTTGAAAACCGAGGCCTTTCTAAATTTTTCGGACAGGCCGACGTGGCGACTTGGAGACCACAGAAGAACGATATTTCCGGGAGAGAACTGAAGGTTCCGATGGTGACTGTCGTAGCGAGTCTTTTGCGACGCTTGAGACGCTGTAAGTCGATCATAGCCAATCTGGCGAGCGATACAAGCCCGACAAACGGCGCCATGGGCGTATTCCGTAGTGTGTCTCGACACCGAAAGTAGTAGGGTGTCAAAAGGCAGAGTCGGATGGCGACCAAACAAAAGGTAGAAAGGTGAGAAACCGGTTGTATCATGACATGACGAATTGTACTCAAGAGAGAGAGAGAGCAAGGAGAGGAAAGGCAGGGAGGCCAACCAGAAGAGCGTCCAGTTTGCTACCCGGATCTAGAGGCAAGGGAAAGAGGGAATAGAAGGAGAAAAACAGGGAAAGAATGAGTACTGAGTACACGTGGGACGATGTAGACGGACACTATAGGCGGTCTCTTAAACCGGTGCACTTCAAGTGCTGTACTAATGCACGCATCGCTTTTTGTGCCAGTGACGGGTGTAGCCACGGTCCGAGTATCTTTAACTCAGAGAACGGTCTCGAGTCCAGCCGGTTTAAAGTTGTCCTGAGAGAGAGAGGCGTTGTACGTCGTAGCGAGGACAGGTACACAATAGGTGTTCGATGGTTTCTTCACACATACAGGAGTCTCACATCGGGCTCGCGGCCATTCCCATACGATATGAGTAAGCGTTCGTGAACGCCACTCCCAGCCACAAGCGGCACACCAAGGTTGTTTCGCCGTGGGAAAGGCTAGATGGCAGTTGTAGCCGTAGCAAGGGGTCCAACATTTACAATCGGCAATTGAAGGCACGAACTCCATAACGCTTGGGACTTTTTGCGTGCAAGCAGACGAAGTTCCCTGGCAGTGTCCGTCCTCGCCCAAGGTATTGTACGCGTCTCGGTGTCTTCGTGGGCAGATCGGGCAGCCCTGTCAGCAATGGCGTTGCCGATGATGCCACAGTGAGCAGGAATCCATTGGAAGACTATGCTGTGCCCTGTAAGGGCAAAGTGCTGTCCCAATCGTGATGGTCTGCTGAAACGTACATAGACAACGTCTCTGTAAGGGTGCGATTCAGTCGTTCAGTCAATCCGTTCATTTGTGGGTGATATGCGATTGTGAGCTTGTGTTCGGTGGAGCAGGTACGAAGTATGTCTGCGACAGGAAGTGGCGGCCACGATCTGTCAGCCGCTGCCTTGGCGCGCCGGGGTGAAGAACCACGTCCTGAAGTAAAGAGTCTGCTACGTACCTGTAGCACAACTGGTGGGCAGGGCACGTGTAATAGCATAGCGCGTCGCATAGTCTGTTGCAGCGGCTATCCATTTGTTACCTTTTATAGATTTAGGGAAGGGGTCAAGAAGTACATGCCGACACGGAAGAAATGCTCCGTGGGAACATCGATTGGATGAGGGTGGCCAGCAGGTTGCGCACATGGCCTCTTTCGCCGCTGGCAGAGGTCACAAGCCGCAACGTAACGTCGCACAGAGCGGTAACAGGCCTGGCCAGAAGAAGCGACGCCGCACTCTGTCGTAGGTGTGGTACGTGCCAAGGTGTCCGGCAGTGGGTGCGTCGTGGAGCTCAGCAAGAACAGCAGAACGGGGGTGACGAGGGACAGCTAGCAGTAGATCTGGTCCGTCAGAGCTGATGTTGCGTCGATAAAGAATGTCGTCATGTAGCACGAACGTTCTGATTGAGCGATCTGATTGGCCAGAAGTGAATCGCTTGATGATCGACCATAGAAAGTCGCCCTTTCGCTCCTCAGTAACGATGTCGCGAAAGTCAGAAATGACCAAACTGGCAAGTGTTTGCATCCTGTTCATCGTTGTCAGGAGAATCGACGGGATGACGAGACAAGCAGTCGGCGTCCAGATGTAAGCGGCCGGACTTGTACATCACAACGAAAGAATACTCCTGGAGTCTGGGTGCCCCGCGACCAAGGCAGCCAGTCGGGTCTTTCAGTGACGACAGCCAGCACAGGGCATGTTGGTCCGTGATAACAGAAAATGGGCGGCCAAACAAGTAAGGGCGAAATTTAGCCACTACCCACACCAGAGCGAGGACACTCGGGCACGGTGATAGAATAATTGCACTCTGAAGGGAACAAGAGGGGGGTGGCGGAGGCAATGGCGCGCTCGTCTTCGTTTTGCTGTTGGGTGAGAACACCTATGTCATGGCCACTGGCGTTTGTGCAAACTTGAGTTGGTGCAGAAGGATCAAAGTGGCCTAATAACGGTGGCGTTGTCAACAATCCATTACCACTGGCGTCTGTGCAAACTTGAGTTGGTGCAGATGGATCAAAGTGGCCTAATATCGTTGCCGTTGTGAACAAGCGGATGAGGGGGTAGGAGGCGTCGGCTCGTTCACGGCCCCAAACGAACGCAGTGTCCTTCATGAGAAGGTCCGTCAGTGGCCGGGCGATATCCGCATTTTTTTTACAAACCGACGAAAATAGGAACATAAGCCCACGAAGCTGCGCACATCTTTTGCTGAGCAGGGTACAGGAAAGCTCTTCACAGCGTGAATCTTGTCAGGATCAGGACATACACCGGCAGAACTGACAAGGTGGCCAAGAACTTTGACTTCGTGGTGTCAAAAATGGCACTTAGAATAGTTAAGTTGAAGGTCAGGCTCCCTACAGACATCAATAACAGCGGACAAGCGACTGAGGTGGCTACCAAAGGTAGAGGGAGATGCGATGACATCGTACAGGTAACATAGGCAGGTGGACGATTTATAGCCCCGAAGGAGGGAGTCCATCATTCTTTCGAAAGTTGCTGGGGGATTACAAAGTCCGAAAGGCGCATAACCTTGAAATGGTAAAGGCCGTCCGGTGTAACGAAAGCGGTCTTCTCACGGTCGAGTTCGTCAACAGAATTCAGCCAGTAACCGGATCGCAGGTCGATTGAAGAGAAATATTTGGATCCATGAAGGCAGTCGAGAGCGTCATCAATCCGCGGGAGAGGTGTTATGATCGGCTTGGAACTCTGCATCTCACTTGTCTGAAACCAAACCCGCGCACGTTCCCGTGTCGGGGCAATTATCTTCATCCCCAAGAGGCGGTTATGATCTTCCTGGAAACTGTACCTCTCAAATGTGGGAAACAAGCCCGAGCGCCTTTCCCGTGACGAGATAATCCCCTTCATCCCCGAGAAAGCGTCACACCTCTACGACCTGAGCAGACGCAAAAGGCGAGCTACCAAAGGAGAGGACCCGAGGGGGAGGAGGTCGTCAACTTGACCACCCGACAGAGGACTGACACTTCCACAAGTTCCCCGAAGGAGACATCGGCTACCACAAGACCACGAGGGGTTATTTAAGGCCGTCCTGGCCCTCGTGTTAAGCAGAACCGCTCGAGACTCGGATAGAGTCAAAACCATGTACCAATGAAGTGAATACAATCTTTTCAAATTTTTTTCATCATCACGATACCCGCCTTCATCGCCGTCTCCTGATTCTTGCGGTGACGACCCACCTCACCCGGCCGAGATTATATCAGAGGGCACACATCATTTTTTTTCGTAATGTTGTTCAGTTGACGGTAGTCTACACAACATCACCAGCTGTCATCGTTCCTTTATTGCGATAGCAATTGTATGGACACTCCAAGCGCATTCCTGCCGTCGTCGTCGCCGTGAGGTTCCGTATAAAGTCCAACGGCGATAAACTCGTCGCCGCGCGCCGTATGCTGCATGTGCGAGTGAAAGCGCGCGAGGGACGCGCGCTTTCACGGAGAGCGAATGCACAGCGGAGAGCAAACACGACGTCTCCGGTCGTGCGAAAGGTCGTGGGAGAATGGGAGGGAGGGGAGGTGACGTTTAGCTGCGGCACTAAATGCGCCTCTTGCGACCGGGCGCAAGGGTAACTGGCGACTCAATCTCCCACGCGAAAGAAGGAAAGCGGGAAGGCAGCGCAGGAGTGAGTGTGCGCTGCTTCTACTCTGCCAGGAACTGCGTACTTTGCGCGGCTGAGGACTGTCGCGCGCACCGTATCTTGAAAGCGATCTCCACACGGCTCTGACCGTTGTATGCGCTGTGCTTTCGCCGCTCAGTTTCCGTTGAAGCTATAGACCACACGAACATTCGGTCACTGCTCAAACCGCGCTTGAGTGTGCGCTGCTTCTACTCTGCCAGGAACTGCGTACTTTGCGCGGCTGAGGACTGTCGCGCGCACCATATCTTGAAAGCGACCTCCACACGGCTCTGACCGTTGTATGCGCTGTGCTTTAGCCGCTCAGTTTCCGTTGAAGCTATAGACCACACGAACATTCGGTCACTGCTCAAACCACGCTTGCTTACGCCAGCGTTTTGACAGTGTTTGTCTGGGGTCATCGAGTGTGATCTATTCATGTTTGGTTGAGCGCGCTGACACCATGCTTGTTAATTCAGTTAGTCAGCGAATGTGTCCAAGTTTATGCAGCCCATAAAACTACTATCCCTACTCCGTATGCTCTACTAGTAAATTTGCTATCGCAATTGATGCTTCGCCTTTCGGGCGAAACTGTGACTTTTTTGGCCAAGACGACCGGCGATGCCCAAGGACTCGGAAGAGGGCTCAATGCCACTTTTGGCAAGCATCTTGTCTATTTCTGGCATCTTGTATACCATGGAATCTTGTATATACCGGGCGTTCTGCGTGTGAAACACGATAAGGACGTCGGCGGATAGGACTATAGTATCACCGGTGTCAATCTTATGGGCCACAACGGAAGTCTGTCCCAGCGGGCGATCCTCAAAGACTTCGTGATAAGACGCCAGGACGCGACAGAGATCCGCAGCCTGTTCGGGAAGCAGGTCATGAGCGATCATCTTTGAAAATATGCCAGGATCGGACGTTGTGGAACTGATGGGACCGCAGGTGGCTGCATACGAGGACGGAACATTCAATACAGAGATGGCAGTATCGTCGACGGGAGAAGCGTTTCCGAGCGACATGCCTTTCGAGATAACTTGTGTACATAAACCAAAGTTTGAAACAGGAAGAAATATGTGGTTGCTGGCGATAGTCACAATGGTATGAGGAATAGCAACTGTGCGTAGCAGGAGAGCATTGGCATTAGGAGTGAGCACATAGTCGCCGTCAGAAACAAATGAGAAGCACGTAAAATATTTTAATTTCGATGTCGCATAGAAAACCGCCAGCTACATTTACAGCGAAAGCTATTTGACATCCCACATATAACTTTATTCAGTAAATAGCGATCATTTCCTTCTTACCATATTAAAAGCCGCTAATTTCGTCACCGAAATTGATGATCATATATTTGGTGGTATGTATACTAGGTGGTAACAGAAATTTAAATAGCTTTTTAATTAAGTATACGACAGCTAGATGAAATTGCGAACCTCGAAACTGTCAGTGAGTGCAGACACGCGTATTAACACCGCTCTTTCTCACGCGAAAAGCCTTTGGTTGTGAAAACTTGTGGCATACCCGCGCACCGGCTGTACGTTTCGTAGGGAACGGTAGCCCTAATGGCGGACGCTATCCCCACCCTGCACGGCGCAGATAGAGTTGTTAGAACTAAATTTACTGTATTTGGTATGCCTATATAGACGAGAAAACGATCGCCAGAAGGCGCTACTGCGCCTCCTGACAGCCCCCAATGTGAAAATGTCAAGCAGCACGGTCGCACCGTGGTGCAGTCTCCGCTTTGTTTACATTGTTTCGCCCACGCTTTCCTTCGCTGCTCGTGCTCACGGCGCTCCGTTTTCAACGGCGGCAGATCGCGTGCTTGCTGAACAGCGATGCAAAGACTGCAGTGCGGTTTCAAGAAGGTTGCCGACGCCGACAGCTTTTTTCGTGGCGGCAACCTCAAGAAAGGGGAGAGTCTGCTTCCACACGTGTATGGCGGTGAACAAATTGTGGACGGTGATGTGACAGTGAAAGCCAAGTGCGTGTCGGAGGTGTCCAACAAGATTGTGTACGACATCGAGTTAGAGGTACACACCGATTTCAATAATTTAATCACTTTTATGTCTCTATGGTGCAGTCACAAAGCGGTCAAGCATGCTTGCAGAGATGTGCAGAGACGGTGACGATTGCGGTTGGTTTCATTGGTCGCTGGGCGCGCACACACGGCTGCTCTCATTTTGGCTCCCAGGGAGTGGCATTCGCACTGTCAGAGAAAGAGCACGTTCATTATAGCACCGATAAACCAATAAAATTATTTAACGATGTAAGTACTACATATGCGCATAATACCTTATATATCATGCTCTATAAACATTTAATGTATATCATGCCTTATTCAATGCGGATGTTAGAGTCATGGCAACTCATTGCATCAGTGAGCAAGGTATCTTTTCACTGCTCATGAGAAATCGCTCGTACAAACTGCTCCGCGAAATGAACCCAGATCACGATAACCGGCGATTACCTTGGGACCATAGCACGAGCGCAAGAATTAGCGATGCACGCCTCATCAAAGCAAATCTAGTTTCTCGTCGGGGAAACGTCCCCGCCACAGCTAAAGTAAGCTCGCACCGATGACCGGCTACTACACGAAACGAAGATTCTTGGCAGGAAGAGTGAAGCAGGAAGAATGTGCAAGGTGGCAACCACTTTAAAGCAGGCTTGGACATTGTGAGCCTAGAAAGCATGGCCATGCAAGCAACAAACATAATGCGCACGTCTCGGGCAGCTGCTTTCCGGTCTGCCGCTTACCGACGCACGTGATGACCGCAGCTTGCATTAAATACGGATTGCCACCACACAAAAGACAAGTCGCGCGCGGACCTTTTGTTGCCTGCGCAACTAGCAATTTAAGTTGTAGCGTTTGGAAAAGGGATATAATTCTCTTGAGCTCGTCCTGGCCGATCGCGAGTGAACGAACAGTACAATCAATTAAATTGGGGGGTTTTACGTGCAAAAACCACGATATCATTATGAGGCACGCTGTAATGGAGGGTCTCAGGAATAATTTTGACCACCGGGGGTTCTTTAACGTGCACAAAAATCAAAGTACACGGTAATAAGTGTATTCTTGTATTTCGCCCCCATCGAAATACGGCCGCCGTGGCCGGGAATCGAGCTCGCGTCGTCGAGCCTAGCGGCGCAACACGTATGCATTTACCGCTAAGCTAACACAGCGGATGTCACTGGACGATTCAACTACGCGACACGTCTAAAACAAACGGCCATGCGCTAAATACAGGCATATTACTATGGCGTTTTTACCGAGCGGCCGTGATATTGCACGCGAATGCGAAAGTACGTGAGTTATACTTGACTCAACGCACTGCAGTTATCCACGCTTGTCGTCTGTTCTTCTCGTACCACCTCCCCGGAATTCTGTAGGACTTCACGTGTGGCTTTCTACCTTTCAAGGCACAGCAGTATTGCATGCCACCTTTTTTGGTTGATGAGGTCGCGCTCGCCGTCGCGAAACGAAGGCGCACGATCGCTCGCGCCGTAGAGAACACTGGGGCGTGCTGGCCCAGCGACGACCTTCGTTCGACACTTCCATCCTTCCGCCAGGGGAGTATTCGGCGCTGGTGCCGCGCGGGCAAACTTTAGGTTGCCTCGTCTATACAGTAACTGTAGCTAGAACTAGCGTGGGGGAGAGGGAGAAAATGCAGGTACCCTTTAATGTGCAAGCTGTTCTCCTCCTTGCCTTCTGTCGGCAGGAAGCCGCGCTGTTACCAATCTTGCATAGCCTCCGAGATTTGTGCGCGCTGACAGGTTTTGCTCCCACCGTCCCGTTCGCACGGAGATACCATAATTTCAGTGGTGGGCGTGGCCGGCTCCTTCTCCGCACCGCGGCGCTCGCACGCGAGGACTTTTATTGCGATAGCAGTTATATGGACACTTCAACCGGATTTCTGCCGTCGCCGTCGCCGTGAGGTTCCCTATAGATAAAATCTTCGCCGCGCGCCGTATGCCCGAGCGGAAGCGTGCGGGGACGCGCGCTATCACGGAGAGCGAACGCACTCAATCACCCACGCGCAAGCAAGGAAGCGGGATGCCAGCGCCGGATGGAGCGCGGGGGGGGGGGGGGGGGGGGGCTTACTTATACTCTGCCAACAACCGCGCTCGTCGCTTGCCGGCACCGTCTCTTATCTCCACACGGCTCCGACCTTTATGCGCCGTGCATTCGCCGCTCAGTTTCCGTTGAAGCGATAGACCGCACGTACAGCGGTGAGCACTGTTAGGGTGAACACGCGAGCGCGTGGCCGACGGCACTGTCAGCGCCCCGTTACGGTCATCACTGGAAACATTGCGCATGCGCATCACGCCTTCCGCGAAATAATTGTTCCACCGCGCGCATGACGTCATGAATGCACTTGTTCGTCGTCTGCTAGCCGCATTTTTGTTTTCTAAGCCCATGCATCCTGCATTTTAAGATTTCTTTAAACATCTGTGCTTGAACAGAACAAGACAAAAAAACTTGTATATCTATGGGGCGTGTCTATTCGTTCCCTTCAAAGTTGTTGTGTATGCAACGCCGTATATAAAACAACCAAACATCTTTCGCAGCCGTTCATTCTGTCGCCAGATCGTATTATGGCTAGGGTTCCCGATGATGAACGGCGCTCAATTGTCGATCTTTCCCTGAAAGGTTATTCCCAGCGGTATATTGGCGCTTTAGTTAATAGGCCCCTGAAGTCTGTGAACAGGATAATTCAAGCCTACAAGTATGAAGGTCGCATTCAGGATGCACCCCGCGCGCCCCGCCCTAAAGCTACCACAGACGATGAAGACGCCCTCATAGTTGCAGCTGCTGTTCGTAACCCTTTCTTGCCAGCCCCAGCAATACGCGAGGACTTGGATTTGGACGTTTCGGACACCACTGTTCGACGTCGCCTGCGTACTGCGGGCCTTCGCAGTCGCGTCGCAGCGCAGAAGCCACTACTAACGGCGGCAAACAAGGACGCACGACGGCAGTTCGCTGACCTGCACGAAGCATGGACATCAGAAGAGTGGGGTCACGTCATCTTTTCGGATGAGTCGACGTTTTCGACGCGACAAGACCAAAGATTGCGTGTTTGGAGACTACCAGGCACACGGTGAGGCAAACTTCCTGCTTTGAAAAGCAATTGTTTTAGTTAACGTCACAATGCCACGCAGGAACGACCCGGACAACGTGCAAGGTGTTTCTGCCAGTGGGAGATCGAGTGTGAACGTGTGGGGTGCTGTTTCAAGATATGGTTTAGGGCCCCTGCAACGTATACGTGGGCACTTATCGTCGGAACAATACTGCAACATTTTGAACAATGTGCTGTTGCCATATGCGAGCAGTTTATTCCCAGACGGTGATTACCTGTTCCAACAGGACCGGTCACCGATACACACGGCGCGGGCTGTCAAGGAGTTCCAGGCGGAGCAGCACATGCAGCTACTGGAATGGCCTCCGAAAGGAGCGGACCTGAATGTGATAGAAAACGTGTGGGGCCGTCTGAAAGCTTCTTTGGCAAGGAAGCCCCTTTATTCCGCGACTTCGGACCAGTTGTGGGCGCAAGTCAGCAACGAGTGGGAAAGGCTGAAAGCCGATCGGGAATATGTTCGATCACTTTACGACTCGTTACCGTCCAGAATAGCTGCAGTCGTTGCTGTAAGTGGTCACATGACTCGCTATTAGATTTGCTCATGTTTTTATATTTGTTCTCATGGTCTTGTTTAACTTGAATTGCAAAAGTGCAATTTTCTTGAATAAAAAGTTTAATAATTATCCCTCTTACACTCACTTCTTTCCTTCACGCGCCAATCTTCAATCCAGATGGACCTTGAAATGCAGAAGGTATCAGCTCAGCGAACAAAAAATGCGGCTAGCAGACGACGAACAAGCGTATCGATGACGTGATGCGCGCGGTGGAAAGAGTGTTTCGCAAAGCACATGCTGCGCATGTGCAATGTTTCCAACGATGGCTGTTACGCGGCGCTGATAGTGCCGTCGGCCACGCGCTCGCGTGTTCACCCTAACAGTGCTCACCGCTGTACCTTCGCCCGCTGCGCGGCGTATGCGCTCGCTGCCAGCGTTTTGACAGTCGTTGGCTGCAGTCATTCAGTGTGATCTATTCATGTTTGTGCGCGCTCACACCACGCTTGTTCGTTCAGTTAGTAATAGTCGGGCCACATTTTCCAACGCACGCTACACATGCAATGCTGCCCAGATCGGCAGTGCAGCACTACAGGTGTGTCCCTTCGCACGCGCTGCCCACGGTAAGCGCTTCTCATCAACACCACCGTTTCACACGCGCCTTCTCGTGGTCATCGAGTCTCTCTTCATGTCGGTCTACTTACGCCGCAGCACACCTGCTTACTTTATCAGCTCATGTTTACTACAATTCATATTGCTACCAAGGCCACTCACCTTACTTCGTATGACATTGCTGTGTTGCTATCGCATTCATTGCTTCGCCCTTAGGGCGAAACTGTGACATTTTTATGGTTTGTATAACAGTTTCTGAAATTACGAATGCCTCGTTTTATAATCATCATACCTTGAACTGTTTGTCTGTTTTGCTTATTTGTGTTTTATTATCTGTACGCACTCTCATGCTGTAATGCTTCGGCGCTGCAGGATATGTTGTAAATAATAATAATAATAATAATAATAATAATAATAATAATAATAATAATAATAATAATAATAATAATAATAATAATAATAATAATAATAATAATTTTCCAACTACGAGTATGAAATCCGCCGTAGACCTCCGCAATCGCCTCCTCTCGCCATCATGTAGTCGTGTACAACTTTAGAAGGCAGCGGCATTTGCCCCTCAAAGGCGGATGCACACGAGCTTCCACCAATGGGCGTGCACTCTAGACTGACGTCATGAGCCGGACGGCCGGTGACTCCGCCGACGGAGGACATGGCAGCCCGCGCTTCGAGCATGGGCCGAGTCGCGTCAGCGGGACTATTTCTTTAGTCGCGGTGGCAATCGGCTGCTGCGCTTCAGTGATCATGGCGGGGCGCCTCTCTTATCTTCTTAAGTTGTAACCGACTTTTTTTTAATATAGTTGTGACGCGCGAAAGTATGCTGAGCGGGAAAATTCGCAGTGGAGCGCGATCGGAATCAGCGCTGAACGCGATTGCTTCTGGGTTGGATAAAGCAAAAATATCTGCTTTCAAGTTCGGGGTGCCGCTCTTACACGGATTTATACGGGAAGAATCTTCCTTCGTGAATCTTCCTTAGTAAAAGCTCTGCTGCGCATGACTGCTATTGATTCTGATTTCGAGTGAATCCGGCTTGGCCTCACTTCGGTTACTAAGTTAATTATATAGATTTATGACATCTGAATGTACGTTGCGATGTTTCCATCCCCAATAAATGTTGTAAATTATTATAAGCTTTTTTCATGAGTCGCCAGCATTACCTACTGGAAAGAGAAGCATTGCTGAGAAACATATCACTCACGTGCATTTCACACACCGTTGATAAAAGACTGCCGAAGGGGCCATTGAAGTCTGCAGCTCTTTTTCAGTGTCAAAAAAAAGCGCGCAAAGCAATTTGTAGCGAGTTGAACATGCAGCAACATATTTATTCTCTTGACATAGGCTATCCATATTATTACAAATAATTGTTAGTTGGCTACCTCTTTCTCTTTAAAAATGCAATAAATCTTTTCCTGTGTACACGTTGAAATATAATGTTTCTTGCATGGTGTTCACACTGGAAATTAAAATAACATTTTAAAGTGAAAAAATACGGATGAGGCTAGCCGCCGTTGGTGCTTCTAATGCGCTTGTTTTCCAATTGTAAGGATTTTCAGAAACAAAGCGAAAGTATGAATAAAAGCCGTGCACGTCCGCGTCAACAATGATGCAGTTAGCTTTTAGCCACAATAGCATTTTATTTGAAAAGCTAGAGGCAACTCAAAAGTAACCATAAACGATTTGGGTAACAGGACTCTGGTAATGACAATTTAGGAGCGGGGGGGGGGGGGGGGGCAGTTTCGGCATCGCCGGAGGGGGGCAGAGCCCCCCTACCCTAGAAATCTCCGGATGGGGCTCGAGCCCCGGAGCCTCCCCGTAGTCGGCGCCTATGTACCCTAACATGGGCGCTATGGGAGCTTTTCCTCTAGAGTAGGTTATATTAACTTGATGGCCCGGCACACGGAGGTAGGAAAAAAACTAGGAGGGAGCGTCACGTGACAATCTTGAAGCCTAGCCATAAAAAATTTAGAGGAATGGGATGATGGGAAATGGGCCCTCACGTGATAGGCAAGCGGTAGATTTTACTCGGCTGGCTTTGGTGGCGTCTGCTGCGGCGGTTTCGGAATATGCGCATATTGACCCTTTTCGCGGCGATCCCGTGGGCGCTGCCATGTTTGATCACGTGGTGACGCGTCCATTGCTTGCCTCAACTGCCTCCGTTGGCTCCTTGTTTAGAATGGAAGTGTATGACGCCGGCGCGGCTTGGAAAACCTCTGTTTTCGGAGATATTGTAGACGGTGACTAGGTGGACGACACGAAGCTTTGACCACAGCTTCAGAGAACATGGAAAAGCGCTTTCGGAGCTGATTAAGCTATGTCCAAACGGCGCAAGCAGCGCATATGATGCTTGTTTCAAAAGCGGGGCTAGATATGTATTCCAAGCTTTCCGATTATGAATTCAGTCAGGATTAGTGTGTTTTGCTCTTTGGTCTTTATTCGGCAAATATCTTGAAGCAGTGGCTTGTCAGTTTCTGCCTAATCGCTCGCGGGTGTGCTCAGTTCCGATACATTTGTTCTTGCTGCGCACAAGGCTTGAAACGTAGTTGTTTTGTACATTGTAATACCTTGTAGCAAATATATATTACAGCTAGTAACTCGCTTACTCTTGTGGACCGTCACGAAACATTCAGCTTCGACCATTCGTGCGCCATAGGTGTAGTCCGTCATTTATTGTGCGTATACAGTGCGCACATATTCAAGTGTGCGCCCATTCACTTATTCTTGATACGTCGGCGATAGAGTGGGCGTAAGTTTTCCTGCCATTTGGGGCAGATGTGTATAGATAATAAATGATTAATTATGGGGTTATACGTGCCAAAAGCACGATCTGATTATGATGCACGCCGTAGTGGGGGACTCCGGAAATTTGGACCACCTGGGGTTCTTTAACGCGCACCTAAATCTAAGTACACGGCTGTTTTCGCATTTCGCCACCATCGAAATGCAGCCGCCGTGGCCAGGATTGATGTGTATACATAACGTGCGCGAAACTTCCTATGGCAGGAAGCGGCGCTACTCCCTTTGTCATTGTTTAACGAGTGGTACTCACTCTTGCCGACGTTCTGGGGATGAAGCCCTTTCTTTGAAGGTTAGCGATACAAGGCTGGCGGATGTGGAAAATTTCTGTATCCTCGAGGTAAGCCGTACATCACGAAGTGCCGGTAACACGTTCGGACAGTTGCAGCAGCGGTCCGCTAACTTGGCCACACAGATTCATTCTATTCCTTAACATTCCAGTCACTATTTTTGCAGCCAACTATTGCACACGTCTTCAATCCACATGATTCGATCTACCATGATTGGAGCACAGTGTGTTAGCGAAAACTTAGTTGCATTTCCGACATCTGATCGCACAGAATCAAGGTAGAAGCGGTAATGGTTTCGTATTCGTGTGCGGTCGCTGAGGAGAGGTATGGCGCGTAAAGCCCCTATATTTATAAAAGTAGCGCCATCCACTTCCCTCCTCCTCCGTTCCACTATCGCGCTCGGCGCGACCAGCGCGATCGAGGCGCGATATCGACAGTGGCGCCGCCTGCGTCGGGCCTGCCGTGGCAGACGACAGCTAATGCGCTACCAGAGGAAATCCGAGGAAAACTTCGATCGCGCCCTGCGGAGACGTTTTTGAGGCGTGATTTTGCTTCGTCAGTCAGTAACTGGTCTTAATAATGCCGTTTTGGAAGTAGCAACGCGACGATGCGAGACGGCGCAAATATCAAGTGTGCAGCAAGCGTTTGCGCACGCCGGATGGTAAACAAAAAAAGCCTTTTGCCCTCGCCTTGTCGGTTGCGGCAACTTAAGGCGCAGCAGCATGCCATCACAACGAAGTTCTTGTCCCTAACACGTTTGATCCGTTTGTGCGTACAACACTTTCGTCGCACAGGCCCGAGAATGGCAGTCGGAGCGCGCTGGAAAGAAAAAAATATACAAAAGCGCGACGCGAACTTCCACGTGACACGGATTGGCCAATGGGGGAGCGGAGGAGGCTGGGGCGACAGGAGGCGGCTAAGAGAGGGCGAGGAGGAAGCGCCGGGGTGAGCGCGGTGGCGGCAAGATCTAAGAATGGCGCTACTTTTATAAATATAGGGGCTTTAATGGCGCGCTGCCGTGAGCGCCATCTCGTTTCTCTAAAACAAACTGCTCCGCGAAAAGGGTCAATAGTAGGCGTGGCAAACGCACGCCGAGGATAGTGAAGGAATTCAAGTGTGTGAAGCAGTCGCGTCTGTGTTATGTCAGTCAGGTAACGCACCGAACCACCACGCGGCTCGCCGTAGACAGACTTCAAGGCTGTAGCGAACGAAGGCGTCGGGTAACCGGCATTGTGCCCAACTACCCGGGAGGACCACCTCAAGGACGACTGGTTGCGTTTCGGTGCTGTTTCAGGGAAACGATGAAACATTTCGCCCTGCAAACGTGTGAAGGCGCCTTTCCGACGGTGATTCGTCGCGTTTGGGAGCATCTTCTGGGAAACAATGGCGTCTTTCGCCCCCCTCAAACATGTGCACGCGATCAAGCGAGCGTCCAGGGTCCGCAGCGACTGCTTTCCCGTGTGAAAAAAATTCGCCCCACCTTGTGCCCAACGGTGGACTGGCGAACCGAGGACCCAGACCATATATTTAACGCCGTGCCGGCCCTTTCTTAAGGCAGACGGTCCTAGTCGACGCTGTCGTTCAGCTCAGTGCCTCCTGCCTCTCAACAGACAGGCGATAACTCAATAGGCGCGTCTCAACAGCGTAACGACGTCGTACCACACAATCTTACAAAATAGTGCACGTAAATCTCAAGGAACGGCGACCACTTCAGCGTTTAGAGTACAAGCTAATGCTATTTCTTTCATAACAAACGACGTACAGCAGACCATTTTATTAAGCACACATGCGACAAATAACTATCCCGCTAGACATATCGTCTCATATAGGTGCAAAGCTGCGGAACAAAAATTAGTAAGAAAATACACACCGCAGTATAAGGTACACAACAGCTGATTTGACGAAACGATAAACCACGCTCGGGCATACTCTGGATGGGTTTCGAGGTGAGAGCGCTGACTAAAGTGGCGTTAAGCGCAAGTGATACTTTGAAAATTGTGTCGTCGTAGATCTGGCTCCCCAGTCTTTCTCCGCGTTTCAAGGCAACGCATTTGAAGCGAATTACGACACCGGCGGTAGCAGAAACCCACGCGTTGTGCTTCCTACGTGCCTCCATACCTTTGACGGCAGGCGCCACTAATTGTTACCACGTACCAAACAATCACGAACGGTCCGGCAACCTTGTGGGCCTATTCCTACCCAAAAGGCACCGCGCACAAGGCCCCGGAGAGCGGGAGCGGGAGGGGCGGCTTCAGAGGAGGTTGGCTTGCCGCGGCTACAGTGTACTAGAAGGGGGCAGTGGGCTTACTCAGCCGCTCCTCTGACGCAGTCAGCGTCGCATCCAAGAGGTGGCGCCACTGGCAACTTCAATGGAAGCTTTGCTTGCAGAAGCGTTGATTTTCCTTGCGTTTCTGACTGTTTCAGTTCGAAGCAGATAACACTCTTATTTGTTTTTAATTTTGGCATACTTGACAGTCTTTACATATCTTTAGCAAGCACTATATTTGTTTAGGCCACATGATATTTGCCATAATAGTACCTTGTGGAAAAGGAAGACGGCAACTCTTGGGCAATTTGCTGCCTATCCTAACTCTAAGACCTTTTGTGCAAAGAGGTCGTCGCTGACGGATGCTGCTTATGCGGAAGGGGCCTTCGAATTTTCCGAATTATCGGGCAATCGTAAAAAATGTTGAAAATGGTTTCATGCCATGTCGACCTAATGTAAAATTTTGTCAGACAGAAAACAGTGCGTGCATACTTCCTGCAGCTGGGCTCAAAAAAAAAAAAAAAAGAAAGAAAGAAAGAAAGAAAGAAAGAAATCAGGCATGCTGACTAGGTTTGTGTCTTTGCTTAGCCAAAATGAATATGTATATATGGCTTAAATATTTCATTGTTCCACTTTAGTTGTTCCATGCTTCACAGTGAGCCTTCTGCGTTTATTATTAACCATCATTACGCTGGCACACATTTGTTAAATCAAATCAGGTTTGTTTTTTCCATAAAGAAATGGAGGGAGGCCTGAACAAAAAGTGAAAACTCGTTCACTTGACAAAGGCTCCGGCCTATGCTTATGTACAGTTATATAAGGGTAAGCAAAATGAAGTTAACAGGACTGTTGCTGACAAAAAGCTTTTATTTGCAAGAAGTACAGCAAGCCATTGTTTCATGCACTTCAACTCATGTGCAACGGCTCAACTTCAGCTGCTTGGCCCTCTGCCGCTTTCCTGCCTTGTCATAGTTAATTCCTTTCACATAAAAACGCAGACGTGTGACAATCTAAAAGCTAATTATTTTAGCTGTGAGGCTAAGAGCGTGGACATTGCAGCCAACTTGGAGGGAAAGCTTACTCTTAACAACTTCCAGCATATCCATAACGCTGTCAGAGTGTAGCTCGCTCTGAGAGAAGCATTCTGTGAAAAGATCCTCTAGAATTTTCACAAAGCCGTACAGCCGACTGGAGGGATAAAGGAGGCCTCCTCGGCCACAGAAGTTTGTTAGCCGGGCAAGTTGAAAACTTTCGCCTGGTGGCGTCATAGTGAGCAGCTTTATGCATTCTTGGCATTTTGTGCTGGAATTGACAATACACTTCCGCGCAACATAGCCCGCAATGTGGTAAGTGAGCCTCGAGTCGCTTCTGGCCACGTGCTGGTTATGGTCGTTTGAAACCCGCACGCCCGTGCAATGCTGGGGTACCACGTTTGTGTGGCCTCTGTGGCAGTAGCGCTAGCAGCAGTTTGACTGCACTCACTTCTGTCACCTGATGCTTCGAGAGAGTCAACTTCCAGTAAGGAGGCCAGTGTACCTTCCTCGCAGTTTCCTTCGCTAACTGACCTAACTAGACCATAAAAAGAAAAACAAATCACAGTGATCAGGAACTGCGTTCGAGTTGAGCACAAAACGTGGCTCGAAATGGAGCTCGCATACTGCGTTCGTGTCGTCCAGGGGAGGTTCTATGGAGGTTCTTTTCCCACTCTTTCCGCCTATTTTTATCCTTCGGGACGCCAAGCAAGGACAACTTCGGCCCATCCTTCACATAAACATAGCTTGTTTGGCACCCATGCGCTTAACAGTGGTTTTGTCGATGCCGCGGCATGGCTCAGTTACTGCAAGGTATACTAATCTCTTGCAGGCTATGTGAAAAAAAAAAAGACACTGAAGGAAAAAAAAAAAAAACCACGCGACGACCTCCACAGAAAAAGCAACGCAGCTCAGCAACTCCAACTAATATGATCGGGCACTGGGCGGGCGGGCACTGGGCAGCTGCGCCGTCGCACCCACGTTCCATGGATGGATGGATGGATGGATGGATGGATGGATGAGGCTGAACCCTTTAAATCGGGTGGTGGCATACGCCACCTAGCCATGGCTATTAACATAATTTGTACTTTGTGGTGGGTGAAATTTCACCCCTGCCTTAATTTTATCCACCAATCAGATAACCTCTGTTTGGTTATTTCTACACGCTTAAAGTCTATTTTGCCTTCACTGTCCCTAAACCCCAATGCTTTGAAAAAATCAGCCCCGTTGCCTTGCACTGTAGGGTTAAGCCCCTTACAGAAAAGTATGAGGTGTTCAGCCGTTTCCTCTTCTTCTCCACACGCACAGCACAACGTGTCTATACTTTGGTACTTGACTCGGTACATCTTAGTCCGCAATACTCCCGTCCTGGCTTCAAACAACAAAGAGCTTCCCCTAGAATTATCGTAGATATTTTCCTTGGCAATTTCTTGCTTGAAAGTTCGGTATGTGCCCAGTGCTGATTTCGTCTGCATCCCTGTTTTCCACAGACCCCTCTCTGTTTCCTTAACCTTTTTCTTAACCGCTGTTTCCTGGTTTGCACCCCTCCTGCAGTCCAAATATTTGATTGACAGTTTTCTGGTCAGCTTCCTCCATTTTGTATCAACATTCCTCATGTACAAATAACTGAAAACTCTCCTTGCCCACCGCTTTTCTGCCATCTCTCTCAATCGCTCCTCAAATTCTATCTTGCTGCTGGCTTCCCTGCCCTCGAATGACGTCCATCCCATGTCACCCTGTACCCCCTGATTTGGTGTATTTCCGTGTGCTCCCAGAGCCAGTCTACCTACCCCTCGCTGCTTAACTTCCAACCTTGCTCGAACCTCTGATCTCATGCACAGGACCGCATTGCCGAAAGTCAAACTAGGGACCATCACCCCTTTCCAAATCCCTCTCACCACTTCGTACCTATTGTAATTCCACAGTGCCCTATTTTTCATCACAGCTGCATTTCTGCTACCTTTAGCCGTCACATATTTTTCATGTTCCGTTAGGTACTCAGCCCCATTGTTTATCCACACTCCAAGATATTTGTACTTATCCACCACCTCCAGCGTAACCTCCTGTATCCTATGCTCGCTGCCCTGATTATCATTAAAAGTCATGACTGCCGATTTTTCATTACTAAACTTCAAACCTAAGCTATCTCCCTCTTCACCACAGATGTCCATTAATCTCTGCAAGTCTTCCTTGCTGTCAGCCATAAGTACAATGTCATCTGCATACATCAGTCCTGGTAATGACTGTTTAATCCATTCTCCCTGCTTGAAATAGGAAAGGTTGAAGCCAAGTCCGCTCCTCTCTAATTTTTTCTCTAATCCTTGTAAATACAGCATGAACAACAGAGGTGACAGAGGGCACCCCTGCCTAAGCCCCTGCTGTATCTCTATAGGCCCAGATACCTTGTTTTCCCATTTTATAAGCACCCTGTTACTTTTATAGATATCTTTTAAAAGATTTCTTACTCCATCTTCCACCTCTAGAGTGCCCAGTATGTCCCACAAATCCTTTTGGATTACACTGTCATAGGCTCCCTTGATATCCAGAAAGGCAAGCCATAGGGGCCTGTGTTCCTTTTCTGCTATTTCAATACACTGTGTCAATGAGAACAGATTATCTTCTAACCTTCTTTGTTTTCGGAACCCATTTTGTAGTTCCCCCAGCACCTCCTCGCTCTCCACCCATGCCTGCAGTCTGTCCTTTATAATCTGCATCACCACCCTGTAAACCACTGACGTCACTGTTATGGGACGGTAGTTGTTTATGTCGGCTTTGTCCCCCTTTCCCTTATATATCATGCTCATCCTGCTCAGTCTCCACCCGTCAGGGGCTTTACCGTCCATTATCATTTTGCTCACTGCCTCTCTTAATGCTTTCTTAGATTTTGGGCCCAATGTCTTTATCAACATAATTGGGATGCCATCAGGACCTGTCGACATGCTACTAGGAACCCTCTTCTCTGCCCTTTCCCACTCGCTTTGTGCCAGTGGAGCCACTGCACTGACTAGTCCATCCTCACCTGATTGAGCACGTGCTATGTTTCGTTCTTTAAATTTTTCTGTCATCATTGTTCTTATATGTTCCATTGCCTCATCTCCCTCTAGTCGAACACCTTGAGCTGTAACTATAAACCTCTGCTCTAGGCTAGTCTTATTACTCAAGGAGTTGAGATGTTTCCAAAATTTCTTCGCTGCTTTTCTATCCTTTTTGTTTACTTCTGACAACCATTGGCTCCCCTTTCTTCTGATCTTCTCATTGATCAAATTGGATGCTTCCCTTCTACAGTTTAAGAAGTTGTTCCATTTTCTGCCTACATCAGCTTCTGGTTCACCCCTCTGCTTTGAATATCTGTGTTCCCTGGATGCTTCCTGGCGTTTCTCTATGGCCTTCTTAACCTCCTCATCCCACCAGCTCTTGGGTTTACGTCTTCTGTTCCCTTTTGTCCTGACTCGTACCTTAGTAAGCTCTAGCTCAAATAGTCCTGTTAAATTTGCATATGCCCATTCTCTTTTTGTATCCTCTGAAATTACTTCCTGAATTTGCTGGGTTGCTATTTCAAGCTGCTTTTCCGAGTAACATATCCCACCTGGTTGTTCATCTTGCCTCCTACTTACTTTCATTTCCCTTCTAAAACTCACCTTAATACGTTTGTGATCACTACCTAGACTTCTGGAGCCATATTCATCTATGCTCATTACATTTAGCCTATCGTGCATCCTATGTGACATTAGTGCCGACGCCATTGAAACCGACGCCAGCGCCGCCCCTCGGGCTATCGGAGAAGCTCATATTTGCGACATTCGTGGAGCCGCCGCATCGCATAGCCTCCGCCGGAGAGTAAGCCCACTGCCCCCTTCTAGTACACTGTACCGCGGCTAGCGGAATCACGTGACGGTCCCTCCTAGTTTTTTTCCTTCCTCCATGGCCCGGCACTACACTCGTCTGCACCAACCTGCACGAAGTGTACGTAAATAAATTTAAAAAAAAATAACCCTACTACTAGGGTGCAGATGAAGGAAAATTCAAAGCTTTTCTTGGCAAACCAGGCAAGCAGCATTGCTAAGTGTCATATTGAACAATCCGTACGATAAAATTCGATCTTTACGGGAAATTTAAGCAAGAACAAAACAGTGGTAAGAGCGAAATCTTTTTTTTTTTTTTTTACAATTTTAAGAGAAAAACGCCCATTCCCGTACGCGAATTTAATTCACGCCTGATAGGGTGGCGCCCTCTAGGTTTAAAATGCGGATCCTAAAGTTGAGCAGAGTAACCAGTTGGGCGTGTTAGTTGAATATCGTAGAAGGCTGCAGCGCGGAACCGACGAAAACAGGAGAGGCACACAAAGAAAACAGACACAGCGCTGACTTTCAGCAATAATACTATAATATTGTTGAAAGTCAACAATATTAATCTTGAAAGTTAGCGCTGTTAAAAAAAATAAATTATGGGGTTTTACGTGCCAAAACCACGATATGATTATGAGGCACGCCGTAGTGGGGGACTCCGAAAATTTGGACCACCTGGGGTTCTTTAACGTGCACCTAAATCTAAGTACACGGGTGTTTTCGCATTTCACCCCCATCGAAATGCGGCCGCCGTGGAGAGTCAGCGCTGTGTTTGTGTTTGTAGTGTGCTTCTCCAGTCTTCGTCGGTTCTGCGTTGTAGCCTTTTACGGATTCTAGAGACTCTGTATTTGCTGGTTGAATGCGCCGGACGCACGGAGGAAGGAAACCCAGGAGAGGCCCCGGTCAGCACGGACTAGAGTGTTCTAGATTGTCAAGTACACTCTATACTCCATCTCACAAGCTGTTGTCAGCACTGTGGAAGCTACACGAATTCTTAGCCAATAGGAAGGCCGAATGCCCCTCGAAATGTGCTCATCCGCGCCGCGTCGTCTGCTCAGCGTCTGCTTGCCATCCTGTTACTTGCTCCATGGTTGGTAGATTGCCGCAAAACATATTTTAACACCGTAACCATAAGCTGCGTTCATCTTTCTGTCTCCCCTTACCCCTTCCCCAGTGTAGGGTAGCAAACGGGATATCTACCTTCCAGTTAACCTCCCTGCCTTTCGCATCTCATTTATCTCTGTCGCTCTCTCACATGCATGCGACAGCAGGGCTTCGCTTTACTTGTACGCTTTCCTTGTAGTTACCTTGCAGCCTCCTTAGCAAGCAATAAGGACGAACGCCCTCATAAATGTTCACATGCGGCACTGCGTCTATAGTTGGCGTTTGCTCGCTACCGTCATCCAGTACCATGCTAGAGCGGGGTAGTAAATTAATGATGCAATGGCTTTTATAGCGTTCCGCATCGTCAACGCATCACCAATGCTAGTGCTATGGCGCAGTGGCGCACCGACGGGGGGGGGGATTCGGGGGTTGTAACCCCCCCCCCCCCCCCTGAGGCCGACTTAACCCCCCCTTTTGTTTAACCCATGTTCTTCCCTTACGCATTTGAGTGCTGCAACTAAGATGTAAGACGCGCAATCGTCTGCACACTCGCAAAAAGCGCATTTTTTTGACAATTTCCCGTGAAGAAATCGAAATTAGTGCTGTTTAGATGGTATTGGCAAACTGTCAACCCCCCCCCCCCCCCCCCCCCCCCCTGGCAGAGATCCTGGGTGCGCTACTGCTATGGCGCCATCTGCTAACTAGAAATCAAACCTGTTTTACGGTTCGGTGCCATGTCTGTAGTCCTAGCATCGTGAAAACAAACAGCCGATCTCAATAATTACGACAAAACATAATGATATGACCTCAGCTTGAGATGAGACTTAGCGATGACGAATCTTGCCCCTTGTTTCTTGCTGACAGGGAGGAGAGCCAGCAAAAAGCGTGAATTCGGATCGAAGCGGGTGGTCAGCATCGTATGCGTGCTGCCTTGGGTGCTGCCTTGTTTCTATAAGTGATCACGGTTAGGGTGGCTATTATTGTTACCGGCGGTAACTACCACAGTAATTCTCAGTATACGACGTGCATGCGCAAAGGTCCTAACATGTCACGTATAGCTGCACCGTTTTTTGTTGCAAGCAAAAATAAAACTCTCTAGTGTAGCCAAAAATCAGCTAGTTACTCCAGAAACTATACATCGCTGCGCAAGGATGTTGCCTATGTACGCCTCGTACCTTCGGCGCTGACAACAGCTTGTGAGAGGGAGTAAAGCACGGACAAGTGTGGCGGAAGTCACGTGCTGTTTTTCGCAAAGGAGCACTGGGACGGGTACCCCAAATGTCAACGTTGCCATAGCAACCGCTCTTCTGAAGCTTTCGCTGCTGCTCTCGGTCTCTGAAACGTAAGATAAGATTTATCCGCCGGTGTCTTTTTCGCAGCACATTTTGTTCGCGAGAAAAGCTTACTTTGGAGTGTGGTGTGTAAGCTTAAAAGTTGTGTGTTTGGGTCTGTAAGTGTAAGTGTTAGCCAACAACAGATACACTCAAGCAATCACGGCGCGGGTCTTCGTCGTCGTCTTCAACGTGCCACGGAAAAACACAGGAGCGCGTCTGCTTCACTAACTGCTACAGAAGTTTCGTAGGCTTTGTTGTGACGCGCGTCGGCAGCCCACACTTCCAGCGGCTCGTAACAATGCAAGTTCAAAGTTCGCGCCATCTGCTCCGGCGAGCTGCGCAAAGAGAGATGGCATGGCACACCAACATGGCTGCACTTCCGGCTTCAAAAACATGACGTCAGGGCCTCTCCTGTTTTGTTTCTTTTAGAGTGCATCTTTCCTCCATGACCGGACGCGATTTTGGGAGCCGCATAGAGTTTCTAAATAAATACAAATATGAAACTCTATGGCGAGCCGAAAACACGTCACAGACATAGAGTTTGTATACTGACTCTAGAGGAAAAGCTGGGCGTTGCTACGACTCATTTTTGTAACACTCAATATATTCAACATATTATACAAAAGCAAGCACTTGCACGTAGCACGTAGCCACGGACAACGTTTGAAGTTAATTCCGTATATTTTTCAGAAAGATTGAATGGCTATTTAGAAAATTTTCATGTAAAATTTACGGTGTCTAAAAGGCTGCGTTTGCAGTCGCTATCGGAGGCTCTGGATCACGTTGATTGCGCTACAGTACACTGTAATTGCGCGCATCTGCACATCGCACATTCGCATCTGCGCCTGCGCGCCTGCACAGAGTAGCAACCACGACCTACTGGAACTACGACCTACTGGAACTACAGACCTGCACAGATGTCCGGCTTCTTGAGCCCACTTTCGTTCAACCGGTGGCCATAGGTGGCGCTTTTATAACCTGTAACATCTATGAAGGCGATGATGCGCTGCGGTACATCACAGACGTTATCAGGCATAACTTCGGTACGAGAAAAAGCGTAGTTCAGACAACAGCTCCAGCAACAACAGAGAGGCTTGAGAGATCAAAATTCAGCATAGAAAGCTTTTATTGGAAAAAGGCAGCAGAAAATGTCCCTAACAACACGGCAGCAGGACCCGATGAAATCCCAATACAGCTAATCAAAAACCTCGGTCCAAAAAGCAAGGCACTGCTGACTAATGCCATAGAGCAAGTGATTAGAACAAAGAATATTCCCGTTGGATGGCGTGAAAGCAAGATGAATCTCATCTACAAAGGCAAAGGAGATAAGGATAAGACGAGCTCGTACAGGCCAGTTACAGTAACGTCGGTGATATATAGAATGGCAATGCAAGCCATAAAATTAGAACTGTCGAAGTGGGTGGAGGAAAACGGTGTATTGGGGGAACTACAGAATGGGTTCAGGCCAGGCAGACGCTTAGAAGACAATATGTTTGTACTAACTCAGTGCATAGAGATTTCAGTAGCTCAGAAAAGACCTTTATGGGTAGCATTTCTAGATATTAAAGGAGCTTATGACAACGTAGACAGGTAATTGTTGTGGGATATTCTTCAATACGAATGCATAGATGACGATTTCGTGGAGCTGCTGAGGGAGATATATCGAGACAACCAAGTACAAGTGGCATGGGAAGGCCGAAAAGGAAATGAAATGGTGGGAATTCACCAAGGATTGAAGCAAGGATGCCCTCTGTCACCATTGTTGTTGACGCTTTACGTCAAGGGCATAGAAAGACGACTGGAAAACAGCGAATTAGGTTTTGATTTATCCTACATGCGTAATGGACAAATGGTGCAACAGAAGGTCCCTGGATTGATGTACGCAGACGACATTGTGCTACTAGCGGACAATAAAAAAGATTTACAGATACTTGCGAATATCTGTGGGAACGCAGCGACAAATCTAGGCCTTAAGTTTAGCACAGAGAAATCAGGGATTATGATCTTTAATGAACACACGAGTAACTTCGTGGTGTCAATTCAACAGCAAGTAATACCCATAGTGAAGCAATATAAGTACCTCGGCGTACACATTAACGAAGGAAAGAATTACTCAAGCAACCACCAAGATAATCTGAAAATAAGGGGGAAGCGGAATGCAGCATTAATGAAACACAGAGCACTGTGGGGCCACAATAAGTATGAGGTGGTGCGTGGAATCTGGAAAGGAGTAATGGTGCCAGCGCTAACATTCGCAAATGCCATTATATGCTTAAAATCGGATATATTGGCGGGTTTGGAAGTTAACCAAAGATCAGTAGGCCGGTTGGCTTTGGGAGCACACGGTAATACGACAAATGAGGCAGTGCATGGAGACATGGGTTGGGCCTCTTTTGAAGTCAGAGAAGCACAAAGCAAAATTAGTTTTGAAGAAAGGCTCAGGAACATGGATGAAAATAAATGGGCGGCTAAAGTGCACAAGTATCTCTACATGAAAAGCGTGGACACAGAATGGAGGAAGAGGTCAAGGAAGTTGGCAGCCAAGTACAGGATAATCGAAACTGTAAATAGACAACCAGGGGTCATCAGAAAGAAAGTGAGAGAAATAGAGACCATGAATTGGATGCAAAGAATGGAAACGAAAAGGACAATGGAGATTTACAAGAATGAGAAGAAAGAAATTAGAAGGGAAAATCTGTACGATAACACAAAGGGCAGTGCCTTGCTATTTGAGGCTCGAGCCGGTTGCCTAAGGACGAAAACATATCGGAACAAATATTCGGAACTAGATAAGACATGTGTATGCTGCAGTAAAGATCCAGAGACCACTCAGCACATCCTAATGGAATGCGACGGGATCCACCCAGCGAGAACCGTAGGTAACGTGCAACTCCCAGAAGCGCTTGGGTTTAAAGTGGAAGGAAACATAAACAGATCAGCCGTAGAGATCAGCAAGAGACGATTAGAGTACTGGTGGAAAAAAAAGCAGGGAAAAGATGGATACGACCTGATCTCTTAAAATCATAGGCAGCGCTACAAGCTAAATTTTTGAAAAAGAAAGATAATGAGAGGGGGGGGGGGGGGGGAGGTATACAAAAATGCTAGATAAAGAACATGTGTAGTACACCTGATTAAATCAAGCAGGCTAGGTGACTATTTGTCGCCACCCCGTTTCAAAGGGGATGCCAATAAATCATCATCATCATCGTCTGCTACTCGGCTGGGCGGCGTTCGAATGTGTGCGCCTGCTCTTCTGTAGCGGGCTGCAGACAATTTCTTACAATGTGACAATTTCTTACGAAGACAACAGCTAGTATGTCAAAATTGGTTAACTGTACTCATTGTAGTGGTATGTAATAACACGTAAAATAGTGCACGAATTCTTTCTCGGTTTGCCATTATGCGGAAATTTCGCGCTGCTCCACACAAGAAAAAAAGAAAAAAACTAACTGATCGAGTGATTGCTTACGTGTTTGTTCGGCCCGTCAAATATGCATCGCAAAGCTTTTATGAAACTGTGAAAACTGATGCTAGAGTCCTTAACCCAGTCAAAAAAAAAAAAAAAGTTCCTCAAACCAGTTGGAAATTTCCAATTGGAACCAATTGGATATTTCCAATTGTGTTTTGGGACACCCATTGGAAAAATCCAACAGGTCCAATTGGACCAATTGTTTTTTTAACACAATTGGACCCAATTGGTCTCTGACCTGGGCTCGCTGTGACCAACAATAAAAATGAAGGAAAGGAAAACAAACGCCTAGATAGGCCTTAACCTTGATATGACATATGGATATACTTGAAACTCCTTTCGAGAAGCATACTCACGCATGAACACACTACGGCAATTATCTTCATTGAAATATACCAACACTGAGCGCTTACTATGGGAGGTGCATGTCAGGTGCTATATATGTGAGTAAAATTTGGTTGACCAAGTGGTGCCAGTGGTTCATGAGAAATTCGTAAAATTTCAAGATAGATTTTTAACTTGACAGAAAGCTAAATACTTTTCTCCATTGATCACACCAATATACAAAGATCTTTTACTTTAAAACTAACAATATAATTGTGATGTTATTATTATCAACTATTCTGCTGTTTCGTACGTGAGATTACTCAGTGACTTCCAATTGGGTCCAGTTGGGACCAACTGGCATACCAAGCTCCAGTGATGTCCAATTGGAACCAACTGGACTTCTCATGATGCCCAATTGGAACCAACTGAACTTCTCATGAAGCCCAATTGGAACTTGGGCCTCCGATGATGTCCAATTGGAACCAGTTGGGTCCCATTGAAAAATCCAACTGGACTCAATGGTTTTTTTTTTACTGGGATTGCTTTATTCTGATTTACATGATGGCACACATCATTATACCATAATGTGATCGCTTACGTTATCCCACCTGTAATTAACTCAAGTAAGCTGCATGTAGCCAAGGCTGAAGTTACATGCCTTCTGCAGCGTCTGCAGATTCACGCACTTTGTGCGTGGTCTGCGTATACATATCGTCTGCGTGAGTCTTTTAAATTTCCTTGTTCATATCAATATATGAAGTTCTTTATTATTGTATTTCATTATTACTCTATTGTACTATATTTTATCCTACGAATCTTCTGGTAATCAGATTTTTCCCCCTTCTGCGAAGGCAACGGGAACAAATGTTATCGTCTGCTGGCTGTACTCGTTTTTCTTTCTTGCACCGCTCTTCCTACTGTATCTCGTGATTGAAATGAGAAGCAATCATTTGCAAATTTTGTTTTCTTTTTTATTTTCGTGAATTTATGCATTTACAAACAATGTAAACGATCTGTGGCTGCCGAAATAGCGGCACGAGCGCTGGAACAGGTCGCAGAAGCAGACGACAGCGAACAGGTTATAACTAGTGCCACTCTGCTCGTACGTTCTATCCCTAGCGGCAAAAGGGGTGAACTAGACCAGGCGTGCTGGAGCAGGGAGATCTGTGCAGGTCTGTAGTTCAGTAGGTCGTGGTAGCAACACGGCGGCGCCCTTGCGGTGGGGAGCTTTTCCTCTAGACTAGGTTGCATGGAGGAGGTGGATGGTTGTATTAAATCTATGGTCACAAACGTCGGGTTTTGAACACAAATTGTGCAAAAAAAAAAAAAAAGTGGGAATGAAGATTGCCATCTGCTTTAAACACTATCTACTAATTATGTTCTGCTTTTGAAAACGTTCAAAAAACGTTTTCTTTTTTTTCTTTCTTTCTTTTTTATTCTACCCGGTCGGGGCACATGGTCACCTCAGCGCGGTGCCACAACCATATGGTGGTGGCTACAACCGAGGGCGAAGTGGCCGAAGGGCACCGTTTCATACAATCAATCACATCCAATAATTATTGTATAAAACTCTATGGAAGCGCAGGGGCTGCTTTGGGTGAGAGAAGGCAGTGGCCAATGTCGCCTCCTCGCCTCCGCGACGTCGCAGACGTCGCAGGCGGCCGCCGGTCCACCGTCGAAATAGTAGTCGGCGTTACCAGCGTTACTGCGTGACACGCGGTTGCGGCGCCCACAGCTAACGTTCGCGGCGGCTGCCGTCTGCATCGGGACCGTGATCGGGACGCAGCTCACTGCAGCGCGGCCGACGCGGTGCAACGATTGCCTGTGGAAGGTATGCTTTTCTCTCCACGTTATAGTTATGCTTGGACCATGTTGCGGCAGTTGTTCGGGAGGCTTTGCCTGCAATTGCCGATAGTTTTGATTTGTGATAACGCCGCTGTCCCGGTCAGCTTGCATTTCCTCGTCGTTACACATATGTGTATCGCTTCACTATACATAAAATAAGGGTATTTATCGCTTTCTTTGCCTCTTGTTTTATTACGTGCTTGGCTGTCTCTACCACTGAAAGCGGCCGCGAGTGGCATGTGTTGACCACGTTTCATGCAAACGTTTGTATGAAGCCGCGGTGGAGGTAATAAACATAGCATAATTAGTAGATAGTGTTAAAAGCAGATGGCAATGACCCTTGGACACTTTTCTTTATAAGTACCGAATTTTGTATTTTGGAACCTAGGAGCATAAGCGCAGTCGTGGTTGAGTCACTTCACAGTGTAACTCTGCAGCTGTTGCACCCTTGCACAAATTTCTTGAGATCCCGAACTAACTTGCTAACTTCATTTCTGTTAAAGACCATGAACTGTTTTGTTCATCATGTCATGATATTGTGGAAGACCTTTTTAGAGACTGATTAACTCGGTCACCTTTAGAAGAAAATAAATAGAGAGCCAGGCATTCCAAACAAAATAAAAGCAAAAACTGTCAAAAAATATTTTTGTTTATTTCATTTAAAAGTTGTATGTAGGTTCATTCTGTGTTGTGCGGGGGTTTCAGTGGCTTTTGAATACAACACACTACAGGTATTGAATGGCATGTTTGCTTGTTTTGTAATAATCTTGCTCATTGTGCTTCGAACAGAAAGACATAGTTTTGTAATGCCAGCTTGGGTCACTGTCAATGTGTGGTGTTCAGGATGGTAGTGAAGGCAAGACTGACAACTGCTATCAACTTTTGTGGAAAGCTCTCCTCACTAGTGTCTTGGTGTGCTGAAGATTGTTTTTGTTTTGTTTTTGCTTGCATCATTTCAATGCTGACCAGCATAAAACCCCTAGAATGAAATAATTCGCACCTCCCAGGGTGGCTCAGTGGCTAATGACGATCTGCTGCTGAGTGTGAGGTTGCGGGTTCGATTCCCTGCAGTGGTGGCCACATTCTGATGAGAGCAGAATGAAAAAAAGAATGCTCGTGTACTGTACTTTGGGTGCATGTTTAGAAGCCCCAAGTGGTCGGCCCTTCAATGCAGTGACCTTCACAACCGACTGTGCTGTTTCAGGATATTAAGCCCTGCAATTTAATTGAATAGTTCATCATTCGTACCATTTACAAACCTGAAACGATTGTGGCAAGTAGCATTACAAACACCATTTCTACACTGTGTGCTGCCACAGGTGTTTCATTAAAGTAATTACATCACTTTATGCTTAATGTCCCATTTGCAGTTAATGAACTCCTATTTACACGAAAATAGTTGAGACAGACATAGCAACCTCATTACGCCAGAATGAGGCATTTTTTCTTTGCTTTATGTTGATAAAAATGCTGTTAATGAGACTGTCATATTCTTGTCCTTGGTGTTTTAAAAAATAACACATTACTTGCACTTCATTAAGATACTATATAAACTTGCAGCAGACTACTCGGGAGGGGGGGGGGGGGGTTGCCATCTCCATGCAAATGTTATGGTGAAAAGCTTTTGAGGAGCTGCTCCTGCCATTTGTGCACAAGCAAACGAGTTTCAATTTTCATCACTGAACTTGGCTTGGATATACAAGTTATGTTAAATGTGAGGCACCACCCTTGGCTTTACTTTGCTTAGAAATTGGTTATAAAATTTTCCTTCCAGGTGGGCCTGCAATGAGTAGCACTCCCAACGGGTCTCCCTCAAAGGTTGCTCCAAGTCCTCCTCTCCCACGTGGTGTCCTTGGTAGAAGTGGGACACCCCTGCTCCCTGGGACACGGTAGCTATTTACAATTTCTGGACTGGCTTTGAAACCAGTACCTGACAGTGCATGCACATACTTTATTATTGCTGTAATATGCAGGTGACAAGTAATTGGTACAATTTAAAGTCTATTGAACTTTGTCAATTGTGAACAGATTTCACTTATTTGCCTCGCTTGCACTTTAAATGCAAGAACTTAACTTTTGTACTTATCTTTGTGCTTTTGTTCATGCTGCAGAAAGCCAAAGCAGGAGGGCTGTTTTATTACCTCCAGGTTACCTTCCCTGAGAGGACCCAGAGACCTAACCTTATCTGGAAGCCCTGGACAGAAGAGAACCTTTGCTCCTAAGGTTGATGCACCTAGAAAAGCCCCTTCAGGTAGAGATGACGAAGGGTGAGTACCTTTCACTACCATTTATGGTGTTAAGGTGTTGGTCATACAAGTTGTTCGGTGAGTTAGGAAATGTTCTCCTCATGAAATGGAGAATTACAGCTACAGTCATTTTCTGCTGCTTAGGTGCTCAGCTGCTTAAGTGCTGAGGTATTTAACAGCTCTGAAAATAACAAATCGATGGGAACATAAATGGGTACTGGCACAAAAATTTTTTCCTTTTTTTTTTGATTAGATAGCTGTCGACTCTATAGAGCCTCAGTTCCTTGAGAGCACAACCAATAAATAATTACATCATGTTTAAATGTGACCAGTTCAAAACGAATGCTAAGTACATTGTGGCTTGATATATGAAGCTGGGGACTGTGTACCTCACAGAAACCTGATGTGGTGTTCTTGTGGTGCTACACACCACTGAAGCATGCGCACTCACAATAGCTGGGCAACTGGAAGCTGATGAGTCTATTCGCACTGAACGGGATAAGAGGGGAAGGACCTCCCCTGCATTTCAAGAGAAGCGACAGCAGAGGATGAGGCTTTATCTATTTTGAATGTAGAGACATATAATGAAGGGCTGATTTGGGGGTTGTTGAAATAGTTTGAGTTTTTTCTTGAATTTGACAGCAGTTCATTACTGAACGTGGAAAAAGTGAGTAAATAGACAGGTTATTTTCGCAAGTTTTACACTTCAAATCAGCATGCAAAAATTGCTACGGTGTTTGTTTGCTGTTTATCAGCCTACTGTAATGTTTTGAACGAAAAAGACATTCAGGTTGTTTTGTGAAATAAGCGGTAAATGTTGCGTCATATTGTGGGAACCCTCGGGTCCCATAACGGCCGCACGGGCAGCGAACGTCGCGTCAAGCGCATGCGTGCCAGGGAGAGTTGGGAGAGGGGAAACTTTCCTTCCGCGGGCGGCGCGCGGGAATCGCAAGCGCTATCAGCGCCACCGGGTGGGTCACGTGAGATCCCGCTGATATCGCCCGGGTCTCTTTGGTCTCCAGCAAGCGGCGACGGCGGAAGTCTCCGCCGCCGCTCCCGTATTCCCGCACGTGGTTAGTCAACCACGTTCTTGCCGCGGCAAACGCCGCGGCCCCCCCCCCGCATTCCCCCAGTTGGTAAGTCGGAAGCCCTTCTTTACCTAGTGTATTATTCTCTTCGAGGGAACCCTCAGCGATGTCAACTATAGCTAGCTGGCCTGCTCGAAGTGTTAGTTGCAGTCGTAATAAATGCTTTCCGGGTGTACACGTGGTTGTCGTCTATTGTTTCCTCGAGCTTGTACCGGACCGCGGTTGATGCGCAGGCATGCGCCAACCGCGCGGCTCGGTGTGTCGAGGAGAGAGCCGTCGGCAATCCCCCATATCCCGACATTTTGGCGCCCAACGTGGGGCAAGCTCTTGGAAAACGGGACGACGATCTGTCCGGACCAGCGTTAGGCCTCAGCCGAAGGCGTGATTGCTAGCTAGATCTGTGTGTGCATTCTTGAGGGCGAGTTAACGCTGCGCCAGTGTCGCCGAACTCGTGTAGACGCTGAGATTTGCAGCAAGTTTTCTTTTAAGAGTACGCCCGAAGCGAGTGAGTGCAGCAGCCGGTGCGGTGGTCGATTTTCCCTGTACTTATGTAAATAGCCTCCTTTCTGTATCTTTGGCTCTGGGAACCGGGCGCCGGAAACGCTGGCTAGGACGTCAGCGGGGCGCAGTCCCAGGAGTCGGCTCGAAAGCTGCGTGTTGAGCAGCGAGCGGGGACCGCTTAGCTAGGCCTGCATTTCCTCGCGGCGGCTCATGGGAACCCTTTATGGGTCTTTTGTGGCATTGGTATCCGTCATGGACGCGATTAGGCCTAAGGCTCTGCGGAGCTGCCGGTCGCATGTTCGAAGACGACCATGCCGTGACATTTAGCGGGTGCAACCGGATTCGCTAGTTCTACTATACTCGCCCGAGCGGAGAAACCTTGTTCGAAACAGAAAGCTTATTTTGTTCAGATGAACTCAATATTTTGCGGGCAGAATCCCCATATCCCGACAATATATGATATAGCATAGAAATCACTGGATGGTTGTTCCCGCACACACGTAGAGAGTACCACGCCTTAGAAACGGGCTGCGCGGATTGCTTTTAGTAATGGTATACTCTACAGATTTCTTTTCTCTTCGACGTATTATGTAAGAGTATGTCTAAGGCTGTGCGTGTCTCGCACGTGTATTTAGAAGATGGCAGCATTTCAGTTTCATTTAGTGCGTGAAAGTACTTATAAATAAGTGTGAATCTTCTTGTAGTCTTGAACGTGCAATTTGCGCATTAATTTGTGCGTTAATAGCGGATGTAGAGTACGAACAGACAGTTCAGGGCGTTTGTGCCGCATATGATATTTCAATGACCATTTATTTAAGGTCATCCTGCAGTTAAGTAGGAGGATTATGGTGTTATATACCTAGACGTGTAATGTTCTGCTCTTTTTTTTTTTTGGTATAGTAAGCTGAAGGTCGTAAGTCCGAATCCTCCTCCAGTCCACCTCATTTTCAGGCATGGAATGGCACCTGACACTGGCAAAAAAAAAAAAAAAAATATATATATATATATATATATATATATCGCCGAGAGCTAGTGGGGCTATACCAGTCAAGGTACCACCAAATTAGGAAGGCCCACTTAGCTTCAACAAAGTCACTCCCTCACGAGAACAGGAATTTGCCTCCCTGATGCAGTATTCGGTCGCTACCTCCATAATGACTCCAACAATTTACCCACGGCCCTCAGTCCCCAGCGGCTGCGGAGCACCTGACTAAGGCGGCGGTCAGACCTGCTATGCGGCAGAGGGTGCTAAGAATCTGGGTTCAGACAGGCCGCCAATGGAAACTGAACCTAGCAACGTTGAACACGCGCACCTTATCGAGTGAGGCTAGTTTAGCTGGGCTATTTGAAGAATTATCAGGTATTGCCTGGGATATTATTGGCCTTGGTGGGGGGGGGGGGGGTGAGAAGAACTGGTGAGGCTTATACATTGCTGACTAACGGCCACGTCCTTTGCTACAGAGGTCTTCTAGATAGGAGAGAATTCAGAGTAGGATTTCTAGTCCATAAGGACATAGCGGGCAACATTGATGAATTCTACAGCATTAATGAGAGAGTAGCAGTCGTCGTAATAAAGCTGAATAGGAGGTATAGAATGAAGGTTGTACAAGCCTACGCCCCAACCTCCAGTAACGATAATGAAGAAATAGAACAGTTTTATGAAGATGTCGAATTAGCAATGAGAAAGGTGCAAACTCAGTATACTGTAGTCATGGGCAACTTCAATGCAACAGTGGGGAAAAAGCAGGCTGGCGAGCAAGCAATTGGCAACTATGGCATCGATTCTAGGAGCACTAGAGGAGAGATATTGATAGAATTTGCGGAAAGGAATAGGCTTTGAATAATGAATACCTTCTTCAGGAAGCACAGCAACAGGAAGTGGACCTGGAAAAGCCCGAATGGAAAAACAAGGAATGAAATAGATTTCATACCCTCTGCTGATCCCGGCATAGTGCAGGATGTAGACGTGTTAGGCAAGGGTAAAGTGCAGTGACCATAGGTTAGTGAGGTCTAGGATTTCTCTCAATTTGAAGAGAGAAAGAATAAAGTTAGTCATGAAGAAACAGGCCAATCTAGACGCAGTAAGGGTAAAAGCAGACCAATTCAGGTTGGTGCTCGCAAACAAATATGTAGCTTTAGAACAGGAAGATAAAGACAACATAGAGATAATGACTAAAACAGTAACTTGGTTGATCTCAGAAGCAGCAATTGAAGTGGGAGGTAAGGCACCAAGGCAACCAGTAGGTAAGCTCTCCCAAGGAACAAAGGACCTAATAAAGAAACAGCAAAACATGAAAGTGTCAAACTTGAGAGGTCAGATAGAATTCACTGAACTGTCAAAACTGATCAACAAGAAAAAAAAAATGATATCCGAAATTATAACGTGGAAAAGATTGAGGAAGGCAGTAAAATATGGACGCAGCATGAAATTAGTGAGAAGAAAACTAGGCATAGGACAAGGCAAAATGTATGCACTGAAAGATTAGCAGGGCAATATCATCAGCAATTTCGATGACATAGTAAAAGCAGTGTAAGAATTCTGTACTTCCAAGCTACTTTCATTCTTGAAAGTAGCCAAGCTTTCATTCGAAGTAGTGGTGAACAGGATACAGAAACCCCTTCCATAACTAGCGATCAAGTTAGAAGGGCCTTGAAAGACATGACGAGGGGAAAAGCTGCTGGAGAAGATGGAATAACAGTCTATTTAATCAAGGATGGTGGAGATATCATACTTGAAAAGCTTGCGGCCCTTTATACGCGATGCCTCACGACTTCAAGTGTACCAGAAAGCTGGAAGAACGGCAACATTATACTCATCCATTAGACGGGAGACGTTAAAGAATTAAAGAATTATAGACCCATTAGCTTGCTCTCAGTATTGTATAAAATATTCACCAAGGTAATTTCAAATAGAATCAGGGCAACAGTTGACTTCAGCCAACCAAGAGAACAGGCTGGCTTCAGGAAGGGATATTCTACGATGGATCATATCCATGTCATCAACCAGGTAATAGACAAATCTGCGGAGTACAATCAACCTCTATATATGGATTTCACAGATTATGAAAAAGCATTTGATTCAGTAGAGATACCAGCAGTCATAGAGGCATTACGTAACCAAGGAGTACAGGATGCATACGTGAATATATTGGCATATATCTACAAGGATTGCTCAGTAACCTTGGTTCTCCACAACAAAAGTAGAAAGTTACCTATCAAGAAAGGGGTCAGGCAAGGAGACACAATCTCTTCAATGCTATTCACTGCATGCTTAGAAGTATTCAAGCTCATAGACTGGGAAGGCTTAGGAGTGAGAATCAACGGTGAATATCTCGGCAACCTTCAGTTTGCAGATGACATTGTCCTATTCAGCAACAATGGAGACGAATTACATCAAATGATTGAGGACCTTAACCGAGAAAGTGTAAGAGTCGGGTTGAAGATTAGTATGCAGAAGACGAACGATAATATTCAATAGCCTGGCCAGGGAACAAGAATTCAGGATCGCCAGTCAGCCTCTAGAGACTGCAAAGGAGCACGTTTATCTAGTATGTTATCTCATAGGGGGCTCTGATGATGAGAAAGAAATTTATAGAATAAAAATTGGGTGGAGCGTATACGGCAGGCCTTGCCAAATCATGAATGGGAGCTTACCGCTGTCGTTGAAAAGTACAATTACTGCACTGGTGCTAGCACATGGGGCAGAGACTTCGCGGTTAACGAAGAAGCTTGAGAACAAGCTAAGGACCGCACAAAGAGCGATGGAACGAAAAATGTTAGGCCTAACGTTAAGAGACGAGAAGAGAGCAGAGTGGATCAGAGAACAAACAGGGATAGCCGATATTCTAGTTGACATTAAGTGGAAAAAATGGAGCTGGGCAGGCCATGTAATGCGTAGGATGGATAACCGGTGGACTATTAGAGTTACAGAATGGATACCAAGAGAAGGGAAGCGCAGTCGAGGACGGCAGAAAATAAGTGGGGTGATGAAATTAGGCAGTTTGCAGGTACAAGTTAGAATCATCTAGTGCAAAATATGGGAAATTGTAGATCGCTGGGAGAGGCCTTCGTCCTGGAGTGGGCATAAAAATATGATATGATATAGCATGCAGTTATGGGTTGTTTTTCAGGGGAGAGAAGATAATTGTTTCGTTGCGAGAGAGCAAATTTGATTAAAAAATATATTGTTTTTACATGCTATACTGTTTCTTAGCACCAGTGTTTTCATGAATATGTCAGAAAATGAACATGCTAGCAGTGTTAAAATAAACATAGTGTGGGGCCTGCCATGTTCCAAGAGTTTACAGCAGCAACGAAAACCTCGTGAAGGAAGAAGAAGGATGCATTCTTCTGGCTTGCATCAGTCTCTTAACAAAGATAGTGCACATAATCATCAAGTATGCAAAGACCCCCCTGCTCCTTCAGGCTCCTGGAAGCCCTTGCACATCAAATGTCCTCTGGACAAGTATCCACACCATCTTTGTTGTGGTGCATTCAAAAAGTGCATGTTTCTAGAGACTTCGCAAAGCAAAAATTCATATGAAAGGAAGCATTCCAAACGTTCTGGCCTAGATATTGTGGCTACCAATTCGTCAATGAAGCAAGCCGTCATAGAGTTGAAAGAAACTTCTACTAACTGGAACTGCAGAAAATATGCCCTATCTTTTACAAAAATGTTTTCAAGTTCTTTTCAATGGCCCGGATATTTTTTGCAAGTTTTGTGTAATTCAAGTGCTTTTCTTCATGGCAACAAAATATTTCAGTTACTGCATGGTGTGTCATATCTGATACTCTACTTTTGCTTATAAATTGCAACTATGCGTTATTTTGAAAATTTAAGCTTATTTGGGCATATCTGGCCTAAACAAAGGCTTGTCTTATTTTTTCACAAGAAATTAAGAATTCATGCTCTGAGGGGTTAAAAGAAGCTACCAATCAATATCTGTTGCCTCTTTTTTATTATCTGGCAGCGCACCATTTCTGACCAACAGCTGAGTGCTTTGCGACTGTAAGTACACGGTGTGCTGTGCATGCACAAGTGAACATGCACAAAACATCTAGTGGAATGATGGCATTTGTGAATGCCAGTATTTGTATGTCATCTACCGAGATGGTTTAAATCCATTTCTGGCTGCTCTCTTCTACCCATATTGCTGCTACTGGGGAGGCAGATATATGGGCAGTAATATGTACTGCTATCAGCACAAGCGTGCTGGCAGTAGTAACCTGGACAGTGAACAAGTAGCACAGCAGTGTAGTAAACGACATATTTGCATTGCAGTTACTTTAAATGTACCTTGTTGGAAAGGTGATACAACGTTCCCAAAATGCACGGGAACATCATCGAATCAAGTGGGAAATCAGTACAGTATACAGAACTCTTATCATATATTATAATTATTATGCTACTGCAAATCGGTATAATTTCAGATAATGTGCCAATGAGGTTTTATTGTATTAGTGCAATCAGTGTGTTCTTATTTGTGGTGTGGTGTCACCTTTAGTTGCTTTTAATACTATGCATTTCTGTCAACTGTTGTGCATTACTAAATATGCTTGTGGGATTCAGACAAGGTAATTGGATAAGGCTTGTTTTTCTCTGCCTTGAAAATTGGTAATTTATAGTTGCTTAGTCATGTAGCCTGCAAATGGAGGGGTGTGTTCTGCACTTGAGTTAGAGGCCTATGCTTTCAACTCCAAAGTGGCCTGCGAAGTACTTGAGCTTTCTTGCTGTTTACCCATTCTGACAGCTTCAGTGTACAGGTGTACTATACTCATTATATAAAATGCACCAATTTAAGGCAATTAAAGTACATACTTTTGTTTCCACTGTCTCTCTGTTGCGTTTCGTTCCATGAGTACAGCAAATGCTTCCTGCCTACTGAAGCTATTAGTGTGGTTGCGTTTGTACAGTCAAATTTGTCTATGTGTTGTGAACTTGTGCCATCTACAGACACCTCTATCTGCGACATTTGTTTTTCTGATAGTCATACCAACAAGTTTTTTATATTATTTGGGCAAAGGTGTTTGGCCAATATACATTAATTCCCAGTTTGTATTGTATGGCAGGGGTTTTTTTTTTTTATTTATCTCCTGCATTATGTGCAAAGTGCCTCATTTCATTTTTCACTTCAACACGTTCTGAAGTTTGACTGTCCAGCTGAATTGCTGCATGTTTGAAGTTGAAAATGTGTAGCTCTGCAGCTTGGTTAAGGCTTTACAACACGTTTCTCGTTTCTTCCTGTGCTCCACTTTTCCATCCCTCAGAGATATGACATGAAAAACGCGGTTTGATAGCACTGATGGCATGGGTTTCGATTAAAAAAAAAAACAGTGCAAACTAGTAGCTTGTAGTAAAAATAGTTCTATGATGCAACTGGTCTATTGTTGAAAAGGTAAATATAGGGCACTGTATAATCATAAGTTTTTTAAATTTGTGGAGACAAGAAAGACACTTGTTTAAGAATTTAGAATTTACACAGGCTCGGAAGGGGCAAAGGTTATGAAGGCAGTCGTGGATCCTACAACCATGGAGGGCGAGGCTCACGGCGAGGCAGAGGCGGCCACCACCCAGATCGAGGAGCTCGTTTCATCCAGACACAAGGAGCCACATTTTCTCAGGGTGTGGAAAGCACAAAGACAAGTGGTGAGTGTGTTCAGCTGTTCTTATAGTCTGATACATTTTAAACCACCTTAAAAAATATCTGATGGATTCTTTTTTTTTTTTTTTGCACTTCTTGGGCATCCAGAAAATGTGTACAGTAATACCTTACTATAACGAAGTTGAAGAGGAAGCTGAAATAACATTGTTATATGCGTTATTCATTATAATGGTTGTCCACTGTCACGACAGATATTTCCAGCAGAGGAGGGCTGTTGGTAACCAGTAAGTCAATGCAAAAGCCCTCAGTGCACCACTAAACGACTGTGAAAAATTGTTCTCTACCCCGTCTTCATGAACACAATGACGTGTCCTCTAATTCACACATTGTGATATTCCATGTGCAATAGCTGTGGTTTACCTGGTGCACACCAAGCACACGGCACATTGTGGTAGAACATGCATCTCTTGGCAATAAAACGCAGACCATAACACAGTTTCTCTGTCATCAGTGTTGCAGCCATAGCCAGCTTTATTGTTTGCATCTGAGGCCCGTAAGCTTGGACGCAAGTCGGAGAAAAGATGGTGCTGACAAAAAATTCAAAAAATAACTTTTCGCTGTTAAAACATACCTTTTTGTAACTTCTCACATGCATTGCAGACATGTAGAGCTATTTAGTGATGCATCACATATACTTTTAGGCCGACCACTAAAGCTACTTTTTTTTACCTTAACCACAAAGCTTTTCGCAAAAAAGATTAAATTTAGTTTTTTTTTTTCCCTGGCTGATTGGGTGAACCTTGAAAACTTCAAATAATTTTCAGCTATACTATGTCATCCGGGCTACCATTCTATATTTAATTTGTTCCTTCTGTGTTTCGCTGCATTCGAAAAATAAATGCAAGCTTTGCAATTTTGCTTGCTTTTGCTGGTGTCAAAAGCACTCGAAGTATCCAAATATTTGAGAAATTGGCTATTTTGGCAGTCACACCACTTCATTGTCTTGCCATACACACAATCTTAATTTCTACATCATACAACATGCCTTTGAAAAAAAAAATGTTGATTGGTGCCTTCTAGCTTAGCTGGGCAAGAAAAATAAGTTTTCACCAAAGTGCCAGACAATTTTTGGCAAACAAAAAAATTATGTGGAGAATGATTTTTTAACTTCAACAAACACGTGGAAATTGTGAAGGTCGAAAAAATGCTGGTTACTGAGCATGAAATGACCTACCTTTACAGTAAAGTCTTAGCATGCTTGCAGTAGTCACTTGTCCAGCTGTATAATGGCACACCAGAAAGAAATTAAAGTTGCATAAAATGGTAGCAGTAGGAGTTAAAGGTGGGGGGTCAAAGATAAGCGAGAAGAAAATATGGAGAATGAAATAACCAACAGACATGAAATAGTGCAGATAGAAAGAGGTCATTATAATATGTTGAAAGTAAAAATGCTACTCAAGTCCTAGGTGTGCTTCCTATGGTCTCTGCTTGCAAGTGCATTGGTCAAGTGCTCTGTGCTAAGAACACAGAGGACAATGAAATGAAAGATTTGCACTGCACCCATCATAAGTATTCGTGGCATTGAAGACAGGGTTCAGTGAAGGTGGACACTTGCAGTGTAGAGTGGCAGTGCACAATGCACTGATACGTGTTACTTGAGCAGATTGGCCTTGTGATTTTAAGCTCAGTGATTTCTAGTTGTGGACTGCGAACCAGTATCTCTGTGTTATGAAGTGAGGGGGACACCTGAAGGTAACAGAAGTCATGCAAGGCAGTCTATAGCTTGCCCTTCAATTAAGGTTTCTAACCATTCCAAATTTAATGGACCAGCCCGAGTCTCGACTTGACTGAGTTGGGACGGCCAAATATCCCGACTTTTGCTTTTATTTCTACTGAATAATGATCAGTAAACCAGATTTTCTTTTTGTAATGACTGACAGCTCATTTCCACATTATTCCCTATTGTTTCCTGTTGCATACTTAGAAAGATAATTGTGTTTTTGTTGTTGGTTCTAGTTCTTTTGTAGGTACTAACCGTTTAACATACATTGCCTCTACTATCATTATTGGGAGCCATGTTAGCCAGGCAGCTACTGCACCTTCCTTGTAAATCACTACATTGGTGGCTCCTGGCATTGACAGGGCGCCATCATGACTTTGTCTCGATAGTTGGCAACTCTACCTTCCATTTAAGGTTGTTACAGTGTATCTGTTTCCTTTCTGCTTGGATGCAGTTCTCAACCTTCTTCAGGATGAAAAATGCTTTGGTTTTTCATTATTTTCACCATTGCACATAGCATCTGTCAGTTGCTTTTTCAGATTTATGCTTCCCTAACATGTAGTAGGGTTCTCATCACCACTGAGCTTCAAGTCATCACTCTCTCTTGACATACACTGTGGTGTCTCACACGGGCTCTTGCAACAAAGGAACGACAACACAGTAGTGCTAACAATCAAAAGGGCATTTATTGCACCTTTCATACACTAATACACGCTAGCCGAGTTACAATACATAGAAAATTCACATGGGCGCGCGACAAATCAAGTAAGTCCGACTCACCGCGACCGGATAGCGAGCAAATATGTTCGCCCCATGCTATGACACCATCGCCTAGTCGTTCCTGTGTACGGTCATGCGAACGGTGGCGCGTTCGAACGATCCGTGTTGGTCCATACCGGTGCCCTCCTCCTAGTCACGCGAGACGGTCTCGCGAAGCGTGGATCGGCGCACGCGCGGGATGTCCGCATCGCTCACCGACCCCAACCCGAAGTGCAACAGCCTTCTCCCTTTTGCGCCCGCCTAACCCCCCCGCCGTCAGGTGGCGTTAGCAGTGCAACACTAGCGCCATCTCTCGTAATACGCTGCAACTCCGCTGCCGTAAAGCTACGCGGCGAAGCCGGATTACGGGAGCCATGCGGGGAAGCCGGATTACGGGAGCCATGCGGGGAAAACAACATCAGGGGACGCGTGAGAGTCGCGCATCCTCACATCCCCCCAACCTTAAATCACTGCATACTCCGGCGAAACATGTCAGCATTGTCTAACATCAACGCGTGCTTCGCGAACAAAAGGTAGTACATGCAGCAGTGGCCGCACCGAGGAAATGTCCACACGCTTTCCATAACATGCGAGCCGACATTGTCTCTGGGGTTCACCGCTGGCTTCCGCTGGTCACAGCACCAGCTCTGCAGATTCGACGGCACGACTCCAGCCCAGGACTCCGGAAACGGCGACGCAGAAGTCGGCACGAGCAAGCATCACTCACGCCGACGCGCCCTGCTGACGAGAGCCGCAGCAGCCGTTGGTGACTGCCGGCTCTTTTCCCAGCCTCCGAGCGTTGCAAGCCGGACATAGGCGGCTGCCGAAGTCGCTGCGCCGAACTGGCCACAGGCATCTCCATTGCCAGGGGTGGCTCGTTCGTAGGCCGGGGCAGCAGTGCAGACGATGTGCAGGTGACAGCAAACTAGGGTTGACTCCGCTCATGCTGCGTACACTCAACGCACTCGACAAACACTAAAGTAGTGCAAGGGAGAGGAATTCTGCATGCGCATCGCCCACGTGGTATGACGTTCAGTTCGGCTAGCAAAATTTCGGGCGGCATTTCATATGCTAAGTTCACGTGAACAATGCTCGCTTTCTTGAATCGAACGAGTAATTTCAATTTGTGCGAGGCTAACTAAAATGAGGGAAGCAAAGTGCGACACCTCAACACAACGGTCCACCAGGTTGTGTCCCTCCACGTGCGACAGGCGGCTTCGTGAAGCCTTAGGCCTAATGCGTCGCTACCCTGACAACAACTGGCATCCACAAATAAAAAAAAAAACATCACCCAAAACGGACACAACAGGCAGCCGCGAGGAGACGTTAGCTATGTGAGGTGGTCCTACCCCGCTCGGTGCACACAGCATCCGAGTTGACGGCACCCACCGTCCCAGACGGTGTCGGAGCGCCCGGTGCCAGGCCGCAATACCAGTCAGCCCGTAGCGGCACCCGTGGCCCACGGCCACCTGGCTCCCTGAGCAGCGACTTCCGAAGTCAAAGAGATAGAAGAAGCTATTTACATAAGAAATTCGGACCACCCACGAGGCTTCCGTACTCACTCGCTTCAGGCTTGCCAATGCTCCGCGGGCGCTAGGCCTCGCTCTCCCAGGATGCAGATCATGTGGCTCTCGTACCGACGAGTACTTCAACAAAACACTCGGGAAAAGGCTTAGTATGTTGAGAAGTTGAGAAGAACACGCTACAGCAACCGTCACCTCGCTCAAGAAAGCCCGCCGCTGACACTTGCGATCAAAATCCACGCTAGGACTACGCTTCGGTTGAAACAAAGGTTGTCTCGAACTGAGCAAAACTGTTAAAGTTATCGTCCGATGCCCCGAGAGGCCCCACGTTAGGCGCCAGATGTGGGGTCTCACACGGGCTCTCACACGGGCTCTTGGGACAAAGGAACGACAACACAGTAGTGCTAACAATCAAAAGGGCATTTATTGCATCTCTCATACACTAATACACGCTAGCCGAGTTACAATGTATAGAAAATTCACATGGGTGCGCAACAAATCAAGTAAGTCCGACTCACCGCGACCGGATAGCGAGCGAATATGTTCGCTCCATGCTATGACACCATTGCCTAGTCATTCCTGTGTACGGTCATGCGAACGGTGGCGCGTTCGAACGATCCGTGTTCGTCCATACCGGTGCCCTCCTCCTAGTCACGCGAGACGGTCTCGCGAAGCGTGGATCGGCGCACGCGCGGAATATCCACATCGCTCACCGACCCCAACCTGAAGAGCAACAGCCTTCTCCCTTTTGCGCCCGCCTAACCCCCCGCCGTCAGGTGGCGTTAGCAGCGCAAGACTAGCGCCATCTCTCGTAATACGCTGCAACTCCGCCGCCGTAAAGCTACGCGGCGAAGCCGGATTACGGGAGTCATGCGAGGAAAACAACATCAGGGGACGCGTGAGAGGCGCGCATCCCCACAACACCAACAGGCACAAAGGCCTGTTTATGCAACATTTCGATGTTAACACAACAAGAAAATAAGTTATCATAGATGCATACCTGCCAACTCTTCCGAATTTTCCGTAAAATGGACGAATTTGGAACCATCTTACGATTTTACGAATATAGACTCAACTCGTACGGAAAACTTTTTTTTTCACGAAAAATTTTTCTAATAAAGTGTTTTTGTTGGAAGGGGGCGCTGCTTTCCTCAAACCACTCTCAAGATAGTGGCGCCACCAGGGACGACGGTGATTTTGGGTCGATGCAACATGCATTTTCTGGATAGGATGCTGCAGCCCGTCGTCACTTCCGGTCACCCCTGTGTCGTCTTCGTTAGGCCTTCTTTTTTTTGCCGGTGTGCCAGTTGTGTTAGCCTCGTTTTCTATTGTGCAACTAGCTGCTGCATCGTAGCTGCATTCGGCGCAGTGCGACTCTTTGGATTCGTAACGACTGGCGATGGTGTGCTCGAAGCCTTGGCAGTACTTTCAAGTGTTCTTGAAATCGTACACGACGGAATTCCCTTGTTTAGTGCCGTCAAAGAAAGGGGACAAGTTCGGATTTTGCACCGTGTGTTGTTGTGATGTGAACGTTTCGCATGGTGGTAGAGCCGACATCAAAGTCCACATCGCTTCGAAAAAGCACCAGGCGTCTCTGCGAGCCACGGACAACCAGGCAAGCCTGACAAGTTTTGTGAGAAACGAGAGCGACTTTGGCGTTATTCAGACTGAATGCCTTTTCACTCCATTTTTAGTTGAACATAACATCCCGCAGAGCGTCAGTGGTGGTACCACGCTGCACCACTTTTCCGGAAAATGTTCCCTAGGTGCGACGAAGCTAAGCGCTACGCGTGTGTACGAATGAAGACGACGGCGATCGTTCGGGAAATAGCCGCGAACGCCATGGCTCCTTTGCTGGATGCGCTTAAACAGCGGCTGTTTTCGATCGCCGTGGACTGGAGCAACAGTAGGGACTCGCAGCTTTACCCCATAGTTGCGACCTATTATGTTAAGGAAGCTGCTAGAGTTGAAAGCCGCCTTCTTTGCCTCGGGAACATCGAAGGTGAGGCGACCGGTCAAAAGATCAGACATTTGATTCTTGACGAAATGAAGTCTAGGAATCTGCCTATAGAAAACCTTCTGGCCATGTCCTCAGACAATGCCAATGTAATGATCAGCAAGAAAAACGGCTTAACTACAGTGCTGAGAGAAGCTCAGCCAAGTTTGATTAGAGTTGGTTGCCCGTGCCATCTCATTAACTTGGCCGCCCAGACAGCAGCTTCATGTCTTCCTGTAAAGTTGATGAGCTTTTGGTTGACAATTTTTTTTTATCTCGAGAAAAGCTCGAAACGGAAAGACCAACTAAAAGAATTCCAAAAGATGTATGACGTCGATGTCAGGAAGATCTTAAAGCATTCGCCTACACGTTGGCTGTCTTTGGGCAAGTGCTTAAACATACTGAACCAGTGGAAGCCACTTCTCAGCTTTTTTTGTGTGTGAATCCAAAAAGTGCGACAAGCAGAGCTTGTTTTTGGAGTCCTACTAAATCCCAAGGACTTCTGTACTAACACCGAAGGGCTGCGCACAAACCCCCAGGAGTGCTGTGGGTCTTGGACAAAAAAATACTGATGAAGATGGACCCTCATTGAAGAGAAACAAAGGAAGTAATGCACCTCAAGCAAAAAAGCTAAAACTTAAGACTGGGGAATCTGAAGCTAGCCATGGGTCCCGTGAGGAATGCCTGTTTTATTTTTTATCATCAGAGCTCAGCAGGGCGTGTTGTCTTTTCCTGCAAAGTAAAGTGCCGCTTTTTGAGAAGACAAACTGCCTTCTTCAGGCACAGGCTCCTCAGATTCATGTACTGAGGGGCCTCTTGAACCAACTTCTCGAGGATTTTATGACAAGATTTGTGCGCCCAGGTGTTGTCAAGGGATCTCAATCATTGCTCTCTATTGTCTATGGAGCTGCAGAAAACCAAAAAGAAGATAGAAACATCTTAATTGGCAGCACAACCTACTCCGTTGTTGAAAAGCTGAGCGCTCTTGAGAGAGAGTTCTTTTCTGCCGTACGTCTTTACTTTGCAACGGCATGGGACTATATTCGCCACAAGTTTCCACTTGAAGACGTCAACCTTAACATGGCTGAAGTTGCCCAAGTGAAGTCGTTAGAAACTGCTTCATTCAGCAGTATACGCTATTTTCTTGATTTGTTCCCTGCAATGCTGCCTCGGCAGAGCGATGAATCAAGAGCAGCAGCCATCGACGCACTCGAAGTCGAATTTGCCACCTTACAAGCACACAAGCTTCCTTCAGACATATTGAACAAGCCTAGGTGTGACGTGCAGTGGACCAAAGTTGGAAACATTCAAGGTGTTGATGGAACGCTCAGGTTCCAAAGAGTTTCAGTGATTATGCTGGAGATACTGTCGATTCCCCACAGTAATGCTGAGTGCGAGCGAATATTCAGCACAGTGAACAAGACGCGAACAGAGTTTCACTCATCTGTCACTGACACTTCCCTTGAAAGTCTCCTGATGGTTAAAGGACACCAGAGTGGAACTTGCTTTGAACAAAATTACACAGAGAAGTTTCTAAAGCAAGCTAAGTCGGCAACAGCAAAATCGCTGCAAAAATAGTTACACAAGGGACTGTTCTTTATCGCTGTATAAGGAGAACGAGACAGTGAAATTGAACATGTGGTTGTGAAAGCCCAAAGGAAAAGACCTTGAAAGCAATCTTTTTTTTGTCGTCTACCCCCCCCCCCCCCCCTCCTTCCGTCACAAGTGTACGAATTTGGTAGTCTTCAGGTTGGCAGGTATGTAGATGTAAAATGCAGGGGTATCTTTCAAGTTAGCCAAACTTGTACCTGCATTTTTTTGTGTTGATTTGTGCTATAACGCCAGGCACCCAGCAGTACACGCAACTCTCGTTAATTTGACCCTAGTGCGATTAAGTTATGCACGAATTCTCCGAAAAACCAAATGAGCGAACGGCAACAAAATGAAAGGATTGAAATCTTTTTTATTGTTTGAAGTAGCTTTTCGTCATCGACAGGCTACTTCAATACAGTATTATTATAATAACTATACATGTCGTCATCGGTCAGTGGCCCACAGACCTCAACAGTATTGTCATCCCTGACAAAAGCATTAAAAGAGACATTGCCCAGGGCACAGTGCATGTTGTCATCATCACTGCAGGACAGGTTGCTGCCATCACTGTCATTGTCTAGGCCTCTAGGGAACCAGTAGCACCGTCTACTGAATTCCTTGCATTCTCAAACTTTTATTGACCCTTTTCGCGGAGCAGTTTGTTGTAGAGAAACGAGATGGCGCTTACAGCGGCGCGCCATACGTCTCCTCAGCGACCGCGCACGAATACGAAACCATTACCGCTTCTACCTAGCTTCTGTACGATGAGCTGTCGAAAATGCAACTGAGTTTTCGCTAACGCACTGTGCTCCATTCATGCAGGTTTGAATCATGTGGATTGAAGATGTGTGCAGTAGTTGGCTGCAAAAATAGTGACTGGCATATTAAGGAATGTAATGAATATGTGGGGCCAAGTTCGCGGACCGCTGCTGCAATTGTCCGTACATGTTTCCGGCACTTCGAGATGTACGGCTTTCTTCGAGAATACAAATTTGCTAATCCACCAGCGTTGTATTGCTAACCTTCAATGAAAGGGCTTCAGCCCCGGTACGTCGGCAAGAGTGAGTACCGCTCGTTAATAAACAATGATAACGGGAGTAGTGCCGCTTTCTGTCATAGTAGGTTTCGCTCACGGTATCTACACACATCTACCCCAACCAGCACGAACATTGACACCCACTCTTTCGCCTACGTGCCAAGAATAAGTGAATGGGCGAACACTTGAATATATGCCCACTGTATATGCACAATAAGTGATGGTACTACACCGATAGCGCACGAATGGTTGAAGCTGAATGTTTTGTGACGGTCCAGAAGAGTAAGCGAGTTACTCGCATAATACGCATTTGCTACAAGGTATTACAATGTGCAGAACAGCTACGTTTGAAGCCTTGTGTGCAGCAAGAACAAATCTAACGGAACTGAGCACACCCTTGAGTGATTAGGCAGAAAATGATCAGATAGTGACCGCACCGAGGAACCTTACTGAGTCGGAAACTTGACATGCCACTGCTTCAAAATATTTGCCGAATAAAGAACGAAGAGCAAAACACGCTAATCCTGATTCAATTCATGATCGGAAAGTTTGGATAGCTTGAAATGCATATTTAGCCCCGCTTTCAGAGCAAGCACCAATACGCTGCTCACGCTGTTTGGACGTAGCTTAATCAGCTCCGAAAGCGCTTTCACATGTTCTCTGAAGCTGTGGCCAAAGCTTCGTGTCGTCCACCCAGTCACCGTCTACGATATCTCCCGAAACAGAGGTTTTCTAAGCCACGCTGGGGCGTCGTACTTTCCATTGTAAACAAGGAGGCAACGGAGGCAGTTGAGTAAAGTAATGGACGTGTCACCACGTGATGAAACATGGCAGCACCCACGGGATCGCGGCGAAAAGGGTCAATAGCCGCTCTGCTCATGAGGGTGCATCTGTGCGGGGTTGAATTAAATGAAGCGACATGCTTTCTCATTCGAACTAAATGTGTTTTCCTTTATAGCAATGCTTGGTTTCTCGCCAGGGCTTTCCAGTGCATTCGAATTAAGGGGGGAAGTGGGTTTTAGAAAAAAAAAAATTTTACTCTTCCAAGATACGGTGCTGAAAAGTTGTACATATATGCAATGATATGTGCTTATTTTGAATATGTAGTCTATTTTTGGTTATCTCCTCTGGTTCTAATTTTATATGAGCTTCCTTGAAATAATTTTTTGCATAGGTTTGCAAAATATCTTATGCTTAGATTTCTCAAAATAGGGTGTCATTGGCTTCTGTATGATTCAAGGAATGCCGTAAGACCAACCTTATTGCTCTGCCTTAACTGGAACACGAGTAGCGAGACTTCAAAGTTAACCACCAGAAAAACACTCCTTCGAGTTCCAGCTTCAAAACCTCGCAGCTCATGTTCTAGATAAGGCAGAGCAATAAGGTTGGTCTTACCTTAAGACCAACCTTGGCGAAGGAAACTTGCATAAAATTTGAAACCAAAGGACATATACGAAAACGGACCTTATATTGGAAATAAGCACATAACATTACATATATGTACAAGTTTTCAGCACTATATGTCAAAGAATAAAGATTATACAAAATTTTTAGTCCAAGACCCAGGTCCCCCCTTAAGTGAAAAGTTCCATCAACCAAGATTGAATTAACAAAGGTCAACTGTACTAAGAAGCTAAAAACAAGTGCGTCACCATACAAAGTTTGGCTATCTTGTCCTGTGCATGTAGAGTGGACATATTATTAGCCATGTATTACATGTGGGTATTGCCAAAAAACTTCAAAAATTTGTTGCAAGCTCTACAAATTCTTCGTTGCCAGTATACAGGGTGTTTCATTTTAGCTGCACCAAATTTTTAAAAATTGCCTGTGGCAGATAGTGCAATTATAATCCTTGATCTAAACTACTCGATGAGGCGGCTATTACTTCCATGAGAAATTAAAATGCCTAATTGAATAATTAACATAATTATGCTAATAATTAACATAATTATGCTAATCAACTTTGTAATTAATTATTTTACGGCACGAGAAGACATTATCATTGCCTTGGCGCTCTTTGGCGACATCTGGCCCTTGCGCCAATAAACCACACTAATCAATCATCTTTCAATCTACGAAGTATAGCCGCTGAGTTTGCAAGGTGACACTTGGAACAAATTCTCAGGACTGAACCAGTTTCGAGATATTTTCAAAGTGTCTGACGAAATGCATGGGCATTCCAGTTAACTTTTTGAGGAAAACGCTGTTTTATGCATTGAAGCACAAAGTTAACTGGAACACCCGTACATTTCGTCGGACAATTTGAAAATTAATATCTCAAAACTGGTTCAGTCCTGAGAATTCATTCCAAGTGGATACGCCTTGTGAACTCAGCGATTATAATTTGTAGATTGAAAGATGTGCTGTAAAATAATTAACAAAGTTAATTAGCGTAATTATGTTAATTATTCAATTAGACATTTTGACTTCTCGTGAAAGTAATGGCTGCCTCATCGAGTAGCTTAGATCAGGGATTATAATTGTGCTATCTGCCACAGGCAATTTTTAAAAATTTGGTGCAGCTAAAATGAAACATCCTGCATGTTGTCTGCATGAAGGGTGTTGTGGTGCTGTGACAGCGTTTGAATAATGCATTGTTTAGAGCAAGTTCAAGTTTTAAAAATTGGCCAGCTAAAGTTTCCCATTGTTACCTTTATTCCTTTTAATGAAGTTTTGTATAATCACAGTGCATTAGCCTTTTATGTTGTTTGATAGGCAATTCCCAAATTAGGCGCATGAATTGTTGATGCTCTGATAGCAGGCATAGTGCACCCACTGAAAAAGGATATTTTAGGTAATGTACTTGTACTACTGTCGCTGCTTCCAGTGGCCTGCTCCAGTGACCCGCTGCAGTGGCTGATTTAGCTAAGGTGTTGCGCTGCTGAACATGAGGTCGTAGGATCGAATCCCGGCCGCGGTGGCTGCATTTCGATGGAGGCGTAATGCAAAAATGCCCGTTATGCTTGCATTGTAGTGCACGTTAAAGAACCCCAGGTGGTCCAAATTAATCCGGAGCCCTCCACTACGGTGTGCCTCATAATCAGAGCAGGTTTTGGCGCGTAAAACCCCTTAAAGAAGAAGATGCTCCTAGTTGCTAGCTGTACTGTAATTATGAGGTACTGAGCAGTACTGAGTGAAGAGGTTATGTTTATTGGAGGATTTTTGCAGCACCATCTGTCAAATGGAACAAATGCGAGTCCACACCAGTTGAGAGACCCAAGTACCAGGGTCCCAGCGGCATCACCCAGACAGCGGAAGAGAAGATTCAGGATGAAAAGAAACTGGAGCTGCTTCTTAGGAGTGATGTGAGTGTTTCACAACTGATATCAATGTGAGGTAATAATTTTGCTATGAACCAGGAACCATGAATTTAGGATGCAGGGTATTGATGCCTATGCTGTAAGTAGATGGGAAGTGTGTCCTATGTAGTTGTCCCATCATGCTTCTGTGCTTGGCATTGCCAGAGCTCTTCAATGCTTATGCTGTTCTTTAATCTCTTGCCAAAGATTGAGATAGGTTGATTTGAGATAGGGCTTGTTACTGTTAGGGGCACTACAGCAGCTAAGGGTAAGTGGCAGGTGCATATGTGCATATGCACCATGAGCTGAATAGAATATAGTGGTAAAGTGCTTTTTCAGCCATTCCTGCTGCATTTTTTTTGCATTTATATTTTTGACATTCATACTGGATAAATATCCTGTTGCATAATTGCTATGAAATCGACTTGTGAAACCTACAGCAGCAGTTGCATTGTACTCCTCTAGTGCCGTGGTCTGGTATATGTGATAAAAGGGTGTTCACTTTTAATTCTTTGCTCCACAATACCAAAGGCATGCTTCGCAGCTAGTACAGGTTTGCTACAGTCGATCCCAGATATATTGAATTATTGTCTATATCGAACAGTCGTAAAATTCCCTTGCATAGCGATGTACCACTACTATATCAGATGCCCATTCACCGCCACATTTTATATATAGAATGTTGTGCCACGCCATATCCCTGTAAGTGCGTTTCTCCTAACGGAGACTCACTCAGTTCTCGCGCCGTCGGACATATTTAATGCTGGCAAATTCGAAACGGCGCTGTTTTGACAGATTTAAAACAAGTGCAGCTCTCAAAGAGAGTGGAATTTGTTCTGCAAAAAGCACAATGTGGGCAAAATCACCTTCCTTTTCTTGCATTGCAGGTCATGAGGACATGAGAGGTTGAGTAGATGATAAAGTTGATTGTGTAGACTGTCTTCTCCATCTTGGCCCGGCCATTAAAAACTCTATTGCAAATACATCCACCGTGTTCTTGTAATGTCCACCTCATGTACGCCTCAAGCAATGTCCACTTCATCAAGTAATCTAGCTCAAGGACTAAAATTGGGCTATCTCTGCCACTGGCAATCTTTAAAATATTCTGTATAATCTAAAAAAAAAAAACACCTGTTAATATATGCAGTTGCACCTTTCGTTACTTTTTCTTTTTTGAGGTACTATAATTTTTACAAAAATTTATATGCATTTCTGAGTAACACAAAATATACTCACTCTGTATTGCTATAAAGCCTTTTATGCAATGCACCACTAATGTTACATGGCACAAAGAAGTGTCATTTTATCATGCCTTTTCATATAGATACTGTCAGCATTAATATGTTTAAATGTGGGGCAGGTAGTTTTGCATGTTAATTGTTTGTGGGGAATTTGTCCGCAGTTCATAGATGATGGGCATGTGGAAATGCCTCGTCTGTGTCCAACCACCCTACCGCTGATAACGCCGTCTGTTCCGGCCTCTGAGCGGAAGCCTATGGTCAAGGCCGAAGGGGGGCCAGCCATCAAGCAGGAGCCATTGGATGGGCCTGCCCTGGATAAGGCTGTACCAAGTACAGCTGTGAACAGACTTACCCTGGCTGACCTATGCATGGACCCAAACCTGCCTGGTGAGTGGTCATGTAGGCAACGCATCCTGTGAATGGACAGCAATGGGTTCCTGAACCTGGCATCAGCACATTCTATTTCATGCCTTGAGTGGGCATTCGTAAAATCTTTGGGTTCCTCAAACGATCTAATAGCAGAAATGCTTGCTGACAGAAATACCCTCTATTCGAATATAAGGAGAGGTTTTTCTTAAAATCCTGAGCCTCAGTCACCCCCCGCCTTATATGCCAGGCTGATTTAATACAGCATAGACCGCTTATCCACAAGTTCTGTCGCCTATAGGTGGCGTGCAAGGTGACTTAATATGGCGCCCACAGAGAGTATGGGAACCCCCGAGTACATGCGCGTCCTTCATGTCAGCTCATATTTGGCTTAGCGCTTGAAGTTGGCTCTACCTTTCTCACAATCACTGCCGCTTAATGGCATCATCACCACATAGACGCCTCAGAAACGCGAATACGGTGCCTCATTGAAGGGGAAGAGGTCATGAACCCCAAGCACATTATTTGTTGCGGCGTGAAGGCCTGCAGCGCATTGTCTGTCGCTGTGCAAATAGCTTTGCCTGCAGACGTCGCATGTCCGCCAGAAGTCACACGAGCTGTAATTTATTTATGACCGGGAAGGTTCTGTCAAGGTACGTTAGCTTGTCTTTTTCTTCCTGCTAATCGCGACGGCCCGCAAAGCTGCTTTTCGCGCACTGCCGTTTTGCGACAAAGAGTAATTTTATTGCCCTGTGATGTTCTCGAGCTCCTTTCACGTGATGAGTTGTTATGAGCAGATATTTATATTAGATAATTGAAAGGAAGGATATCACTAAGGTTATCACAACTGCGATTTCTCAGGCATATTTTTTCTGCATCACTATGCTAGTGCATGCAGATGTTAAAAAAAAGATGTCGGTTGTTTTATTTTTCACTGGTGCAGTTGTAGTAGCGTTCGAGTGACGAGGAGTCACGACAGAAGCTTGTTGCACTTGAGAATGCCTTGCAGATGCACGTTTATTACATTCTTGGGCTGCTTGCGTCCTCGACATGTTCTTTCTGTCATGAGGCCGTACAGGTAAGCATTCGGAAGGCACATATGTTAGTCAGTCGTCTCCTAACAGGCTTCCACACCTGTGGGTCTGCATACCAAAAAACGAATTAGTGTCACTGAGGAGCATTCTTTACAAGAATAGTTGAAGGCGTTAATGAACTATTGATATTCGGCACTACACAATACTTGGTCTCTGTATCCTCCAAGCCATAGCATCTTTCTAGAGCATATTGATTGTTGCCGTAAATACTCATATGTTCTCGTTGCGCCGGCCACAAGTGCGCAGCTCGAGCTTGGCCACGCATTGGCACACAGGGTGCAGCTCAGGACGTAAGCATATGCGTTTCTGGCGGCACGAGACACCGCGGCAACCACATACTACAAGTTGATGCAGGCGAAACCTGAGAAAATACTTCCAATGCTCGCCCACGTACATCTACTCGGGATCAAAGCTACGCCGTTGTTCGTGCTACTGCAATACACTGTCGCAGGCTCTAGTTTTCTAACTAACGCATCGATTCTCTGTAGAAAAGCAAAATATTGCACATAAGCAAAAAACTGTAGTTTTCTTACCTACGTGGCTCCCGAAGAAGTCACTGCTGACGAAATGCACACTGCACACTTTCATCGGTGGTGTGACCAGTGTGCCAATTCGCAGCTTGACAACCCATTCTTTCTTTGCCACATATTTGGGGAACAAGTGGAGGCTCACTTCACTTGCCACTTTGTGGCACGCAGCACATGCGATTGTTTTTGAATTTCATCTTGCACAAACGATGCGTAAAAACAGATAATCAAGCCTCCTGGCCACTACGAAGAAAGCAAGCAAACGCTGCCGACGCGCCACCTGCGGTTACTCGGATACTCATTGAAAAAAATTCGCCAATGGCCGCGAGGCAGCGTGACAGTCTACGGAACATGCGATTAATGCAAGTCACCGGAGGCGTGAATATCCCCACTGTAAGCGGTACCGGCACTATAACCTAGCTGACATTTTTCAAAGGCTGTTCTTGCACGTGCAAAACATGTAGGCCAAGCAGCTGCGTGTGTCCGGGAATCGAAGCATACGATCGGAAAGTGCCCTCACTTTCGTTGGGAAGGTGGTTCGTCCGTTTTCCAAGTGCCGTACAGCCACTGCAAATCATTTTATTATTTCTGCATCAAACAGGCCGCCGACTTGCAACGAGACGGCGCTGGTTAGGCCTAGCCGGTGGGTGTGGTCGGCGATATGCCATCGTGGGACCCTCGCTCTTGATATATAATTGTACCCATAGGTGAATACATGTTAATCTGGTGTGAGAGCACGTGCACAGGCTGCACTGACGGCAACGCACGTGAAAAAAGAGTTCGCGGGCGATCTGCCAGCAACTACCCCGAATGTGCATAGCAAAAGTTTGTATGTGCGTGTGCTGGTAGGAATGGCAAAAGCTCGCACATGGACTATGTTCCAAACTAAGGAATTTGGGGAACACAGTTAAAACTAACAGTATCGCAGAGTCAAGTTTGCACGCGTGATATCTGCACTGCGCAAAGACACACCTCACGATGTGCGGATGTGAAACGCACTTGCAGCCTTGACCGATTTTTCCATGGTGCTGGAGTTGTAAAAAAAGACTACAAATTGATTTTACCGTTGAAATTAATTTTTCTGGCCTGCCCAATAATTCAGCCATTTTTGCAACCCAAATTTTGTCTGAAAAAAATCAGTCGGCGATTGTATTTAGTTTCTGTACACAAACTGAAGATCCAAAGAGCGACAATTCGCACGCGTTCAGTACAGACCGTGTGTTGTTGGCTAGCGGCTGGAGCAAAAGGCTTCTCTGTCGCCTAGGCAACCCCTGTGTGCCTACTGAGCCAGCACGCTGCCACCGCGGTCTTTTTCCTTTTTTTTTCCCTCTGTTTCATGTTCGTTCGCTCGTTCTGCGTCTCCTCCTCCACATCGCCCTTGTCCGGCGTACCACATTGAGAAGTGTGAGCGCTGCCTCGCTTGTGTGTGGGATTTTCTGGCAGCTGCATAATAACCAGTATTTGGTCTTGCGTGGCTGCACTTTAAGCAGTGTGCGGATACATTGAGTTCTATTGGAAGATAAGTGGGAGTCAGAAAATACCGCTATATATCCGCTCCTGCACTATAAGCGTTTACATTATAAGTGGTCTGAGCTGTATGTTACTGTTTTAATATGGCAGCAGCAGGGGCAAATTTCTGGCGATCCAGATGTTAAACAGCAGCGCAAATTGTACCAACCAATTTGGGGGGGTGGGGCAGTACTGTATTTTTGCTTGTATAACCTGCACTGAGAATTCGAAAAAGTTAACAGTAAATATGGAGTGCGGGTTATATGTGAATTTCGCCTTGAGGGGTGGCTTTGCGGCAGCGCAAATTTCGCCTTATGCTGTGGTTTCACAGGGTTGTGGCCACATCTCAAGGGAAAGTTCTCACCCATCCAGTTTTTTTTCTTTTCCTACAGAATCCCACCCTCTCCCTGCCTCCGCGTGTTGAAGCTTTCTTCCCCCCTATTTCATGGTTGCCGTTTTTCGTTTTGGGTGTGTTAGTAATTAGTATTTCCGGCAATCCCCGCCGAGTATGAATCCATTGGCTACTCTTTATCGCCTGATATTAGTGTGCCTACATAAGTTCTTTTTCTTGGGTCCCCCCCTTGCACCACAAAACTCCATATATCATCATTTCTTGGGTCCCCCAGCTGCACCCTCACCTTATAGTCATGACCGCCTTATAATCTAATAAATACGGTACCTATTCACGCTGGCTTGTCACCCTGACAGCCATTATAGTCTTCGCAGAAGTAGGCGAAGAGTAGACAAAGCTGCCTTAGTAGAAGCAGAAAGCTCCGGGCATAGGTGGGGATGGGGGGGGGGGGGGGGGTAAATTCTTGTTTAGTGTGGGTCTCTATTTAGGAAAAAGCAATAATGGGATAGCATAATGGCAATCTTAATGCTGCGTACTTTTTGTGAGTGGTGGAGAATAATTAGCAGCAGAACTTCCCAAGGAGCCACCACATGCAGCTTGTATCGCGGTCACACAGACAGTTAAGACGAGAATATAGTTTAGCGTTTTTGCCGCATATGTACGTTGTTACGTCGGCGTCGCCAGGCGCGGCGAAAATTTGCCCCGTGTATAGTTCGGTGCATCAAGCATAGTCCGCAGGAGTGCGACGACGAACTTCCATAGAAGTCTTCTTGTCCTGTAATAGCAGCTTGTGAGGCTCTGCTGTGCTATCTAACATCTCGCTATTTTTGAATGGCAAAATTTTTTGAACGTGATTTCTAGGCGGGAAAAATAAACGTTTCCCATTTGAGGCTCGTTGTGCCAAGTCGCCCCCTGTAGCTGCTAAGGTGCAGCTCATATCCATTGAAAACTGCAGCGTGCCAGAATGGACATGCCCCAGGCTGGAAAAAGTCCAGTGCGCATTTGGCAAGTGGTTAGTGCACTGCTGTGAAAGCGTTGTAAGCATTGAATTTTAATTTTCCACCGTAACAGGCAGGAATAATGGTCTGTTAGACAATATTACATGACCTATGTTAATTCATGACACTCATCACAATGCACCCCATTGCATTGGGTTAGAACATAACCCCTTCAGACGCTGTGTACACAGTAGTGTACACCGAGATAGTGCATCTACAGCAAAAACACTGATGAAAGTAATGATATTTAAAATGTGTCTCAGATAGTACCTTGAAACACTTATGATTGGAATCGTGCTGCAATTTTAAATAACATGTGCAAAATGGTTTAGTAAAATGAGTGGGAAGGTAGACTGTTAAGTGTTATGGCTTGGTGCCAGTATGTTGTTGTATGTAGCGGGTTCACTTCTTTCATTGCTGTCGAGAGTTTTCGCATGGAGTCCACATTCTGCAAACTTGACAAAACTCACTAAAGAATTGAAAATTCTCATTCTTTTCGGCAGCTGTACACTTTCTATGATTCTGAAGATGCAAAAAGTGAGGTGAAAGTAAGTTTTCAATAAACAGGATAAAGTGGGGTCTGAAAGGGATAAACAGAGCACATAACAATTTGCAATTGATGTTGCTTGCCACAACATCACGTCACAATGCGTGACGCATAAAGTTACCGGCCTTTTGGTATCTCTAGCCCTCATTCTATTGGCAGCCATTACACTGATGGGCCTTAAAGGGCCCCTCACCAGGTCTGGCTATTTTGAACTGACAAGCTCAGTGTATACAATCTGCGCTAACGATTGTGCCTGCAAAGTATTACACTGCTGTGCGCTGCTAAAAGAGCTTAAATTTCAAACCAAATGTCATTTGCCCTTCTCCTTGCGGTCGCCGTGCTCCCCAGCCGGAGAGTTGACGTCTATTGGCAATTGTGCCTATGTACACCTGTGAGCAAAAGTATACGGACCAGGGGTTGCACGAAAAAGCCGATTCTTTCCTCTGCCTGTGAACACACCTTGAAATTGAGGACTGCAGCCTAAACTTGGCATTGCGAACTTTTCAGTATACTTATCAATTCCAGTTTATGGTTGTTAATTACGAAGAAATTAACTTTTTTCGGCGACCCTGTGGTCCGTATACTTTTGCTCACGGGTGTACATGGCAGTGCTGTGACGTCGCTCATAGTGACTCGTGACTTTGAGAATTATTCAAGGCAGCAGCACTTATTTGTTTAATCTGTTGCTTCAGTAGACGAATTAAAGTTTAGAGAAATAATCAAACATACAAATCGAATTTCTGCGTGTTTTTTACTTCGTATAGAGATGTACTTCTATTTCGTCTGCTTGTTTCAGCGCGCGATCATGCTCTGTGATCTGATTGCGTCTGCCTCAGTGTTCGTGTAGCACTGACTTATACTGTCCAGCACAAAATCGTCTGCTGTGTGAAACAAGACAAATGCAACAGCTCGCGCGCGAGACTGTCAGCGGAGGTGTGCCACACAGCAAAAAAGGAGAGAGAGAGAGAGGGAGGGAGAAAAAAAAAAAAAGCGGGGCTTGTGACATATGCATCACACGATCCTCCAGCTCCATCACAGTATGGGAGAACGCAGGGAAGGAATTTTGCTTGCGGAGGCTAAACGGGGGCAAATGGAGAAAGTGTCTATGTTGGCGGTGACACTCGCCTCCTGAAATCATGGGTTCGCGGCATTGCAATATTTCTATCTCAGGTATTAATGAACCAATTTGGAAAATTCTTGCGGTAGAACGCTCCCGAGAGTGCACGTAACAACTTCCAGCATATAACCAAAATTTGCTATATGGCCTGGTGAGGGGCCCTTTGGGTGTTTCAGATGAATTGAGTGTGTTGAGTCCAGATTTCAGAAAGCTGGATTCAACTGACAAAAAGCTATTTACGGGATATATTTACAGTGTTAGTGCAAGTGGGATTAAAACTGCGATCGACAGAGATTTGCCACCATTTCGTCTACCTCCACTTCACTGCAGCCACGCTGAGGCGGCTTTTATCTGCAGCGGTCCCATATCATGAGCCCCATCGGTAGAAGCACCATCCCGGTACATCATCAATCCAACAGTGGTTGATGGAGTGTGATAAGGCTTGAGCCTTGCTACGTGAACGATGTCACTTATTGCTGATGATGATGCTGAGGGACTGGCAGGGACGATCTCATATTTTACATCAGTGAGTTGTTGCAGCACGCGGTATGGACCAGTATTATGTTACAGCAGCTTTTCGGAAAGCCCCACGTGGCGGGTGGATGAAAAAAAAAGCACGAGAGTACCCGGAGCAAAGTGTGCATCTTGATTTCGGCAGTCATAGAGGGGTCTCTGATTTTCCTGAGAGACATGCAGGCGAGCATGGGCAAGCTTCTGTGTGGGGTCAGCATGGGCGATGGCATCGCGCTCATGTTCGTTGGCAGAAGGTACAGTTGAAGGCAGCAAGGTGTCCAAGAGTAAGGCAGGTTCTCGGCCGTACATGAGATAAAATGATGAATAGCTAGCAGTGTCGTGGTGCAATGAATTATATGCAAGTTATATGGAAAATTTTGAAATGAAGGTCCCAGTCATGGTGGTCGGCTGCAGCGTACTTCGAGAGCATGTCAGTGGTGGTCTGGTTGAGGCACTCAGCGAGGTCATTGGTCTATGGGTGGTATGATGTGGTCAACTTATGCTTGGTTGAGCATTAGTGCAGGGTGTCATCGATGACCGTAGAGAGGGAGTTATGGCCGTGGTCAGTGAGTAATTGGCGGGGAGAACCATGCACTAAGATCACGTCATAGAGGAGAAAGTCCGCCACACCTATAGCGCAACTTGTTGGGAGTGCTCATGTGATTGCATACCGTGTGGCGTAATCGGTAGTGACAGCAACCCACTTCTTTCTGGAGGCAGAGAGAGGGAACCGGCCATGAAAGTCTAGACCAACTCGGAAGAAAGGTTTGGGTGGCGTGCTGATCGGCTGCAGACACCTGGCAGGCAGTGCAGAAGGCTCTTCCCAGCGTTGGCAGAGCTGACAGGCGGCAACGTAACAATGCACAGAGCGGGTGAGACCAAGCCAAAAGAAATGACGGCGCACGTGGTCGTACGTGCGGGAAATGCCCAAGTGCCCGGCCATGGGAGCATCGTGAAGTTGGCGGAAGATAGTCGAAAGTAGGTGTGATAGTTACAGCGGTATAATGTCCCATCCTTGAGGAGGAACATCTGGAAGGAGGCATTACATTAGCCAGTCAGATCTCGTAAAGAAGGATTGTCATAGCACACATTATTAATCATTGGTATTATTGTAATATGTACTATGTATTGTACGCTATTTACAGTCAGTGATTTTTAGTCGTTTTTTCAGCCACATTACACCCATTATTTGCAACTAATTTCTTCATTTTAATAATAATTCATTGACAACTCATCACTACGTGCATGGCACTCTTTGGCCATATCTAGCCCTTGCGGCAAAAAACTACGCATCAATCAAAATCGTAAAGAAGGATCGCAGCATTGCTCGGCGCCGATCTGAAGCAACTGCGACACTGCATCGGTATCAGCCGGCTCTTCCATGGGCTGGTGGTACAAACAGTCTGCATCTTGGTGCAAGCAGTCCGTCTTGTATACAACTGAGTAAATATACTCTTGCAGGCGTAAAGCCCAGAGAGCTAGTTGGCCTGTCGTGTCCTTGAGTGAGGAGAGCCAGCAGAGCGCGTAATGATCTCTGATCACACAGGTGCGTCCGTATAAGCATGGGTGCAACTTTGAGACTCCCCACATAAGTGTGAGGCACTCGTGCTTGGTGATCGAAAAAATGTGCTCAGTGGCTGACAGAAGCTGGCTGGTGTTGTATCGTGGTGTATCAGTTTTGGTTTCACTTCTGCTTAAGCCAGAACTTTAGTCTGGCCACTGTGTGTAACTCGACGTCACGGTGGCGTAACCCTTCTGTATATATTATAAAGGATCACATGGCTGGCCAGGAGTCGCACCACAAACCTTGTAAGCGTCTCGTTCGTTCCTCTCACTTGGTGCCTCCGTGCTTGGGGCTTCTCTTTGTTCGGGTAGCCCGACGGTCACCTCACCATACCAGCGCTGGCGTGGCATTTTCCAGATATCACAGCTGGAGTTGGGCTAACACTGCATATATGATGGGACTCTGGCATCAGTGCGAACTTTGGTTGAGGCTGATAGATCAAAGTGGGCCAGGATTGGCAGTGTAGTAAGGAGAGAGGTGAGCTGCAAAAAAGTGGCGGCGTGATCAGGGCCCCAGGAAAACTGAATGTCTTTCTTTAAAAGGTTGGTAAGGGGGCGTGTAATGGTCGCAAAGTCTTTCACAAAATGGCGGAAATAAGAGCACAGCCCTATGAAACTCTGAACATCTTTGGTGGACTTCGGGACAGGAAAGTTTGATAGTGCGAATTTTGTCTGGATTGGGTCTTACTCCCGCTGTGTCCACGAGGTGCCCAGGGACGATGATTTGGCGGTTACCAAAGTGGCCCTTGGTGGAGCGCAAGTGGCCTTGCGGAACACATCAAGAATTGCTGATAGACGATCTACATACGTGTAAAACATAGGGGAGAAAACAATCACGTCGTCCAGGTAGCACAAGCACATTGACTAGTTGAAACCATGAAGCAGGGAGTCCATCCATCATTCGAAGGTGGTCAATGCGTTACAGAGACTGAAGGGCATCACCTTGAACTGCTAATCAGGGGTGACAAAAGTGGTCTTCTCCTGGTCCATGTCATCGACAGCAATCTGCCAGTATCCGGATCATAGGTCTATGGAGGAAAAATAGGTTGCACCGTACAGGCTACCCAGAGTGTGATCAGTAGGTGGCAAAGGGTAAACAACTTTTTTGAGAATTTGATCAAGTGGTGATAATCTGTACAGAAGTGCCATGTTCCGTCCTTATTTTTCATGAGTATGACTAGAGAAGCCCAGGGACTAGAGGAAGGCTCGATAATATCCTTTGCTAGCATCTTCTTTACTTGCTGTTGGATAGCCAAGCGCTCTGACACACAAACACGATAGCGCCGTCGGTGAATCAGGTTCGCATCGCCAGTGAGTCTTCATGTCATTCACATGATGGTTCACGACAGAAGTTTGGCCCGAGAGCCAATTGTCAAGATAAAAAATGTTGCGTGTTTGGAGGCATGTGAAGGGCTGAGAGACTCGGCGGCTTTTTGCTTATTCCAGGCGGCGACATTCTTTGAGGATGGTGTCGGTGCTCTTGACATTGTTGAACACCAGTAAATTGAAGGCATCATCAAAAATCCCTTTTAGGATGTGGGCAACCTCATCTTATTCTGACATGTGCTGGTTGGCTTTGTGACAGAGCCAACATTGAGAATGTAAGAGACGTAGGGCTTGATCGATGTCTGTACCCAGTTAGCAAAGGCCTTCGTAGCAAGGTGGTGACCAAATGGATTACCAAAAAGGTTACGGAGGTTTTCTTTGAAGAGATCCTGGTGTATGATCTCTTCTTCATGGGTCTGAAACCACACCTATGGAGTACCGCCGAGGTAAAATAGAATGTTGGCGAGCATCACCGTCGGATCCCACCTGTCATTGGTGCTGACACATTCGTTAAGCTCAGCCAGTCGGCAACATCAGGACTGTCCATGCTGGTGAACATTCCAGGATCGAGAGGTTGTGCAACCACCACGAAGATAGTAACTGCAGCTGATGTAGATGATGTTCCGTCGCCAGGAACCAAAAGCGGAACTGCTGTGAAGTTCTATGCGGGTGTGGTTAACGCGCACCTCCACCAATGATGTTATGTGAAACACCAACAGAAAGCTATTTACGAGATATCTTTACAGTGTTAGTGCAAGCGGAATCAAAATGGCGGTCAAAGAGATTGGCACCACTTAGTCTTCCTCCTCTTCACTGCAGCCACGCTGAGGCGGCACCTATCTGCAGCGGCCTCGTATCTATATGTAGATAAAAATTTTCCTGTAACTTTGCAATCCATTCGCAAACTGCACATTGTAACGAAAAACATCTTCACCCATTCTTATTAAGCTGCTTCGGATGCTTTCCGATGTCTCATTTTCGGAAAAGCCATCGATAAATTTGTGAAAATGGCAGCAATGCAAGAAGTTTATCCAAGCGGCGCGTACCATGCTTCGAACGAGTGTAAAAAGAAAAGAGAAAAAGGGACATGCAGCATGGAATTTGTATTGTCGCATTGTTATCACAATGCCCGAATCTACGCTGTATCCTCTAGGTCAGTGAGGTGAACATCGTCAGTGCTCTCGTGTATATTCTGCATTTATAAAACGATTCCACACCATCGCAAGCAACATGGTGGCCCACGCCTAGACTAACGAATTCACTAGTTCGTTCTGCGATGTGTGCAATTTTCTGGAACGGCAAAAGCACGGGATACAAGTTGTTGCTGCTAGGTTAGTGCTAAGCGTCACCCACTAGGTTAGCGGTTGTCGTTTCGCGCTACACGAACTATACTTTTGTCACGATCTTGAGATGGCAATGGCGATGACGCATGCTAGGCTGGCTCTGACTGTAGGCTGTTGCAAATTCTGCGAACATGGTTTTGGTTTCATATATGATAGCACCATGCCAGCAATTTTCGCGCAAATTTTCTTTGAAAAAAATAGGCATGCTTTAGAGTAAGGTGAATACTATAATAGTTCATTGTGAGTTACGCTTCCCACTTTAAAATCTTCATAGGGCAGGCTGAAAATCTGCGTTTTCAGTGGGGATGATGTGTTCGATGCATTAACTGTACCCTAAGCTCCGCCAAGATGGGCGTTGCCACTAAAGGGTCGCTACTGGATTCATTATTGGGGTCAGACACTTGTGTGCTGACCAGTCAAGTTCAAATTATGTGGCGAAAGCCAATTTTAGGATTGAATTGGCAAAACTTACTGTGGCTCATAGAAATGTATGGGTCCAGCCGCGACTTTCGGTTGACATCACTTAACCGTAATCAAATTAACAGAAGTGTACTGTACAATAATGTTTGTGATGCTCCTCCTCTTGGTAAAGCATTGCACTTTCACTTGTTTCTCTTTCGTTATAATGTACCTTGTGCCTCCACTACTGCTGCTGGTTTAAATGTGGGACCTGTGCATTTAATTCATTTGCCATGTCATTTTCAAAGCTTTACTTCCTGTGAGCTGTGGCATTCATGATGAAATCCAGCCTGTGGAAGTCTGCCATGGTGCATGCACATAAAGCAAAATTCTGCATGAAGCCATGCATGGTGGTGTGGATTTTAAAGGTACTAGAAAGGGCAAGCAACTGTAACTGAGAATATAGGTTTACTGATTACTGCGCAAGGGATATAGTACTTAACTAAGATGGGCATGACCTTGTGACCTTATGATTGAGTGGGTTTGTTTTCTCTGGTAAAGAAGTTAATTGCCATAAAATCCAACTACCACAATAGCACTGCAGTTGCAATGTTCTGTCGCATAAATCACATGGTTTGTTTTCTCTCTCTGGTAAAGAAGTTAATTGCCATAAAATCCAACTAGCGCAATAGCACTGCAGTTGCAATGTTCTGTCGTATATGTCACATTCTTTTTTTTTTCACACTATTTCGCTGGCTTTCCTTAGGATGCAGAAAAAATGATTACGTAACAAGTGGGAAGTTATACGCTGCCTTATTAGATGTTTCCTAGAGCGCTCAGGAAGTTTTGCCCTGAAGTGAATACTTACCAAGAGGGTAAATAATTGTGATTAATAGTGCAATTAAGCAGAATACAAAAAAAATAATATTGACTTGCTCCATATAGCAGCAAACGACATTAGTTGCATCCTCCTAGAGTGCTTCGGCATATTTTAAACTGGCTAAAGTTAGCTGGGACATCCTGTATATGTATTCTATTGTTGTTTTTGTTTGTTTGTTTGTTTGTTTGTTTGTTTGTTGCAGATCTCTGTCTGATGCAACTGCTCTGCCTACCTACCCACAAGCATTTATTTGCTTAGGTGCAATAGAGAATGTGTATGACAAATAAAGGTCAATAAAGATTTAAATTTTGTATTGAAGCCTTCCACTGTCCTTCAGATGTAATGATTACAGTTGGAATCACTTGGCCCTTACAAGGTTAAAGGTAATGGTGTAAAGCTCTACGAAAGGCAGCATTGCTGTTTTTCTAAATAATTGTATTTGTGGAATTAATTCTTAAGGTTTTATTAGCTTCTGTGTGACTTTTTATTAAACAAATTGTCTTTTGGATTTTGACTGTTCAGTGGTGTCCAGTTTCTGTGTAGCAAAGAAGAATTGAGTCATGAGAAATCATTCAAGATACTTTTATCTGAGCATATCTTTGTCTTTGTTGCCCTTTGCAGAAATTGGACAGCTACTGTTCTTTCAGCTTCCAGATAGCTTACCTGGCCTTCAACTTCCAGCAGAGTCATCTCAAAAAGAAGCTGCAGGCAGTATTGTGAAAGTTGTAAGTAAGAAAATTCTTTTTATCAAGTGAGGTTTCAGAATTCAAGCTGCCAGTAATAGAGCAACATACACTTGTTCTTGATCTGTAGGTGCCATTTTACATGTGTAATGAATTTTTCTTCTTTCTGTTTTTTCTATATCTTTCAAACTTGTAAAACCTTTATGGGTTATATGGGTTGTATTCTGTTTTACAGATATGCATTGGTTGTCTCAGCCGAGAATGTAGAGCAGAAGGCACCCTATGAAACAACACATAGCAATACTACTGGCATTTATGTAGAACTTGTGCAAAACAGGAATGCATTAGAAGAGCGCACAGTGGTAATAGCAGGTGTCACTTATTCGCCTAATTATAGTAGACAAAAATTGACTATGGACATCCGTCCTATACATTCAGCTTAGAGGGGCCCTAAATCACTCACAGCATAAAAATTTGCTTAGTATTGCAAGGCGCTGTTTAATGAACATTCCTCTGCAAAAACTTTTTATCAGGTGAAGTAATAGTGGAATTTCAGTGATATAAAAGTTGAAGTGGTTGATTTAGCCCCTTCCGTTAAAATTATGACTGAGTGTTCCCAAGGGGGCCTTCAAATGTGTGTATTTTTCTGGAAACAAGGTGCGAACCTTGCAGAAAAAAAGTTTCAGACCTGTAGCATGAATATTTAAGTAGGATCAGAACAGTCGTCATAATTGCAAAAATAATTTATTACAGGTATTGACTTATTATAGATATTGCATTCTGTCATGAAACAAACAGAAATATTCGATACAAATAGATCTGCTGGTTATTACTGGGTATAATGTCTTTTGATGCAAGAAAGAACACTAATGACAGCAGCGATACAGAGCAACAAGTCCAGCTTCTCGTCAAACCTGGTAGTGCACTTGTTAAAATACAATTGTTTTTCATTACTCTCCATACTAAAGCGGCTTACGACATTGTTTTTGGCTAGCAGATAGTTACATTTATATTCAGTGCCATGTTCAGGATTTTTTTCTTGTCACTACTCAGTACATTTAAGAGTAAGTCACGTCTCCATATGGAGATGCCTAACTGAAAGGGCTAACTCTTTCAGGTGCGGGTAGTGCATGAAAAATGAAGTCAAATGAATGAACACAGACACCATGCTCTGCATGGTTTTTTGGTTTGAAATGAACTCTGGAGTTTTACATGCCAAAACCATGATTTGATTATGAGGCACACTGTAGTGGAGGACTGTGGAATAATTTTGACCACCAGGGGATCTTAACGTGCCCCCAATGCACGGGACACAGGTGCTTTTGCATTTCGTCCTCATCGAAATGCAGCTGCCGTGGCTGGGATTTCATCCCGCGATGGTGTTTAGGTTTCTCCTTTCGTTTTTTTTTTTGCTTTTTGCCTACGCCAAATCGGGAATTAGTACCAACACACCCAAACCACTATGCATGTAAAGTAATGATGCAGAGCAGTGCATTTGTCATCACATCTTCTCAGCAGTGTGTGCCTTTACCCAATTTTCCTGGCAGGGAATGTGATTATAGGGATGCCATTCCACCCGAGTATTACACCACATGCTACAACTCTCTGCTGCACTTTTTTTTTTTTTTATTGTCTTGTGCTAAACTCCACATCCAGTGGCAAGGTGTTTCCACAATCAGCATTGTCTGCTTTCGTTTCCCACAAACATTTCTCACATGGAATAAATGACTATGGGACATGTGCTGCCCACAAAAACATAACTATGGAAGGTGCAGACCATCACAGTAGGCAAATGTGAAAGCAAACACTGCATGTCTAGTCTCATAGCTTGCGTTTTCAAGAATGAAAGCAGAAGCTACTAGTGTTTGCTCGTTGCAAACCAGGCCTGAAAAAAGTTACACCTGCTTTTTTTTTGCTAGTATTCTATCTCATTACAGTCAATTTACATTAATTCAATTTTGATGGGACCATTGGAATTGATCAAATTATCTGGCAGGTAAAAAAGAAAGATGCAGAAAAAAAGTTCAAACATACCACTGCTTTGTTTGGCAGAGTAGTAGTTAAACGATTCTCATGTGCACCCATATCTAATGCATTCCAAGTTTTTGTGGGTTTATAGTAAAAAATATTTTGCACCTAAACCTAATGCACTCGCACTTTTAGTGCTATGCCTTCGATTCTGGCAATCAGAAATGAGATGAAACCTGCAGAGTTTACCTTCACAGAATGGCAATTTATTTATACTTAATGTCCGTCATTAGTCTCAGACAGCTGTTGATAGCTATTAGGCTCCACATGTCGTCCTCCTTGCGGTTAATTGCGTTTGATGTTTCACATTTCTCAAAACACTCCGTTACAATCTCAAATGGGATGGTGACCCACGCCTAGACTAACCTGTTTGCCAGTTTGTCCTGCAATACGTGCAAGTCCTGAGGGCTGAAAACATGCGACATGACTCTGTTGCCGTTAGCATAGCATGTAAAATAACATATTTTGAATTAGCTTTCATAATTATACCCTGAAAATGGTGTGTCGTCATCGCCATTCTTCGAGAAAACTTGTTCTGGTTCCACTTTTTGATGACAGTGGTGATGATACTGGCTCTAACGGTATGCTGATGCTAGCGCTGCGACGTTGGTATTGGTTTCGTATGGGACTTTAAGGGTGCAGGAAATTTTTGGAACAATTTTCTTGTAAGAAATGCCTGTGTTAGAATCAGATAGATACTAATGATTGATTGTGAGCTGCTGTTCTTGCTTAGAAATCTGCTGAAGGCCGTCGGCGTTTTCAGCTAGAGATAACCTGTCTTCGATGCATTCACTGTCCCCTGTAGCTGTCGAGACATTGTAGCCGTTGGGGTGATGATTTTGGGGTCAGGTGCATCCATGCTGACCAGCCAAGTTCGAATTATCCAGTGGGGGCCAATTTCAGGATCGAAATAGTGAAAGCTTCAGCTTATAGAAATGTATCAGCGGCGGCCAGGACCTCAACCGTCTAAGATATTAAAGTTTTAAAAATTAATATACTAGGTTGGTGTTTGTTGAAACACTACACTGATGATCAACCAATCTGCACATGGTGTATTAAAGTTTCTCAAAGATGCAGTCTTCTCAACGGGCCACAAGTAGGGGGTAGTGCTGGAAAGAGCGCCCTCTGTTTTTCTCTGCAGTGCGCAGAGCCACATTATAAAAGAACCCCGCTGATATGTTCCTAGTTCATAAGTTTTGCCAGATATAACAATACAATACAGATTTGTTTCCAGAAATACAAGAGTTCTGGTGGATACCATAGGCTAAGAGCTGTTGGAAAAATAGCTTGACTGGGCCTATGGTCTGTTACAAGACATACATGGTGGTTGCATCAAAAAATAGTAACATTGTTACACACTCAAAATAAATAAAATTACTTACATACATGCACAAAAACAAGACCGAAAATAATATAGAGACTAAGAGTAAACATATTCGTTACATCAGAAGAAAAAAAATGTGTGTGTGTTACAAAAAGGTAACACAATTGGCTCTGATAAACGATAAACAATCAGTAATCACATGTTTAAAAAATGCATTCGAAGTTCTTGGATGAGAAAATATATATACTTTGATATTTATTTAAAATGTATGGTAGATTATGTTGTGACTGTAGGCTAGATTTATTACGAAACCGTGGAACATGCCGCGTATTGCTATTTCTCGTATTGGCGGAAATTAATTTTGGTGTCAAAAATGCAGTAGACACTAGGAAATTTTTGAAGGCAGTATTTTAGAAGTAAAAAGGGATTATGTGTTCCCAATTGGTATAGGGTTGCCATCTTGGCCACCATTAGCCTATATGTTGTAAATAGGCTTGTACATCATCTACGTGTAATAATATCAAGTGTACTTTCTAAACTTAAAAAATCTGAAAGAAAAACGTCAATCTCACTAGGGACGTTGGTTGCGCACATCCGAACAGCACGAATGTGCACTTTTGAGGTGCCACGGTATTGGCGGAAATTTGTGACACCTTACAGCTCGTTGTTCGACATTCAGACTCCTCCTGCACGGCGGGCCAATTTGGCCACAGAAATGAGCAAAAATAGCGATATTTTGGTTTTAATGTGTCACTGGCACCTCCTCAAAACCGAAACTAGGAAAGCTTCGTCAATCCAGTAGTCGTCAACCACACGCAAACCACAGGGCAGGCCAACAAAAGCTGTAATTTGTTGAAAGGCTGCATCGGCTGCATTTTCTGTCTGTCAAGCGAGCTCCGCGTGTTCAGGGTGTGTTCATTTACATGTCACATAGCAACATGGTCTTGGGAAACTTCTTCAAACAGTCCGAAGTGGCGCCAACTTCACTCTCAATGTGTGCACCGACGAGGGCAGTGATTAAGTGAGGGAAGCGCTAGACAATGACTGTTGCAACGAAACCTGCGATAATTCGGTTATCGCAACTCGGTCGACTTCTATTGTGTTGCCAGGAGATGATTTGCTGCATGCATTGACTCTACTTTCGTCTATCTGTAGTGACAGCATTGACAATGGTCGAAATATAGACTGACTAGGTTGCAGGCAAGCATGTGTGCACACAACAACGTGTTGACGAATTTGGGTCTTATTCTCTGACAATCAATTTCAAACATACTACGGTGAAAGCGATCCTGGTACTGTGATAATGTAGCGGGCTTGGCACCGTGCCAAGAATGCCATCGCTCATTGGCACCGATGAGTCTGGCACTAGTCGAGCAAAATCTTGCGAGAGAGAAGGTGTCGCTGAAAGTGATCATCCGGGAATGTGACATATTTTTCGGTCTCTTGTGGAATAAGTCGCCCATTGTCTGCCGAATCCGATACTTTGGACTCCCAATTATTTGGACATCACATCCCTGTCCAGTCCGAATTAGCTGTCAGTGACTGTAAATCGTTTAGAGGCTGAGCTGTGCATAGTGTCTTTGTTTTAATACTTGAAGGGCCCTTAAACCACCCAGAGGGTGAAATTTAGTTGTGGTGTTGCAGTTGTGCACAGAGTCTACAACGAACACGTAGCCGCGAGAATTTTTCGAAATGGTGCCGTAATAGCGGAGTTACACGCGTTTGATGATTGAAACACGGCCCTTGCTCGTTTCGCTCTTTCCTTCGCTACTCTCCTCATCGGCTGGTCTCTCCTCCTCGCTGAGTGCTCCTCCAAATGTCACATGATATACGTCAATGCCAACGCGTTTCTCAAAACACTGTCCACTTCCGGTTAAGGCACGTCCATGCTAGCGGCAAATATAGCGATGGTGAACCGGCCTACAGTGCCGTAGAACGTCTGCCGCACGAGAGGTCTCCAAAGTAGATGGCTCGGCCGGCGCACCGCCCACAGCACGATCAACAGGCCAGTCGACGACCGCTGGCGACGAATACATTGGCTGCAGCTTCTGTTCCAAGCAAAATAATTTCCGCTAGATAAAGTGATGCATAAATTGTACATTTTATGAAAAGCGATATCCACTATAATATGTTAAACATGAACGAGAGCTCCGATACTTGTCGAGCTCAGCTGCAGTGCACGGCTACCGACGGGAAACGATCGGCTCGGCTGTGCTCGCACCGCAGCCGACGGCACCGCTAATATCAGCGTATTTTTGTTCTTTGTGTACAATTATTGCGAAGAGCGATAACAACAATATGAAAATATTGCAGCTTGTGAGCATCGGTAATTTATTCCAAAGCACCGTCCGCTTTAGCTTTGAAGTGAACTGGAAAAGGCCTAGCGACGATATCGGCACCGTCGAGCGATCAGCAGCGATGAGGCTGCCGCACAAATGGGTCCCAGTATCATCCTCTCTACGGCAAGGAAATCTCGCCGTTCGCGAGCAAAACTGCCGTCGAACGGCGGCCCGCAAATGGCAAATGGCATGCGGCGAGTTACCGTGCCGGTAACATGGACGGGCCTTAGCCGCGACTCAGTAACTCGGCGCTTCTCGGCCACCTGCTGTTGCTGCTGTGTCGGCCCGTGCTAATGCGAAGCGTGCCACTATGGACCCTGTGTTGCGCGCACGCGTAGAAAGGCGAACACCGTCGGACTCCGTTCACGCAGCTAATCAGACCGCTAAGCACGACTGTGTTCAAATGTGACCAATTTGGCACTTGTGTTGTGGGCTGTAATTACCTATTCACAAGTGCGCACAAGCGAGCAACACGATGAGCTAGAGCAGGGAGCGCGCGTACCTGCTAGCAGACAAACCGGAAGTCGTGGGTTCTTGTTCGACCAATGGACATCGTCACCGCTGTTGACATCACCAGATGCTCCCTGGTGACATCGTGATGACTGCTGGAGATACCTACCGGAAAGGCCAGGAGAGGAGGATGGCATTGTTTTTTTTTATTTTGTGGCGCGCCCGTGGCGTGTAGCGCTGCAGCGTTTAGCATGGTTGATCATGACTGCATTCTGAACTCGATGCGCGTGTTTACTTGAAATGTTCAAAAAATATCTGAGGTGGTTTAGGGGCCCTTTAAAGCATGTTCATGTAATACATTTGCTGGATATTACAATTTTTTCAAGCAGTCTCATGACAACGTATCAGAGGGGTTCTACTGTATTTGGCATATACCATAACTAGGGTGGTTTTGAGATTTGAAGAATGCAGAGCATTCCCCTTGCCCAAAGAGGTCAGTCTCATGAAAGCGTATTAGAGGGGTGTACTGTATTTGGCATATACCGTAACTAGGGTGGTTTTGAGATGTGAAGAATGCAGAGCATTCCCCTTGCCCAAAGAGGTCGCCTTGAGCATTTGTTGCGCTAGGGTGAGACAGGAGGGTGCAAGCAGGAATGCCATCAAAGAGGGGTCAGAAATACGTGGGGGGACACAGATTAACCAGGTGCAGAGACGACAATTGCTTTGCAGTTTTGTTTGCCACTGCATATGTTTCTGCAAAGCATGCTGGTGTCAGCGTGGCCACGTTCTGAAAATTACCATTAACCAAAAAAGAAAGAAACTCGGTGATAGGGCTTTGAGCCAAGGTGCCATTCTGGCTATAAATAGAGTGTGAAGAAAGTGTCCCTCTTCTGTGCACTGGCATACAAGAGCAGTTTGCAAGGTGGGAGCGGGCCATCTAAAGGGCTGACGAATCTATGCAGTAGAAATATTTTTTTAAATACTTCGTGCCAACTATATTTCCAAATCTGCCTAAATGCAATAAACCTCAAACGTTCAAAAAGAAAAAAAGCAACAAGGAATGTACTAAAAAAAAATGTATAATCCGAAGTTACTAAAATGTTGAGCAGTTTTTCGTGAAAGGCGAAGCATTGATGGTGATAGCGCAATACTGTTGAACCTCGGTGATACGAATCTCGCAGGGTCGTGTGAAATATTTGTATCATCAAAGCATACACAAAATCAAGAAAAAATGATTTTATTTTTAGCAGAAAAAATTCCTAATAGTGGAACCCCGTTGATACGTTCTTTGCTGCTGCGTTTTCCCGGCTGATACGTCGCATTTTCGCGATCCCGACCTAAATCCTATATTTACTTCCATGTATTAAGTTCCCCTTGATACGTCGTCAGTCTGTAATTTTCCTGCATCTTACGTTGCATTTGAATGTGGCGGTCGTATAAATTTAGCGGTGAAACGGGGATGCATTTAAAGAAAACAGCTTGCTATACTCCATCTCACAAGTTGTTGACAGCACTGTGAAAGGTAGAGCTCTCTCGTCCAAACGTTTTTAAAGCACTTCGCGTCGAGTGTGGGGACAATTCCGAGTTCGCTCATCACGAGGACGGCAAAACTCACCCAGGTGAGCGAGCGAACGCTCTACCGGTGGACAAAGCAGACGGAGGAGGCGGGCAGAGTGCTGTCACCGATGAAGCGTTCTTGTGGAAAAGGCTGTGAGCGGGCAAAGAAGCTGGAGGATTTTGACCTGAACGTGTTGCGAACGGTGGTGCACGGCTTTTTCCAGAGAGGAGAAATTCCGACTATCGCCAAGGTGGTGCAGCATTTCGACGAGGACGATATGCTACCAAGTGTGTCCACATTGATGATGCAGAGGATGCTGAAGAAGCTTGGCTTCCAGTACAAGAAACGCTGTTGAAATGCATGCTCACTGAGGCGACACACATTGTGCAGTGTCACCGCCGGTACCTGCACCAGGTAGCGGAGATGTGACGCCAAGGTAGGCCTATTTTCTTCACCGACGAAACGTGGGTCAACGCCGGCCACACGTGTAGTCGGGTGTGGATTGACGCCACCATCCAGTCTGCGCACGAAGCACATCGATCCGGTCTGTCGACTGGTCTTCTAAACCCCAGTGACAAAGGCAGGCTTATTGTTACACATTGCGGCAGCAAACATGGTTTCGTCGAAGGCGCAGGGGAATTTCTCCGCGCTAGGAAAAGCTCAGGTGACTACCACGAGGAAATGAACGGGGACCACTACGAAAAGTGGTTCTTCCATAATGTGCTCCCACAACTACCATCAGGCAGTGTTATAGTGATGGATAACGCGCCATATCATTCTGTGAAACAGGATAAAGTGCCGCGCATGAGTAGCCTCGAAAAAAAGGACATACAGGCTTGGCTGTCCGCAAAAGGTGTTGCGTGGAGCAGCGACATGGTGAAGGTGGAGTTCATGAAGCTTGTTGACAACGTGAACACATACTGGACCGATACCGTGTAGACTGCATCGCTGAAGCTGCTGGCCACGTTGTGCGCCTACCACCCTACCATTGCCAACTTGAACCCTATAGAGCTTGCTTGGAGTGACATCAAGGGCTTTGTGGCGAGTGAAAACAAGATTTGTTTAAGCTCAGAGACGTGGAGCCTCTGGTTTGGAAAGGCATCATGCAAGTGACTGCTGAAAAGTCGAAGAGCTATGTGGAGCATGTTCTCAATGAGGAAGATGCGATGAGAAAACTGGACCACATCATCGCGATGTTCTTGACCATGGTCCAACTGTCGTACGTAGTCAACCTGGAGGACGAAACAATGAGCAGTGCTAATTCGAGTTGTGATGAGGACAATGAGATGTGAACCGCTCGCAGGGGTTAATGGGACTCATTACATGTGTGCCGGGATAATTTAGTACTGTTGCAGCGAGAGTTGCGAGAATGAGAACAAGAAAACCCCAACTGTTGGAAAATAAACTTTTTGTTTGATTGATTGATTTCGCCTCCATCAACATATGGCTGCCCCGGCCTGTATTGGACGCAACTTCCTTGGGCCATGGCCACACTGAAGTAAATAAGTATTTGTATATACACGTGGCAGAAACATTGGAAAAAAAAAAAAACTCTGACGTGGCAAGAGCTGACACGAACAGGTGGCGAGGAGGAGGAATAAACTTTATTTACAGAAATGAGCAGAGGGTAAAATAGCCCGAGGTGGGCAGCGTCCCTAGTCCAGGATGCCGTGGGCCTGCGCCGATAGCTTGGCCCTGCTCACCAGGCGATGCTGGTCTTCAGGGCTCGGGCTTGTGAGCTGGGCCTCCCACTGCTCGACGGTTGGTCCGGTGATGGGTGGTGTCGATGGGTTTTGCCCACATTCCCATGCCATGTGGTAGAGGGTATTGGGCGCAGAGCAGAAGGCGCACTTGTGAATGTAGCTTGTAGGATACATGGCGTGTAGCAGGGTGCCGAGCGAGACTGTGCCGGTCTGTAGTTTGCGAACATCACCGCCTCTTCTCTTCTCAGCTTGGGATGTGGGGGTGGGTAGATCCTCCTACCCAGTCTGTAATGACTCAGGATATCGGCGTATCTTTTGGGGACGCTATCATGTTGGTCTACCGGGGCTCGTGAACCCGGTGGGATAGCGTGGAGAATGTGATCTCGGGCAGCAGCGTTAGCCGTTACATTACCAGCCAGGGACTCGTGTCCCGGGGCCCAGACAATGTACAGTTCTTGAAAATTATTTAGTTTTTCAAGGATGCTCAGGGCTTGTTTGGAAATGCGGCCCTTTTGGTAATTTCTACATGCTGTTTGTGAGTCTGTGATGTGATATTCCTCTTGCTTGCCTTTAGTGGCCGCGAGGGCTATCGCCGTTTCTTCCGCGCAGTCAATGTCTGGAGTGTCTACCGAGGCAGCTGCTACCTCTTATCCTTGGCCGTTGATCACGCTGATAGCGTGGGCCACTCTGTTCTGGTACTTTGTCACGTCGGTGTATCTGACTTCTTGTTTTGGTCCTTTGTAGGCCTTACGTAGAGCTTGCACTCTCGCTCGACTCCTTTCTCTGTTGTATTCAGGGTGCATTGTTCTCGGGATGCTGGCCACCGTGATCTTCTCCCACAGGGGTAGAGGAAGCCACTGTTTTCTGGACTCGTATTCGACTAAGTAGCCCAGTCTTCTTAGCGTGTCCCTGCCTGTGCTGGTGAGCTTGAGTCGCTTTATCTGGCTCGTTTTGTGGGCCTCAGCTAGTTCCTCCCAGGTATTGTGGATGCCCAGGCTGAGTAGCTTCTCCACCGATGTCGTCGGTGGAAGCCCCAGTGCCAGCTTGTAGGTCTTTCGTATTAGTGTGTTCAATTTGTCTCTCTCGCTGTTCTTGAGACCCAGGTGCGGGGTGCCGTAAGTGACTCTGCTGATTATCAGGGCTTGTATTAATCTGATCGTGTCCTGCTCTTTCAGGCCGTGCTTTCTGTTCGTCACTCTTTGCACCATGTGCGCGACTTGGGTAACTGCCGCTTGCAGCTTTTTAATGGCGGCAAGCGGTCCTTCTGGAAAGTGAGGCCCAGAATACGGAGTACGTCCACCTTTGGTATGTTGACTCCATGTAGGGTCAATGTTGGGTCCGGTGTCTCCTGGGGAGGCCGCCCTCGTGTCCTCTTTTTGAGGATCAGGAGCTCTGACTTTTCCGGGGCACGTGGAAGACCACAGCGGTGTAGATAATGCTAGGTCCCGTCGATGGCTTCCTGCAGGGCCTCTTATTGTTTGCCCGCAGATCCCGTGCACGTCCGCACAGTCAGGTCGTCTGCGTACATTGCGTGACGGATACCCCTGATGTTCTCCAAGAGGTTCGGCAATCCCCTCATCGCTATATTGAACAGCAACAGGGAGATCACCGACCCCTGGGGGGTTTCTTTCTGCGGTATTAGGACCTTCTCGGTCCTGAGGTTCCCCAGGCCTATGGTCGCCGTTCTACCCATCGGGAAGTTCCGGACATAGTTGTATGTCCGCCGTCCGCTGTTGGTATGTTGTAGGCTGTTTAGCACTGCTTCATCTGTGACATTGTGAAAGGCTCCCTTCATGTCGAGTGCCAGGATGGCACTCTTGTGGCGTGTGCTGAGGCCGTCGATGACTTCTTCTTTTAGCTGAAGTAGAATGTCTTGGGTGAAAAGGTTAGGCCGGAAATCGAACATAGTTTTCAGCAGGTGCCCGCCTTCTTCCAGGTAGGGAGAGAGTCGGTTGTGGACCATGTGCTCGAAGAGTTTTCCCACGCAAGATGTGAGAGAGATCGGGCGCAGGTTCTGTAGCTTGATGGGCTTGCTGGGTTTCGGGATCATCGTTATGTCCGCGTGCTTCCAGGAAGCCGGCATACTGCCGGTCTCCCAGCTTTCATTAATATACTTTAGTAAGCTCTCCGTTGCCCCGTCGTCCAGGTTATGAAGGGTCTTGTTGTTAATTTTATCCCGGCTGTTAATTTTATCCCGGCTGGGCGTCGTGTTTCTCGTGAGATTTCTTAAGGCTGCCACAATCTCCAACTTGGTGAAAGGTTGGTCTAGATCCGGATAGGGTTCCTCCTCCTACTCCGCGTGAATGTCGGGGCTGCGCCTTTCGTTGTTGCTTGTCTCCGAGGTATTTTTCGGTGATGGCTTCGAGCATTTCTTCCTTGGTGCCCTGGAAGTTGTGTATAAGTTTTTGTATGTGTTGCCCGTGACAGTTTTTGATTCCGTCTTGGCCAGAAGGATCTTTAGAATGGCACAGGTCTTTCAGTTGCTTAGGGTTCCCTGTAATTGGTCGCACACTTGATTCCAGTTCTGGCGTCCGAGTTTTTCAGCATACTCCTCCGCCTGTCACGAGACTGCGGCAAAAACTGTCCAAAAACAAACCAAAAAGTCAAAAAGACACCAAGCGCCACCTGCTGCGAAAATAAAAAGCTAAATACAATAGTACACCTTTTTCCACACAGGTGGAGCCACCATCAACTTCACGGAGGTGACAGGCGCGTAGGAATGCAATTATGTAGTGCGCTCTATCATGATTGGTTTGGGGTGCCACTACCTTCCACAGGGCTGTCAACAGCTTGTGAGATGGAGTATAGCTTTCGTAATTGAGCAGCATGTGGCACTCAACATTGCGTGCCGACTACGCAGCTGATCCAGGCTGATATGCCGCTCTCACGTGGCTCCCATTGTGTGAACAAGGAGGCCAGCAAACGTTGGCATTCCGGCTTAGCTTAGCCCGCTTGGGCCTCTGAGGTTGCACTGGCGCCGATGCCATCTTGAAGGCCATGCCTACCTGCACCAGCCTGCACGGCTTGACACAGTGAGAGAGAAAAAGTGAATGCACTGGTCTTTTGCATAGTCGCACACAAGGAGCAACTCACCATAGCACTTGTCTCTCTCACTGTGACACATTGCGCAGATTGGGCACAGCTACGTGTTGCCTCCAAGATTGCACCGGTGCAATTTCAGAGGCTACGCCAGCGTGCGTGGCACCACAGTAAGAAAGAAGTGCAATGGTGATGATGAGCCGCTGCTTGTGCACGGCTGTGTGCAACGGGATGTGAGAGTTTTGAACTGCCCCGCCAAACGAGTGCTGAACCCTGCAGAAAGCTATATGCTCGGCTATTTTTTGTTTTGGCGACAAATGTAGCTTGTTATATTCATAGGCAAGACAATTTTACTTAATTAAAACAAGTTTCCTCTTTAATACATTTTAAAGAGGAAAGATTTTTAAGGGGACCTTTATTTAATTCATGATATCCTGTTTCGTTATGACAAGGCATCACTGTGTTCATTGGTGTTTGAGTTAAGTGGCGGTGCTGCCTGGAAGTCGATTAATCGTGCAGGTCTGAAAAATCAGGCGTCTGAAAAATCGATTGGTGACTTAAAGTTGAATCTTGATAATTGAAACTTCAAGGAACCAAAGAAATTATTTCCTTTTAACAGGAGTTCTGTTTACTGAGAAAAATGAGGAAGGGTGCAGTACTATGTGCATACACCCTCTTAATACTGTTTTTAGAAATAGTAAGCACCAGGAGATGAATGCAGTTGATAGTTGTTCAAAAAGCAGAGAAAGTTGCAAAGGGTTTGGGCAAAGCACAATATTTATTATGCAACTACTAGTCGCTATGCATTAAGGAATGCATCAATTTTTGCTTGCTTCAGTCCTTGCCATTGCTTATTTATGATTGCATTCTCTATAAAATGCAAGCTTTGCGTGAACATTTCAGATCCTGGTTTCTTCAAATTTTTGAGAGCCTGCACAGCTAATTCTGCTTCTGGAAGTGTGGTAGCTTCTTCTGTGGTAGCTATCTCCTGAGGAACTCTTAACTGAATCGACTACAGTCCATTTACAGTTCCATGTCCAGAGCAGTTGTCAACAAGGAAAAGGACTTTCCTCTTCTGCCTCGAAAATCACGCGTCCTCGCTGTGGATTCACTTGAAGTGTACCTGTGTCATCCACGCTTTTGTGTTTAGCTTGTACATGCGGGCAAGGTTGTAACACCCGTAAAACAGCAGGGATTCTTTGACTTCCCGATGACTAGAAGCTTCAACTTGTCACTGCCAGGTATGTTTTCGAGCCGACAAGAACTCTCTTTGCGAAGTTTTCCGCCTGTGCACCCCTCACCTTCAAAGGTGAGAGATTTCAACGGCTGGAGGCTGAAAAAAAGGGGTTGGGTTTCATCCACATCGTAGATATCATCTGTCTTGAACTCGTGCAGGGTCTCCGGAAGCCGTTGTGCACGCCAGTCGTGGCATGCAGTGATGTCAGCTACAGTGGCTGCCCCTGAAATGGTGCAGAAAATGAGGCCATTTTTTTTTTTTTTTTTAAACCTTGTCACTCAGCCTTCGCTGTACGAGAAGGCCTCTATCCCAAGCTGAAGAACAAAGCTCTTCATGGCCGGCGAGTCGTAGTCTTTTCCTTTCAGGCCCGAATCATGAACTTTCATGACTCCTTGTGAAGCTGCTTTTCGGAACCCCATGTTTCATCACGAGCGCCGATTTCGTATAACGGCCTCTTTCGAAGTCGTCAATGTTTACACTTTCTTTTACAAAGTAATTGCATGGTGTGTGCGCTTCTTTGTCACCATTGAAACAGTGGGGGCTGGGCCTTGTAACTTCGCCGGTGAACGCCAGTGAAGTTACTAGGTTACAAGTAAATTGATGCTCATGGCGATTGGTCTTACTAGCATGACTGTTTTCAACATTTGAGTTCCATTTTTGCTTCCATTTACACAGTGATGTGGAAATTTTGGTTCCGATTATCGGAATTTTTTTTGCATTATCTAAATACAAAACCAGCCAATTGAGACACGGTTCTGTTTAAGCGGCAATTCCATTTAAGCGATTTCTGTTTACCGAAATATTACTGTGATGTGACATTTTTGGTGCCAGAATATATATTTTGAGGCTTGTGTAAGTGAAACTTTGCTTCACTAAAAGTAACACCATGTCAAAGGCTGCATTTTTGATTTCATGATAGCAGAAGAATACCCCATTGAATTAAAGAATAGCCAACCAAATTTTAGATTTACTTCTTCATATCCGATAATTCGTTATGCCCGTGTTTGTTATATTGAGGTTCGACTGTACAGTCGAGCCCACTTATAACAATACCAGTTCTAATGAATGATTGGATATTATGAACAAAAATAGCATGACGATCATAATTTTCAAGCGATCTATGGCAGCCCCTCTGAGAACAAACATGTCATAGCTCCATGCTCCTTTGGAGGGATCGTGGAAGTCCCATTCAGCTTCCTGAGAAGGTGCCACTCACCTTGCATGCCCACTGTCTAAAGTGCTCTTGGATGGAGGCTACAGCACCTTGATCAAAAACTGTTTTCGCAAGGCTGAATTTTTGTGTTGGGCAGGACAGCCTGAAACTGTAGAGCTTGGAAGCAATGACAACTCGCCTGTAGACTTACGGCAGCACATTGTTGAAGCACAGTAGAGTGCTGCTGACATTAGTTGGCATGAATATCAATGCGGATGATAAAACCAGGGTCGCAGAGTCATGCACACACGAGAGTATCATCTGTGAGGTGAAAGACATCGTTAACAGTGAATTGGATGAAGTGAGGAAACGACAATACCGATAACGCCATCTGTAAGCGTGTCAACAGCGGCCTAGTATACATTGCATCACTAAAACAGCTCATCTGCAGCAGAGCTCTTGTTGATGATCACTTGCCTGCTTTTAACAATTTGGAAAGCGCAATTGTTGGGCTGGCATTGAAGAAGCGAAACAGTGAACGTTTTTGCCATTTCGTTGGCTTATTCTTGCGTGTCCACTTATTATGAACGCCCGGCTATAACTAATGCATCTTGCGTGACGGTGATATTTGTTATAAGTGGGCTCGTGTGTATATATGGTTCATCCGAAACTTGTCGGCCTGCCTGTTGCATCACTGCAGTCACGTCGCTACCTTCTATAGCATGCATTCTCGCCTCTCAGTGCAGGTGGCTGCTCTCCTGCTCTGGGATGTCTGAGTTTTTTTTTTTTTTGCTGCTGCCTAATGCGCCTGGTTCTCTGACATTTATTTGAAACTGTTGCATTTATTGTAATAGCAGAAGTGAAGCTGGTCAGTGCTGATGACGATGTCCACTTCGGAATTCAGGCAACAGCACCATTTTTGGGATATTCATCTCTAGAATCTATCATAAAATAGGCCTCATAGGTGTTCCATGTCGTTTTTTTTTTTTTTTTTTTGCATGGCCCAATGAAGGCTTTGCATGAAAATGAATAAAATGCCAATGTCATTTTGCTGGAAGTTTGAGGATGGTCGTACAAAACTGGTGCCAGTCTCTGGATTGCTACATGTAGATTTAGCTGCAGCACAGATAGGCTTCAGTATTGCAATTAGTATAAATGTGTACTGAAAAGAGTAATTAGAAAGTCAGTTAGCAAACATTTTTATTGATTTCCACACAAATCTGATGCCTACCACTGCTGTGAAATTTGGCCATCAAAAGTTATCATTGCCTGTTTGAATGCCCTGTTCTCAATACTTGGAGGCTGTAGTTACTGAAATGACTTGTGTATGGAGGTGTTTTCTTCATGCCTCTAATTTACTGGGATCACAGTATTGTGGAAACAACCTTAATCAATGCTTGTGGTCCACATATGTGCAGGAGGAACAACAGTCACAAAATGGCCAGATCAAGCTGAGACAGTTTCCTGAAGGATACATTGGCAAGCTGCAAGTGATGAAATCCGGGCGTGTCCGCTTGGTTCTTGGTACTGTAGCCCTTTCAGTGGACTTGGGCACCCATTTGTCCTTCCATCAAGAACTTATGGCTGTGAGGCTATCTGAAGTTGGAGGGGCTGATGCCTCTGTTCTTGGACACGTACTCAACAAGCTCATATGTCTGCCTGACATGGAACAGCTCCTTGCAGCAACCTCTCAGGAAGTTTTCTGAGAATGGCTCTCTAATAAATAAAAATGCAAGTAAATAAAAGGGCCAATGTGTATATAATAAATATGCATGCCTGTAAGACACTACAAGTGTCCTTCTGTTTGATAAAAATGTTGCATGAACCACGTTCATTCATTGAAGCAAAACACAAAGGGGCAGATTTTAATCATTCGGGGTTAAGTAATGATATGGTTGGCTTGAGTTTGGGATGGGGGGTTATAAGCAGCAGTCGTGGCATGTCAGGTATGTTATGAAGGGTCGATGTGGCTATTTTAAACCTAGAAAAACATTTTCTGCATGAAAGGAAAGGTTGATGCACAGCCAATTAAAGTGCTGTACACTTTCTTATAAAACCAATGAACGTAGTGCCACGCATAGTCAAAGCTTCAAAGTCTAGGCAGTCAGCATTCTCTGGTGCATGTTCTTTTTGCTGTTTGGAATTTCTTGAGTACATACTCATTTGCTTCAGCTGCATCAAACTATTTCTGATATTTTCATCATGATGTCTGTTGTCTGAACCACTCTTTATCGAAGTCTAGAAATGCGTTTGATGTTAAAATACTAGACTATTTCAGAATGACTTCTGCAAAAAGCACTTCAGTGTGTTCAGCATAAGTGGAGTTTCTGGCACTCTAAGATCACCTTTGATCCCCTTAGCGGTGCTCCCAATCCTTTTTCAATGCCTTGCATTGCAAAGGCTACAACTGCCTACTGAATATGACCGTGGCGCGCAGTTCAAATTTGATTCTGGATGTTCACATAGACGCCACTACTACTGATTTTGGTGCCTACGACCCGCCAAACTCTGATGATATTCCTCAGCTTACAGTTAGTCAATGTCTCATCCCTTTGCTGTGCTGCAGTGTACTAGACAGCTATGTGCGGCTGTGTGTTCTCGTACCAAGTGACATGAGTAGCACATTTCCTTTCGCACTTATCTCTGCAATAATCACACAATTTTCGAGGGTCAAACAGAGTTCATCTTCATGTTTGCTCATGCAAGTACGTCGGCAGCGCGCACATCAGCTAAGCAATGGATGCCGCACTCTGGACTCGCATTGAAAGGACTCCTAACGTAATGAGCTTCAACCATGATGACGACCACCTCAAGGGAGTGCAAGTCGGGAAGCAGATGACCTGTTCATCAGATGTTGGCGCTCAGACTTTGAGTCACGTCACCCAGAGATATCAATCGGAGTACACCGTTGTCCTCAGTGAGCCACAGCGAGCTTAGTGAGCGGGCTCGTCGCAGCGCCCCGTAGCAGCCATGGTATCTACACTATGCTGCAGATGTAGCTACATGCCACTGTAGTGGCTCACTATGTGCATGACACGGCTGGAGTGCACACTCATGTGCTCCAGTCTGGCCGTGTTACATGGTGTTCACCAGCTTTGTCCTGCACCAGCTTAACAGACGTATAGTAGCCACATTCAAATTGCGCATTTTGTGCAATACGAAGCGAAGTCTGGCAAGACGTCTAGCCAGGGAGTGGCCAGGAGTCAGTGTGCTGTCAAGCGTACATGTGGTCTGACCTTAAGTTTCATGTGGTTTGAGGCTATTTGAGTGTTCAAAACTAATTGCAATTGGCGAGACCTGACGGCTACGAGACTGATAAGCAGTGTGGCCAAAGTTTCATTCCTGCGCGGGTGAGCGCAGGCAAGCGACAGTACGATAGTCATACTTATGGATGTACGTAATTCTTACCAAAATTTGAAACACAGATTTTTGCTTACTTGAGCCTGTTTATATATATATATTTATATATAAACCAGAAGAAAGGGAACCGACGGGCCCAATTTTTATTAATCATATCATAAGCCAACAGACAATGACACCGAGGACAACATAGGGGAAATTACTTGTACTTACTAATTGAATTAAAGTAATGATAAATTAGTGCAAATGAAAGTGGATGACAAAACAACTGGCCGCAGATGGGGAACGATCCCACGTCTTCGCATTACGCGTGCGATGCTCTTACCATTGAGCTATCGCGGCGCCGTTTTTCCATCCACTTTCTGGGGTATTTGTTTTACAACGAGAACTAAACCTGAGATTGTTAGCCAGCGCCACCACTCACAAACCTAGGCGGTGGATACATCCTTTCTGCCGCAGGTGTCAAGAGTACGTGATCTTTATGGGTGAAGGCAACTGGTCAATAAACCCACATGTGCTACCTGAAGGCATCTCGGACTATAATCAATCAGACTATGATCACTGATCCCACGTCTTCGCAGTAATGCGAATACGTGGGATCGTTCCCCACCTGCGGCTAGTTTTTTCATCCACTTTCATTTGCATTAATTTATCATTTCTTTAATTCAATTAGTAAGTACAAGTAATTTCCCCTATGTTGTCCTTGGTGTCATTGTTTGTTGGCTTCTTATGATATGATATATATATTGTGAGATGTCGACTGATGCAATGCCTTTATTTCCGAGCAGCTGCCCGAGGCAGAGACGAAGCACCGCACGAGGCAAAAGATGATGAGTCGTATGTACAGATGACAACGATGATATGCCGAAAATGCGCTCACACTAACTTCCCCCCCTTCAGGAAAGCGGTCAGCATGACCGCAAGCTAGAAAGGGTAGGTATGGCGAATGTAGGGTTTCAGGCGAGATACGTGAACGATTTCCGTAGTGCGGCGGCGGCGGTCAGTAGCTGAGTTGACAGGAGTGACGCGGTATTTAACGGCCGAAGTTCTTTGCAAAACGGTGTAAGGACCAAGATATCTGTGGAGAAAATTTTCACAGAGTCCCGGTGCGCGAACAGGTGTCCACAAAAGAACTTCGTTGCCTGGGCGGAACGAAGCAACGCGACGCATCATGGTGAATTTTCCTTTTGTCCTGAATGGTAGCGGTGTTGGCGCGGGCAATTTCACGGCAGCGGGCGATGCGAGCAGCAAATTCTTCAGGAAGAGACGTGGATGGAGCAGCAGGTGCTGAAAGGAGTGTAGTGTCCAAGACGAAAGACGGCGCACGACCGTACACAAGGAAAAAGGGACTAATTGGTTGTACGTTGGACGGCAGTATTATACGCAAACGTCACGAAAGGTAGGATGGCGTCCCAGTTGGTGTGATCGGGTCGAACATGCATTGACATCATGTCGGACAAAGTTCGATGAAAACACTGTAAGACCATTTGTTTGCGTACGGTACACTGATGTGGTCTTATGGGTGGTGTCAGAGGCCTGGAGGACTACACGAAGGACATGCGATAGGAACGTCTTGCCATGGTCACTCAGGAGGACACGAGGTGCGCCGTGGCGCAAAACGACACCGTGCACGAAAAACTCGGCGACTTCGGAGGCAGTACCAGAGCGAAGAGCAGCTGTCTCGGCGTACCGCGTTAGATGATCCACTGCGGTAACAATCCAGCGGTGACCAGCGGGCGTGGGTGGGAGGGGTCCGTACAAGTCTATGCCGACAATTTCGAAGGGGGGGGATAGGCATGGTAGAGGCTGCAGAGGACCGGCTGGAAGGGATGTCGAGCGTTTTCTGTGTTGGCATGACGTGCAGGAGCCAACGTATTTGGCGACAGAGGTGGAAAGGCCCGGCCAGAAACAACGCGTTTTGATGCGGTTGTAGGTCTTAATTATGAAAGCCCAAGTGGCCAGCCGTCGCGTCGTCGTGAAATGCTTCTAATACTTGGAGTCGAAGTGAGCGAGGTATTACTGGTACCCATCGGTTACCGGAAGGATGTAGATTGATCGAAATAACGCTCCACCTTGAAGCTTAAAACGTGAAAGTTGTCGTCTTAAGCGACTGTTGGGGGTTCGTGCCAAGCCAGTAAGTCAGTCGGTCGATCAGCGTACGGCAGTATGTGTCAGTACGTTGGAGTGAGACGAGGTCAGTAGACGGAAGAAAGTCAACTGAGGCAACCGACTGTTCCGGGCTACTGGGCGTGTGCTGAGACATGTGGCTAGATGGTGACGTGCAGACCGAAGGTGAAGCATGGGCGTTCGGGGACAGCGGGCAGCGCGACAAAGCGTCGGCATCTTGATGTTGTTTGCCAGACCTATACGTGACAGTGAAGCCATATTCCTGCAAGCGCAGTACCAAACGGCCGAGGTGTCCAGACAAGTTTTTCAGGGACGACAACAAACAAAGAGCATGATGGTCGGTCACAACTGTGAAATGGCGGCCGTAGAGATAGGGTTGAAATTTTTGTTTTGACCACACGATGGCGAGGCATTCCTGTTCTGTAATTGTGTAGTTGCGCTCAGCTCGAGAAAGAGCACGACTTGCTCTTCAGACTTCTGATTCCGCTGCAGCAGGACAGCGCCAAGTCCATGCCCACTGGCATCAGTGTGTAGAATAGTAAGGGCGGTTGCATCGGAATGATGGAGCCCCTACGGGCCCTGACATGATAAATCGTTTAAGGGTCTGGAAGGCGGCTTCACAGTTGTCCGACCACACAAAGGACGCGCTCGAAGTCAGAAGTTTGTATAGAGGAGCGGCGATGGTGGCGAAGTCACGGACAAAGCGGCGGAAGTATAGGACGCTAGTCCTAGAAAGCTGAGGAGTTCTTCAAGTGTGGTTGGTGGTGGAAATTGCAGCACTGCGGCGATTTTATCGGGATCAGGCTGGATGCCATGCTTACTGACGACGTGGCCCAATACTTTAATGCTTTGGCTTGCAAAGCGACATTTTTTAGTATTGAGTTGGAGACCAGTCTTTGCTAGACACGCGAGAACTTGGTCTAGACGTTGTAGGTGCTGGGAGAAACTCGACGAAAAGATGACAATGTCGTCCAAGTAACAAAGGCAGGTCTTCCATTTTAAGCCACGGAGTACTGTATCTATCATACGTTCAAACGTAGCTGGTGCATTGCACAGTCCAAAAGGCATCACGTTAAACTCAAAAAGGCCATCAGGTGTAGCAAACGCAGTCTTTTCTTTATCCGGTTCATGCATTGGAATCTGCCAATATCTGGAGCGCAAGTCGAGGCTTGAGAAATACTCTGCACCTTGTAAGGTATCCAAAGCATTGTCGATACGAGGCATTGGATAAACATCCTTACGGGTAATATTGTTTAGCGCCCTATAATCGATGCAAAAGCGCACAGAACCATCCTTTTTTTTAACAAGCACAACAGGAGAAGACCAAGGGCTTGCTGAAGGCCTTATAATGTTGCGTGTCAGCATGTCGTTCACTTGTTCTTCTATAACTTTTCGCTCCGAAGGTGACGCACGGTACGGGCGACGGCGAATGATGCGAGAGCCGTATGTTTCAATTCGATGAGTAGTTACAGTGGTCTGACCCAGGCCTCGCGAAGAACCGTCAAAACAAGCTTCATGCTTCATCAAAATGGTGAGGAGTGCATTGGTCTGGGCCGGATTGAGATCTGCACTCAAGTTGGCCTTAATAGCACTAGTGTGGCCTGCTGCGGGCGTACAATGCGCGGAAGATGTGGCAGGCGAAACACTGACGACACATACCGGCGCAGCGTCGGCGCACTTGGCGACAGTAGACCCTTTTGGCAGTAGTAGTGGCTCAGGAGTTGTATTAAAGGCTGTGAGGCTGGCATAGCTACTCGAGAACCGGTCCAAGCAAGAAGCGATCGAGAGTCCTCGATAAATGCAGCGCTGAGAAGGTGCAACCAATGCGTCTCTGTCGACAATGTCTGTTGACTTGGAGGTGAGGTGGTAAGAATACGTTCTTCGTCTGGTGGGATAATAAATTCCGTTGCTGTAATGAGGTTGGGACACAGGGAATCAAAAAAGGGATAAGTCTCGGTGTCGCTGATGTGAATCCTTGGGTCGCCGCACAAAATTAGTGTAGAAGCAGCGGACAGGAAGTCCCATCCTAATAACAGCTGACGAGCGCATGTCGAAAGCACTGCAAGTTGCATATGATGACGAATACCGTCTATCAGAACGCGAGCTGTGCACTGTCCGGTAGGAAAGATGGGAACGTCATTGGCACCACATAGGACCGGACCAACATACGGCGTTTGCACTTTTGGCAGGCGAAAGCACAGTTCACGATGTATAACAGAAATAGCGGCTCCAGTATCTACAAAGGCGTTGACAGAAACACTTTCCACACAAACCGAGAGCAAATTGGCGGGGCAAGCAGGAGGAATGGGGTTAGTCCAACACGATGCAGTTTCTCCTCCAAAAACTGCAGCCTCTAGTTTTCCGAACGGGTGTCCACAACGTGGGAAGCAGCACGCAAGGGCGATGAGGAACGGCGGTAAGGTGAAGGAGAGCGACGGCGGGGCGAGCGGGATGCTCGAGCCATGTCCTGGGAAGGTGAAGGAGGGTGACCAGAAGAAGTTGTGTACGGTCCGGGAACGTAGGAATCTAACGCTGGTGTCCTGTTTCGCTCCAAGGCGGCGTAGCCTCGATTTTCACCTGGGTGACGCCCGGGAACGTAGGAGTGAAACCTAGGTGCGCTGTCTCGCTCAAAGGTAGCATAGCCCCGCCTTTCATCCTGCTGACGCAGATGGCAGTAGCGAGAAATGTGGCCGCGAATACCGCAGTAGAAACAAACCGGGCACGACGACCGCCACGCTGTGCAGGAGTATTCGCTGCCAGCGAAGCTAGGAGGTCGCGGTAAGCTTTGGCAGGTGGAGACTGAACGGTCGAGGGAGGCCGGGAGGCAATTTCGGCATAACTTGGCGGACGAAATGGTCCAGTAGACTTGTCCATCTGGGTGTTTGTCATCGGCGCCAGTTCGTCCTTGATGATGTCACGCAGTCCAGGGCCGGTATTTTGTAGCGATGACTTTAAAGTAATAATGCCTTTTCGCGCTTATCGCGCTTTGTTAGTGGTCAGAGCGACGGTCCGCTCACGATATCAACGTTGATAACGCGAGCGGACCGTCGCTCTGACCACTGACAAAGCGCGATAAGCGCGAAAAGGCATTATTACTTTAAAGTCATCGCTACAAAATACCGGCCCAGAAGGAGCGGGGCGAACGGTCGCAAGCGTCGCAGGTCCCGAAAGATGTCCGTGAAGTTCCTCCCTGTTGAGAGTGCGTATCTGGGCTCGCAACTCAGCATCACCGTTGAGACGAGGGTCGCAAGAGGCGCGTGGCAGGCGAATAGACTGGAGCGTGTCTACTCTAGACGTTGGCATGCTGTGATAATATCACCAACGCAGTTTGGGCTCTGCATGACGAGAGCATTAAAGGCGACTGTGTTGATGCCCTTCAGTACGTGGCGAACGTGGTCAGCTTCCGCCATGCCACTCTGTGCGCGGCGGCAGAGAGCGAGGACGTCCTGTTCTTGTATGCGCGTTGCCAGCCTCTGTTTCGCGATTTCGGAGCTTCCAGACGATATGCCGAATATCTGTAGAAATTGCTGGGTGAATGATGGCCAGTCCGAAAAGTCACTTTCGTGGTTAAAAAACCACGTCTTCGCAACTTCGGTTTGGTAAAAAGAGACATACCGCAATTTGTGCGTGTCGTCCTAATGGTTGACGTCGCTGGCTCTGTTGTAGTGATCGAGCCAATCTTCCACGTCGTCGCCGCGGAGGCCGGTAAAGACGGGAGGATCGCGGTGTTTGGTGTTCACCGTCCAGGTAGGCCCAGCTGGCTGAGCAGAGGTGGTAGCAGCACTGGTGGATGAGTTGGTTTCTGCCATCACCGTGTTAGGCGAGAGCAAACGACGACCGGTCCGGAGCTCCAGGGGAATCGGGAAAGTACGTAAGAGGACGTGGGAATCGAAGCACACTCCACCACTTGTGAGACGTCGACCGATGCGATGCCTTTATTGTTGTTGTTTGTTGCCACAAAACATGGCTTTATTTCCGAGCAGCCGCCTGAGGCAGAGACGAAGCACCTCAGGAGACAAAAGATGATGATGAGTCGTATGTACAGATGACGACGACGATATGCCCAAAATGCGCTCACAACACACACACACACACACACACACACACACACCACACACACACACACACACACACACACACACACACACACACACACACACACACACACACACACACACACACACACACACACACACACACACACACACACACACACACACACACGCACGCACGCACGCACGCACGCACGCACGCACGCACGCACGCACGCACGCACGCACACACGCACACACACACACACACACACACACACACACACACACACACACACACACACACACACACACATTAAGCGCCGCGTACGACTGCAAAATTTGGCTGGGATGTTTGCAGCATCGTATGCTATCCATGGACTGTGTTTTTTCACCAAGCTCGAGGGGTGGGTCAGGACCCTTTAATGAAGTGCCTGCACAATTGTGCCTTTTGTAGGATAAATACAGGGTGTTTCAGCGAACACTTTCAAAAATTCTTAAAGGTTGCCTGTGGCAGATAGCCCAATTCTAGTTCGTGCGCTGGTCTACTCGAAGAGGCGGACATTACTTGCACAAGAAATTGAAATGCATCATCGAATGATTAACAAAAATCACTAATTAAGTTCTTACCTAATTACCTGACGGCCCATATTACAATTTACAAATTGCAGCCGTGGAGTTAGCAAGGCGGATCCACTTGGAACGAATTCTCGGGATGACACCAGTTTCGAGATATTAATTCCCGAACTTTGCGGAGAAATGCATTGGCGTTCCAGTTAGTTTCTTAATAAAACGTCGCTTTCTGCATTGAAGCACAAACTTACTGGAACGTCACTGCATTTTTCCGCAAAGTTCGGCAATTAATATCTCGAAATTGGTGTCAACCTGAGAATTAATTTCAAGTGGATCCGCCTTGCGAACTCCACGGCTACAATTTGTAAATTGCAATATGGGCCATCAGGTAATTAGTTAAAAACTTAATTAGCGAATTTTTGTTAATCAGTAGATTATGCATTGCAATTTCTTGTGCTATTAATGTCCGCCTCTTCGAGTAGACCAGCTCATGAACTAGAATTGGGCTATCTGCCACAGGCAACCTTAAATAAATTTTGAAAGTGTTCGCTGAAACACCCTGTATATACATCCCACTTTATTATGTGCGCGAAAATGCTTCTCAGCAACAAAGGGGTGCATTTATTTCATTTGTTTGGTGCTGCCTTCTACACTTCATGCTTCATGCGGTTTCAACACTTCATGCGAGAAATAGTTTTGGGAATGTGTACTAACTGGTGACAAGCGTGCAAAATCTGGAAAGCTTTCTTATTGTTGGAACGCTTCCTGAATTTGGCCCACATTTGCTCGGGAGAAAATAGTTCCCAAGATGCCCAATGAGTTATTCCTCTTTCCTGCATTTAGATTTACACCTTTAGCTCATAATAAGAGCCCATTTTTGTATCTTCAGGTGATAGCTAGCCCACAAAACTCGCCATTGTGAATGCATGCGCAGAAATGCACTGATGTGAAAATTGTGCACAAACATTTTGCTTATGGCCTCCACTGTACCACTTGTCCATCATGCTTCGGTCTCTTTTGAGAGGGAAAGGGTTACATATAATTTTATTGTGATAGCAATTATATGGACACTGCAAGCGGATTTCTGCCGTCGGCGTCGCCTTGAGGTTCCGAATGAAGTTCAACGTCGTTGCCGCGCGCCGTATGTGCGCGAGGGACGCGCGCTTTCACGGGGAGCGAACGCGTGGCGGAGAGCAAATGCGACTTATTCCGTCGTGCGAAAGGCCGTGGGGGGACGGGAGGTAGGGAGGGGAGGCGATGTTTAGCTGCGGCTCCAAATGCATATTTATATAAAAAACGTTGCGATGTGAGGAGGTAGTAAAGACTTCCGACGGTGCTCGACGAGTGTCCCGTTCTGATCTCGTCGAAAACCTCTGATCCGCCCCCGGAGGCACCGGCAACAGTCACCAATGCCGCGCGCGTTCGGTGCGAACGCGGTCAAAACGTCGACGGCGTCGACAACAGTTCTGCGCGTTGCTGGTGCTGCTGCGTGTCCAGGTTTATACAGCTGATAAAACTATCCTTAGTCCGTATAGCTATACCAATTTGCTATCGCAATTGCTGCTTCGCCTTTCGGGTGAAACTGCGACATTTTTCATTGAGACCCTTAAAGGTCAATGGGACAAATGAGTCCCACTTTTTGAAAAAGCTATGTCGTGTCAGTGGGAAAAATACATCCCCCATTTTAAAACTAAACAACCTGTTGTACAAAAGTGTATTTAGTTGAAAACTACTTATAAACACCTAATTTACTTAACCGCACAAACAATTTCAAGAGTTTTGGTTCACGAGGAAAGAAATTGTCGTAAATAATTTTGGATAGAGACCCTAGAGGGTGAATGGGTCATGTACGTCACACTTTTTGAAAGGCCATTTAGTGTCAGAGGGACAAATACATCCCACTTTATTAATACAAACGGCTTGATGTAGAGAAGTGAAATTTGTTGTAAACTATTTCTATATAAGCACTTAATTTATTCGTACCACACAAGAAGTTTCATGAGTTTTGTAAAAAAATATATGCCATCCTACAAAGGGGCCCTGCAACGCTCCGGAGAAAGCTTGTTAGGCAGTACTGATAGCAGCATGATGATGCGGCGATTTCATGCACTTCATGCAACAGATGTAACTTCATTGAGTGCCACTATGATCACTGATTGAAAATGTAATGTGCGATTTACGGTCGCATGATATTGCAAGTACTGCGAAAAACTATGGCAATACGTTTAACAACCATTTTAATTATCACCTGATTATCACACAGCCACAGTGAGAGGTCGCAATCATGCGAACACTGCATAAACATGCCGAGCACATGGCATGCGAATGGCTGCCTCGCGGAAGCTGTTGTAACCATAGAAGTGGCGCCGTGGCCTCTGACATTGGACCACGTGCCACCCGATTGGGGAATCCATGCGAATGCCGTCAGAACTCTGAGCAGGCTTAGCAACCATGCCGTGCCAACTTCTTTTACTTAACATTGACGCTCTGCTGCTATATGATGCCACACTTTGATGCACGGGCGAGTCAAATGTGGTATGAAAATTCCAGTTGAGGGTTACTCTCTTTTGCTGCTATATTTTGAAGTTTCTGCAACCGACTTACTTGGCTTCGCGTGCATCAATTATCATAATTCCTCTTGCTGTTACTTTTTTGACATGCTAACAAAAGGCCTAGATCAAAAATTGTTGCCATAAAAATTGTTGCAGGACCCCCATAAATCGGCACTAAAGAGGATTTCATGCTTCACTTATTTGCTTCAGAAAATTCTTAAGTTATATAGATTCCTTGCACCACATTTTGTACATTGGGCACTCACGCGAGCCCACGTTTGCCGAAAAACAAGGCTTGAAAAATGTCGCAGTTTCGCCCGAAAGGCGAAGCATCAATTGCGATAGCAAATTAGTAGAGAGCTATTCGGAGTAGGGATAGTATAGTTTTATCGGCTGCATAAACTTGGACACATTCGCTTACTAACTGAATTAACAAGCATGGTGTCAGCGCGCACAAGCAAACGTGAATAGATCACACTGAATGACCGCAGACAACCACTGTCAAAATGCTGGCAGCAAGCGCAGCCGCTGCAGCGAGCGAAGGTTCGTGCGGTCTATCACTTCGACGGAAACTGAGTGGCGAATGCACAGCGCATACAAAGATCAGAGCGGTGTGGAGATCGCCTTTAAGAGACGGTGCGGGCGACCGACGCAGCCGGGCAAAGTACAAACGCAGTTGTTGGCAGAGTAGAAGCTACCCCCCTCCCTCCCGCGCTGCCTTACCGCTTTCCTCCTTTCGCGTGGGAGATTGAGTGGCCATGCAGTTCCCGTTGCGCCCGGTTGCAAGATACGCATTTGGTGCCGCAGCACAGCGTAGCCCCGCCTCCCTCCATAGTATACCCCCACGGCGTTTCGCGCGACAGAAGTCGCGTTTGCTTTCCGCCGCGCGTTCGCTCTCCGTGATAGCGCGCGCTTTCACTCGCGCATACGGCGCGTGGCGACGATTTTATCGCCCTTGGACTTTATACGGAACCTCACGGCGACGCCGACGGCAGAAATCCGCTTGAAGTGTCCATATAATTGCTATCGCAATAAAAAGACTAACAGGCGGCATGGAGGATGCAAAGGCGGAGGGATGGTTTGTTTGTTAAGCATCAAGAGTTACTTAAAAGCATTGTAAGGAGCATTTGTGGATAAAGGACAACATGAAAGGCAGAGATGTCCTGTTATAAGGTAGTATGGTATACCTGTGTACGGGTAGGTGGTAGCAGAAAAAGCAGATCCAATGCATACGTTGAAACCTGTGTGAAGTGAAGCTGTTCATATGCGGTTAACGAAATGCTATAAAGCTAAATGCAATGCATAGAAGTGTCTTTACTGTCATCCTGTGCAACCTGTATTCTCATTCAATGCTTGTTTACGCACTGCATTTCTCACAACTTTAAGGTCATCTTTGGTAAAGGGCCCCTCACCAGGTCTGGCCGTATTGAGCTGGCAAGCGCAGTGCATATGCAGGCTAACGATCAGGTCCGCTAAGTATTACATCCTTATGCGCCGTGTTAAGAGCTTAAATTTAAAAAAAAATTGCCCTTCTCCTCGTGGGTGCCGCGCTCCCAGCCGGAGAGTTGATGTCAATCGCACAAGCGCACCTACATACATGGCAGTGTTGCGACGTCACTCACACTCGCCCGGGACCAACCCATACAAACGCACATTGCGGTGGAAGTGTTGAGAGTGCACATTAGGCACTTTGCCCGGGCCCGTTCCCATCATCTGGCAACACTACCGTCAGAAAGGCCGCAGGCATCATCTTGCACTATGATTTCGGATTATTACACTCGCTTTCCATCAGGCTTCTCCCCCGCAACTAAGCCATCGATTACTCCATGGTGTTTGGATCGACCTGCAGTGCACCTCACCGTACCAGGAATCAGAAAGAAATCTGAGCTGTCATCACCTGCTCTTAAACAACTCACTCTTCTCCTTTTGCACGAAAGGTACGCCGACCACGTACATATTTATACTTACGAATCGGCAACTCTCCAGTGTTCCTCTGGAGCCGTGGTTTTCCCAGCGAAAGCCACCACCATCAGTTTCAAGACGTGTCACCCAACAACATCGACGGCTGCGGAACTTGCAGCTCTTCGCGCTGCACTTCGTCTCGTCAGGCTAGAACAACCTCGAAGATGGTCAATATTCAGTGACTCGATGGCAGCACTGCAGTCTTTGCTATCAGCCGTGCGACGTGGACCACACGAACAACTGGTATTCGAGATAAGAGAAATAATCCATACCTTGACTGAGAAAGGACACCACGTGACATTTCAGTGGCTTCCAAGTCACTGCGGCGTCATAGGAAACGAACACGCCGATAACGCTACTCGGTCGGCTCTTCAAGGCGACGAAGAGGAACCAGTACCGTTATCAAGGACAGATGCCGTTCGAAAACTTCGAATGCTCACCCGTGATATAACGTTCTCCCTGTGGAACGCAGGAAGTTTTCAAATCAACCAGCTGCACAACTTAGACTCCTCGCTACGCCTTTGCATCCCAGCTGGACTCTGCCGTCGAGAAGCTACCCTACTTTTCAATATGGCTAGGAGTGGCCATTACTAAGTCTTTTGCATGCCGAATCGGATGGGCCGACGACGCCTCGTGTGATGACTGTGGTAGCGAGGAGACTCTTCAGCACCTTCTCTGTGACTGTCCTCGCTAGAATTTACAGAGACGATCGCTCGTACACTGTGATAGCGCGTTTTGACCAAAGACCTCTAACAGAGGAACTTATCTTAGAATGCCGACATCACAAGCTATCGCAGCGGAGGGCGACGGGGGGCACTGTTGCAGTGTTTAAGGGCAACAGACTTGGACAAGCGGCTGTAGCCTGGACAGATGTTTATAGTGCTGCAAGTGCTACTGTGCTGTGCCACCTGTGACCGATTGTGATTGTGTCTGTGCTTCTTACTTTCTTTATCTATACTTTCCTGTCACTTTACCTCCCCCTCCCCTCTCTCCCCAGCGTAGGGTAGCATATCGGATCTTCCCATCTGGTTAACCTCCCTGCCTTTCCCCTTTCTTCTGTCTCTCTCTATCTCTGACTCACACCGACACGTGACTTCGAAAATTATTCAAGGCAACATGAGTTATTTGTTTAATCTGTTGCTTCACTGGGCGAATTAAAGTTTAGAGAAATAATAAAACATACAAATCGAATTTCCACGTGTTTTTGTTTTACTTTGCACCGCGGCGAGAGAGATGTACTTCTGTTTCGTCTGCTTGTTCCTATGTTGTGCAGTCGCGTGCGCAGAGAATGAAACTACATTATTTTCTACCGTGTTCTAGCGCCGCAGTCATGCTCTTTCGTCCTCTCACGTCTGCCTCAGTGCTTGTGATTGTGGCACTGACTTGTACCGCTAATCAGGTGTTTATGTGCAGAGCGCGTAAAAACGTCCGCTGCGCGAAGCGAGACAAGCGCAACAGCTCGCGCACAAGACCGTCACCAGAAGTGCGCCACTCGGCAAAAACGCGCGCGAGAGAGAGAGAGAGAGAAAAGAAGGCGGGGCCCGTGCCGTTACGTGCGCGATCCTCCGGCTCCGGTATGGGAGAACGCAGGGAAGGAGTTGCGCTTGCGGCTCGAGGCTAGACGGAGCAAGTGGAGAGAGTGTTTATGTTGGCGGCCTCCTCCTCCTCCTGAAATCATGGTTTCGTGGCACTTCAAATATTTCTATCTCTGTTATTAACGAAATAATTTGAAAAATTATTGCGGTTAAACACTCCTTAGAGGGCACGTAACAACTTCGCATAAATCCGCTTCGCAAATTTATGCGAAGCGAGTGCCGCGCAGAGCAGTGCCAGGACAAGCATTCACATGGGTTGATGAAATTACGGCGAATTTTCTGAGCAACTGCTGGTCGGTCGTTATTTTGGATACCTCCGGCAGAGGCTGGACGCTGGTGCGTTGGCGAGTGGCGTCACGAGTCTGCTCAAAGCTGCTTATTCCGCGCAGTATTTTTTTTCCAGATTACTGGGCAGCCATAACTCTCAAACTCCTGCTTATCAAAGAAAATACTGAAATATGTAAACAACAATCCAATTATCTGTAAACCAGATGTCGCAACACAGGCGTTCAGAGTGTCTGAACTGCACAAAAAATTTATTACTGCTAAACATTTGAAGGAAGTTAGGTGAATGGATTGAAGCACGGTGCGTACGTTGGATGTATTTCTTTGTAAAATGGTTAAGAAAAACATAATTAGAGTTCTTTTTATTGCGGTAGCAGTTATATGGACACTCCAGGCACATTTTTGCTGTCGCCGTGATGTTTCGTGGTACGTCCAAGGTCGATAACACCATCGCCGCGTGCCGTACGTATATGCTGTAGGTGCGAGTGAAAGCACTCGAGGGGAGCTGACGATCGCGACTCAATCTGACGCGCTAGGGAGAAAAACGGAGAGCAAACGCGTCGTCTTCCGTCGCGCGAGAGGCCGTGGGGGGAAGAGAGGGGGGCGGGGGGGGGGGGGCGTTGTGCTACGGCAGCAACTGCGTATAGACAGGAAAACGATCGCCAGAAGGCGCTACTGACATAAGGTTGCTATCGAGGCACCCTAAGTTCCTGTATTTTTCAAAGGTAGCGCAAACTCCTCCTCTGCGCGCCGTTTCCTCCTCGCCCGCTAGCGCCCGCTTCATTTCATATCGCATGCGGCGCGTTGAGCGCTTGTTTGAAGCGCGACTGTTCTGGGCGCATTTTCACAAGGCTGTTTGTACTTAAGATATCCTCGTAAGATATGCACTACCTTCAATTATGAGAACAACCTGCGTCGCTCAGACGAGGAAAACGAAAGGTAGAACAAGTTAAACGCAATCCTAAGCAGTCTTTATTACTGCTGATTGCTTCTCGTGTGGAGATGGGTTTGCACAAGGCTTACCCTACGAGCGACGGTCAGGAAAGGGCACGACGCTCCTCCACTCCGCAACGCACAAAGGCGCTACGGCAGGGTTCGTCGACTCTCCGACACGGCGCAGAGAAGGCTCCGGAGTCAGATCGCCAACAAACACGGGTTTATTCACCCAAGGTACAGCTCAGTGCTACAGTCACGGCGCTTACGGGCCAAGGCTCGCCGCAAGACCGATCGAGTACGCGCGCCCGCTGCGCTAGGGCTAACCGGGTAGCGGTCCGCCAAGCGCGATAACGAGGGGTCGCGAGAACAAAGGTCTCATGTAACCACCTCGTTGCGAGCCTGTGAGCCTCTCTCGCGGCGAGGAAGCGCTCAGCGGACGAGAGCTCGGGTGGAGAGGGTGCCCGGGGGCCGCCGCGCGGGAGGCCAATCAGGGCGCGTCCCGGTGACGTGTCTCGCGGGGCAAGTCCAATTCCGGGGGGGGGGGGGAGAAGCACGGTTTGCGCGGGAAAGTAAGTCCGGCGCGCTAGCCGTGTCCGCCATGTTGACGTTACGGCGGCGGTTCCCGGGGATCGAGCTAAGCGCCATGCGCGAGCTGGGGGACGAGGCGCGGGAAGGCACCTCGATCCCCACACTCGGAATCGAATGGTGTTTTGTTTACATGACACATTTACGAAAACAAAGAGCTACATCAAACTATGCATACACAACACGGCGGCGACATTTATGTGCTAAATACCCTTAACGTGTTTTTTTTTTCCAAAATGCATTCGCGCGCTTTTCTTTTCCCCTCAGTTATATGCCTTGGTTTCCGTGTGTGCGCGCGCTTTCTGCGTTTTACTCTTCAATTGGCGACTCTTCCATTATGCTCATTTTATGAGAAGTCATGCTGGTATTCATATTGCCAAAATGCGCCCTTTTGTTCGCCGCAGAGCATAAACTGGGTCTTCTTCTTCTTCTTTTCTTTTTTTTTTTTTTTTTTTTTTTTACTCAGTCGTTGGCTGATGGTGAACTCGCGAACGCACCCACCTTCCCGCGTTCATCACTAACTGGGTAAGAACAGCGATCAGAACCTCCCTCAGTAATGACCTCCCTCGGTGGCAGTCAAATTTCTTTCTTCCGATACGGCGGAGCCCTATCGCTCGCCGTTCGAGGTTTCGTTTGCCACGAGGAACCGCAAAAAGCTTGCCCCCCTTGGCAATGCTATACGAACATCAACAGCACAACAAGTCGGCATCGTGCTGCAGCCGAGCGCGTCTTCAAAAATGCAAAAAGCCTACGCTCATGCAGAGCGCACATGTGTCTCGGTGTTTCTACGCTCACTAAATGGCGCCGTTTTCCCACGATAACGAAAGCCGCGCGGTTTATTCGTCACGTGCGAAGCCTCATCCAGTGGGAGAGCGGGAAACGGCGAAGAAGTCAGCAAAGGGGTAAAGGGCGGGGAGGAAACTCTCTTTTCCTATTTGAACAATGATTTGCGCTACCTTTGGAACATACAGGGACCGTATCCTGACAGCGTCCCCAATGTGGAAATGTCAAGCAGCGCGGTCGCGCCGTGGCGCAGTCTCCGCTTTGTATGGCTTTGTTTACATTGTTTCGCCCGCGCTTTCCTTCGCTGCTCGTGCTCACGGCGCTCCGTTTTCGACGGCGGCAGATCGCCTGCTTGCTGAACAGCGATGCAAAGACTGCAATGCCGTTTCAAGAAGGTTGCCGACGCTGACAGCTTTTTTCGTGGCGGCAACCTCAACAAAGGGGGAGCGTCTGCTTCCACATGTGTATGGCGTTGAATACATTGTGGGCGGTGATGTGACAGTGAAAGCCAAGTGCGTGTCGGAGGTGTCCAACAAGATTAATTGTATACGACATCGAATTAGAGGTACACACCGAGTTCAGTAATTTAGTCACTTTTATTTCTCTATGGTGCAGTCACAAAGCGGTCATGCATACTTGCAGAGACGGTGACGATTGCCGTTGGTTTCGTTGGCAGCTGGGCGCGCACGCACGGCTGCTCTCATTTTGGCAACCAGGGAGTGGCATCAGCACTATCAGCACAGAAAGAACACATGCATTAGGCACCAATAAGCCAACAAAATTAATTAACGATGTAAGTACTACATATGCGCATAATGCCTTATATCATGCTGTATAAATATTTAATATATATCATGCCTTATTCAATGCGGATGTTAAAGTCATGGCAACTCATTACATTTGTGAGCAAGGTATCTTCTCGCTACTAATGAGAAATCGCTCGTACAAACTGCTCCGCGAAATGAATCCACATCACGGTAACCAGAGATTACATTGGGACCAGCAGCACGAGCGCAAGAATTAGCGATACATGCCTCATCAAAGCAAATCAAGTTTCTCGTCGGGGAAACGTCCCCGCCACAGCTAAAGTAAGCTCGCACCGATGACCGGCTACTACACGAAACGAAGATTCTTGGCAGGAAGAGTGAAGCAGGAAGAATGTGCAAGGTGGCAACTACTTTAAAGCATGCTTGGATATTGTGAGCCTAGAAAGCATGGCCAAGCAACAAACATAACGCGCACGTCTCGGGTAGCTGCTTTCCGACCTGCCGCTTACCGACGCACGCGATGACCGCAGCTTGCATTAAACACGGATTGCCACCACACAAAAGACAAGTAGCGCGTGGCCCCTTTTGTTGCCTGCACAACTAGCAATTTAAGTTGCAGCGTTTGAAAAAGGGATATAATTCTCTTGAGCTCGTCCTTGCCGATCGCGAGTGAACAAACAGTGCAATCAATTAAATTCGGAGGTATTACGTGCCAAAACCACGATATCATTATGAGGCACGCTGTAGTGGAGGGTCTCAGGAATAATTTTGACCACCGGGGGTTTTTTAACGTGCACAACAATCAAAGTACACGGCAACAAGTGTGTTCTTTCAGTTCGCCCCCATCAAAATGCGGCCGCCGTGGCCGGGAATTGAGCTCGCGTCGTCGAGCTTAGTGGCGCAACACGTATGCATTTACCGCTAAGCTAACACGAGTGATGACACTACGAGACACGACTAAACAAACGTCCGTGCGCTAAATACAGATTACTATTGCGTTTTTATCGAGCGCCCGTGATATTGCCCGCGAATGCGAAAGTACGTGACTTACTTGACTCGGCGCACTGCAGTTATCCACGCTTGTCGTCTGTCCCCTTCTCGTAATACCTCCCCGGAATTCTATAGAACTTAACGGGCGGCTTTCTACCTTTCGTGTGTTCGAGGCTGTTGTGGAAATCTACAACACAGCAGTATTGCGTGCCACCTTTCCTGGTTGATGAGGTCGCGCTCGCCGTCGCGAAAACAACGCGCACGAGCGCTCGCGCCGTGGAGAACACGGGCGCGCGCTGGCCCAGCGACGACCTTCGACACTTCCATCCATCCGCTAGGGGAGCATTCGGCGCTGGTGCCGCGCAGGCAAACTTTAGGTTGCCTCGTCTATTTCGGGGCCGGGCCCAAGGTATGCCCAAGGTACAGTGGCTAGAATGGGGAAGTGTGACGAGCGGCACGTAGCGCCTACGGGGCGCATTGAAGCCGCGTGTAGGGAGCCGCTAGGGGGCGCGCGCTGTCGTTGACACGACAGCGCGCGTGTCAACGACACGCGTGTTTAGAGATGCCTCACAGGCATCTCTAAACCACATCGATCTGTTTATGAAATGGTGAATTATATAAAACGAATTCTTTGATTTACTCTATTTTCTTTAATTTAGCCATTCAGTATGTGCCACTGGATGTGTGCCCGTACTTCTTGGTCAATCCCCCAGAATGGGCATGCCCCTCTCTAATTTCTACACAAAACCTCTCACGGATATCTCTAAAGTACACCGATTTGTTAATACTTAAAAATAGTCATTTATATTTGATGGATTCTTTGATTTGCCTTTTGTTTTATTTATCCGTTCAGTGCCCCACTGGGGGTGTGCCCGTTCTTGGCGAATCCTCCAGAATGGTTAGTTAAGTTCGGTTTAGTTACGTGGACCGTCGCGCCGCCGGGCGCTGGCTGCGTTTGTTTACGATCGCGCTCCATCGCCATTTTCGCCTGATAAGCGTCTACCGACTGGCGAGGAACACATGTTGGGGCAGTTGCTCTTTCGTGTTGCTTTGGTTTGCGAACGCCTGGAACTAGGTTTTGCGGCAAGTGCGACGTCGCTTCATGGCAGTTTGCATAACCATGACCTGCTGCGCCTTCGGATGCGAAAATAGTTTCAGCAAAGCCAAGAAGCTTAATCGTTTTGTACGCCAACAGGCTTGAATTCGCGGGAACGCGAAACTGCGTGTGAAAACGTGATTACGAAACTTTTACGATTCAGCTCAATCCTTTTGACATTGGAGGCTCGAGCATGAAAACTCATCTTAGGAAAGCAGCTCTGCCTTTTGTGGTTACTTACTAGCTTTCTTTAGAGCGAATAGCTTTGTTTTCCTCTTTTGTTCTTGTTCGTCGTTGGCGGCCACCCGGTGGACTTGCGATATACAATGGCACCGATGAAAAGCGTGTGTGCTCTCCCGAAACCGAGTTACGGGACGCGTTCGTCGCCGAACGACAGCATCATAGGTCTTTGAGACGTACATACGTCTAGTGTCTGACATATTTAAAGTGTCTGAAGGTTACGATGCGGGGGTGGAGCACTCGCAAAGAAAACATGCGGTCGCCCGCTCGTTCACTGGCTGGTTTAGTCGTTAATTTAGTCCTTTGCTCGTTCGTTTAGTGGTTCGCTTGCTTGTTCGTTTAACTATTAATTCGTACGGCCACTATGTCTCTGAGACGCTGGTGCGTCCGTGCCCTCCGCCAGCCTTTGAGCATCATAGCTTATACGCGCCGCGAATTCAAGTGGCAATTGGACGGAGCGGATTATTTAGCTTACTGAGGGTTTGCTGGAGGCCAGGATGTTGGCATTCGATCGTAAACGTGTTATTTTCAACCATTCGCAACAAGATCTTGCTACACGCCCTTGACAAATGTAGGGCACGCGATACATTCAAAATCGTCATGGTACGGCGTTAGAGCTCGTTTAGATATTTATAAAAATAGTTATCAAAACAGGAAAAAGAATCTGCCGTCACTGAATTTGTATATATTGTCACGTAGTAGTTGCGGTGAAGAAAACAGTCGCAAAACTGTGAATGACGGAACGGACTTTTTATTGGGTGAACCTGTGCCCACAAAAGCAAGTTGCACTCGAAGCACAACGATAGCGGCGAACACAGTCGGCGATCGTCGAAATCTGATCAGCGGCGAAACGCGTCGGCTTTTATACATGAGTCATCGAAGGTTCCAGAGTAATCTCTGATGCCCTCGTGTCTTCCAAAAAGTACTAGACACTTCGCGTCGCTCATACAATCAGTTTACATAAGCGTCGGTGACAACAGACAACGGATAGAAGCACCGACAACGTTCGAGAAACTTCCGATACATGCAGGCGCGTCCTGCGCCGAGCGACAATGTTAAACATTTGTTAGCCTATATGAAAAGCGGTCACCGGTGAAAGATAAAAAAGTGCACGTGTCAATATATATATATAGCATAGGATTTCTATGCAGAAGGTTACATATATATTGTAAAATTATGGGGTTTTACGTGCCAAAACCAGTTCTGATTATGAGGCACGCCGTAGTGAGGGACTCCGGAAATTTGGACCACCTGGGGTTCTTTAACGTGCACCTAAATCTAAGTACACGGGTGTTTTCGCATTTCGCCCCCATTGAAATGCGGCCGCCGTGGCCGGGATTCGATCCCGCGACCTCGTGGAGCACGAGGTCGCGGTGGTCCAAATTTCCGGAGTCCCTCACTACGGCGTGCCTCATAATCAGAACTGTTTTTTGCACGTAAAACCCCATAATTTTACAATATATATATATATATATATATATATATATATATATATATATATATATAACCCTCCGCATAAAAATCCTATGCTATACACTAAGTTTACTCGGAGGTCGAACGCTTAAAGCGCACGGCATTGCTAAGCGTGCATTCACTCTGCGAAAGGTCGTCTGCTACGCTAAAGCGGTGTAGGCGGCGCCACGGTCGAGGAAGGAGCGCGCAAGAGAGGAGAAACGAGGAGGAGGGAAAGCGGTGGAGGAGAGTGTCGCTACTTTTTATATAGAGTGGTTTTAGTGTGCAGCAAGCGTTTGCACTCGCCGGATGTTAAAAAAAAAAAAAAAAAAAAAAGCCTTTTGCCCTCGCCTTGTCGGTTGCGGCAACTGAAGGCGCAGCAGCATGCCATCACAACGAAGTTCTTGTCCCTAACACGTTTGATCCGTTTGTGCGTACAGCACTTTCGGTACAGTCTACTTTCGGCGCACAGGCCCAAGAATGGCGTTCGGAGCAACGTTACTAGACTAGTGGTAGACTAGTCTAGTAACGTTGGGTCGGAGCGCGCTGGAAAGATGGTGTTCCATAAAAGAGCGACGCGTGCTTCCCCGTGATACGGATTGGTCAATGGCGGAGCGGAGGAGCCTGGGGCGACAGCCTACAGGAGGCGGCGAGGAGGAAACGCCGGGGTGAGCGCGGTGGCGACACGATCTAAGAATGGCGCTACTTTCTATATAGAGGGGTTTTACTTCCGCGAATGCCGCCGTGGTGGGTATAGCCATTTTGGTCCCTATAGTCTCGCTAGAAATCGCGGCGCATTCCTGCTTTTTCTTTCTTTTATTGCGATAGCAATTATATGGACACTTCAACCGGATTTTTGCCGTCGCCGTCGCCGTGAGGTTCCGTATAGATAAAATCTTCGCCGCGCGCCGTATGCCCGAGCGGAAGCGTGCGGGGACGCGCGCTATCACGGAGATCGAACGCGCTCAATCTCCCACGGGCAAGCAAGGAAGCGGGAAGATAGCGCAGGAGGGAGCGGGGGGGGGGGGGGGGGGCGCACTTTTACTCTGCCAACAACCGCGCTCGTCGCTCGCCCGCACCGTCTCTTATCTCCACACGGCTCTGACCTTTGTATGCGCTATGCATTCGCCGCTCAGTTTCCGTTGAAGCGATAGACCGCACGTAGTACCTTCGGCCGCTGCGGCGGATGCGCTTGCTGCCAGCGTTTTGACAGTCGTTGTCTGCAGTCATTCAGTGTGATCTATTCATGTTTGCTTTGCGCGCTGACACCACGCTTGTTAATTCAGTTAGTAATAGTCGGGCCACATTTTCCAACGCACGCTACACATGCAATGCTGCCCGGATCGGCAGTGCAGCGCTACAGGTATGTCCCTTCGCACGCGCTGCCCACGGGAAGCGCTTCTCATCAACACCACCGTTTCACACGCGCCTTGTGGTCATCAAATCTCTTCATGTCGGTCTACTTACGCCGCAACAAACCTGCTTACTTAATAAGCTCATGTTTACTACAATTCATATTGCTAGCAAAGCCGCTCACCTTACTTCGTAAGACATTGCTGTGTTGCTATCATATTCATTGCTTCGCCCTTAGGGCGAAACTGTATCATTTTTTTTAAAACACGGTAAGCATGGTAGATCGCCGCATGCTTGAAAATTTGGGGCTGATTGTGTTTCACGACACAAAAACTCACTTTACAGACTGGGAGCAACTATATAAAAGCAAACCGCACGGAAAGCAGCAAACACCTGATTTTGCTTCACCAGCTTGTGTGTGTCTCTGTGTCACACACACACACACACACACACACACACACACACACACACACACACACACACACACACACACACACACACACACACACACACACACACACACACACACACACACACACACACACACACACACACACACACACACACACACACACACACACACACACACACACACACACACACACACACACACACACACACACACACACACACACACACACACACACACACACACACACACACACACACACACACACACACACACACACACACACACACACACACACACACACACACACACACACACACACACACACACACACACACACACACACACACACACACACACACACACACACACACACACACACACACACACACACACACACACACACACACACACACACACACACACACACACACACACACACACACACACACACACAAATGAATTGTTCACGCACGGTCGAACCTGTGAGGCAATTAGGCCGTCTGTGAAGGGAGGAACTCAAAGAATATTAATGAGGCAAGCAAGTTCTCACTGCCGCACCTGAAGGAACTTTCTTCCATTTGTTTCGCTGAGGAGGAGGAGGAGAGAAAGAGAAGACAGGGATGTTAACCAGAAATGCGTCTGGTTGGCTACCCTGCTCTGGGGGACGGGAAAGAGGGAATAGAAAGATGAGATAGAGAGAGGAGGGGGGGGATACGGTGAGCTCGCGCACGCACGCGGAGGGCCTGAGCAATTCAAAGGCTTTGAATTGTTTCGCTGAGGATGGTAATAAGACCTGCCGGCTGGTACTATCACTCATGTTTCTCACCAGAAATAATTGTGAACCTACAGCGATTTGCATACCTTCAATTCTTTCAGAGTGACGTGGTTCGCACACAGCACCAGGTAATTATAATCATATCCCCATGCGCACCTCAGGGTCTAAAGTCGCAATCGTACCAATGCGCAGTTTTGGACGGGTCCACGCCGGCGCGCATTTCGGCCTCCTCTTTACAGCGAGCCCGTGTTAACCTCACAAGCCCGTCTATATACGGAGGGCAACATTCGGGGCTTCTAACGTTTGCCATTGCATAGCTCCTAGGACCTTACAACGCGCGGCGCGCATACGTCGAAGCGAACTCCGAACACACAGCGGCATACACGCGAGGTTGGCGAGGTAGACGACGGATGCGACGTCACATTGCTGAGTAATTTCAACTTTGCAATACGCGGTGAAGCGAGAGGCAGTACGAAGCGTTTGCTTCCCGCTGCCGGAGCTCTTCATCGCGCCAGAGCTGCGACAGCGAGTGTGTGCTTCCTGGTCATCGAGTGGGATGTGTTCATGTTTGCTTGTGTGCGCGTGACACCATGCTTGTTAATTTAATTAGTAAGCGAATGCTTCCTGCAGCGTATATGGCCGAGAAATTTACGAACCTTACTTTGTGTAGTTGTCTAACACTTTGTTATTCAATGCTTCGCCTCTCGGAAGAAACTGTAACGTAATAAATAACTTGTGCCGAATACTTGGCTTCTCTATTACCATTTTAGCCACTTTTCTGCAACATGGGAATTACATGCTCTTTACACGTGAACTCTCATCACATGGTTTTGTTCAGCTTTTAGATAATTGTCGTTTAAGAAATAACATGCTGGTTGGAAGTACAGCCCATGTGCGAAGAAAGGTTTGCTGCCCGATAATTCCGCGCACTCCATACTGGTAAAAATAGGAATAACTAACCTTTGTTTAAAATCTCTCACGAAGTCATGCCATCACGCTATGCAGGGTAGTTTTAATCACTAATTGACCAGGCCAATTTCAGCCGGCTATTCGTGCTCTATCTTGGGAGCGGTCTGTGAAGCCTTCCAGCAGAAAGGAAAGGGGACCGGACCAAGAAGGGCAAAAGTAATCCAGAAATGGCGCAAACCTGAAATAGTGCGATACGGCCATGAGATGTTCCGCAATCTTAAAATGATCGCAAGCAGGTATGAATCATCCCTGTTGTTTTGTCAGCGCAAGTTGGCTGGCCTGTGTCTGCGCGTCAGCCGTGCATTAATAAGTTGGATACCTGAGAACGCACACCAGGTCATACACAAAATACAATGTTCTTGTTAAGTATGCGATACCAATATCGGATAGGAAAACATATGTAGGTCAAAGCGGACATTGTGTTAATGAACGGGCCTGGGAGCATGAACTGTCAACAGTAATGCGTACTTAACCAGTGCACTGCATCGCTTGCAAGTGTGTGCCGCAATTTAGAAAAGGAGGCTGCTCACAAGTATAATGACCCGCTCGGGAAGGAGCCGCTCGAACCTTTTCGTATTAAGGGACGTGGGTGGCATTAGTAATACACTTGATACACATGTTTACCTTCCCAGCAATGAATTTTAGTTGTTTGACACGTTGATGTCATGGGGTTTGAGTGCTGATCTCATGCGCATGTCTTAGCGTATACTCGTGTGTCAAACTTCCATGGCCTGCAAACAAACAAGTTAGAGCTATCGCCTATCCTGGCCTCTTCCACGTGTCATGTCCTTACATTGCGATAATATGTATCAAGTCTTATCTGTGTCCACTGCAGGACGAAGGTACTCCCAGCGATCTCCAATTACCCCTGTCTTGCGTCAGCCTACTCCGTCCCGTAAATTTCCCAACCTCATGCCACCACCTGATCCTCTGCCGCCCTCGACCTCTTCTTCCTTCCCTTCGCGCTTATTCGGTTTCTCTAATGCCGGTGTCACACGTGCATTTCAACTGCTGTCGACTTGGCAGTCTATCGAATAGACAGTGTTATAAGGACCTTTATCGATCTCGAATGTTTTCAAGCGGCGGGGGAGTGTACCCTCGTCCGCAGTGTGTTTGCTCTAGCGAGTCGTAAACAGTGATTTGGAAGAAAAATAACAGGCTATTTACCTCACGAAAATATATTTATTCTTCTGCCTGAGCGAATTTGAGTGCGTGGGCTAAACCGAAAAAAAAGAAAAAAAAAAAGGGCAGCGGCCTTAATGTGACCACCAGAAAATTTTGGGTAAATGATTTAATTAGTCGAAATAGCCTGCAGTAACAAAAGTGTGCATTTCTGAAGTATTTAAAATAATATTCAATGTTGGTTACTTACGGGGATGATAACGGCGCCAGAAGCACTTGGTGTCAAATTATAGAAGTATACAAACGGCCACTTGTTTGAGTTCGATAGCGTTTGGGAACCTCGAAGGCTGTCGACTTGATACGTGTGATACGTGTATAATACCACCGATTCTGTACTGCCGTATTCTGAGGTCCCGGTTTTATAACAACTCATTTTATTTTCGATTCTTTTCGCTTTTCGTCATTGGCTTGGACGCCGCCGCGCCAACGTATCGCCGGAATAAGCCACTCAGTAGGACGCATAAAAGAAAAGAAACTAAAAAAAAAAAGAATGTGAAGTGAAACGGAACGTTGCGTAATATGGGCCTCGGATCGATCGCTTTCGGGGATATCACTTTCAGCGGATGGTGATTGGCTAAGCCAGCAGGCATAACACCAATCCCTGCAATGAGGAATCGCGCCGGACGTCACGCCGACAAAAAGTGAAAGTATTCTCGACAGTGACTAAGTGAGGATACGGCCCTTGCTATTCGCGTTATGTAACCTGCTTAGCTCCATTTCGTCCTCTTAGTATCAACTAAAATCTCAGCTATCCGCGTTTGCTTTCCAGTCCATACTGCTGGCTTCTGTCTTTTAACGTATGTATGCATATCATTTTCAGTTATTAATATCTATGAGTCAAGCATATACACTGAAGTCGCAAAAGGCCCAAGAATCCAGCAACTGTAATTTAGCACGCTCGCGTGCAGTTTTGCTAAGTTGCATTGGTATGTCACTTTAAAAATTATATGGTCACCGCACATTCTTCACATAAAACACCTGTCTTCACGAAAACACTAACGTATTCACAGATGCCTTCTTGGCTGGACCTCATGCTCTTCTAACACAAATGAGGACAGCGCCAGCCCTCGATTTAGGTGATGCTGTTCAGTGGATCTTCTCGGCAAATCTTGCGATTTAGAATTACCAGAGAAAGAACCGTTTGAGTAGACGCTGCTAGGGCTCGATTACGAAACTGTCGGTCAGGAATCGTCAAGCAACAAAGCGCAATGTTCAGTCGATGTGCGGTGCTACTCGTCTCGCCTTTAAGTGGAGGAGAGCAAACACCACTCATTCCGCTTTTGATCTTTTCCACTTTATGCGATGCGCAAGTCATGATTCGCTGGAGGCGACTTCACCCAATTAAGCTACCTGCGGTTCGAGCATAAAGCGATGAGTCTTCCATAATTCACGTTCACACGAATGCAGGACACTAAAGAGATGATGCGATGCGGTATAGTCGCATTCATGCAAGCGGAGTTATAAAGGAGCTGTTAGGCAGAAGCTTACAACTAGGGAATATGTGAAAAACCACGCCGTAGTGTCGTTTGCAGCCAGCTGTGGAGGGAAGGCCATAGCGTCTCCTCGGTCGCTTAGCGACAAAAACGCATTTCCGGGCTAACGTCCAGAACTGCGTAGTTACAAGTCATCCTTTATTATCCGGTGAACACGTGTAGTAAGGAGGAGGCAGACACCAGGCTTTTAAACTGAATTTAATTTGAATCTATTTCTCAAACGAGTGTTCCAAGCCCGAACGCCCTCAACACAGCTGTGTATTTCTGTTTGCGTACAGGTGTGCAACGTGTTTGCCACTCCAGAAACATAACAACAGTCCAAAAACGAACCAAAAAGGCACTTGTTCGCTTTTCAAAACGGAGCCAACAATAACAAACGTCCAGAAATTCTCGTTCATTCCTGGATGCGACCAGCATGTGAGAATGGCACTTGCGCACGTCGCAAATCTGCTCCTTTTAGTGTACGGTCATTGGAAAAAGCCAAAAAATACTGGCAAATAAATATGCTTATTTGGGCATAAAACTGCGGAAAGCAGAAACAGAAGGTGGCTCGGCAGCCGGGGGAGGTGGGCAATAGAGGGCGATACACACGGCAGATTTGCGAAAGCTGCAGCAAATCAAACGAAGCGAGGCGCCAAGGGGTTCCCGAGGCCAGGAGAAACGCAAGCTGCGAAACGCAAGCAGCGAGCGCTTGTGGAGCGCGTGCACGCGGTGGCACGGCTACTGCCTAAAGGTGTATGCGCACTGGCGAGCAAGGAGCGACTCGCGGCTAAAGTCCCTGGATGCGTTGCTTTGGCTTTAGTCCCGATAGTGAATTATCTCGATGATCCCCCCCGAATAGCTTATATAGGGACTTTATTTGTGGCGAGAAATGCTCACACCGGCAAGCGCTAGCTGCTGGAAACACTCCTACCCCATTTGACGCCTGCTTTCGCACCGAAAGAGTTTGCGTCCTCCTGATGAAAAAGAACAAAGAGAGGACACCAACAGAGACTCTCTGCTTGCGTCCCGTTTACCAATAATTTATACATTTCAGTACAATACGATTTAAGTCAAACGCGAGCCAGCGTCTGCTATCACGCGTATGCCTGCCTCGTGCTGCTTTTCACTTATTTATTCTCGGCTCGCGCATTTTGATGACAATCTTGTTACAACCAAGCGCGAATCTGCCGCGATGGTCTCAGCTCCGGCTGCGCGGTCTGTGGCGAAGAAAACGTGGTTGTAGCGGTGCACAACGCACATCCGTTCGCAAGAGGTAGCATGTAAAATAACTGTCCTCATTATACGACGTCCCGATGCGCCGTGCGCTTATTGGCTCAACATCTTTACTATTCCAGTCGCATGACGGAAAAACCGAGCAGCTAGCGACTACCCCAAAACAGACCGCCTTTCGACCAGAGCGACTATTCGCGGCCGTCGCTTTGAAAACGGTCGCGCAACGTCCGCGACTCGCCGGTGTGAACGTGCGACCCCGGCGACGAGACTCGCTGCATGTTCCGTGGGCTGGCGCGCGTGTGAATGTGTGCTGTGCGTGTGCGCCGTGCGCGCTTCTATCTCTCAGAATAAGAAACGTTGACACCATTTATTTACAGAAACTGTCCTGCGCGTCCACATGTATACACGTACAGTAAGAGCTGAAAGGTCCACTCGTACCTGAAGAAAAATAAAGAAAAGGAAAAGGCGTCCTCTACAGTAAAGCAGTGAGCCTTTTCAGTCGCTACCTGTGATTAAAAAAAGTGCAGGCTCGTCACAAGAGCCAGGCAATCAGCCGCACGTGGCCTCTGCTTTGTAGCCTGCGCACTTACTGAAGCGCTGGCGAAAGTTACCGATAACTAACTCTCACGAACAAACAGGAAAGTCATCTCACATTTGGCACAAACGATGTTCGGCACACACACTATCAAGCAGTGGCCGTTTACGGCACAGTAAGGCCAATTTCCTATAGTCCCGGCACACCAGACATAGTAGAGGGCGCTCTTCGCACACAGCTCCACGTACAGGCAAGAGAAACGCCAAAGGGTTGCCACGGGCATAAAAGCTCCTGATAAACACGCAGGCACAATACTAACATCCAGGCCCGGAAGTGACGTTCAAAGGCAGGACTTCAGAGCGCTGTGGAAGTTGGGCCCGTTGCAACCGATGAGAAAAAATAAGAAAACAAAAGTGTTACGACTGAGGGTTAAACACGTTGCCTTCTCACACTGCAGTGCGTGTTCTTTGTGCTGCACGCACGGACCTACAAGTGAAGTTCAATGGTGACGCGTATACTTCCCATATTAAACAAAGGTGGTGGTGGTGGTGTACAGCAGTGGAAAAATACGACACCAACGAGAATATACTTTCCTCTCAGATGCGCGTGTAGCAACAAGCAACAATAAAACGAAACATGAGCACACGCATTTGATGACTGGCTGGTTACTCTCCACGGCCACCTAAACAGCGCAACGTGTACCGTTTGTATCGCTGTTAACGTTTCACTTGACCAGAGTACGGGAGAAATAACGGCATGTGCTAATAGAAATACAGCGATTATTTGACAGCGGTGTGCACCGATTTTACGAGCGAGACAGTACGGATTTGCGAATAGAGAGTATACTGCGTGCTCAAGCAGCACGAATATGCTGAACGCCAAACGTGCTTTATAAACCCTGCTTGTTCTTGGCTATCGCCACTAGCCTCTTTCCGTAATTGCCGTTCTTGTTTCCTTCCTAAATGCGCCTACTGCACTTGGCTGTGGCTCTACTTGGACGTGCCGTGGAATGTCAGTTCACAGGCCACGTCTATACAATAGCCTCCGCCCAAATATTTTTACGCAGCGGACATTAGTACATCGCAACCCTGTTCGGAACGGAGAAAAAGTATGAATTGCTCTCTGGCGTTTTATGAGAAAGAAGCTTATCGTGGAGACAAAGGTGACATTTAATAATAATCCCTACAGAAACTAAGGGTAAGCTGCTTATTTACCCATGCACTTTGTTTCAAATGCTACGCAGATTTAGAATCCTTAGCCATTGCGAATAATTTTGAACACGCCTTACTGTATAACTTCGCTTGGAGCAGGCTGGGAAAGCGAAAGACTGCGGCGTGCGATTGATTGCTTTCTAAGAGGCTACGCAGCCCATTAAGAGGCGAACATGGTCTCTATCACGTTGCGATGAACCTTGCTTGTATACATACGAAAAGGCCTAACACTCTCCGCTTTTAATACCTTAGATGGACTCTAGAAACCATGGCGATGGACACCACAACTGCTTATGTTACATTTGCATGATGCCTGTGTTGCTTAAATTTGTTTTCGCTGTAACTATTTGGCAACTGTACTTCGGCCTATAACTTACTCATTCTTGTGTTAAAAATGCACACCTTGCTGGAGAGGTCTTCTGCAACGGTAAACATTGTTTCGCTGAATATCACCTATGTTAGTAATAAGGGGAAGTAACTAAATTGCACACACTTTATAGAATGGTTGACAACTGAACGTTCCATAATTCTAGTTTTATGAATTAGCACACTTCTCGGGCAGCTAAGGCGCGGCCGTTTCCAATGGCGAGAGGTCTGCGTTATCGTCTGAACAAACGCAGAAAGGCAGCTGTGTAACAGAAAAGGAGAGAAACACCGATATCAGTAACACTTCCACAGGTATCTTACAAGTTATGGAGAGTGACAACAGTTGTACTTGGTCTAAATTCCAATGGCACAATTGTAAGACTGGTATTTTACTTGAATCCTCGATGGCATACGCCCAACCATCCTCACCTGGAAGCGATCGCTTTGTGGAACGAAGTATAACAGTCTGACAGGATGCGCTGTGAGAAACTCAAAAGGCCGTATTTTCTTTTTTCTTTTTCTTACTTGAAAAACAGAAGAAATGCACACTACGTTTTCCCTTTGCGTTCACACAATACTCCAGGTAGAGCGAGACCCATAAATAACGGTAACGAAGGGATAAAACCCGCAACTGCACACTATGGTGCTCACTTTACACGTCGCTGGAGTCAGCTTGCATATATGCAAACTGTAAAAGCGCGGTAAAGTGATATCATTTGACTTGAGCCCTGTTGGCACTTCAGCCACGCTGTTCGATCATCCATACCCCGCCCAAGTACAGAGTTGTGGTATAGTTCACAGTGTGCGCCAATGTAGCGCAATAAAGCCCGCACCCCACCCACACTGTTGTAAGTTTCCACTCGGCACCACTGGTACGCCGCAGTTCACCTCTTGTCGCCACGTGCAGAAATTTCACTCATCATGCAATAATATTAGGACTGCTATGTGGAAATCTCGCTATGCCTATGCACGCGCTGTGTCTACCATTCCAGTCTTATTTTTTCGCATATTTTTACGCCTCTTTGCGCGAAAGTTTCGTCACATAGAATATCGCCCTAATGGCCCTTGCAGAACAGTGCGCTGCTAAGCACGCAATGTGTGATGGCATAAGCGCGAGCGAGTTTCCTGACCACTGCGGTAGCATCCAACTAACACGCCAGAAAACCCGTGCGCTCACTTGCAAATCTGGAAACAGCCCGAAAGCGCGCAGCGAAGAAAACAAGAGCAGGACACGGCACAAGGCTGTGTGAACGCTCATTCGGTTGTTTCCAGGTTAGCAAGACACACCATCTCAGACACGACCTCCGTTTCTGCGCACTCGCAGTGCTCGACGGCTACTCTCTCTTGTATGAAAGCTCAGAATTACACATACCCCGAAAAATTAGGAAAGAAGCATACGTGTGCGACGGTAAGCTGGGAAGAAATTGGCTCTAGTGAATTGATTATGAGGCGTCAGCCTCTGATTGCATTATGAGATGAAGGTACTCTCTCTGACTGAGCCGCTCTAGAGAGGACGAAATGCGCTTTTAAGAAAGACTGGAGGACATTGCGGCGACCGGAACGTAGGTCAGGCGCTGTCGAAGCGAGCAGGAACTGAAAATTGAACACATTTCATAGCAAAAAATAAGTGTGGTGGAAATGGGTGGGAATATGCAACGCCCTATGCTTTCCAACAGCGCTTGGCACCCTTGTGGCATATCTTCAAGTTATGTGCGGATGCTTCTTTGCACTTCAATTGCTTGCTTGTGTTGTATGCCGTCAATTATTTTAAATTAAGAAGAACCTATCCGTAGAACTCGGGCAAAGAAAGAGAAAATGAGGCAGTCGCAGTCAGATCAGAGTTGTAGCCATGGGCAAAAAACAAAAAACAAAAAACAAAAAAAAAACACCTCGTTTTTTGCAGCTTGATGAATACATTCGACTGTACCAAAAAAAAAAAGGAAAAAAAAAAAGCTCGCAGGCCCGAACTAGTGCGACGATATCCATTATGAACTGTACTAATTGAAATAACTTTGGAAGCTCATAGCACCTATATTCAGAGCTATGTGCAACAACACGACAAGTAAAGAAGACATGCAGTGACAGTAATACCAAGTCGGCGACAGCTGTCCCTACCCTCGGAAAACAAGAACAGGCCTTTGCCTATCGCGGCTGACTCCGAACAACTGTAACGTTAGCTTCACCATGCTTGCTTTTCCACTGCAATCAAGTAACCAGGAAAAAACCTGTAGACATTAGTCGATGAAAAAAAAACTATGAAGTAGTTTTCTTGTCACTGGAGACATGTCAAAAGGTTGACAGCCAGTCCAAAGAAGTGACGCCTGAAACCAAGCAGGCTTGTACGTACCTAGTTGTTGAAAGCACCAGTTATGGCTCACACCTTGCCTTAGCGCAGACAGTTCACACGAAAAGAAATATCCATCGCAAAACTATAGGATTTCTTTTTGTTTCCCTAGCCTATTAATTTGCTACGCGGCTGAGAATTTCTGCAGCGGAGTATGGCCCAAGACTAGCTGACATGGAAGTGGGGCAAGTGCAGAAGTTCGCTGAAGACATGCCAAAATGCAAAATCTAAGCAGATGCACCAGCGTCAGAAATAGAAGCGAACAACCAGCTACAACAAAAACGAGGAGTGCACACGAACCGAAAGTTACATGATCGCGGCCTCGACGGTGGCCACATCTGAACGAGCACCGATACAACTGCGCAGTCACACCGCCCGTTGTTTGTCCCAGGCGGGAGGGGTGCACCGCCGTGACCTATACACACACACACGCACACTGCTATGTACACGGAGCGCAAGGCGCCAGAGTGTTTATCACAAGGAGACCGGCGGCGAGCAGCGCTCAACTGGCAGCGCGGGGCTCGTCAGGCCCGGGCGTGTCAGGGCTGGAGTCCTTGGCCACGGTGATCTCGGTGGGGCCGTCGTGAAGCGGCGCACAGGCGTTGGCGGGCGGCGGCCGCTTGGAGGATGTTGTGCCCTGGACCGTGACCGGCGGCGACAGGTCGGCGGCCGTGGGCAGCGCGGCACCCTTGTCCGGCACGGGCGCGTCTTGGACGTAGATGACCCTGTTGAAGGCCCTCCAGCGGCGGAATAGCTGCACGTACATCTTGCACTGGACGTACATGAAGACGAGGCCCCCGGTGAAACCGATGGCGACCACGATGAGCTTGGTCCAGAAGGGCCAGTCCAGGTTGCCCTCGCGCATCTCCTCAGCCGTCCGGTCGATGAGCACGTACAGCGACCAAACCACGCATGTGATGGCCACAACGTGGAACGTGATGGAGCACAGCACCTTGCGTTGCTCCACCGAGGACATCTCCAGCTTTTCCCACTGCGAATACGCCACGCGCGCGATCAGCTCGCTGCACACTGAGCAGCGGGGAAACACCGCGATGCGCGCGAATCGCCAAGGGGGACTGACCTTACGGAAAGGCTTAATCTTTGTGTGCATGATGAAGTCGAACTTGCACAACTCGCAGCACCGGGTGTCCGACGACTTGATCCACTGCTGGAGGCAAGCCTGGTGCACGTAGCGCAGGCTGCCCGAGCAGTAGCAGGGCGAGATGAGTGGGTTGTCCGGATCCGCCTCGCAGTGACAGATGCGACACATGTCGCCATTGCCGTTCGCCTGGCCGTTTGACGGCTGCGAAGACGGCCGCCGCTGCTGCTGGACAGGTGGGACCGGCGGGGGCGCTTGCTGCATCTCGGTCTGCTGCTGCTGTTGCTGCTTGCACGGCTCATCAGCGGCCGGGGACAGCATGGGAGGCTGCTCCATGCTGCTCGCCTGCAAAAAAACCAATGGTAAACGATTATCGACACGCGGCCCCCATGCACATAGCTGTATGCGGATAACCTTTACCAATGCGCCTGAGGCGCGCACGGAGAGTTCATGAACGTAAGAGTAAGCATGTCCTACATAAATATTTGCACACGGTGGTCAATAGTTCAGTGAACTAATTGCACAACGCATCGTGGGTAAGCTGATGGGCTAGTCAGTGAGTAATCGAAAAACACGCAGTGAAACGCGGAGAACTAAACAAATGTCAGTGTCCTCAATCCAGGCATGGTTTCGTTTAGCTGCAAATTTGGCTGCGAAGGCAGCTTCGAAATTTTGTGGCACTGTAGCCACAAAAAATATCTGTAACAATCGCTATATTACATAACGATTTTCACAAGCGCGAGTGTTTCCACCACAGGAATATGGGCGTGAAAGTCGTAACAACAGAAGCAAATGTGAGCTCAGAATATTAGATGTGTTTTCTATTTTGACAGGCCAAAACACTCAAGCTTCGCGTTGCTTGCTATACGCGAAGGGCTTGTGCATATAGCAAGCCAGAGGTTACAAATCTCGCGTAAGCGCCACCGACACGACGGGCAGCGAATGTCGAGGAGCGTAGTTATACGTATGCAGCGACGGCAGGCGCATGCGCCCAGAGCATACTCTTGTTCGAGCATCGTGTGCTAGGCTATCTTACAGAAATGAGCAGAGATGCTCCTGCGCGCACAATGGTCACAAGAAGCGGTTGCGAGGGATAGTTGTGCTGAAAAAGAGTAGGAACTACGTCGGATTCATTGGACTAGCCTAGCTAGCAGACGATGCTCGGACACCAGGACGTTCTGTGCGCATGCGCCCTCGCTGCTTTCGCAGGTGCGCTCCGCGACGTGCCGGTCAACGCTCCCCCTGAGATTAGCAAAATATTGGAGAGCTGTACATGCGCGTCTGCGTGCGTAACAACTCAGGGCTCAGAATTCAGGTTTAGCACATATTACACCAAAATGACGCAGACAATAAATGCAGCTTTCATTGCAATGTTGAAGCGACAAAGCATGGTTTTTGTGCTGCAGAACGTGTTCCGTATACCATATTGTACTGTTGTGCCGTGCCGAGTTCTTTATTAGAAGGTTGCCCGATAAGGCAACCAGGTTTCTATATTTGCACGTGCAAATATCTCGTTTTTTTTTTTTTTGCTTGCACGGATGTCGTTTCGATGACGAAGCCAACTGGTTTCTATAACACTTGCAGTTCTCGAAAGCGGAACAGCAAGCAAATAGAGCTTTCTTGCTTGCATGTTCTGTCACACTATTTCACTGGACATTTTAAAAACTCGAACGATGAAGCTCATTAGCGGATACAGCAGCAGCAAAAAAAAAAAAAGAAAAAAAAGAAACAATGTCAGTTAAGGTAGTTACACGACATACTTTTGCGAGTGGGCTTTTCTAAGAATTAGACGAGCGAAAAAGGAAAACGTAAGCAGTTTTCTTCTTTTTGGGGCTTACGTGCCAAAACCAGTACTGATTATGAGGCATGCCGTGGTGGAGGGCTCCGGATTATTTTGATCACCTGGGGTTTTTGCATTTCGCCTCCATCGAAATCCGGCCGCCGCGGCCGGGATTCGATCCCGCGACCTCGTGCTCAGCAGCGCAACGCCTTAGCCACTGAGCCACCGCGGGGGCGTAAGAAGTTTAAGAAGCTATATCATAGTGCTCAGGGTTGGTACGGGTCATCGAACGTCTGAATGCCGTCGGTTCAATTCACGCTCCAAGGTTACTCGCGGCGTTGATGTGGAGCGTCAACAATAAAAGCTCCAGGGTCAGGATCGAGGCAAATGCTGCAGGTATGTCGTACAATTTTTTTTTGCTCTTTACATACGTAGCACAAGCACAGGTAGTGCAGAGTGTACACAAGTGATTTTGCATTGCGCCCTCATGAGTGCTTTAGAACACCACAAATTGCGATAAACTTTAAGGTCACTTGCTTGTGCGCGACAAATTTGGAATCACTTAAGTAGCTGAAAGTTCCATTTCTGAACAGCGGGGGATCACCACCTTAATAACTTGTGCGGAACTTCGTTAGATGAGATGTAACGTGGAACTGTGGTCAGCATCAAGCGCATACAACGCGCCACAGTGCGGTACGTGCTGCGTCTACCCAGCGCCAAGAACAATAATAGCTAACCAATCAATGCCTCTCCCTGGTACGCGGGTGCTTGCACATGCATGCGACTCAGGCATGGCAGCTAGAAGCATGGTCCTCGCGGGAAAACAGTTCCGGGTTTATAGGTACCAGCGCGATATGGACCTTCCGACATCGACCTCGGCAAACAGCCATGAAACAGCATATGGGAATTCAAGACGGGATCTCCATCCACGCGCACGATGGTATATTACTGCTATGAACTTTGTGACTCCGAAGCCCGTGCCAGCAGGCCCCAGCCGTGGCTGCAGCGTTCGTATTCCTCCGTTGACCTCGTGATGCTGCTGAACTTGTCCTTGCACTGGCCTTTGGCTGCGGACTCCAACGGAAAACTTGTTTCACACACGCAGCGCAAATGAACGGTGAGAATCACGCCAGTTCTTGCGCGCCGCATACTTCTGTGAAGAACAAACGCGCCCACTTATGGCACTATAGAACGGCACGCGTGCATGCGTATGAGGCCCGGCCAAGCCATTACACGCTTCATGTTCATTATAAGTTTCACTATTACGGGCGATAGCCGGTGGAAGCACGCTTAAGCTTGGCGGGGTGGTGCTTGGCGGTGGCAAAGCACGAGACAAAAAATGAAGAACAGCAGCAGGAGACTTCAGCGATTCCTCTGTTTCTGAAATAATTCACTGCGACAGCAGCAAGATTTCGCAGTGTATAGACACCGCATTCTTCTCAAGAACAAATTTGCGATGCACTTAACATGGTCGTCCTCCACTATAGTACTGCCTGCTTGGGCCTCCGAAATGCATGCACACAGACGCCACCACTAAAAAAAATCTGGTGTACAAAATTCCGCACGATGAGCCAATATTCAACGCAAATGTTACGTCATCACACGGTACAGCAAAATATCGGATACTGCAAGAATTGAGGTCAATCTCTTTCTGCAAAATTTTATGGAGAAAATACAAGAAAAATGTCGCAGTTTCGCCCGAAAGGCGAAGCATCAATTGCGATAGCAAATTGGTAGCAATTCGGAGTAGGGATAGTAGTTTTATCGGCTGCATAAACTTGGACACATTCGCTTTCTAACTGAATTGACAAGCGTGGTGCCATCGCGCACAAGCAAACATGAATAGATCACACTGAATGACTGCAGACAACGACTGTCAAAACGCTGGCAGCAAGCGCAGGCGCTGCAGCGGGCGAAGAATAGTGCGGTCTATCGCTTCAACGGAAACTGAGCGGCGAATGCACAGCGCATACAAAGGTCAGAGCCGTGTGGAGATAAGAGACGGTGCGGGCGACCACCACCACAGCCAGTGTAAGCGTATTTGTTGGCAGACTGTCGCAGATAGAAATGCATCAAACCTAGCCCTCCAGCACCAACTGGCCGAAAATTGTTATGCGTCTCAGATTCAAAAGTGGACGACTATATAAATGAAGAAAAATTCATGTGAGAACGTTGAATGTAAAGCCTTAAGCAGTGAAGAACTTGAGGGACAAGAAAAATTTAGTCGCCAAAAACATGTTGCTTTTGACCCGAGCGTTTTTATGTACTGCGGGAGAAAGATCGCAGGTACTGATGAACGTGTGAAATACGCTTCAGCAAAACGAGACTTCCAAGGCGGTCAGGGAAGGTGTGGAGCTCGAATACATCGCAAGCTACTCCCCAGTGCGAGTAAAACCGTTCCACTTGCAAAGAAATCGTGCGCGAAGTGTATTGCAATTGAACCAACTAAAGTGACGGGGAGGGACAGCGACTTCCACAAGGGTGACTGGCCTGACGTGCAACCGTACAGGATATCCTCACGCTTGTGTCCCTCCGGCCTGAAGCGTCTCTGTGCCGCCGCTTTCCCCGCCATCCGCATGCAGGTACAATACAATACTTGCCACACAACGTAGTATAAGCAGTTCTCCCCTCTCAGTACTAAAAGAACGAATGAATGGCGTGTGTGTAACTGGTAGTGGTGCCTTCACTGAGTAAAGAATCACGCGCTTATGAGAAATACCTATATGAGAAGTACTGTAGGACCAGAATTCATGAACACGGAGACGGTAATAGCAGATCGATTATTTTCTGCAGCGTATTTCCCTCACAAGGTTTAACCGCCACACGCGGTGAAATGGTCCGAAGGCTAGCGGAGTCCGATGTCCCCGTGCTCATGAATTATGAACTGTGCCAAACGTCATTGTAGAATCAGATAGCGCATCTTTAGGTTTGCATGCTGCGGTGAAACGCGGGCAGCTTCAGTAGGACGGATACACAAACCTGGTTGTGCATACGACATTGCGCATATGCTAGTAAGTGTCGACGGTCAGCAAAATGCTATCACATAGCCAACTTGGATCATTTTCTACCGATATCTTGTATCGTCAGTCGCATCGATTCCAGTTCAGACGTGCCTGCTTGGTCCAGGTGTATCAGGATCGCTGAAGGTGCGCACGAGAGGTGATGTGCAGACACGGCGAAAATTTAAATTCTGGAGTTTTACGTGCCAAAATAATGGTTTCATGAGGCCTGCCGTAGTGAGGGGGACTCAGGGTCACTTTCGACTAAAGCCCCTGGAAAAAAACTAAGGTAGCGCCAACTGCACCCTTTCGTCTCTGCCTCCCTCCTAGCAGCTGCACCAACGCCTCTAAAGTGACGTGCGCGCGGGAAACTGGTGTCATGCGGACCCGCCCGACCGCTCGTTTCGTACTATCCTCTGCTCGCGTCAGCTCCCGCTCGCGCTTGTTTGGTTTGCTTGGTTTGGTATCGTTCGCGCTTGTTTTGATTGTCATGGTTTGCGACTGTTTTTTACAATGATGAGCTTAAACCGAGACATCCTGACGGAAAGTTTTTTGTAGACAGTGCGCCATATCCGATTCTGTACAACAAGACGAACCCTGAATACAAGGACGCTGCCAACGACGTTGTCATCTTGATAAGACATGAATCGTTTTAAGAACGAAGGACGAAGAACGTAATCACAACATCGATCTGTAAGCAGACGACGGAAAAAGCACGCGACATCTCGCACCTACACGCAGAGTAAAAGAGGAGGCGAGAATTTCGCGCTCTCACGTGACTGCCACAGCGGCTCGCCACCAGTTGCATGGTGTGACCGCCACGCTACACTGTAGCCACGCCGCAGCTGCGTTTTGCCGCTGGAAGCGCGCCGCGCGCGTTTTTCCGCTAGTGTGTACGCACCTTGTTACCGCTAGTGTGTATGGGGCTTTCTGCGGCGACGATCGCTCCGAGATGGCGCCAGAGTAGCGCGCTTCGTCTGTTCATCGATCACGCCATTGATAAGGCATGCGGCGAGCGTGTCAAAACAAAGCGCTGCATGAGCGGAGGTCTGTCTGCGGCGGCTGCTCTCAATCGCACCCAAGCGTCACCCGCGTGCTGCCTCTCGCGATCTCCCGATTAGCGAGTCAGTGGCGCCACACTTCGCTCCGTTTGCAACGTGCCGCACGAGACAGATTGTCCGCGCGAGCCAATATATCGCGAAATGAAAACGCGTATAGAGCTGCGCTTAAATTTCGCATTAGGGATTATCGTAATCGTCGGCGATTTTTTTTTTTTTTTTTACATTTCACCCCCGTACGAATGTGGCCGCGGCGGCCGGGATTCGATCCCGCGCCCTCGGGCTTAGTAGCGCAACGCCATAGCCACTACGCCACCACGGCGGGTCAGACGCGGCGAAGATCACGGGCTAGAGAACGGCAATCTCGAGAACTCAATGGGTTGGGTAGTAAGCGGGGCCAGGGGAAAGATCATTGCACGGTTAGCGCTTGTTTGTCGTCGTCACTTTGTCATACGTGCATTTTTCCCGCGCTGGACATCTCAACGTCATTATATTTACGATGACGCTGTTTGGAAAGAAAAGCGCACGCACAGCAACCTGTTCGCCTCACCTCTGTCAAATCCAAGATAATACAAAGGGTAGCTGCCATAAGGACTTCGCGTTCTCGTAGAGGCTTGAGGGGCGCCGAAGCAGCTGTGCGTTCGTCACTGCGGCACCAAAAAGAAAGAAATAAACGCAACTACAGGCACAGACGCAGCGTCGGTCATTGACCACGGCGAGACGATAATATCACTGCAAAATGTTCTATGCGGCCTGATAAAGTACTTTTAACGACTTCCGAAGAACTGAAATCGGGGAGTGTGCACCAGGATGTGGCTAATTAAGTGGCACTAGCCTGGCCCGGTGAACAAAAGAGCATGCACGTCCGCATCCATGCATTAGCTCAGTCAAGCCCGTAGGGAGTTATTGCAGCCTTCATTACTGGCGTAGCTACAACTTCACTTTCACATCAGGAAAAGCATCTCGCCGTTCGTAGAACCCTGGCATCAGAAGAAACGCGTGGGGAAATACCTTTCTATTCCTGTTGGAGCTCCTTCGTTCCACAGCAATTGCGACATGTTGCACTGATCTCTGCGGCAGCGTTCCTGGCTCGTGTTCTATAGCTCGTGCCTCACCATGCACGCGTTCCGGCCTCGCTGCTCGAGAGCGATAAAGAGCTCAAACGCCGCACGTGCGCTGTCCCGTGATAGCTGGCGAAGCGGTCTTTTCAGCCTAAGCACGTGTATGGCGTTGTTTGCGAACTGTTGGTCAATGTGAGGGCACAAATGTACGAGGGCTTCACTGTAGACGACATGCGAGGATATCAGAAATTATTGGGCGGTATTATTTAAGGCGAAACTGCTATTTTATACTGCATACTTTCTCTTCCTTTTCATTATCTCTTGCCTCTGTCATAGTGTTCTTGACGATTTTTTTATATTCATCTTCTGCATCACCACGAAAGATTCGTGGTTGTCGAACTAGCAAAAAAAAATTCGTTGGTCCTTCCCTGAAGATGGTTAACCAGCGAAGCTGAAACGTGCGGCCCCGGTGTTTATCACTGGGTAAATCCCGAGGGTTCAATAATGTATTTCTCAATTATGAGGTTACACACACGTTCGGCTGCGACGGCGAGAACGACGTCACTGACGGTATACCCACAATCCGCCGTTGTCGCTTGCGTTCGATGTCTCGAGTTTGCTCGGCGGCGTGGTTAGCAGCATTTGCCCGCCCATTGCCGCTTGCGATTCTTCGAAATTAAATTGCTTCAAAATTAAATCTGTCCGTTACGTAAGACAATGAATAGATCATACCCCCTTAAGCAATGCCTCATACCCCCGTAAACGCGGCCTCCCCATTACGACGACAGAAGTGAAGTGAAATTCTACGCTGGAATGATGAGCGGCAACGCAGCCAGCTGTGGAAGCAGACGACGACGACGACGACGAACGCGAGAGCAGTGGTACGAGCGCGTGCCGAACACGCGCTTGTTCTCGGCACGGCATCCAACGGCACGAGCGCAAACCGAGGGGCACCAACGAGCCAGCTGTGGAAGAAGACGACGACGCTCGAGCTAATGCTGACGATGATAGGTTTCTGCAGTCAGGCGATTTCACCCAGCCATATAAAGTTTCGCTTTAAAAAGATTACCATTTGCGTCAGGGATATGTAGAGCCACAGGGCTATTGCTGCTAGGAATTAGGAGCAATAAGGTTGAAAAATAATACACATTGATGACAATTGGAAGAAAATGTACGGTCGAGCAAAGAGAAGGAAGTTATACAATAGTTCCTATCTGTCGTAATCACCACCACGCTTGAAAGTCAGGCAAGCAGAAATGGTAACACTGGTCACGTGCAGGTGCGCTACGAGCCCCCTCAGCAACGCCAGAGCAGGATGCGCTAGCAATCAAGGCTGCCAGCCGGCTCATACGTAGAGATAAACATCCGCGCACACATGCCGTGGGTGCTATGATGTTAAGGCTTTTGGACGTGGACGTGGTTACCAACGTATGCTCAATGTGATCCTGGATGCAACATTAAAGAAAGGCGAAATGTCGTGCCCAGAGGCGGGTGGGCACGAGATCACCTGAAGTCCAAAAGTGTTTCCTTCAAATATGTTCTCGTCAGTTCGTAACGGCTGCTTCCTATACAATTGTTAGTGCGGGGTCGCTGTCGTTGATGGGTTTCTTGCACTTCCATTTTGCCCCGATCAGATTATGCCTACCGACGTTCTCCGCATTAAAGACTTACAAAAATAGTTCCCATTCAAACGAAACGAAAGAGAGAGAGAGAGAGAGAGAGAGAGAGAGAGAGAAACGAAGCACGTGCAACTCGTTACAACGGAAGGGCGTCGCTGTGCCAACAAAATTACCACCCACCCCTATCTAACGTGCCAAACGTATCTAACATATCTAACGTATTTATCTTTGCCGCCAGCTAACTCTGCACTCGGATCTGCATCCGGTTTAGCGATGAACAGACGACCTCTTCCGGTGCGGCCCGCTTTCGCGCCCCTGGCGACGTTCAATTTCGTGCCCTTTTGCATGACTTCGCCACTCAAGTCGCATGCCGTGACGACGAAACTGCCCTCACGAAAAGGCACGCCAGGCGTCTCGCGCGAGGTGTGGAAAGAGACGGAACAGAGTTGAGGAGGGCAGAGTTTTGTCAAAAGGGTTGCATTTTGGCTATGGCTCAGAAATCCCGAGGCACACGTCGCAAGCTCGCGGCGACATGTGCGCTCCCTTCAGGCGATCCTCGACCCTTACTATACGCACTCGGCTCAATTGGCAATAACAAAATGAATTACGCCTATTCCAGTGATTGCCACAATAATAAAAAAAAAGAAGAAAAACTAAAAAACCAAATCTGCGGACACCTAAGCGCTTCTTATGAGTTGTGAATGCGAATGCATTAATGCCCAATTTGTTTTTTCATTTTTTTTTCAGTCTACACATAGTTACAGAACGTTGCTGAAAATCACCTGGGCTCTTAGCAACACTGCTAGTTCTTGAACGCCGCTGAGCGGTCCTTTGAGTTATGAACTCCTCGCGGGCAAGTGAGCGCGTTGAGGCGCTTGGCGCGTTTTGATTTGGCCTTACCGAGGCGCAGTTAGAACGCAGGCGAAAGCTTGCGCGGACAAGGAACGCGCGGATATATATATAAGTGGTTCTTGAGGGAAAGGGAAAGGTTGGCGCTATCGAGAGTGAGAGTGACGTGGCGTCGCGGCGAAGCCCTCTCCACTCACGCAGCGCCTGGCGTGCTACTGCCAGCAGGTGTATACCTTCAGAATTGTAGCGATTTGGGCCTGTTGGTTGTACATCGGAAATAGTTTGAAGCGCGAAAAACACAGATACAAAAGAGCACATGAGACACAGACGAGCGCTCGTCTGTGTCTCATGTGCTCTTTTGTGTCTGTGTTTTTCGCGCTTCAAACTATTTCAGGTGTATACCTTTCGCCCGCTCAGCTCCGTCGAGGCGCGCTCGTGACGTGGAGTTGCAGCCAATGTGAATTTAACTACTGTTACGCTGCTACAGACGACGGACTCTGGATTTTTCGCTCAATGGGCCATTTGATGCTTTCGCATAAAACAAAAGACAGGTTCGAGCAGATAACTTTTCTCAAGTTTATCTTTTCGCGGTCTCCGTTAAGATCAGCAACCGCAAAAACGCGCCTCAATTTCTTTTAATCTTTTCGACAGTTGCGACCATTCCTTGTTTGCTAGCATGACCTTTAAAGCTAAGTTTTCTCATTTTGCTTTTTTTTGCTAACTCGGATTACAAGAAATTGAATTACACAGCAGAAACACTCAAGTGGCATAAGGCAAAGAAACCTTGGAACCGCTATATACGTTTTCAGCGAGTGTGCGTGCAGCCCATTGCCAGCTTCAGGCAACAAAATTCAGACCACGTGAAAAAAAAAGTACTCTTTGTTAATCGCACAATACCAGAAATCACATCAGCCCAAAATAGCCTAACGCACCGAGCCAGACTGTTCTGCTTCGATCAATATTTTATGTTACCGAACAGTAAAAAAACTTCGACCTTCGGTACCCGCTCAGCTCTTCTCATATCAGGTCAGATTTCATATTTTTGCGAGACAGGGCATAATTCTGTTTACGTAAGGCTGCACTTCTTGAAGGAGCGGATGCCTCGTAGCTGGTATGGTCAAGTTACTTATTAAATTGATTAAGACGGTAATTACCAGATATAGTCATGAAAACAAAATACAAAAAAAAAAGAATGAGAGAAGCGCGAAATAGAGATACGGGTAGATCAGGCGGCCGCTATGTCATTAGAAGAACGAGAGCGCGAGAGAGAAAGAACTTTGTTCAGACTGCATAATTTTTTTTAAAAATTGGGGCATACAAACGAACGAGACGCGTGAAATCCAGGACAAAGTAACAGAACAACAACGACGACGACGACAACAGCAACGTCACGTTACTCTTGTCAGCGGTCTCAGCCATGGACCACCGACAAGAGTCCCAGCCTGTTCTGCGTAAAAGCCTGCTTCCGCTCGAGCACGCGAGAAAAAAATTGGAGGACGCTTAAGCTTCGCCTTTAAGAGTGGAACGCGATAGCGTTATCGGGCCCCTTTCGCATCGCATTTTTCTTTGAGTCGGCTTTACTGCAACACAGAACGTGGGAAAGCCAGCTTACAAAGACCAAGCTTACACCGATCCCCTTAAAGCCGACTTCACTTTTAAACAGAAATGCATTGCTGGAAAGACGTTTTTCCAGAGGCAATATAAGTCGTCTTATATTAAAATGTAAAGGTCCTAAGACCTTTTTTTATTATTTTATTAATTGTTTACTATTGCCCCGACGCGCGCGCGTGTCCAAAACGCATTAGGCAGGCCAAGTCCCAATTTTACCTGCCGAGTATGCGAGCGCCATTTGGATAAGAGTGTCGTAAGTAGCCTACCCGAGCGCGCCGCTGTTGGTATACTATAAATGCGATGTTTGTGTTTGAGTTTCCTCGTAACAGAATTATGTTTTCTCGTACATTCAAATAACAGTCCGACGCCCTCATGTCTGTAGGTTGTGGTTAAGTCGTACTCTACCATTTTTCTGACGGATTAAACTGTGAGAAATTCTATTTTTGTTCACTAACACGATGCACCCCGCGGAGGGCCTGCGCGGTCGGGGTGGTTCGCAATGATTTTCTCCGCCACGGACGTCGACATCCACGCCGACGCCGGATTTTCTGCGACACGGGGTTCTTAACGCCGTCGCGTTAAAACATCCGTTCGAGCAAATATTTTTGTGGCGCTCCACAAAAAGGAGGGAAAAAGAAAAGAAGGCGACAAGCAGAAACACGAGAAAACTGCAGACAGGAAGCGCATGAACACTTTTTGCTAAAGCCGCGTTATCAAGCAGAGTTAAACCAATTTACGCAATTATCACAAGAAGGCCCAGGCGAAAACGTGCGCCTTAAAGAAAAAAAGAAAGCGTAGGAATATTTAGAACCAAAGTAGGTGAGCGTAGATGTTACTCGTCTGAAGGACCCTGTCAGGGCAAGTCAGTGTAAATCGACTCGGTGTAACAACCAGCACAGCGATCCATAGGTTTGGCGCTGGTGACGCAAGTTTTGCTACACATTTGGACACAAGTTGGCGGGATGACCTCGCCATCAAGCGCTACTGCGTTGTGAAAGTGCTGCCTTCCTCTCCTGTCCCTTCATTAGTACCCCCCGCCTCCTCCTACGACAGCATTCGAGGCCTTTAGTCCGCTAGAGAAAGAGGGAAGCACAGTGAGATTAAAAGGTACGTCCGATGGTCCTAAGACAGCGCGTCTCAAAGTGTGCTTCCTCACAGCCCACCAAAGATACATGCTCATTTCCTCTATTTTTTTTTTTTTCGCGCCCTCTGCCTTTCGCGCGCTGTAAACGTTTCGATTTAAGTGCATGAACTGTGAAACGACAATGACAAATGCTGCTGCTATTTCACGTAGACAGGGTGAATAACTCGGGCTAAAGAGGGGTAAAAAAAAACAAAAAAAAACAAAGCGCATATCAATGTAGATTTACTGTTCCTAAACGATCGAGTAAGCTTGCTTGTTGGAGCAGAATTTATCGTAACGAAAGCGGAATTTCAGTACTGGAATTCCCATTTCGGGCGCGATATCACGCTGAGTTCGGCACTGTGCTTTAAGTATCGCTAGCTAACTAATTTACTGTCAATTTGTTGAAGTTGCCAAGCTTCCTCGAGACACTAGCCGAATCTCAGTTGACGCCCCTGTGGTCGCGTTTGGCGAACACTTGTCGCAAGGGAATAGATGAGCCCGATGGTCGTCGCAGTTGTGTCTTGATGAGCCATATACCCATAAACAGAAGCGGCAGAGCTGCTCACACGCGAAGTGCGATTTCACAACCGCGTGTTGTATGTCGCGGGTGAGCGCAATCGTAAGCTTTTATGAAAGCTGCCAGGCACTCCCACCGCGCGGCATCTCTTGACTGATGGACGACGCCGAGCACGCGAACGGCTGCACGGCCCTTTGGAAACCTGAACACTTCTGGTTGCACACAACTGCGGTACAGACTCGGAGATGTGCTCTCACCTACAAGATTGGCAGGTGTATGGACAGGTCATTCAGTGCTTTCTCCATCGGATTCCCACAGGCAATACGTCGCACCACAGCGCACAATCTCGGCTGACATTTACGTGTAGTGCGTCAGTACTAGATCGCGCACTGTATATACCATTTTCATAGGAACAAAAAAGAAACCCTTAATCGCCTTTAGCCGGTTGTCGAGATTTCGCGACATACTGTTCCTGCTCTTCCAGATTCCAACGTCGATGAACGGAGATTGTGTGCCTGCTTTATACATTGTTCGTCCCATTCCATCGGGCACGAAACCAACCAAAAATACTTCTGGCTAACTCTCTGCTTTCCCATACATCCTTTCGGTCGGTCTCTCAAATCGCAAACACTACACACACTACACAGGCTAGAACACTTGAGGACACGTATTAGTGCACGGTTTATTTCATATTTTAACAGCAGGGCGATGCATTTCTTGGCAAAAGGGGGACACTCACACGCATGACACATGAAGCGTTGAGTCTACACTGCCTTTTGACAATCACAACACTATAAGCACTGCACGTGCGATGTTTAGCAACGACTTCAACAGTATACCTCGAGTAGGGAAAATAGGCCCCTAGTTCGGAAATACCGAGTGCATTAGTAGAAGCTTTCGTTAATTGCACTGTTGTGGCACAGTGGCCAATAACTCAATAGAAATTACGGGAAGACAGGGCAGATGTCTTAATTATCTTCCTGTGACTCAGGCTTGCATTCAAGGCCCAAAACTACAGTGGTGCTGGAGCTCTGCGTGACTGAAATCAGAGCACTCTGTTTTGCGATTTTTATATTCCCGACAAATTTGGGAGTTAAAAATAAGGCGCAATTCCTCGCTCCAGATTCCCCATCGATATGGAGGAGAGATCGGGTTGTTATTTTGAAAAACCATTGCAGGATGTCGTTTTTGACCGGTAATTTGTACTAAAGGCAATCACTGCCAATAATGAGCGCTGGGACATGACATACTTCATTTTTAATAAAAGAAACGTTTTGAAAGTCTGGTTCAGAAAAGCATTTCTCAAATCTCATGTTTCTTTTTCCATTTAGTTCTCAAATTTTCGCTCACGTTCGTAATAACTGGTCACAGAAGACTCAAAATCGTCCAACAGCTTCATGTGGCGTTTTTTTTAGCCTCTAGTTGATCGGAATTTTCGAGTCCGCTTGCGCGGCTCTCGCTCTCACAAAATGTGGGCCGATCCCGGAGACAGTGCAACGAAGCGGGAAACGCACAGTGTGCTGCGCTTCTCAGAGAGCGCAGCAAACTGTGCGTCACCTGATGATGTCATCAGGTGACATCACTTGACGAAGACGCCATCGCGGGACGACACGTTTGACGTCATGACGTCATCAGGTTACGTAATCAGGCGCTATCGTCCCGTGAGGATGCCGTTATTCTCGTATATTCACAATCCGAAGCAATCATGTCTGCAGCTTGTGTGTAAGTCGTACTTTACGAATTGTCTGACGCAGTTTATTTTGAGAAATTCAAATTAGTTAAATAACGCACTTGCGCTTGGCGTTGGGAGGGTCCAGAGGAATGAGTATGTATGCTGCGCTTCCGCACACGTGCGCGCGCGCGTGACGTGCGTCCTTATGGTGGCGGCGCTTGTCTAACGTCGGCAATAGCTTCGCTGTACATACACTATCACAGGGTGCAATGGAAGCGGATTTTTTTCTTCATAGTTTAGATTAAACTTTCTATTGATGGTAGTCGCCCCATGCCACTCAATCGCCCAGTTTATCTCAAGAAGAAAAACCCTTCAAACTAACCTCTGTACTGACGCCATGACACCGTTCGACAGGAGTGACAACAGCGCTGACTTTATCGCCTTTACTCGGTTTTCGTTGGGAGCTGGACGATAATTTTCTGCAGTTAAACGTTCAGAAGGCGATCGAGGCGTACTCATCTCTCTCTTTTTTTTTAAGAGCAGCCGAAGTTCATAAGTGACTAAAGCATCGATTTGGAAGTTAAAGCACTTTCTTTAAAGAAATCGGATTAAACCCAAGTATTCTGAAACAGACTCGGTGCGCAGCAGTTCGGCCAAATGGAATTTTTGCCCGAAAACGAAGGGCCATAGCTATATAGCGTGTCATGAAATGCATGTAAAATTTAATTCTTAAAGGGGGAAAAATCCCAGAACAATGGTGTGTGCCCCAATCAACTGCACGGCTTCCACGACGAGAGGCAAGAGAGCAGGTGACGATGAAAACGTTTTAAAATTGTGCTAGGATGTCAAGAAAAGAAGAAAAAGAAACGTTACTAAACCCTTATGTCGCGACGAAGTGCTTCGCAAGAACTTGCGTCGAACCACTGTGATATCGAAAGACATGATAACTCCCCGAAGACGCTTTCTAACGGCAAACATATCTTACAGACGAAAAACATCGCGAATCGAGCATATGTTACGTGAAAACTAGTAGCCGGGGAGTTATACGTAAGCAGTAATTTAGAATTGAGCAGATTTAAGCATTGTTTGCAGAATAATGCCACTTATAATTCATTTTGTTTGTATGCTGCACTTGTCCAAATGCACTTTTCAATTGTTTGTATTGCGTGGCTTTTGCTTCTTTTACTCAGTGCCACATACGGGAAGTGTATGGATGGATGGATGGATGGATGGATGTAAAACTTTAATGGTAAAGTCCTGAGGTACGCGACTCAGCGCGCAGCGGGCCGCTCCCACGTTGGGACAGTCAGGCCATGCCCGACCGCCGCATCGTGGACCCTCTGGACAGCCCATAGCTGCGCCCCGGCATCGGGGCTCTTGATAGCGGAGAGCCGCTTGTCCACGGGAAGTGTATGGAAATTTTAAATAGATAAAGACGCTGCGCCCGTTCCCGTGGATAGAGGTATACATAAGCACCGCAATGAATCGCCCACTTATATATCTTCGAAGGTTCGCACAGCGTTTTCTCACGTCGTGCGAACTATACGTGTCAGCAAAGGCAAGTGGCTTTGATTTGCAATGTATGCTGCGACCAGCGAAGGGTCAACAACGGACAAGAAAGAAGCGCTCGTCCCTTGTTTTTGCCACGCTGGTCCTAACACGCATTTCGAATACGTGCGTCCACACATGATGATGGTTAGAAAGACAGTGTGCGCAAGACCACATTTATCATCAATGGAAAGAACGGCACGCCGCATTCGATATAGCATGAAAAAAAAAAAAAAAAAAAAGGGGGCCACGAAGAACACGCGGTTCCCGTTTCTCTACCCGAAGAACCTTACCTCTTCCGTGCTGGAGCGGCACGCCTGCGAGTGCGGCGGGTTCGGGAAGCTGACGTTGAAATGTCTTTGGCTGCGGCCGCGTCGTTCATACGTGCGCACGCGCGGCAGGGTTTGGTGTAGGCGTGCTTGCTGCGTAGCTACCTGTCGGGAACACTTTTCTTGACACCGGCGGCGCGTGCGCCACCATTCGCAAGGAACGCTGCACCGGCTGCTGCTGTCGGGTTTCGCACCCGGACCCAGTGCGTGCACAGTACGCTCACCAAGGGCAACAGAGATGAGAAGCATGCACGTTAAAGAGGGAGGGAGGGGGGGGGGGGTTATTGCTGCGTCGCGCACATGTGCACACATGCCAGCGGCGCATGCGCACAGCCACCGTCACGCTGCACGTAGCAGGCGCCACGCCAGGCATGTGTGCAGGCGTAAAGCGCGAGCCCACGTCGACACGGGAAGTTATGGTCTGTGGAAACATCATTGAGCATGACGACGCATCGGGTCTATTCAAAACAGGGGGAGGCCGATCAACGCACCTTGGGCGACACGGTATGCATATATGGAGACCGCTTTCGGCAGCGGAAATTCGGAGTAAACATTGCGAAACCACCGCAAGGCCAGTTGCGTCGATCTAACGAAACTGAATCGCTTCAGCGCCCTTTCTGCGCGCCTTCGATTCGAGGAGCGTGGTATGAAGATTTATATGCAACACGCTTTGAAGGTTTCGACAATAATAACAAAAAAAAGAGTCCCAAGAGTGCTTACGTGCACATGATCGAGTTCCGCATGGAAAACCGTCCCACCTGTCATTGCATTGAAAAAAAAAAAAAAAGTGAGCAGTCGCAGTCGACAATTTTACCGTAAATAAAGTCCCTCGACCGCCGTTGGCCATGCGCCAGCCGAAGCACAAAACAAATCAGTTTTCGCTGCGCTGTAGTCAAGATTTAGCTATATTAACGTCATACGTGTTTCTTCTTTTTGATGTTGCCTTCACTAGGTCAACAAACGCTATCAATGCCTGAAAGGCCTCGAACCTAACTTTCTTGTCCCTCTCTTATCAGAGAAAGAAAAGGTGACCTTTAGAACGGTATTTTTTTTTCGGATAAAGGAGGCGTAGGAGAAAAGAAAGGGGGAAGGTAGGGATGTTAACCAAGAAAGCATCTGGTTGGCTACCGTACGCTGGGGGAGAAGAAAAGGGGAATAGAAAGATAAGAGAGAGAGGAGCAGGAAGGACGCGGTGAATTTGCGCAAGCGGTCGGAGGCACCACTATGTCAAAGGCGATACCACAGGCCAGTCGCCCTCAAGAAACAGGTAAGTGTCTGCACAGCCTTGTCGGCCGACGAGCGATGGGGACGGTGTTCGAGTAGAGCCTGCACGGACAATGGCCGATTGTCCAGTCGTCCCAATGCGTTGGAAAGTGTTTGTGACTTAAAGCGAGGACAGTGGTACAGAATAAATGAGCGATGTTCCCTTCAATGCAGCAGACGTCGCACGCAGCACTGTCGGTCATTCCAATCAGTGTAGTGTAAGGCTTCGTGAAAGCCACTCCCACCTACCGCCGGTAGAGAAGCGATGCCTTACGTCGATGAAGTTGGTAAAAGTAGTGTGCTGAAGTGTGGTAATCATACAGCGGAAAAAAAAAAAAGAAACGTCGGAGTGACGCCAAATAAAAGTCGCCACCACTGTTCCCACTTTCGTAGCTGATACGGCTCCCAGTCGCTAAGTTTAGCTACAGCTATATCAACAGCCATTTATGACTGGAGTCAGTTACATGTGGGCTTAGATCTCAGCTCGAGAAGGTACGTACATCTGAGCTCGAGATGGCTTCCTGCCAGTGCGCTTCAAAACTTCAGACCTCAAAGCCATCACGCAGACGATCTAAGTGACTTCTCTAGCACTTCAGCAATGTGGAATCGCGTCTTCCTCATTTAGCCTCACATCGTCACCGTCACCCTCCCGCACCATTTTTTGAAGCCGATCCTCACCTCACCACGTGAGGGTGAGCACGCCCTCGTGACGATGCCCATGTCTAGTCGTCAGTCGCTACCACGTGCTACCACAATAGACCATCAGCACGGTTTTAACGCTCACGTCATTGTGCGAATTTCGCTTCTTTGCGAAAGATCGTAAATTTTTTCAATACTTGACATATTCTGTGAGATAGCATTTTTCTAGTGGGTGCGTAGGTTGATGCTGTCTGCCAAGACGTGGTGGATCATAACAGTGCTAAATGGAAGAGGCAAGGATCACGAGGAGACTTCCTCGCCCGATATATAACAGCACTGTTATTATATACCGCAATTTCAGTAACCAACTCGCAGAGCTTTCAGCAATAGCTTCCTAAACGACTACTACCTCCACACAGAAGACGAAAGTCCAGACAGGCACTAATAAATTGACGCCCGAAAGTACGCATCCTGTGTTATCTTATTAATACAAAATACTGACCTATATAGCAATAATGATCCTATTTGTCAACCACCGAACACGCGACATTTGCAGAGACCACTGACTCGGCACGCCGGAAAACGCGGAAAAGCGAAAAATAGGTGACAACCTATTTGTGATGTCACAGATTGTGACAAGACTTGGCCGATGCTACTTGGACGCTTATTAATAATAAACGATTACAGTGCGTTAAAAGTAATCTTTTACTGAGCCTCCCACCTTCTGCAGGTTTTTAATCTATTGCTTATGGATGGGCGTCGCATTGGCTGTCGGTGCCGCTTGCAACATTTGTGATTGCGATGAAATTATAGAGCACAGGTGGCCAAATTGCACATCGCAGGCCACATGCGGCTCTTCTTGGATTGCTATTTTGCGACTCGCGGGCGGCTGCTCGATCCGGGATCGCTGTCCATTACGACCTAAATATGCGCCTCATTGTGCTAGATGCTGCCGAACACAGCAGTTTTCATAAACTTACGCATCTGTAATCACTGGACACTAGAGCAGTGTTATTTAGCACGAATGAGAAGAAATTAAAATGCATACAACTGCGTTATGACCAAAACTGTAGTGTTGTCTGAGGATCTTGAAAATATGAAGTCATTTTTACCTTTCTGAATGTGTCTGTCCGGCCAGCCCTGCTATAGAGCACCTTTTCGTTTTTTTTTGCCTAAAATATGCGATACAAACACAAAAAACATTGTTCGATCCTGAAGCCAGCGCGGGTAGTGTCGGGTCCATGGATAAAATGCACTTTCTTTCCCAGCATTATGAGCATACGGCGTACACGGTTTTACATAACCCAAGAAAATTACAAAATACACAGGAACTTCTTGGTGCATAACAGCATGTACTTACATATTTGATTAGTCTTTTGTCGTCGGTAAAAGATTATTAGTTTTAACCTCGTTTGGAATTGAATTCCTTCATTAATTTCAATTAATCTCCGTCCATTAGTACTTATACAGACTGGAAAGTTGATGTTAGTGAGAAAGCCGACTTTATCAAAACCAGCTACGAAGCCTTGCTTTTCCACCGCTGCAACCGATACGGCGATAGGTAGCCGATAATGGCGGCACGGGACCTGCGATCGCCAGCGTGATCTGAGGTATATGAACGCACTCGATTCTTTCAATGCCCACTACACTGGTTGATTATTTTTAAGTTTTACAGAATTTTCAGTAAACGCCTATGGCAGAGAGCATAATTCTAGTCCTTGAGCTGCATTATTCTGAAAAGGCGGACATTACTTGCACGAGAAATCGAAACATACGCGTATATTCAATTACGAAGTTCCCGAATTAACTTAATTAATTACTTTACGGCACATATAGCAATTTACGAATTGTAGCCGGTGAGTTTCCAAGGCTTATCCACTTAACATCAACTTTCAGTATAACACCAGTATCGAAATATTCATTGCCAAAGCGTCCTATGCAATACATGGGAGTTCCATTTACTTCTGTGCTTCAATGCACGAAAAAGCGTTTTCTTAAAACATGCAGTGGAACAACAACGCATTTTTACCGCTAGTTTGGTGGCGCGTAACTCCAAATCCATGCCATCCTCAAAATTCGTTCTAAGTGGATATGCCTTCCAAGCTCACCTGCTACAATTCGTAAATTGCAATATGTGTCGTAAAGTAATTAGGAAGCTAATTTTAGTCAATTAATTAGTTATGTGTTTCGATTTCTCGTGCAAGTATTGTCTGCCTCTAAATAATCCAGCTCAAGGACTAAAATTAAGCTATACTGCCACAGGCGAGTTTTAAAAAGTATGTAAAACTTGAAAATGATCATCCTGTATAAAGTGAGCGAGATACAACTTTAATGACATGCTTTAGATGTTAGCCTGGCTGATCGCCTGGCACGCTACTCCAGGTGCTGGGTGATGATTATGATATACACAGTGGTAAACACATAAACAGCACATACAGTCACAGACAGACACATATACGCTATATAGAGATGTTCACAAAGTTTCTTTATTGCTTGTGGCCCGCAAGAACATCAGCAGCACTTTCGTCACGCGTAACGCGCAGGTGGTGCTTTGCCACGGGTCGAGTATGTGCCGCAGTTTCAAGCTCAAGTCCCGTTGCAGGTGTAGTGTCGCCTCCAAAGACTGTCTCTCTGTCAAGTAGTGGAAGCAGTCGCACAGAACATGTTGCAGGTCTTCAGGGGCGTTGCGTTACAGTCAGAGCATACTGGCGAGTCCGTCAGTTGAATATTGCACTTGACGTAGTTGGTGTACGTCACGTTGAGTTTAATGCGGTGAAGGCATGCTTGGTCTTGCCTATTGAGAACTCGCAGCATATAAATGTCACAAGATGGATTGCCCACATCTTGTGACAATGCTAACAAGCCGGCGAGTCTAGTGGTTGACCCTCCTGGCGCTGCCGGCCTACCTCCTGTGATCATGGCAGAAACCAGAGGCATTGCGAGAAAGAAACTTAGTTATGATGGCAGAAACACTCGGGAAAGTTACAGCGCTTCAAACTTTTACCTAAGCGGGTACGGCGCCCGTGAGAATAGTGAAGCCTCTTTTACTTTCGTGAAGTACAAGGAGACGATTGAAGAAATCCCGGTGGTGTTTCGTACATAAGAAGAAAGTCACAATCATTGACAAGTCTATATACCAAAATCATGCCGGCTCAGAAGTTGTCTCAGCTGCAAGAGAAGGCGTCCATACCTTGAGAGTAAACAGAGACGCCACTCTTTCAATGCTTAAGTCATCCGAAAAGTATCTGCGTTTACTGCATGAAGTTGCGGGGCTGAGGGTGAAGTCCTAAGTACCGGCTTCGTACACACGAAGCGGAATGAGTCATGTGCCACTGCAGAATTCTGCTGAGAAACCATTTCTCACATTTCGAAACATTTCGGAATCACCTCTATCTGCCGCCAGAAAAACCGCGACCATGCTGAATACCTCCAAATTTGCGGGACAACCGAAATATTTAAATTGTGCTTGTAACTATAGAACTTTCTACTCAGGCTTCTCACAGAACGAGGCTGCATCCATGCTCCGTATACATGAATTATTTCTTGGAAGGCTGCCAGGATATAGCGAAACGCTTTCGACTAAATCTTTACAATAAAGCTAATAAACGCTTTCGCAGTAAAGTCCTGCGAATAATCGCCCGTCCGTGGCAAGAAGCGAAAGAGTGAACGTATGCGTCAGCGTGAAATCGACAAGCTCGACATTATTCCCAGAGTAAAGTGTCAAGGTCGCTCTTCTGTGTCTAGTGCTACAGACGGTCAGATGTCTAAACAAAATCAGCGATCTAATCAACGGCATTCTCACCAATCTCGGCGTATACCAACACAAACGATAGTTGTAACAGCAGACCGGCACAGCAACGGGCTCCTAACTGTCGCACAGATAATTCTACCCATGCTGTTTGCTGCTGTTCGAGCGATTGCCGCTGTGCACCCTCCGGCGAACCATCTCCCAGAGGTAACGACATTGTTGTCTATGGACGCCTTAATACTTCAGCAATCCGTGCCAGTGTTCCCGGGCACCGATTATGAATAACCGTTACGAAATGTCGAGATGTTTCATTGGTTTGTGTAGCCTGTGTAAAGTCTGTGTAGCATTCATAAGCCTTCGTCTGCAAACATCTAGATATATTCCCGCAGACATTTCGGTAAATAACTTTAGCTTCACAAACTCAAATATTATGGTATATGTGGGGACTTTAACGCTCACACACACTGAGGAGGCTTCGCTGTGATGTCCGCCGAAGTATAGCTGAATACTCCGCTGAAAGATGCAACCTGTCGGTATTGAATGATGGTTTCGAGATGTTCTTGCGCGGATATCGGTATGCCAGTAGCAAAAACATGGTGCTCTGCTCTGGCGATCTTGTTACTGTCTCTGTACGGACAACAGATGCAAAAACACATGTAAAATAAGCGACCATTTCCCTATCTTCATATCGCATACACCTTTGGTTTAGATTTAGCTGAGGGATCGGGTGGAAACAATAAAAAGATGTGCTTCCTGGTACTCCATTTCACTTCTATATGGGATAACATGCTATGAGCGATGAAAATTAATTGAGAAAGAATGCTGATGGTCATGGAAAAAATGAACGACATAAATAGTGGAAGACGTAATGTCATCACTTAAGGTCAACAAAAAAGTTAACGTTCGAACGGATGCATCTAAGCAACTTAGAGGTGCTGTACGAAATAAATTCCGTACAGCACGTAATGCCCCGAGTGCTGACAAATAAAGGTGCGCCAAATAAAGAATTGGTAGGTTTTCGGTCACCTTTCGTCCGGTCGAGTGGATAATGAAGGTGATGGCGAAAATCGCACATGCATTTTACATGAAACAATGCTAATTTGTACTATGTCCCCATTCCAGACGAACACGAAGTTGCTGGGGAACATGAACATTTGAGCGGCATAAGAACTTATCGTTGCAGTGGCAATATTTAAGCAAATTTGCTGAAAGTTCTGCGATATGTCGCCCATAATGCGATTTCCTCGAGTATTGACGATTATTCGTGCCTTTGGGTGGTACTGTTTTTCAAACAGAGCCAAATCGAGCCCTCGCAATATCAAGCCAAAGTTCATGCATTGTGTGGCTTACATTGTACTTGCATTTATTTATTAATAATTTCACGTGCAAAGGAGTAGTCAGTGCCACTTATGAGAGCATGCCCTAAAAATATGTATATAAAAAAGTACCACGCAGGAAATATCAAGGACAGTGATGTCTTCTATCGGAGGTTCATCTGATCTTGCATCACGAAGGTCTCGCTTCGACAGAGGGCTACCCAGCGCCACAGTTTGAACGGAAGTGATATAGCTTCTACATCACCGAGACCATACTAAACCATACCAGACAACTCGTGTCAACTCTGTCTGCTTTGCAACATGACGGAAGACACTTTAGGTCAGCACGGCCTACGCTGTGTATAAGACAGTAAACCTTGATACCTGTGCAACCAATAAACGATGACAAGGCGCAAAGGAACTAAATGTTCGCGGAATTGGCGGCTGGCAAACTAGATACAGCATTTAGGTGGCAACAACAATCTAGCCTCCCCTTTGACATCGAAAAATCTGCATGCATTCGCGTACCAACCATGACGTAGGCCTAAGAACAGGCATTACAAATGCCGGAAGTCACGCAAGGCTAAACCGGTCTGTATCGCATACAACATACGCCGTCCATAATTAGCTACAATCGCTCAGCACACGCAACATCTATTTCGAAATTATGCAGTATGCTACTTTTTTTTTATCTTTATGCAATGCACAGGAAGTGGTTCAGGAACCTCGAGTGCGATTTGTTGTGTGCTCTTTTTTTTATCGACAAATGTACGAGAATAAAGCGTTGATGTACTTGTGTTTACCGTCATTTTACTCACAAGTGGTGCCTCCGTCGTCCAAAAAACCACGTACATGTCCAGCTTTGGCCGTAGTTCCCAGAACAATCGTTGTGTACAGGAACAGCTCAAACACGATGCGGCTGGGTCCCACGTTGTTGACTTTGTTTCTTTTATATTATGTTTTTTTCAGAATATCTATAGCTTTATATAGGAAAACAAACGGTGCTATGCCGATTATGCGCCGCCATCGCTGTGTGGGAGTGTCGACTCGCGGCGCAGGGAGTAAACATACATATGCATTACGCACTTGTGTTTTTGAACGTCTGTACAACGAGCTACTACATTCCTTTTATTTTTGCGCGCGCGCGCACACACGCACACGCACACACACCGCACACGCACACGCACACACACACACACACACCACACACACACACACACACAGAGAGAGAGAGAGAGAGAGAGAGAGAGAGGCAGAGAGAGAGAGAGAGAGATGTGCGTTTAACCTGTTTCTCACAACGATGTCGTCATTCGCGTTTACACAGTGATTACCGCAAAAAGGGAGCCTGTGCTCAGACTATCTTCATTCGTATGCATCTCTCAAGGACTGTGAAAAGTTCCCCCAAAAGCCTTTTCACTCTGCCCTGAAGCCGGCGAAATAGGGGCTCAATTCGGCCCGGCTTACTCGCGCTCACAGTAATCCTCACAAACATGATACAGCACAGCTAGCAGTAAAGTAACGCAGTTGAGCACGCCGAGCAAAGTGCGCTCTATTATCGCCAGCGTAAGCAAAACCACCATACGCCAGTATACTGCTGCGTTTCAAGCAAAACTTTAATGTAAGCGTGCGCAGGTTGTAATGTTTAGGAGAATAGGAAAATGGGCGAGTTGATACTGGCTCACGTTTGTAGGGTTGCGCTAGAGCTGACACGGAAAACAAGGAAGACACAATACGACGGACAAAGCACCGACTTTCAACTGACAGATTTTATTAGGTAAACGTTTATATGTCACATGCTAACCGCACAACTCACTATAACAGGAGGCAAGAGTGAAAAAAAAAGTTTGGGATAACAAAGCGTGTACTGCGATAGGCCAGAGAGCAAAAATAAGCGCGCTCTTTTGTTGTCATATGGACCTAAAAGAGCTAATTAACTATCCAAAAGGTTGATCGACCGATGACTCACACATTTAAACTGATTTTTTCTTATACAGATTTACACTAATGTTTTCTTATACAGAAAGCTTCCACAATTTATCTCACTATCTGTTCTCGACGGCAATACCGCATCTGCACTTTGTCAAATTGTGTACGGAAAGCGTACAGTTCCGACAGTGCGTTGCTAGATGGGAATGGGTTGTCGCCTTTAGGTTATACGCATGCTCTGTAAGGCGCTTGTTCACACGTCTCCCCGTTTGGCCGATGTAGACGCGTCCACAGGTGAGGGGAATCTGGTACACCGTCGCGCATGTGCATGACACATACTTGGCAGTGTGTCTGGTCGGTCTGGTCGTGCAAGCCCCACATGAACTGTTGTAGTGTGCAGTGAACACCTTTAGTACTTGTTTTTTCGTGTGTGTTTTTTTCTGTCTCTCTCTCTGTCCTCCTCCTCCCTTCCAACTCCCCTTTTCCCCAACCCACGTGCAGGGTAGTAAACGGGAGATTTGCTTCTGGTTAACCTCCCTGCCTTTCTCTCTCACTCTTTGAACGGAAGTTGAACACCTCACACTCGGAAAGATGTGAAACCTCATCCCAATGAGGGAACGTCAAATCGTTGCCAAGCTGGTCTCAGAGCTGGCGGTTGCAACTTCAAGACGATTCACCATCTCATTCAACGCAGAAGTTTGGGCTAGTTGGTGGTAACAGAACTTGGACATCATAACAAGCGCCAAGGAACGCGAACACAAAGAAGAGACATATAGACTGCCCGTACAGTCTATATGTCTGGTGACCTCCCAGCGAGAGACAGTTACGGTACTGCACTTTTATCTTCTTTTCATATTTTAAAAGCCACTTACTACTACTATATATGTCTCTTCTTTGTGTTCGCGTTCCTTGGCGCTTGTTATGATGTCCAAGTTCTGCCACCATCTCATCACACACCTAAGACGAGCCTTCTTATCGATATTTGTATTCTACGTTGTGCGCCACGCTAATTTGGCATGCGCGTGTCAAGTGGTACCGTCGGCTCCGTAATGACTCCCGGGCACCTAATACTTGTTCCTCTGCCATTTTCTTTGCCACGCGTGCGACACTCTACGGAGGCCCAGTGTTTCCCCAGCAGACTTCTTTCATGCAACTACATGCAAAGCCAGCCCGCTCTGCACCGATGCCAGTGAAATTCAATGCTGCTTCAGACACAACTCTTTCTGACGAGCGCACCGAGCGAGCAATTAAAACGATTGCAGTGGTTAACGATTTCAATCAACGGAAGAACGAATTAGAATATTTTGTCATTTGTATATTATCCGCCTGTGCTGAAGTAACGCGTCAACAAAAACGAAGCCAACCGAGGGTTAATTTTAATTAAATATGCATGTCGCAATATGGCTTCCCGGCATTCTGCCCCGAGATGGGCATTTCCATTGTGTCGGCGCTTGCTGTCGTACTGCCGGCGCGCCCACGCCTAACAGTGTGCGTGTTCGACAGTAACGTGCTTCCTCGGAAAGTTCCACAAGTGCGCATGCGTGCGCGACCTCGGCTTCGGATGCAGTGCACCGGGGAATGGCGTCTATTCCCAGGAAGAGCCGACTTCGCTGAAGCGAGCCTCGCTGTGCTAACGGGGAGCGCGGTTTAAATTGGCTCTTGCTGCGTCTCTCGCGCGCACGTCGAAGGGAAGATTTATTTGGGCTGTCCAGGACGGGTGTGCGCTCAGCGGGAGAATTCCTGGCCGCCTCCAGCGCGGTGCCTGCGCGCTGAGCAGTGGCGATTTTGAGCAGCTTCGGGTGCGCAGGTCCCGAAGAATGTCCCCTTAGAGAGGGAATGCAAAGGATAAGAAAGGACAAAAGAGGAGCCGTCGTTCGCGTGATTTTTCCGATTTCGGCCGACGTGTTAATTGAAGGCGCCATCTGAATCGATTGTTGCTGCCTTCGCGTGTGCTCGAAGATTGCTTTCGTCGGCTCTGATTTGAGTGTGCGCGCGCGCTCACGAAATGGACGACGCGGCTGCAATTGATAGCTATAGAGGGGAACATAGGGTTCTCACTGGCAGCGAAAGCGCAGAAAAGAATGGCGAAGAAATGTGCCACTGTGCTTGGACGTAAAGAAGCCACAACTAGCCGGGACATTTTATCTAAAGCGTGTTCGACAGATAGAATGGTCGTACAGTAAAAGTGGGGAAGGCAATCAATACCGGCTTTTGTTTCTCTCTTTCTAGATATTGTTCTCTCTCGGATCGATCGGTGGTTTTTAACGTCTCGAAGCTACACAAAGAGACTCCATAGTGGAGGGCTCTGTATAAATGTTGACCACTTAGGATTCTTTAACGTGCACCCACAGCTCTGAACATGAGCGTTCTTGCGTTCAGCTGCAATCAGAACGCGGCCACCGTGGCAGAGAAACGAAACCTCTACCTCGTGCTGAGCAGCGAAAAGCCACAGCCACAAAGCCACTGCGGAGGGTGTGTTTCTTTCCTCGAAAAGATTCATCATGGTGCTTCCTACATTCAATGCCAAACTGAAGCTAACACTCGTCCTAAGTCACCCGAGCTCTTCATTGATTCCAGCAGCATAGGGCAACTTACGCCAGATATAAGGCGTAGCAAATACAAGCAACAAATAAGATGGCGAAAAGACGCAAGAGCTGCGCACTCGACGCAGTAACGGTAACTATGACAGTCGCAACGCTCTGCTTATTATGAAAACAATGTAAGAAGACTCGTCCAGGTTACGGCAAACGGTATGCGCAAAATGGTTACGTCAACAAAATGCATCATTCTGTCTACACGCCGGTACCAAGTAAGGTATAAACGATTACATTACACTGTGACCGCCCTGAATATGTCACTACCTGTGAGACGCTGAATAGTCAGCGTCTCACAAACTGCTGCAAGTATCCGAACGTAGGTAGCTGCTTTCGATCAAGAGCAAAAGTAATTAAAATGAATTTATCTGGCACTACTATGATTGGGAAGCGCTAGTGCATCTTCATCAGGCGTTCGGACGGGACGGAAAACGCGAGTGGGGAATTTCAAGGTGGCATCGCCACCCCCCCATTGTTTTTTTTTTTTCATTTCCAGATGGAAATAAAAAAAAAAACAATTTTCATTTCCAAAATTGCGCCCTGTGGTGCACCATGCGATACGTTGTGCACTATAGTGTCGCCATCTGGATTTAACATATAAGTATCAGTTGGTCACACGTCCAGTTGTGGAAGGCCTTTAGCTGGAAACGCCTAATTTGTATTCAAGCTTTTGGTAGCTTAAATTTAGAAAAACTTGCAGATCCAGTATTCATTATTAGGTGCCTGCATTAGGGCAGTGGCGTCATATGCCATAAAGTTGAAGAAGCGTTGAAGTTATATTGGATTGATTACAAATGAAGTGTTTTCCTCAAATCAGGAGCATGTTATCAAAAGCTGCAGTTCTGCTTTGCTTCACGCGGTTATAAAGTGCAATGATGTCATCTAAGCTACTGTGAACTTTCGCGTACCCTTTAATCTGTGAGCAGCAAATGTTTCTATTCATTATCCATGTATTGCATAGCCGTAGGAGAAACATCTGGTTAAAAAAAATTAAATGCTATGGTTTTACGTGCCAACACCACAACCTGATTATGAGGCACGCCGTAGCGGGAGGACTTCGGATTAACTTTGACCACCTGAGGTCCTTTAACGTGCACCTAAACCTAAGTACACGAGCGTTTTTTGCATTCCACCCCCATCGATATGCGGCCGACGCGGGAGGGATGGAACCCGCGACCTCAAGCAGCGCAACGCCATAGCCACAGAGCTACCGCGGCGGGTAACCATCTGGTTCGCTCCACGCCAGAGTAATTGGAAATACATATATGGAGATGTACCTACATACATATGGCGGTATGAGTCTCTTAGCTTATTCGACTGTCGGAAAAGTCCAATTGTTTTGCCCAAGTGCAACTGAGAAGCCCTGTATTTGTTCAAGCCTGTCACAGACTTGCAAAGCTTGATGACAGGTATGATACGAGCGCATTTGCAGCTTGATTCGAGCCGACAGACCTATAGTAGGAGCTGTTGCGTACGCCGAGGAGCCGAGCCTTCGCTTTTTCGCAAAGATGCGACAATACCGAGTAGCTTACGCTGCTGGGGAGTGGTGATAAGTTGTTTACGGAAGTCAACGTAATCATCAGGACGGCCGTCAGCGGCGTGCCGGGCAAGGCGCGTGCTCTCCGAGCTGGCATTAAAGATGTCCCAGCCGTCGCTGATGTAGAAGCAAAATGTATCTGTGGCGGCCGGATTGTCAGTGCTGTGACGATGAGCAGCATAGTTGAAATGAAGCTGAGTCCACCGAGTACCTGCCGCAGCAGTTCATGCTCAGCAGCAGAACGCTATAGAAAAAAGTCGTGAGTTTAATTCCCGGCCGCGCCGGCTCCATTCCGATAGGGGCGGAATGCAAAAGCGCTCTTGTATCTCGTTATCCGGCTGCACGTTAGTGGACCTCAAGGTGTCAGAATTAACGTGGAGCCCTCTGGTCACTGAGTGAGCGCTTAGAGTTGGTCAAGAGCGCTTTGAATTCGTCCGTGCAGCGAACTTCGCGTCCGTAACAAGCTCTGTAAAAGAAGGGCCGTGAAGGACGTGAAATACGACGGCAGTAGGTAGGTTCTGTGGGACGCAGTGCGCACGAACCAGGTCGATGAGGACAGAAGGTGCGAATATATTAAAAAAAATGTAGGCACCTAAGCAGCACTCTCTGGTCGGCGAGGGGTAGCCAAATGCACAAAATTTAGTTAACCACCTATAACCTTTTCTCCCCTTCCTCTCTTGTTGACTGATTTGTAGTGTCTGAAGTCCCAAATTTACATGTGGACTGTGAAAGACGCCGTAGTGGTGGGCTCAGGATTACTTTTGACCATCTTCGGTTAGTTAACGCGCACCTAAATCTTGACATTATTATTATTATTATTATTATTATTATTATTATTATTATTATTACTATTATTATTATTATTTCATATGAAAACACACATACACACAGAGAGGGAAATAGGGAAGGAGCAGGCTGGCAAGTGCCACCGAGAGGGGAACAAAGCCTGTCTACTCTTCAGGAAGGAGGGGATAGAAAATGGAGTTGAAGATCAAGAGAAAGGGAAGTGAAGAAGAAAGAAACAGCAAGATGACAGGCCACAAAGACGAAAGTAAAGCAAGGCATACAGTGAACAAGCAGGAAAAGAAACATGCAAGCAGGAACAAAGAACCGCGCAGGTCGCACTAATTACAGAAGGATGTAAAAACACAAAACCAAAGTTTATATATTAAGTAACTGGATTTCTCAATGGGCCAAGCGTATTTAGAAAAATGAGAAGCACAACTTCGCGGTTATCTTAGATTTATGTAGCCAACAGTTTCGGTCGGAGGACCGACCCTTGAAAAAGGTCGGTCTACCGACCGAAACTGTTGGGCAAATAAACCCAAGATAACCGCGAAGTTGTGCTTCTCATTTTTATATGTATATGTTTCGTCGCTTGCAAAGTCCCTTACAAACAGGAAGCCAAGCCTGTTTCTCGTAGAAAAGTAAGCAGGGCGCGATGATCCTGGTCGCGTCGAGAAGCACAGCGACTCGGGTACAGGCAATGACCAAGGGTCCTGCACTGCAGGCCAAGTAGACTATAGTCGAATTAGTAGCGACGTGCGCTGCGAAAGGAAAGCAGGGCACTTTATAAAGTGCACAAGTGTCTCGCAGGAACCGGAAGAAGCACACGACAGACTGTAGACACGTCCTTGCTGGTACAAGCGTTCAGACACCAGGACACAGACCAGCCCTTAACTTGAGCAATAGAGATCTAGCACAACGAGGCAAGCCTCGACCACAAACATGGGGAGGAAAGGATCATTTTGCAACACGCTGGTCTGGGTGCTGCTTGAGGAGGTATCGATGAATCAACAGACGAGCATAATTCAATACATAGTGAGAAAACGCGACATAACACATATCACAAAAGAAAATAAACGGACAACGTGGTGTTGTGTATGTGGTTTCGCTCTTTCTTACAATATCAAGTATGCATCAAGTATGCCCATGCTAGTCCTTAGCTTGAATATAAGTATGCTAACGTTCTTGAATTTTGCCACGTTATAAATGGAACGGACAGCCGCTGTAAACCGAACCCGCGACTTCGCGCTCTGAAGCAGACTGATAGCAAGTGAGGCATTGCAGCAGGCGCTCTTGTCGTGAGGCTTGGCGAAAGCCTGTGAAAGTTTGCTATTTGAGCGCCTTAGTTTGGAACGATTTGCTAAAAACCGCTGAAGTCGCGCAAATTTGGAGAAAATGAAAAGCTCAAGAGATGTGAGATGTAGAAGTGTAGACAGGAGACGGCGAATTATGAAAAAAAGCTAAAACCTTCGTTGTGCTTGACGCGTAACTCAAAAAAAGTGATGCCGAAGACAAGCTTTCTGTCTTTATACGTGCATAGGGGAAGAAAAACAAAACTTATTAGCGTGATTCTACCCAGCGCAACCATTCGCAGTAACGCCCACAAACTGTAAACGCATGCCTCGTGCCCTCGAAATGTACTCTATAAACGCCCTTTCGTTTATACGACGAAAAGCCGACGCCTTGAAAAGGGCGCCGCGCCGTTTTGAGGCAAGCGACGCAGAGGAATGGCGCGCCCATCTGCTGCCAATGACTCCATGTTACGAAATAATCCATGTTACGAGGGAGCAGTAGGCCAGCAAAGATCGATGCCGAAATCGCCCAAAACTGGGGGGACTTAGGCCAAGCGCGGCAGTAAAGAACTAAGCCACGGCGCAAGTTCCTGGCATGCCATGCCGCCAAGCGAAAGCGGTCACCGAAAGCAAGCGACAGTGTGCGCAGCGTGCACTCCCTTTGAACCGGGAATCCGTCATTCTTGAAAATGTTACTTCTTTTGAGTGTCATGACCTACTGTGTACAAGACCGATTCGCATAGTGTCCTTCGCTTATATCAGCGACGACGCAGGCTTGCCAATAGCCTTAAAAATCCTTACGCGGACGCTTTTATGCGATTTGTTGCCACTGATATGGAAAAATCTTGTAGGTATTTCCACATTGTATGATTCCAGTAGCGTTCATGAAATGACTGAAGGCAGCGGTAACGGAGCGCACATCAACGCCTACTTTGTACGACGTCTTGCGCCAGGATGCTTCGAACAAGATTGATGAGACATATAATCATCAGTTGATCAAAGTGACGGGCTACTAGCTATCCATCTGTGCTGAATCTGTCTCATGTGAACAGTTTTGAGCGGCATTCCCCATCTGGATGTCCTAAGACACGTGCCTACTGTTGCCTATGCCGAATTCAGGGAAAGTGTCAAGGAGGAAGTTAGGCGGGTAGGCCTTGGCGAAGTTATGGTCGAACCGTCAAATCCTGCTCTAAGTTGAAAATCATGCTTGTGTGTTTCGACTTGTGGTTGGCGATGTCACCTGCACTGTTCACTTCAGACTTGATCTGGTCATTCATCCTATTAAACCAGCTTTTACGACTTTCTTAGGTTGAGCTGACCAATCCGAAGGTTAGCATGCAGTAGTTCGAAAGGGTCAACGCACAAAGGTGCTTGAACGTCACCAGCCAGGCCACAAAGCCAGCGTTTGATCACTTTATACGACGTTTAGTCAGATAGAATTAAAAAAATAAATGATGGAAACCGTGTCTTGTCGTAAAGGAGTTGAATGGTTTCGACTAGAGATGTTCTTGCTGATAATGGCTGCGCAGCGCATAGTGCAAGACATTGCTAATCGCACCCGCAGTGGTGGCTTAGCGCCTATGGTGTCGCGCTGTTAAACACGAGGTCGCGAGATCAAAATTCCAGCCACGGCGACCGCATTTCGACGGGGGCGAAATGCAGAAACGTCCGTGTACCGTGCATTGGGCACACGTTAAAGAACCCTAGGTGCTCGAAATTAACCCGGAGTCTCCCACTACGGCCTGCCTCATAATCATATCGTGGCACGTAACGCCCCAGAATTTAATTTTAATTTGCTAATCGCATTAAATCCGGCTTTAAATACTCAGAAAACGTGAATAATTCATATTTAGGGTCAGCTGAACCAAACTATCATTGCACGTTTTGAACATACTCTGATTAAACATTGCGGGGCTTAACTTCCCAAAGCAACTCGCTAGCTTATGAGACACCTCGTGGTGGGGAGCTCCCACTGTACGACGTGCACCCAAAGCACGGTGCACGGGCCTTTTCGCATTCCGCAACCATCGGAACGCAGCCGCCGCGGTCGGAAATCCAACTGACGAGCTAATGCTCAGCAGAAAAACGCCATTGCAAATACGTCACAGCGGCGGTCCCACTACAAAAGGGCGAATGTAGCGAAAGCGCACTGCCGCAACAACATTCGACATAGTTCTGGATAGATGCGCATGAAGAAGGTCGATGCTTGTTTTGGAGTTCAGAGTATAGTGCGGCTATTTTGACGATACATATAATGATTGAGGTTTAGCAGTACACAAGACAAGGTAAGAAGAAGATCAAGAAGGTTAAAATTAATCACGTTCTCGTGTTATGCGTTGTGGCCCTAGGTTCCGTGACAAGCAAGAGAGACAAACAAAACTCCAGCTAACTTTTAAACGTGTAGTTTTCTTTCGCTTAATAATCTATGCTCTCTGCAAGTTACGGGTAAGTTGTCCGATCCTAATGTTTTTTTTTCCTTTAAGGCATCGTATTACTCGCCAGACAGTACAACGACACTGTCTCTTCATTGGGCCTGGTTGTATCGAAGAACAACCGCAAACACGAATGACACAGAATAATTTCATTTCCCACAAATCAGTTTTGTGGCCGTATTACAAGCAAGTCGAGCTAAAAGGTAGATTTTCAGTGCTTCTGCGTAGTTTGCAAACAAGTAAGCACAAGGTATACGCAAAAGCCTACCCCCTAACTGCGTTGAGTGCAATGACGTGTTGCGCCGAACGAACTTTTGTTCTTTATGCCTTCTTGCTTACCTGCTAAAACCACAACAAATAAATATTTACTAAAGAACGAGGCAAGAGGTATTCAATGAAGAGAAGTAACCTAACAGGTACATGTAGAGACGGGCAACAATAAACTCACAGGGTTGTCCTACATACAATGCCACGAAACGCGTAAGATAACGTTATATCCAGGATATTGATTGTGTTATTAAGTAAACTGAATAGAAGAGCATAAGCAAAGGGCCACTGGTGCATGGTCGAAGTAACCTGAGCAGAAACAACTATTTCATGTAAGGAGAAAACTAAACTAGTAAAGAAAGAAAAAAGAAATATTTCGCTTCTGTGACGTAAGCTACAACTTGAGAAATGTTAAGCAAGCACACCGAAACACCAAGAACGGCCAAGTATCTCTAGCAGGTCTAAAGAAATCGACACAAACAAATGCATCATCCCTTTCTTTCTGTTCTTCACGTTTAACAGCAGCAGCCATTCAGTATAATATGTCGTAAGGCCTGCGGATTCAAAGCTTAACCAGTGTGGCACTGGATAAGCCTTGAATAACTAACACGTAACCAGGTCGTCTCTTAAAACAAAGTGTTTACTTGCGGAGCGCGCGTGCGGCCATCGGCCCGCATCGTTTGCTCACGGCCAACAGCTGCTCGCTAGCTGTCAGCTGGTGACGAGTCAAGTCTGCAGAGAAACCAGGTAGCATTCGTCCAGGCTAGGGTGCGCTTGCCTACTGCGTTTGGACAGTCCCGCGATTATACCAGTGAGAGGCCAGAGGTCCGCAAGGCCTCAGGGGTCCGATGCGGAAGGCGCGCTTACCGTCGTTTAGGGCAAGGTGACTCTGGCAGGCTTCAGGGGCGGCCCAGCGAGCCCGGCGAGGGACGGACCCCGGAAGGCCATGCGCGGCGACGGGAGCGGGAGCCGGGCGTCGCGGCCGCGCCGCTCACGGGTGGCGTTCAGAACGACGCGTACAGCGCCGTCCTGGTCGAACCCTGGCGAGGGTCATTGCGGAGGTGCGTCGCCATCTTGGTTGGCGAGCATTTTGCTGGCGACGGGTGGAAGACGCGCCGATTTCGCCCCGTGGCCGATCGATAGCGCCGTGCTGAAGTCGGCCGCCGGAGTGCGCCGCTTCGTACGCTCGCCGCAGCGACGCTCTGCGCGCTACCAGAGCGTCGCACGCGCTGCGGCCGCCACCGCACCTGCGCTGGGGGACCCCGGTCGACGCCTCACGCGCCACGAGGCTCGCGGTAGTCGGGACGTCGTGGCGCACATCGGACGCAACGCGTCCCATCTACGAGTCTTGTACCGTTGATGAGCGACAGAGAGGAAGGAAGCATTTCCTGGCTGATGATCATGGAATGCACAGACAACTGGCTTCCGGCCACGTATAGATGCGGTTTTAGAAATTAATTTTGGACATGGCGACTATACGTGAGTTGCCACGCAGTTGCGCAGGATTTCCTTAGTTTCTCCAATCTGCTGTAGCGGCTTTCCCATCACCAATCTCCAGGAATGCGAGACGTAGTATCCGACACTGATAAGAGCAATCGCACGGGGCGATAAAAGGCCAGTGCCTGTCAACTGAGCTGGCTCTACATTCAGCCGGCTCTTCATGTTTTGTGTGCGTATCGGCGAAGCTGTATCGCCATGCAAGCACATACATGCCACCCTTTAGTTGACTATCATAAATAGCGCAATTCTAGCAATAATAATGGTTGGGGTTTTAGGGGCCCGAAGCTGCAGTGTGGCTTATGAGGTTGGCCGTAACAGTGAATGACTCCGAGTTAATTTTGACCAACTGGAATTCGTCGAGGTACCCATAAGCGCAATTACACGGGCGTTCTACATTCCGTCCCCACCTTAATTTAGCCGTCGCTGCCGGGATTCGATCCCATGACTTCGTGGTCAGCAGCATGACGCCATTAACCACCGAACCAGACAGGCCGGCAGATAAAGCGTGATGTCGTAAAGAAATGCGCTTAATGAGATACCGCATAAAAACAAAAGATACATTTGTAGCTTAGATTTGAGTAACGGACAATGAGTCGCTTTTACCAAGTGCAGACGTCTCTATATTGCGGAACGAAGTGCAGCGGCTTCGCCTTCGAATTCCCGAGTCAACTCTGCCACAGCTCAGATCGTGCGAGTGTTTGCCGGAGGGCAGTTAACTGATATTAAAAAAAAGAGACGTCATCGGAATCTATAACGTCCCGTGGCGCTGCCATTTTGTCCGTGGTTCAGCCGCAGAAGAAACTGACACAACGAAGGTTGCCCCACTTGATTACAATTTCTCGTGTAGTTAGTAAGCTTTTACCTCCGAATGAAGAATACTGAGAGTGTTTATGGAGAATAATGCAGCAGGGTACCTGCAGAAGTAATAATGCAGAAGTAATAATAATGCAGAAGTACTTGCAGCATCCCTGAGGGTGTTCCCCTTTTGTGCGCGTAAAAAAAGGTATAAAATAGCGACAGAGATGAGCGCGCGTGGCCTCTGGGGGCAACGGCATTTTCTTCGTGGCACCTGACAAAGAGGGCACTGGCCCTTCCATGCACTGTAGCGTGTCAAAAAGAGCCAAACCGTGAGCGACGGAAGTGCTCTTCAGGCGCGCACGGTTCCTGTTGAGAAAGGGCGGCTAGACGAGTCAAAGCACGTCTGGTACACGATAGCGTGCGGGCGGATGCCATCCTCTGATCTATACAGGGGGCCGTCTGGTATGATAGCGTGCAAAGTTGCGAAAGCCGCGTGTCTGTCTGGCTCAGCGGCGCCGTGCAGGAAAAGCGTTGCGCGGACGCTGACAAGTATACAGGCAGCATGGAAGCTTGCCGTCCTTTGCAAGAAGAGTTCAAATTACAACCACGCATTAAGGCGGCACACGACTGGGGTGTATTTATCGCTCTGTAGCTACCGTACAATAACGACTGCTGTTAAACAAATTAAAAAAAAAAGAAGCAAACGATGCTTTTCACTAGAAGTAGCTTTTGTAGAAAAAAAGAAGTCGCAGTTCCACCCGAAAGGCGAAGCATCGATTGCGATAGCAAAGAGAGAGATAGAGCAAAGAGAGGAAAGGCAGGGAGGTCAACCAGGCGACCGTCCGGTTTGCTACCCTACCCTAGGGGTAAGGAAAAATGGGAATAAAAAGAGGAAAAGAGGAAGAGAGTGAGCGCTGTGTGTGCAGCGACGCAGCATGTCACCAAAGTCAAGTCCCATTGCTGGTGATTTGCGTTGAAGAGAGAGAGAGAGAGACGGAAGAAAAGGGAAAGGCAGGGAGGTTAACCAGATGGGAAGATCCGGTTTGCTACCCTACGCTGGGGAGAGAGGGGAGGGGGAGGTAAAGTGACAGCAAAGTAGAGATAAAGAAAGGAGCACAACATCTGGGATGAACCAATGGCCAGTAGCAAATTAGTAGACAGCTATACGAAGTAATGATAGTAGTTTTATCAGCCGTATAAACTTGTAAGCATTCGCTTACTATAGCTAAATTAACAAGCGTGGTGTCAGCGCGCACAGCCAAACATGAGCACATCACACTCGATGACCGCGGACAGTCGCTGTCAAAACGCTGGCGTGAAGAAGCGCAGCAGCAGCAGCAGCGAGCGAAGTGACCTTAGTGCTGTCTATCACTTTAACACAAACTGAGCGGCGAGAACACAGCACGCACAAAGGTATGAGCCTTCGGTGCACCTATACACTCTGCATGTTGCTTTCAAGATCACCGCGCGGGGCCGAGCAAAGTACGCGGTTGCTGCTGGAGTACAACGCTCACCCCTCCCTCCCGCGCTGCCTCCTCGCTTTCCACCCTTGCGCGCGTCAGATTGAGCCGCGAGCTTCCGCTCCCATCGCACGCTTTCACTCGCACATACAGCATACGACGCGCGTGTGATAATATATGGTACACGGGAGTGTAAAACATGAGCATGTGAAGACAGTGCGCCGTGCGGTGGCGAAGATGACACCGATTCTTGACCAATACCCGTGAGTGGGTATTACCTCAAGGTGATCATCATCATCGACACCGACCTGTGAGCGTTGACAGTGGCGCCTCGAAAAGCGTGGCTCGAGGGAGCGTGCCCCGTGGCGTGAGCAGTGCGCGAGGTTCGGCGTTCGACGGCACAGAGCTTCCTCGCTGGGCGTCCGGCCCATAGGAGCTATCGCCACCCGCGCCGCTACGTCTGCACCACAATCAAAGCTGTCATCAGCTGAGGGGCTCACCTCAAGAAGAAGCATTTACGGCACTAAAGAAGAAGCTCAGTGATGCTCCTATCCTCCTTGCTCCCGACCTTTCGAAAGAGTTCGTACTGCGCACAGACGCGTCCAACACAAGCCTGGGAGCAGTATTGCTCCAGGTAGGAAACGACCAGGTGCTGCACCCTGTTGCTTACGCTAGCCGTAACCTATTACCCCGAGAAACCCGGTATTCGACTATTGAACGGGAATGTTTAGCACTCGTTTGGGCTATACAAAAGTTTCATATTTACCTATATGGCAAGCCTTTTGTTGTCCAGTCAGATCATCAACCCTTACAGTACTTAAATTCCGCCAAGCACATCAACAACAGAGTGTTGCGTTGGAGTCTCCTCTTACAGGAGTATTCTTTTACTGTTCACTACATCAAAGGTTGTGACAATGTCGGAGCTGACTACTTGAGTCGCGCGTAATGTTCATATACTAAAACGCGATTGGACAATGCGACCACTCAAGTGCTTAGTCTTTATTTGAAAGCGCACAGACTTGTGCTTTCGTACTTTAACTGTGCGCAATGCCCTGTGAACTAATTGTGTTTTGTGCTCATGTGAACAATCGGGCAAACGTACATGACATTTCTTTTTCATCCCGCGTCCTTGTTTTAGAAAAGTTGTAAACAACTTTCTCGAAAAAGGAGGTATTGTGATAATATATGGTACACGGGAGTGTAAAACATGAGCATGTGAAGACAGTGCGCCGTGCGGTGGCGAAGATGACACCGATTCTTGACCAATACCCGTGAGTGGGTATTACCTCAAGGTGATCATCATCATCGACACCGACCTGTGAGCGTTGACAGTGGCGCCTCGAAAAGCGTGGCTCGAGGGAGCGTGCCCCGTGGCGTGAGCAGTGCGCGAGGTTCGGCGTTCGACGGCACAGAGCTTCCTCGCTGGGCGTCCGGCCCATAGGAGCTATCGCCACCCGCGCCGCTACGTCTGCACCACAATCAAAGCTGTCATCAGCTGAGGGGCCACCTCGTCCAGTTCTTGCGCTGGGCAACTGGTCCAGGAGGGCTGGCGGTCCTGAGCCTGGCTGTTCGAGCGTTCGGGTGAGCGGCCACAGGGTTACCTCGTCCAGTTCTTCCGCTGGGCAACTGGTCCAGGAGGGCTGGCGGTCCTGAGCCTGGCTGATCGAGCGTTCGGGTGAGCGGCCACGGGGCTACCTCGCCAGCTGTGGACGTGACTTGGTGGGCTGCCGCAGTGTTCTCCGGAACACAAACCCCGCCATCGGCTAACCGGGCACGCGGAGGCTCCGGTACATCGACTGTGGCGCAGGGCCACCTGAGCTTCACGAGGCGATCCAACCCTGTTGTCCGACACCGGTTTCTCGACGTCTCCGACATGGCGACACCTGTTTCTACATGAACTGTAGGCAGACTGCATTTAACTAGCCTATATATATCTGCATGTCTTCTAGAGCGTAGTTTAGGGAACTGTTACGTGTGTGCTGTTCATTGTATTACGTGTCCAATACAAGTCTGATGTGTGTTTGTGCTTCGGCGTGCTGCTTCTATCTCTTTCTGGAGTGATCCTGCACCCAATAACATCACAGCGCGGCGACGGCGTTACCGCCGTCGCCGCGCGATCTCAGAGCGCCCATTGGTTTACCTTTATACATGGCTCATACACAATGGGCGATTAATTGGTCAAGAATTGGATGGTGTTAGAAAGATAACTGGTGAAGTTTAAACAAACACTAATGAAAAATATTGATAAAATCAAAGTAAAATAATATAACATATTAGGAACTTACCAAGGAAGTCAACGAATACGAGTATCTCGGAATCACAATCACAAACAACCTAAACTGGAATAGCCATATTACCAACATTGCCTCTCCTGCTTTTAGAAAACTACGTCTACTACGCCGTAAGCTTTAACAGGCATCACTTGAAGTGAAGTCATTAGCTTATACCACTTTTATTCGACCCAAACTGGAATATTCTTGCGTAATTTGGGATCCATTCACTACCGCTAATGCCCTTGTGAGGATACAAAGAGCCATTTGTTTTATTTTTTTCCAAATACGGCCGTGAAGTGCCTGTAACCGATTTACTGCACACTAATGGATTTCACACTCTTCAAACGAGGCGAAAAATACGACTGAAATTCTTTTACTCATTAATAAGCCGTCAACTTTCTTCAGATCCCAGCCCATACCCCACTCTTTCTGCATCCAGAAAAACCCGTAATTCCCACCCTCTATCTCTCTCTCCTCACCTTTGCCAGGACAAACCTCTTTTAGTATTCATTTTTATTTTTTACCCCGTAACTATAGGAGAATGGAATGCCATACCTTTTAATTATATTAACTCTGCAGAATCACTTGAAACTGGCGTTCTTAATACTTCGTTCTGGGTATAATTTTTTTGTGCTGTTTTATTTGTTTTCCTAAGATATCATTTTTTTCTTGCAATGTTGTATTATCGTTCGAGCCTTTTGTTTGCATATTTACTAGTGTACTTTGCCCCTCCTTCTGGGGTCATAATCCCTGCAGTATAATTTAAATAATAAAAAAAACCACCTTGAATCAAATAGAAAGTTATTTAACAGCTGCGCAGACATCATTATGACAATGTGCTATAAAGGAGGCACCCAAATACAGAATATTAGAAATGAAAAGATTCATTCCAATACTGCGAGAGGGCACTTCTAAAATAATATTCCTTAATGATGAGAAACGGCGGAATGATAATAAAAAGTAATTTATCGGCTCATCACTAACACAAAATGGCCGCCCGACCAGGTCTATGAATATAAAAGTTAAAAACAGGTACTATACAACGCAGTTTAGTGTAAACATCTATAATTCATCCAACTCGGTAGAAATTTATACACCAAGGGAACCGAAGGCGTCTATACTCAGGTAAATTTCTTAATGATGAGTTCAAAGAGTTTTGCATAAAAGCATGCCTCCTGAACCTAGAAGCAGTTACGAAAGCTGACGCAGGAAGAATCGAGAGAATGGGGCCACTAAGGGCAGCTCTCGCCAGGTTACCTGCTACTTCATTCATAACTAATCTTTTTTTTTATATCTTTCTGTCTCCCCTTACCCCTTCCCCAGTGCAGGGTAGCAAACTAGATATCTATCTTCCGGTTCATCTCCCTGCCTTTCTCATCTCTTGTATCTCTCTCTATCTCTCTCTCACTAATCGTTTATGACCTGGCACCCAAACCAATCTAATAGGATTAAGTGAGAGGGCACCAGTGAATGAAATGTACGTAAAAAGTGAGAACCACAATTTGCAGCAAGAGATGAACATAATTCTTTGTTATTTTATTTCTACTGCGCCCGGTTACAAGATAAATCCAGTTATTCGCTTTTATCGGCAACGTACTTATATAGGAATCGCACATGTTTATTGCGGTGTTTCAGCAGCATTGTTGTGAATTACATGAACAAGAATTAAGCAAACATTACTGCCTCCCTCGGGAGGACAGCGACAAAAATAATGCGATAACACAAGACGACCTTTCGTCATGTTTTGGTGACGCACATACACCAACTGGTGTTAATCTCACGGTGAAGCAAACAAACGCTATATTTACCTTTACTGCGATGTTCTTAAGACACAATCGAAGTCTTCGCTCAAATACCTGGCAATACAAGAACTCACCGCCTGGCTGTCGTTTTTTTCCCCATGTTACTGGAGTGATTCGGAAGCAAAAAAAAAAAAAAAGAAGAAGAAATAAGAAAAGGCATGAAGCTAACGAACGTGCATACTTTAGCTGGAAGTTGGGAAATGCACCGCCTCGTTGGCGTGACATAAGTTTACAGGGAAAGGCTTGAAAATTGTCGTGGTTACTTTGCTCTTTCATCAATCGGACATTCGTCTCTGTCTGCAAAACGCCGCGGCATTAATCCTCGCTTGGTAGAAAGCAACGCTACATAACGCATCAACATCTGTTTTTTTTTCATTTATTTTAAGCGCGAACTGCGAAAAATACGATGCTTGTAAAGACAGTTTTAGGTCAGTTGCACAACACTTACCACGCTTGTCGCGAGCCATTGGTTACGATCTTCTGAAGCCTATAACCACAGACTGAAAAAACGAGTAACAGCGCAAAGAACGGGACGTGCAGACTGAGACAGACGAAGCGCACTCTGCACGTCCCGTTCTTTGCGCTGTCACGCGTTTTTTCAGACATGTACCAACGGGCCCAAGTTAGCACTTTATTACTATAAACGTAGTGACACGATCTGCTGCTCTAAATCAAAGGATATTACCGCCGCGCTGTTGAAAATGCTCAGGCAATCAAATTTCAGCGGCTCCCGGGTCACTGCGGCATCATCGGCAACGAAGGTGCCGACGAAGCAGAGCGCTCTGCCGATCAACAAGTCCAGCATGAGCATGTGTCATTGTCAAGGCCTGATGCAGCGCGGTAACTTCGCTTACTTGCTCATCGCTATACATTAGAACACCGTAATTCAGTGGAACGTCCCAACTCACGACTCCCTTCTCTCGACCCTTCATTGCGCGCCTTCGCATAACGCCTCTTACTATAATCTTTACTCCGTAAGATTATACGGAGGCAGAGTATAGCTCCAACTATAAATTTGCTATAGGAGAGCGCCGCACGCGGTGTACGGAAGCCATTAATTTGTTTCTCATCTGCGCCCTGTGTTACTCTCCTATCTTACACTCGTCCGAAAATACTGCCGCATACCACTATCCGAGGAGTAACTTAAGACCACGAAGAGCGCAGTGCAGAAGCAGGAGACAAAGGGAGGTCCACGAGATGAGTGTCCTGTTTACTATACCCTAATTGAAGCCTTTTCAAAGAAGATAGAATGTGGATAAAACTTCCCGCCCTCAAGTTACGAATGCGCCGGCAGCGGAAAACTCGGAAACACAGGTCTTTCCTATTTTGAGGTTAGCTAATTGTCCCCCAGCACACATGGGAATCAGACGCCGCGCGCTGGCTGGCGAGACAGCTCCTTTTTCCTCCTTAATCGGAATGTTCATACAGGATAACACACACACCTAACATACACGGTAATCCGAATTATAAAACTGGAATTATGCAGTTCATGAATGCACAAGCGCACGTGCACACAGACACGAATGAGCTGCCTCCTTCGTGTGCGTGTTATTTTTTATCAATTGTGCGTGTGGCAGATGTTGAACTCATGGGTGATGCCGAGGTTACTCCTTTTGGCGTAGCCATGCAAGAGATAGGAAACGTAGACCCGCTACAAAAATAAAAGTTGGAAAGTGGTAAGTCATAGTTCACACGAACTTTAAGCGACCACATTACACAGCATAACACGCCCGATTGATGTGTTTTAAAAACATATAAGACGAAGAGATGAAAGGCAGGGAAGTCACCCAGACGAGTGTCATGTTTGCTACCCTACATTCGGGGTGAGGGAAAGAGGGACAGATCAAGGTATGCGCTGTGCACTGCGCGCACGCAGGATGATACACATCAGGACTACAAACGGTCACTCAGGTCGGTGCACTTCAGAAACTGCAGTACCGCGCGAGCAGTTCTTTGCGCTGTTCGGTCCAGACCGCCGCCACGGCCCCAGAATGTTATACTCAGGAAAAAGTGTTGGAGTATAGCCGGTTTAACCGGGGGGTTGTCATGCGCCTGCGGCATTGTAGTGGTCTCAGAACGAAAGGATATTCGGGGTGTCTAAAGTGACCCACCACGTGTAAGACGGGGGGAGGGTTCCTTCGTTTCGATTGAGCGTGTGTGCCACCATGATGAGTCCCGCAACGATTTCGTCGGTGTCCTCTTTCGGTTGCACCAGCGGAAATTTGCTTCATCGCTTTCTGCTGAGGAACGCAGTGCTGTCAAACGGCTTCGTGACAACTCTGAGATCGTCATTCTCCCTGCTGACAAGGGGAATGCCACAGTTCTCCTGGATACGGCCGTCTACAAAGGAAAATACTGGATCTGCTTGACGATCAGGACACCTACGTCCGGCTCACCCGAGACTTTACCTTGAAGGTACAGAAAGAACTACAGGAATTCCTAGCAGATGTGTTCCACTTTGTTTCTCCTGAGCACAAGTCCCTCTATTACTCGCTTATTAGCCATAATGGTGAGCCCCCTGCGCTTTATGGCTTACCGAAGATACATAAACCGGATGTCCCTCTGCGGCCCATAGTGTACTTCAGCCGTTCCCCCCTGTACAAGCTATCCGGCTTTCTGCACAGAATATTATCCCCTCTCGTTGGAAAAAGCATCACGCATGTGCGCAACTCCACCGATATCGTTGAAAAAGTTCGGGATCTGGCCCTCGACGATGACGAGGTGATGGGTTCGTTTGACGTTGTCTATTCCATTCCCACTGACATGGCCATGGAAGCGTGTGCTGCTGCTCTCGACGCCGATCCCGCTCTGCCCGAAAGGTCGCCATTTGATGTCCCCGACTTGAAGAGGCTCCTCAATTTATGCCTGGGCAACACCTACTTCTGTTTTGATAAGGCCATCTACAAGCAAGTCCACGGCACACTAATGGGTGCCTCTGTCTCGATGACCACTGCGAATCTGACGATGGAGTCGTTGGATAGTAGCGCGCTCGCTTCTTTTAGCTCAACACCAAGAATTCTTCTATGCTACGTTGACGATTGTTGTTGCGTAATCAAGCGCTGCGCATTGGAAGCTTTCACCATGCATCTAAACAATCAAGCGGATTCCATTCAGTTGACGGAGGAGATGGAGGCAGACCAGAAACTGCCTTTTACAGCGAATCTGCTAGCTTCTAATGCGCCGGAGGAATAATTGAGCAATAAAGCATTGCATGCCCCCCTCAACAGTTGTAGTGGTGGTTTTCAACAGCTTCGCTGGACATCCATTTTCGCAGGGCCGGGATGGCGAGTAATTTTTTCGGATGTCTTGTTAAAAAGGAGCACTGGTGCGCTTTTTTTTAAAGGTTTTCAGAAAGAGTACACACATTGGCCGGTACCTGAACTTCATGTCTGTTCATCCTGACGCTCACAAGAGGTTAGTAGTTGCGGGACTGTTGGGCCGTGCGAGCAGCGTTTGCACGAAACCTGAACACCTGAATTGCGATGTGCAGACAATCCAGAAGGATCTTTCGACGAGCGGTTACCCCCCTGCGTTCATGAATACTGTGGAACACCGTTTGTTCACCCCTTTCCAGCCTGCCAGTGCCCGTCGGAAGAAACGCGCTCCCATTCCTTACGTGCCAGGGATAAGTGAGACCTTTTCACGCGGGCTGCGTAAATATGACGTTGAGGTGGCTCACGTTCCTGTGCGCAAACTGAGGCACGCACTCGTGAGTGGGAAGGACAAGCTGCCGAAAGAGGCCTTTCCTGGCGTTGTTTACCAGATCCCCTGTGCGGATTGCGATTGCGTCTGCATCGGGGTGACGGCAACTTTAAACAGCGGCTGCACCATAATCAGAACGACGTGGATAAAAAAAGAGTGGCGTCGAATGCTTTGACAGAGCACGCAGAAACAACTAAGCACAATATTGACTGGATGAACTCTAGTCTAATCGGCCAGGGGAGAAACTGGGAGTCACGCTTGTACCTGGAGTCCCTCGAGATACAATCAACAGGACACACGCTCAATCGAAACGAAGGAACCCTTCCGCGTCTTACGCGCGGTGCTTGCGTCATATGCTTAAACCTGCTTAAACAGGCACTTCTACTTTTTTGCCCCATCGTGAACAAGGCTTCCTTCCGGCCGAAACGTTTTGCTTTTAAAGTTTTATTAGGTCGGTGTACGTCTTTCTTAGTCATGTTTCAACCCGACCAAACGGGCTTCCGCCCGACTCTCGATTATGCAAATGGAGTCTTCTGAAACTTTACAAGCCGCTAAGTAGAGTCATCGGCGAATCCTGAAAGGTCACCCGTGCCCACTGATCGCGAGGGTTACATCTAGGGGTGTGCGAATATTCGAAACTTTCCAATAACGAATCGACTTGTTGCTTATTCAATTCGGTCTTCGAATCGAATAGGAATAGGAATCGAATTTACTATTCGTAAATACGAATATTTTTTGAATACTTTTCGATTATTTCACAACGTCAACTGCGCCCAAATAAAGATAACATGAGAGAAAACGTACGGTAGGCTTTCACCCCCGCGGACATATAGTATGGACATAAAACATGAGAGTTGGCGTAGTGGAGCAGGCTACGTCACTTAGGTAGCCATACTTTACAGGCTGTGCAGTAATCATTTGCACTCTCTAAAGAGTCCTGTGCATGCGAAGGAACTGTCTGTTTGCTAATGCTTAATTTGTGCTTTTAATAAACAACGCTTCATAACGTACTATGTAATGACAGAAACTTGCTAACTTTAAGGATACTGGGATGTGAACATCGCTTTATATTAATTGTGATTCGATATTTGTGATTCGATATTCGAATGGATTCGCTTCTGGCACTATTCGATTCGTATTCGATTCGGTCTCAAAAATCACTATCCGCACACGCCTAGTTATATGCCGAGCAAATTTATGCAGATAGGCGCGTCACTTAAATTGAAAATGAAGACCCTGTGTTGAGTCGTGAAGTGTGTGTATAAAATAAGGTCGAGGGGGAGGGGGGGGGGGCTGTACTTGAGGCCTTGAAAAGCTTCCAGCGTCCCTGCAACACCTTTGTCAACTCTCACATCCGGTTCAGTTCTCTGCAGCCTATCGCTGATGAATGCGCGCCAGGAAGCACAGAATAGTGTTATTGAAAATGAAAGTTTATAGTGCAGTACAGCAGATCAAGTTCACAGGAAATAACAGTACCCCACATATCCCCGTGTACATGGAGAAATGTCGCGGGAGTAGCGTGCCCTGCAACGCACTTACAACGGAAAGAGGAGGAGCGAGGAGAGCAAATAAACAGCCGAAGGACTCTTAAAAAAAAAAAAAAAAAAAAAAAAACGGTTAACAGGAGTGTGTTTGTTTATTTCAGTTTTTCTTCAATGGTACTTTCTCACTGATGTCTCAGTGTATTTGAAGAAGCAATGGCAAATTGGTAATCTGATCGTGTCACGTGTAAGCAAAGAAGCAAGGCGGAACCGTGTATAAAGAAGCCTTTACTAGAAAGCTATAGCGAGCTATGTACAATCGACTTTACAATTTCTGCTAACCATCGCTTAGTGGTGGTCTCTACACCTAGCTCTTCTCACGGGCTTACAGGCCGCGACGGTAGTTCAAGGTCAGGACCAAAACAAGCGCCACAGGGAAAGAAGGAGATTGCGTATTCCATAAAGTACAGGGGTTGCAAAGTGCGACAACAATATTTCTTTTTCTTTTTTTTCGTTTTTCAGCACAATTACAAACTTATTTCGCCGCAAACTTTCATCACGATTGAAACCACGCGTGTGGAAGCAATGTTGATATCGTTCGCATTCATTCGAAAATCAGCGCAAAAAATGACTTGCATTTTCAAGGAGATGCGTACACCTTGCAGCTTTCATTCTTGCTCCCACAGCCACAATGAGGGATGTTTACATCCCGCGCCTCCTCGAGGATTTCTATTTGCACGAGCTTATTGAGAGGGGGCTATAGGGGAACGGATCCAATCGGCCCGCCGCTCTCGTTCGCGTGGGATTATTGCCACGATCATCCTCAGCGTTCGCGCACTGTTTGCACACGACTATATTGCGGAAGCAAATCCCTGCCGGCATTCTGTTTGCGGTAGGTTCATCTGAGCACGCACGAATTCGAACAGCGCAGAAACCGTGCGCGCAGCCACGCGGCCACACTGCGCGCATCTCTTTTGCTGGCCAGCGACTCGCTTCACTCTATAGTCAGCCGCTGGTACGCTCTCAGCTTGCTCGTGATTCAACTGGCATGCGGAACTTCCAGTCGGTGAATTCTCTTGACGTGTATGGGCAAAATTATTTCAAGCACATTATCGTTACGTGTTCTACAATGGCGTATAATTGCAAGTAGCCAGACCTACTGGCGACGGAAACAGCAAAGGCTTACGGAAATATTTGTCTATGCGGGCCTGAGGAGAATTTTTTTGCAGCGCTCACACAGTCTACTGACACTGCATAAAAACGAAAGCACGGCTCCGACATTGTCAAGACATGTTCGCCTATAGTTTCCCAACGTGTTGGTCAAAGTCCACGCTCCACAAAAGGCATCGCAGCCGGACGCCGGTGTGAGTGTGCAGCATGGTTCCCTGTGCGCCCACCGGTCAGCTGTCGTCCTCCTGCTGCCATTGACATGTTTTTTATTTCCCCTCCCACAGCGCAAAGTAGCGAACCGGATGCTATTATTGCGACATCAATTGAAACCTGTATTCTCAATTTGCTGTGTCCTTTCGTTCCGTTACGCCGTCGTCGTTATCACTCCATTTCCTCATCCTGAGTTTCACTGTCACCATGTGGCGAAAAAAAAAAAATGCCCACCTCCGCCACAGGGGATAGGAACCCATGCTCCTACGGCAATGTTCAACCGGTTGCGCCAACCACGCGATCGCGCATGCTTGGGGGTTTTGTGCGCCAAGCAGACTCAGAAATTGGTGGCGCCTGTAGATATATTTCTAGACCACAACAGTCAGTATATACTGTAGCTGACGAAGACGACGTTGTGTGCATCGCAAAGAGGTTGTTCTTGGGAAGATCACTTACTGCTTCAAGCTTGCCGTCACTTCCTTTCGCAGCGGGCTCATCGAATTTCCGCTAAAACAGCTGGGTTTAGCTTTATCGACGTTCAATCTCTCGTCGCTCGATGCATGTTAATTCTGTTCCAGCGACGGAACCAATCTATCAGCTCTCTACAAGTTCCTTCATGTGTCCCGAAGGTAGCGCTGCTAGAGTTGCTGATCGTGGAGCGCTCTTGTACTATGAAATAACATTTTACGATCAATTTGTCTCCTAACGCTTTATTTTGTTTAATGAGCATTCTTTGGCTCATCCCAGGCACATTGTGGTAGGTATGTAGCAGTTTTGTACGGAACGGCGTTCCTGGAACTAGTTCCTTTTGGGAGGAACGCCACCGTGCCGTTAAGGGTCGGTGGAACTGTAACGGTAACTCGTTAGGTTTAAGAAGGAACGGCAGAGGGAACGTCGTTCCTTCTGTAAACGTTCCACGGCATTGAACAGAAACACGCACGTACACAGCACATTATGCAGGGCCGATGGGCAACCGCGTGAGGCGCAAAGAACTACCGCTTGCCTGTCACGTGACTACGGTGAAATTTTACTGCAACATTGAATCAGCATTCATAAAACACCTATGTATTGTTCCTTTCGATGCGGTTTCTCGTGCAAGAAATTTAGTTATATTGGTGCGTGTGAGTAGCTTTCTATTTGCACATCTGAAGCGCAGTATCCTGACTGCGCATTTGCAGACCGAAGTGGGAACTGCCATATGTGTTGCACTTGTAATAGGCGAGCACCAAAGTTGCAGTTAGACATGTCTGGAGTATGTCCGGTGCTCCCTGAAAAATTCCGTCTAGGAGCGCTTCTTGGAATTATTTTAAGCGAAGCTTTATAGGCTCACCAGTGTCGGCGGTGGTGGTGGTGTCACGCTAAAAAGTGGGCCGATCCTGGTGATAGTGCAGGAAGGGTCCAAGCTCGATGGCACATGCCCCTGTGGGCTCGAGGACCTGTAATGCGCCCTTGGAACTACCCTTGTCACATGTGGGACCCAGAGAGACAAAATCACCAGCCCTCCCCCTGTCGAGAAAATGGGGGTAAGCGAAGCTTGTCGTCCGATTCTAGCGTGAGGGCTAGTCTAGGCGAAACGTCAGCGAAAAGCCGCGGACCCCGAGTTGCGGGAGCGCGATTTTGAGGCCAAACGTCAGCGAAGCGCCGCCGACCCTGTGTTTAGGGCGAACGAAGGGAACGCCTGCGATTGCGTCGTCTTGCCACAAGCTTCGCTTACTCCCATTTCCTCGACAGGGGAAGGGCTCTGAATTTTTTTATCTGCAGATAATCTGCTGCCGGCGATGTTCAAATTCGTATAATATACCTAGTTCGATGTGAGTTTTAAATTGCTCACTCTATTTCTCCCCAGAATTACTCGACACTATTATTTAATTTTTTAAAAATCAAATGTAACGTTAATGTAACGAGACGTTCCAATGTTTGAAGAGTAACTGGACCGCGTTTCTTTCGCATTAAAGGATCTTGTAACGGGAACTCGTTTCAAGATTGGGAAGGAACGAGGAACGTTCCTGTTTTAGAGGAACGTGTACAACACTGTGTTTGTCCAACACTGTGTTTGTCTCTGTGTTCACCCCTATATGTTCACCGGCCTAGTCTGCACGGTTCACACGCCCGTCGTTGCTCCTGGCCGAACTTGTCGCATGCGGTCAACCTCTTACCCGACTGGTAGGTAGGTAGGTCTCGCCTCGGTTTATAAAAGGAACATTCAAGTGTCCGATGGTGTGATTGAACCTCCGATGCCGAGCACACAAGCCCGATGCTCTCAGTGTTAGGCCACAATTACAAGCATGTTTCGCTCATGCCAACGCCAACTAGAGCTTTGAAGCAACTGCCGCGTGCGTGACGTCACATACCATAAGCTAGTGCGTTTGCGCGCGCTCTTGTTTCCATTCGGCTACAGACGTACCACTTGCTTACCACTCTTTCCCTTGCATCACGAGCGGGAGCGCGTTATTTTCTATCATTCTTGCCTCGTTGCAGCTAACACTTTGAGACGATGTGCTAGACTGCGCCGCCTTCGGGATTGGCCCAGGTCGGAACGGAAGAGGTTGTAACGTCTCTTCCCGGCGTAACAAAAAAAGAAATGCCGTCACGTCATCGCCATCATACTATCGTCGTCAGCGTCGTCTTGCTTCTGTCGACACACACAGGCAGGCGTGCGTCAAACACAACTCCTTGCTTTGCACAAACACGTTGGTTCATCTGGTAACTCTTGGAAGAATTCCAAACGGTGCTCGAGAGCCAGCTACCTGCTAAGTGATTCGCATAACACCGATTCCCACAGTGTGCGAGGATCTGTATAACTTCTTTTTATTTATTTATTTATTTATTTATTTATTTATTTATTTATTTATTTATTTATTTATTTATTTATTTATTTATTTATGTCTGCGTGAGCACAAAGCACTTTTCAAAAACGACAGTAAAGTAATTACCACAGTGAGAGTCTCCACCTTCGAAGGGCGCCGCTATGTTTTCAACATGTCTTATTTTTCAAGATGACATGGTTCTAGCCCAAATATTTGCAAACAAGTCGCCTGCGATTGCCACAAGTTCGAAAACATTTTACCGAAGAGTTGTTCTTGCGGTGCGGCAGGGCCGCCGACCGCTAACATATGTCAGCGGACAATGTTGGCCAACTCTTTCTATAGCGTGACAGTGCCTTAAAATCTGTCTTCGGTTGGGATTTCTTGCGCAGTACGCTTCTCGATGAGCCGGCGCTTGTCGGTTAAGCGCCTGATGCCTCGTATACAAACGTCTTACAGAATCCCCTGAACGAAGACGAAGAGTGGCACGTACCACAGTCGTAATATGCGACTTAAAAGGCAACATTGATGTAATATTTTGAAACTTTATTTTTATTTCTTAGAGCCATTGAAAGGTCATTGGTAATCGTGGATAGCCATGTATAAATCCCGAACGTGCACCCTATTTTCGTTATCCCGTGCTTTCGTGTGTTAGCCCGTCCGCCATGTAATCCTAATGATATGCCGCAGTTCTCGTTAGGTCAACGAAGCTAAACAGCATTTAGGCCACAATTACAAGCTGTGGCTAACAGCATGGGCTTTGTCAGCCTTTAGGAAGGAGACCACCAGGGAACGCTGAATTCTGATGGATCCCGTATTACTGCAAAATAGTTGAGGGCCCGTATTTACAAAACTTCATTTACGCACCCTAAGACCGTTGGCTCAGTAGCCGGCGTTCGAGCCCGCCGATAATATATCAATGAGCCTAATAAAGAGACGGTTGCCGTGGCAACCTCCGTGCTTTGTACCACACCCCCTTCCTTGAAAAACATTTCTGGCTACACCGCTGGCTGTGTGACAACAGTACTTATCTAAAAGTGTAACATACTTAAATGCGCTGCAGCCACTTTTGCACCAATCATGATGTCTGTGCAGCCAACTTGCGCCAAATTGAAGTTCGAAGTGCAATGGAAGGAAAAAAAAAAAAAAAAAAACGGCTGCCGACGAATTAACCATGATTGTCGGTGCGTTCTGCGCAATGATTCTTATTCGGTGGTTACGATAACTTCAGAATAAAGTATGCGAAAAAAAAAAGCAAACGACATGTCTTTTTGTCTCAATGAAACTCAAAGCAATTTGGGCCCGGCGTTCAGTGCGAGTAGCGGCAAGAGCGCTTTGGTGTTCCCCGACTGCGATCGGACACCGGCAAGCCGGCTAAGAAAGGGTTAACTAAAATGTGACTGCACGAGTGAGAAGTTACTATTCGCATGAAAGCGTACACAAGTCACCTATTGGCAGTCGAAGCAACGTCATCAAGTGGCATCAGTCTCCAAAGGCTACACGAACACTCTATCGCCCTGGAAACCACGCTTTACCACGGCGCGCGCTCTTCCAAGTCGTCCAAAACTTTCTAAAAATTGTGCTGCTGGCATGAACACAATGATCGCCCACTTCGCGTTGTGAAAATTTTCATTAATTCGACTTCCTTCAACGCAACACGCACCCGAGTAATTTAAAGTGTGAAAACGCGCCTTTAACTAATTACTGAATCACTCAGCATCTTCGCAACATGCACTGATAGTAATACACGAGAGTCAGGATAAAAAGAGCACATCGCAAACCTCTTTCTGGAAGAAACTTTGAAAACGTAGTAATAGTAACTGACGGGGTTTAACGTCCCACACTTACAGCTGTGCTCAGTGGAGGGCTCCGGATTAGTTTTGACCACATGGAGTTCTGTAACGTACACCCAAATATCCGCACACGGCCGTTTTTGTATTCCGCCTCCATAGGAACACTTTCAACCTCGTGCTCAACAGTACAAAGTCATGGCCACTGTAGCACAGCAGCAAATAAATTTCGACGAAATCTGTAATAAAGGACACCGGTACATTTACCATATGCGCGGGTGAACACGGTGTACATTTGTGCCGGGTGTCGCATGCCTTGTTTTTTCACGGGTAGATGTCATAACACTAAAAGAAATAAGTAGTTGGCGTATCCCTCTTCGTTTTTCTCTCTCTCTCTCTCAAGAAGAAAAATGGCGTGCGCCTTCGTGCGCTTAGGTGTCGGCAATACTTTTCTTACGGACTTATCCATGATAGTTTTGCAATACGCGGGTGGAAAAGGTCTTAACAAGTGACTGAGCACGTACCGGATCACAACGGTCTTCCCAAGAGCAGCGTCACAAGGGCCGTCCTTACAGCCCTCGGACCTGAAACAGGAAGGAAGGAGAACATCTGGAATCAAGAACGAACACACTCCGTGAAGGCGCTTAAACAAAACAATCTTACAACTGCGTGTGAACCTCGAAAGTAACTTGAAGTCTACATCCTATCGCAAAAAAGTGAAGGCCAGTCAGCTGTTGCCGGCAATGGTCCACCAGCCCTTACTTTTTGCGATAGGCTGTATATCCCGGACATACTGCACGCGTATACTTTGCTGTGAATCGAGTTCCAGGGGCTCTATTCACAAAGATCACCGCTCGTAAGACCAATCGATGGCTAAACGCCATCGCTAATATGTTCGCTGCCATTATTGGTCGGCGCGTCGGTTTTTGAGAACCGCTCTAGACTACGATGGTTTTGTAAATACAGAAGCCATAAGATGTAGGTTAAGCACTGCGCATAGGCACCGTGGCGCGATATGAATGTTATTGCGCGAGCGGTCACTGACCCATAGCGAAGCTGCACCATGTCGAGCTTCATTGCGTTGTGGAGGCGGTAATTATTCGTTCTCATCCACGTACGCTGTTTCACAGCGGTATTGACGGCTGCTGTCGGTAGCTACGGACGAGGGAGGCAATGAATTATCTCGATCGTCACAGTCACTCGGTAAGCGCCCTCCACCGCGCACGCTACTTGCGCAGCCTGAGCTACCATCCAGGTCGACCGCCTGACATTAGACACCGGACGCACGGGCCTTGGCACCTGCCATCCAGGACACAAGCCTCAATCTTTTCAAGTAGTTGATGACGTAGGGCATACTGGCGGCATAAAAGATAAGAAAAGAAAACTTCATCGGTATCGGAACGCAAAGTCGCAAATATCGCAATATCGGAACGCAAATATCGGAACGCAAAGTCCGAGATACAACCAGGAGCCACTTGCCTCCATCGGGCTGGGAGTTGCGTCGATGTAAGAGGTTATAAGATATAAGAGTATATAAGAGGAACCAAGAGAACAGGCTGGCTTCAGAAGAGAGTTTCTACGATGGATCATATCTACGTCATCAATCAGGTGATCGAGAAATCTGCGGAGTACAATCAACCTCTCTATATGGCTTTCATAGATCATGAAAATACATCCGATTCAGTAGAGATACCAGCAGTCATAGCAGCATTGAGTAATCAAGGAGTACAGGAGGCATACGTGAATATCTTGGCAAATATCTACAAGGATTGCACAGCAACCTTGGTTCTTCGCAAGAAAAGTAGAAAGTTACGTATCAAGAAAGGGGTCAGGCAAGGAGACACAATCTCTCCAATGCTATTCACTGCATGCTTAGAAGAAGTATTCCAGCTCTTAGACTGGGAAGGCTTAGGAGTGAGGATCAGCGGCGAATATCTCAGCAACCTTCGGTTTGCAGATGACATTGTCCTATTCAGCAATAATGGGGACGAATTACAACAAATGATTAAGGAGCTTAACCGAGAAAGTGTAAGAGTGGGGTTGAAGATTAATATGCAGAAGACAAAGATAATGTTCAATAGCCTGGCAAGGGAACAAGAATTCAGGATCGCCAGTCAGCCTCTAGAGTCTGTAAAGGAGTACGTTTATCTAGGTCAATTACTCACAGGGGACCCTGATCATGACAAAGAAATTTATAGAAGACTAAAATTGCGCTGGAGTGCATACGGCAGGCATTGCGTAATCCTGACTGGGAGCTTACCACTGTCGTTGAAAAGAAAAGTGCACAATCATTGCATTCTACACGTGCTAACACATGGGGCAGAAACTTGGAGCTTAACAAAGAATCTCGAGAACACGTTAAAGGGACTCTGAAACGATTTTGACGATTTTGTACAAACGTACTGAGTCGTTAGAGTAGGTCCTTCTGAACTTTAATTGACGCAACTAAGCTCTCCACGTAAAGCGTGTAATTTATTATAAGGTTTTAAAAAGGTACATCGCTACCGATCGCAGCACGCCAATCGTTTGTGACCAAGTGACGCGATTTGACCATATCACGTCAGTATACAGGGCCAGCTATCCGATTGGCTGCCCAGGGCACGTCATCGATAATTTTCCCAACATTATGGTGAACAAATGTTGTTCGTAATAGTTTAGATGTTAGTAAGTGTATCGAGAGCTTGTGTTGCGGCGGAGAAGCTAGTTGGATATTAATTAACCGATTAGAAATGATTCAGAACAAATCTGCCTAGTTCATCTTTTTAACTATCCACGTAAAGCTAGTGTAACAAATATGAAACATAACTTAAGCCAAAAACTACTCTCAACACGGCGTAAAGTTGCACCACTATGTCTGTTTTATGAAATTTTTCATCATCGAACATTTACGTCATAACCTGCTCGTTCTGCCTCAGCATCACATTAAAACATATTTCTCTCTCTTCTCCATACATATCCTCACGATTTGGTCACAGAAATGAAGTAGGCATTGTAATATGTAAAACAAAAGCCTTTTCCGATTCATTTACTCCTCGCGCATGCTGTGAGTGGCGCGGCCTTCCCTGCGCCGCAATCAGCGATGCTTCATCCTTTCACTCTACCATTCGTAATTTATTAGAACTAGCGGCATATTCTGTTTTCTGTTCTTCTATGCTTTAAACACTGTTATAAGATTGCTGTTTTTGCTGCTGTTGCAAATTCTCAAATTCGGCGAATTGTTAGACAACTCTCTAATCTATGTTTTACCTTGAGGGCACTAATAAATGAAGAACTAAATAAACTCTGCGTTGTGGCAGCGTTACCTTTTTTTTCAACTTTTTGTTGTTAAATTCTACTTAATCTATAAAAAAAGAAATCGAGGAGCCGAGGTACTTTTTACTACAATTTATAATCTACAATCTAATAACTACAATCTGGAATAGATATACAGCCCTCGTTACCTTTAAAAATGCCGGCTGTTCCATGTTGTACGTTTGCTTCAGTAATGACACTGCGACAGACTTATTGCATTTACAGCAATAAAAACGAGAACGCTTACGATCAGTGCATGGCCATTGAAGAGACGAAGAGACAGACCAAAACACGGGGCGAAACGGGAAATGCATCACGAGCAAAAGAAAGAGAAATAAAAAAAAATATCGCTGTTATTTCGATGGTCTGAGAGAGAGAGAGAGAGAGAGAGAGAGAGAGAGAGAGTGAGTTATTTCGATGGTCTGAACTCCTGAAAGTATGGAGCACATCATAATGCAGGTGGTCCAATTGAACGAACGCCAGCAAATTTACACAATTTGACATTCTAATAAAATTATTTTGTTCTCACTTTCCTCGGGAAAAAGAAAAAAAAGATAGTCGGATGATTAGCAATCATTTCGTTGTTCACCGTTCCCTGCACCTTGTTTTTGCGTCTGCACGATTGCTCAGCTATTACAGGCAAGCATAAGCATGCAGCGACGCCGCCATGCACGAAGCATTCATCTCTCCCGCCCGCACGCGCATCAGCCAATAAGAGCACGCGCTACAGAGTACATCGGCGCAGCTTTGCGAGCGAGAGTTGCGAGGTTTTGATCCCTCTCAGCGCGTTAGAGTAATGAGACACTCTCTGCGCCGCGCGCGACTCGAAACCGCTAAGCCGAGAAGAGAGAGCGCGCCGTCGCTGTCAAGGCGCGCAGCTACGGACACGTCGTCGGAACCATCGGTCTTCGGAGTGTTCGGCGCCAGGGTTCGGTCGGCTTGTCAGCTGTGATAGAATGGCTCCGAAGCGCACCGAAGTCGATGACCCAGAAGCTGACGTCACAGTGTTGCCGCCGGCAGCTAGTAAACAAGCGATTTTCCTTCCAGTTTCTCCCTTCTCCTTGGTCGCCGGCCGTGTCGCAACGTGCTCCTATACCGAGAACGACGACGGCGCGCGACCCGCATCGAGCGAGCCGAACGCGTCGCTGAGGAATGCTCATCGGAGGAGAAAAAACAACGAGCCTTGGGAACGCTCGACCGCGGCACCCGAGCCTTAAAGTTTACTACTCTCCCTGTGTATAGGTTGGCCGTCCGACGGCTGCGGCTGAGAGTTACGATTTTGTTCGTACGTGCTCTCCAGTGCAAGCAGGGACAAGTCGAGGTTGCTGCTGACGTGGGAACGGCAGATGAGTTTCTCACGATTGGCGAATATGACGACGCCTTGCTTATTTAAACGCACTTTTTTTTACTCCTACTCGTGATTTAATATGTGCATAATTGGACGGGAGTATACGTAGCGAATACAGCTTGCGCCGTATTCGCTTGCCGTTTACCTTTTATTATGGCAATAATAATAATAATAATAATAATAATAATAATAATAATAATAATAATAATAATAATAATAATAATAATAATAATAATAATAATAATAATAATACGATATCATCCCTCGTAAAGCTTCTGCCACATGAAGAGAAAACAAGGTCGATATACTTGCTCTGTTTAATTTTATTTCTTCGGGACAAGAGAAAGAAAGGAGAGGAGGGGGTAAAAATTATGGAAAACAGGTTGCTTAACATATTGTTATGTTAAAGGCGTCTACAGTGTCTAAGTAAATACAAACAATGATCCCCTCTCCTCCTGTCTTCACTTCTCTCTCTCTCTCTCTCTTTTCTTTCTTGCTTTCTCTCGAGCACAAGTCCGCCGTTCTTGTGACACCGTTGACGGTAATTTGGCAGTCAACGAAGCACGCATTTTTTTATCTCCGAAAACTTGGGAAATAATTTCTCGGAGCTTATACTTGCGTCAGGATTCCTACTAAACGAACATGACGTGATCACTAATCGGCTTGAGTATCACAATAGCAACACGTGCCTTAAATGAATAATTTAAGTGTTTATTACTGAAGGTTAGATAAGCAGCTAATTCATCAGTGTCAGTTACCATTTGCCCATGTCCGTTGGCGCGAATAATGTGGTGCAAAAAAGAAAAAAGAAAGAGGCATCGTTATTTTCAGTGCACTAGTCTTCGAGAAAATCGGATCGTCTTGGTTAAAACAATCGATATATTTCGAAATTATCTATTAACGAGATTGTTTAAAGCTATCACGGAAGTTTGTTAGACGGAAATCTCAAGCCACCGCAGCAAGTTATTCATCATGAACCGAGTAGCCCCGACAGTCAATTCATGTGAACTTCATTTTTGATTCTATCTGTCGTTCTTCATTGACACGTGCGAAGCCGTGGCTCCGTTATTGACGGGATCGGCCACTCGGTGCAACGGATGATAATAAAAGAAGGCTTGAAAATGAAATAGATCGTTATACAATATAGCGACTCAGGAGCTATAGCTGACGTCATAGGCTTTCCATTCGCCCCCTCTCGAAGCGCTCCAGCGAGATCATTGCCAACGATGCCGCAATGGACTGATTTCCGCTCGGTCCACCCACGACACTGCCCAGGCGGTTGGGATACCTCTGTCTAGAACAGAAGTTGCAAAAGAACTGAGATCACGAGCTCGTAACACCACCCTGGCTGTATAGAACAACCCTCGTCTCTCGAACTGTCGCCTATAATTTTTCGACCCTTCTATGAAGCTCCAGCTACCAGAAGGCCTCTCATGCTGCGATGTAACATTATTATGTCGCTTGTGGCTGTGTGCGGCATTCACAATGAACTATTCGTTCCTCTTTTGGATAAGTGACACGCCTTCCTGCGACAGCTGCGGGTGTGAGGAGTCGATCGAACATCTAGCTATTTCCACTGCATCTGCCCGCACTATGACGACCAGCACCTTCTACTCCGTACTACCGTTAGATCATCTGGATTCAAGATGCATTCACGGTCACAAAATTACTTGAACCATGGCCACATTGCTCACAAGCCCAGAAAGCAATATGTGCATTACTGCATGCAGTTCCTGAAGTCGATAGACCTTAATGAGTGGCTACAGTTTAGATGTGCACCTCCGGATGAAATGACACCCTCCCTGTTTTATCTTCTTTCTTTTTTTTTCATCCCCTAACTCCATTTTCCCTGCATTGGTTAGTAAACCTAACGTGCGCTTGCCTGACTTCGCTGCCTTCAATATTTTCTCTCTCTTTCTCTTTCTCTCTCTCTATGAATTTGTAGCAATGCATGCGTTTCATTAAAATAAACCTTTATACGCTTCACCGAAGAACGATGTGGTGAGGAAAACCAGAGACTCAAAAGGCAAGAGATGGCAGTTCAACAACCTCAAGAGAGAGAGAGAGAGAGAGAGATAAAAAAAGGTGGGGGGGGGGGAACAAGGCATATACTACAGCCAAGGAAAACCAGTGCATCGTCCTGATTTGCACCTGTATAGTTAACACTCGCAAATATGTAGCTGATCACTCATATACAACTAAACAATGGGATTTGTGCTCGGTCGCGCTCTTCGCTGCATAGATTCATGATAAATTCTTCCAGCAACGCTATGAACATAGCCGAAATGGATATTGCGATGTAGTTAAACCTCATTAAGCAGGCAAAGAAGAAACGTCGTACCCGCTTAATGAGGTTTAATCTTTGAGCACTTGGCTATTACCCTGCCACTACGGTGGTCGGCAGCCGAGAACATCGCCATGAGCCTTATGCTCGTCCAAGTGCTGCAAGCCATATGAATGATACTACAGGTCGTAATGTAAAGCCTGGGGGCTTGCAGGCGTCACAAAGCTTCATAAAACCGGCGCGTTTGGTTTTTCACAACTCGGAAACAACTTCGCCGAATTCAGGAGTAATGAGTGACGGTGAACTCGAGAGCAAGAAACCTCGCCTAGAGGACAACGACGACGATAAAACATCGAATTATGATCTAAGTGATGAAAAAGATATGGGTGAGGATGAACCGTTTACTTTGGTCACGTACAAGAAAAAACGAGCAGAAGGCATCCCAATTGTCTTTCGCCCAACAAACGAAGGTACTACTTTTTGGCAGGTGAACCCTAACCGAGTGTCTGCTGGAATAGTTTCCGCTGCCAAAGAAAAAGTGCAGTCCTTCCGGACGACCAGAGATGGAAGTTTCAGTGTCAGCGTTGCTTCCATAGCATCCGCAAAACGCCTTCTGATGCTCTCAAGTGTAGGTGGCCTAGAAGTCAAGCCCTTCATCCCCGAGCCATACACGCGAAACGTAGGAAAGGTAAAACATGTGCCTCTGCAATATACAGACGAGCAACTCCTAGACTTCTTGAAAGATGCTAGGGTTGTATCGGCGCGCAGGCAGATAAAGTATTACCGCCAGGAAGATGGAGCAGTGACGTCGCATCCACTTCACACGGTAATTCTGACTTTCAGAGATGATCGCCCGATTCCAGGAAGAATTTACTTAGGCTTCACCAGTCATCCAGTCGAGGAATATCTAGGACCAGCACGTCGCTGCTATAATTGCCAGCGATTTGGGCACATGGCGAAAAGCTGCCGCAGCACACGTAGATGCAAAGTCTGCTCAGAAGATCTTGACCACAAGGAATGCAAGTCCCTCCTTCAGCCTAAGTGTGCGAACTGTGCGGGGAACCATGCTGCCTCCAACTCAGGCTGCCCACAGAACAAGGCTGCGGCACAAATGCGTCGACATGAACTCATCCATGGAAGGGAACCACGCCGCAATGAACCCTCCCCAAACCTTGAGATTGTTCATCCAGTGCAAGGCCACCAGCCTCAGCGGGCACCGAAACCACCACATCCAAGAGAACCAACAACATATTCATCAAGAAAACCACCCAGAGTGCAATCAAGAGATCAATCAAGAGGATCACAGTCAAGCGCCCCGACTTATGCGTCAATGCTGCGGAAACCCACGAAACAACAGGCAGAAAGTAATACACCAGAAAGCTCCCATGTTCGCACACATCATTCTCAGCGACCTTACGTGCCTCCTGCAGCAGTAACGCTAGTTAATAGCGACCATACCACCGCATCGGTGACGCAACTGATTTTGCCGATGCTTTTCGCAGCTCTTATGGCAATCCTATCTGCTCTGCCAGAAGCAAACAACCTACAGGAAGTGAAAGCCTTGTTGCCTCTGGAAGCACTATTGTGTCAACAATCCGGACCAACCCTGCGGCAAGCAGTACATGAATAACCACTTCAAAAATGTCTCCATATTTCAGTGGAATGCCAACAGTCTTCGAAGGAAGTGTGCTGACTTTCGAAAACTACTTGTGCAATACAAATTTCCGATACTTTGCATTCAAGAGGCGGGAATCAGTGACGATTTTCGCCTCTCGAATTATGTGATATACAAGTCGTCTCGCCAGGGTGCTGTTAGCAGAGCGCTCCTGTGCGTCAGAAAGGACTTGCCATCTTATCAAATTCACTCAAGTGATTCAGACTTTCCGGAATTCGTCGCATGTAAAGTATCCTTTGGTAAGCTGTGCATAACAGTGATTAATCTATATCTACAACCTTCAGGCCGTATCTCAGTAGAAACGCTAGTGGATATCTTCAAAATAGCTCACTCTAATCTTTTTATATGTGGAGACTTTAATGCACACAACATTATATGGGGCAGTAATCGCTGTGATGCACGTGGTAACGCTATTGAGTGCGCCATAGACAAATGCAACTTGACTGTTTTAAACGATGGATCGCCAACATTTCTTCGTGGATATAATTATTCAAGCTGCATAGATGTTACCCTGTGTTTCCAAGATCTAGTGAATGGAGTGGGATGGACAACAGACGTGGAAACGCGCGGAAGTGACCATTTTCTCATCCTTGTAAATCACCCTAGCATGCATAATAATATCAAGCGTTACAGCAGACTAACCAACTGGAAAACTTTTTGGTACCGCGTAACGGATCAAATTAGTCAACATGCAACTGTTGAAAATTTTACTGAATTTTCGCAGGATAATGTTAACATATGCACAAAGAAGGTCCCAATTCCAAGAGATTATGCTGCAGTGACCATAGCTTTGTGATTACTGTGTTATACACTGACTGGTTCGGTTACAACCTTAGACAGAATCTTGGCCAAAGTTAAATCTATGCACGACCGTTGTTGAGCAGTTAAGCGACTTGGATTGGTGTGGTACTTCAAACCAAACTCTTCTAGCACAAACTGAGTGAACCATTTCTTGTCTGGTTCTGAAATGTCCACATTGAAGTCTCCAACGATCATCACAGGGGTAGCGTCATCACGGCTAACCCATGCAAAGTGCGTGCTCATGAACTTCTCGATATCGCACTGGGGTGTGCCTTCTGGGAATCCTGTGGGAGGCAGAGGGCCGTTGGCATCCCCCCATATCCCGACAGCCTGGAGATATATACACAGTGTAAATGACAATTCCGTCTTTGGTTTGTACGGCACAGACGTCCCCACAGTCGGTGGCACTGTCCTCTTGCGAGTCAAGGGTGTATGGTTGTACATACATTTTGACCTTTGCGTATATGGCAACGCCTCCTGCTCGCGAGTTCATGTGCTGTTCACAAACGATTTCAGTATGCCCATCGACTTTAACCACTGCATCTTGATTGATTGATTTCATTTATTATTATTTATTATCATTATTATTAGGGACGGAGTGCTTGAAGCCTGCTTCACCTCCGCCGCGGGTCGGCCCGTTATTGCACTATCTCCAGGGTCGGCACACGCTCACCTTTTTGCTTTATTTCAGACGTACGGACACGAAAAATACAAGGGACCTTAGCCATATGAAGCTTCGCTGTATAAAGCGGGCTTCCCCGCTTCATACACTACTACTTTATGCACTACTTTGCGCTGTGGCTGAGTCACTTCTGAAAAACCTTTGGAATACGGAAGACGCAAGTTTATGCTTGCACCAAAGATGAGCCAGCGAGTAGAGGGAATCAGCTGGAGTTTTTGCTCAATGTTCACTGCATCTCGCGCAACATAAAAATGATGGCAAGTAAACACTGTGGGCGCGCGGCGCTCTCCGCATCTCAAAAATGCCCGACTTAGCAGGAGAATCTGTGCAGGTAACAGCACAAATATAGAATGACCAACCAAACACCCTAAGCAGTTGAGGCCGTGCGCCCTCGGCTTTCTTAACTGCGTACGAATAACTGTGACGGAGCACATCCCGGCCAGACAGACGGTTGCCTGAATGACAGAGCACGCAGCCTTTCTTGCGTGCACCAATGGCGCCCACCTGTCCACGCATTGCAAAAGGCTTGCAGGTGTCGTCGCCACTTGCGAGACGACACCGGTTATACATAGCGCAAAGAGGCAACGACAAAAGGGAAGTTATGGAGGCGGCTGAGATTTAAAGGTTGGGGCCCGATCTATATGTGACCATGCCTCCGTTTTTCGGCGAAAAAGGAACCTTTATATCTAAACAGCAGAAAAAGATGATTGCACTGTAACTGCGTTCAGTTTTAGTATATTGAGCGCTTTTCGTAACGCGTCTTGACACAGCAGTTTTTTGGCTGTTCGCGTGTGAGCTTTGAGAGGTCACGTTCAAACTGTTTATCTTTGCTGATTTCTGATTTTGCGTTCAGGACGAGAAAGGAAAACGTAGTGTATATGCTCGGTTTGAACATGAGAACAGCCTGGAGTGTCCGTTGCGGGGTATCACAGGATCCTTCAGCTGTAAGTTAGCGCTCGTAGTGTCCCATCTTTCTGCCTTGCCATGTCCTTTTGCGCTGTCTTAATCCTTTAACTGATATTCCACCAGCTAGCACGCGCTACTACTATACTAGAATCAAAACGAATGCTTGCTAAATATAGCGAAATTACGAGCACGACTTTGTTTCCTACAGCTTTCTTTATTGGCATTTCTGGTGCATTTCAGAGCGTACGTGTCAGGATTAGAAGCAGCGAGTATAATATATTGCTGAACGTCGAAACGAACAAAAACACCGATGTATCAATGTCGGCGCCCGGGTCCCGTTCGGCAAAAGAGCAAAATAAATGTCGATGTTACAATAGTTGAACTGCAGCCGTTGTTGACGAGGCTCGGGGAGCGCTGAACTATAGGGCCTCCTGGTGTTACATACCGGCGTCGAGTTAACCGATTGCGGATTGTATGGGAAAGTCGAATCCGCGTACACAAGCGGCTTCGCCAAAATCTCGTACGAGCCAGGGAGGCACTCGTGCCCCGCGATTCGCAAGGTCTCTTATGAAATCCTGGAGAAAGCGAGGCCAAATTTTCCGCTACCTTATCCGACTCGTCCCACCAGTTTCGCTAGCGTGAGGAGCGCTGTTAGCGCGCCGCCCTTGAACTCGCGGCAGTCCAGGTGGTCGCCCGAAAGGCGCGTCACCGACAGAGGCAGTTCTTTCGGGCGAAGAATACTGTTGTGAAGCGAGCTTCTGCGCATGACGCTCACTTAAGCAGATTCGGCTCCCTCGCGGCCGCGCTCATCGATAGGCATCGCAAGCACGGAATGCGCAAGGACCATTCGGCGCGCTAAACGACGACCAGCGGAAGAGATCGCGTTCAGCCGCGACTTATCGCCACTTGGAGCCGAGGATGAATGCGTCGGTGCTCTTGGGGACAACGCCAGGGCCAAATGATCAGGGCCGTGCTTGATAGAAGGGCAACTCGATGCAACATTGGTGAAGCCAAGGGAAGACGGCAAATATAGAACTGCCACGAGCTCCTGGCGAATACTCGCAGTTCACTATTTTATGGACAGGGGTGTTACAAACCGCCTTATACTTAGGTATAAGACGTTCATAATATAAGAAGCGGGGCTAGGGAGCTGAGTCTGGATTTCCTAACTAGCCGGCGAGTGGTCGTACGAACCATTCCAGAGTACAAACTGATTTGCGAGTACAGAGCCTACTCCGGGCTTGAATGACGGCGTTCCCATGATGAAGAGATGCCATGTAGTGAGATGAGATTGCGATTCTTTAAGGAGCTCGGGTTACTGCACTGTGACGCTATACATGCTGCCGCTGATGTTGTTTTGGAATGTAAAGCCTTACCAGTCCGACACATTCACAATTGCTCACTCTTGCTCAGCGAAAAATGTGCGAACATATAAAGAAGAAGAAAAAAAAAAAGCACATTCCCTCCCACCAAAACAATTCAGTTATTGAGCACGCATACTGTCTGCAGAAATAAAAAAATGATCGTAAGAAAAAAAGCAGAAAGAGTGATTTGTTACGCTCTCAGGTGAGAAACTATTTTATTTCGAAACATTATGCTGGAGTCGTATTTTCGAAGGATTCTTTTCATCGATTTCTATTCATCTATAGTCATTCGTTCTACAAGTGCCGGCCATAACCATAACAGAGGCACGGCTTTCTGCGAGCCAGAGAACGGAAAAACGAATAAAAAATGAAAAGAATCGTCACAAAAAGTAAACGGCCCCAGCTGTAGAAACATGTTTTTGGGGTTCGATATAACAAGCGCATTCGTGTTTTGGGACAGCTCCTAGTAAGTCTCGGCCCGCTTGGGTACCGCTCGAGCACAGCGAGGTTGGTTCGCAGCTGCCTCTGTCGAAATGCTGCCACCAAGATGGAGAGCGGATGCTAGGTTCTCGCTTTTAACAGTGTAACGCCGTGCACAGAGCCGTGTGTTGCGATGCACCTCGGTGTCAGGCATTGTAATTGCGCGGCCGCTTGTTTTGATCGAAAGGCCATGGTAATTGTTTGAAAAGAAAGTGTTTTCTTTACTGTGTAGTTCGCAACTGAGACGCTGAACTTCATTTTCGTAGTTTCCGGATTAGGAAAAAATAAAAGATTGGATGTGGTAGTGGTGATAATGTGGAGTATGTGGGGGGGGGGGGGGGGGACTTTAGGTGGGGACAAAAATAGCATTTCAAGATTGCTGCATGTTCATCTAAAACATTATTCCGGGCATGTCAATTTGAGGAAGGCGTATAACGTGACGAAGCATGCACACATTTACATTTGTAAATAGGCCTGTAGCGAACGTAGCAGTTTCGTGAACTTATATAATTAGTGGAGTTAGAAAAAAAATAAGAGGATTGTGGCCGATGTTAACTTTCCTACAGGGATTATTCGATCCGAACATCCGGTCTGACAAATACTTGCGACGCGTCAGATTTCACGTGCACGATTGCAGAAATCTTTCTTCGCCTTGAATGTTTACATCGAAAGATTTTCACAATATTTTAAAATCGCTTAACAATCAAAATAGCCTGCAAGGAACAAACAGAGATGGAATTGGAGTCTAGTGGAAATTATAGCCTTGGGGTCGTATTTTGTGACATTTCCTTTTTTTTTAAATTCTTGCTCTTCGTCATTGGCTCGCAGGGAGCCACGCGCCCCCGCTATCACTAGGATTGGCCACTCGGTGTGAAGGACAATAAAAAAATAAATAGAATCGGGGGAACGTAATCCTTAAAAAAATACGGTCACTGTATGTTTCTGCTGGCTTTATAAGGAATAAAGGAAAGAAATTTGACAGCGGCAGTCTTTCCAAAATAAAGTGCGTCACTTTGTTTGAGAGGGACGTCGCCTTCAATGGGAAACTGGATACGTTAGCCTCTATACGTATAGTAGCCTGGAAGCTGAATATGTCGGCCTCGCATGCTACTTCCGATAGTAGGTGAAATATGAAAGTACACACACAGTGAGCACAAAAAACACGTGTACATTAATTATATTTGCAGTTTCGTTAAATTCCGCTGCCTACAGAAAGACCACAATAGTCTTTGTTGGCCGCAGCGGGAGGGTAAAGGGGGGGGGGGGGGGGGGGACGCTGTCGGTGTTTCTCCGCGAGCAAAGAATATGCCACAGTTAGAAACACGAATCGCGATGCTAATGCAGCGTAATCCTCAGAAATCATTTTAAGCAGCGGCTGCAGATACACATAACATGTATTATATTCCCGGGAATAACATGTTCGCCGAGTTTTAAGCATGAAGTAGCTAACACGTCACATTGAAGCTGACGGGGTGAAGCCATGCTTCGTCTTGCCGGCTGAAGTAACATTGTTATGATCACCAAATACCGCGTGTGAGACAGAGTGATCCCCTTGCAACTATAGCCCAACACCATACCGGTTTGTAATAAACACAGCGGCTTGAGAACTAAACGGTATACTGTACGTGGCGTTGTGTCGCCCTCCTTCGTTGTTACGTAGGCTAATAGGCCGATGAGGAAATCGAGCGATGAACATGGCCATCAATTACTGTGGACTTTAAGATTGCGCAAGACAGCGGCATGGGCCGCGTTGTCGAATGCAGATTCAATATCAGAGCTGACGAATAATAATTAAAGGTGGTCGAATACCAATCTAATACGTATAGTCATAAGTAATACGGACGCATATTTTTACAGCGGGAATATTTATTTCGGTAATAATATTTTACCACACCTGTACTGACTACTACAAGAAAGGGCTGATCAGGGCTAAAACACCGGTTAAACACACAAGATCACAAGTTTTCACGACAAAAAAAAAAAAAAAAAAAAAAAGAAAAAGAAAAACAAGAAAAAGGGAAAAGAAATTGAAAAGAAAATTACAGATTGTAGCATAAAAGATACAGCTGCTGCTTCACTGAGACTGGCAAAAATACTTAATAACGGACTACAAGCAAAAATCACAAGTTGTCATGTGTAAAAAGCAATTGTTCCACGTGGTCCGGAAGGAGGCGCTCCATTCGCGAAGAAACAACTTATCTGAGCCACAGAGAACAGCCTCTCACTGGCGACAGATGAGGCCAGTGTCGCCATGTATTTGGTTCAAGTGAGCGAGAGAGAGAGAGAAAGCAAGGAGACAAAAGGCAAGGAGGTCAAACAGACGAGCGTCCGGTTTGCTACCTTACGCAGGGGCTAAGAGAAAGGGAAAACATAAAGAGGAAAAAGAGTGAGAGAATGAACACAGCGTGCGCGCGGGAGGATGCACAGGAGGACTATATATGAGCGGCCACTACGGCTGATGCAATTAATAGCTTTCTGGGCCAGCGACGGGTTTGGCCGCGGTCCGAGTATCTTTGCCTCAAAAATGGTCTCGATTCCAGCCATTTTAAGGTTTTCCGTAGAAAGACACGTTTGACGTCGTTGCGAGGACATATACACAACAGGTGCTCAATGGTTTTCTAGCACCCACAGGAGTCGGGCTATCGGTCATTCCAATACGGTAGGCGTATAAGCGTTCGTAAAAGGCCCACTCAGACATATACGGTACAGCAATGTTGTTTACCAGCGGTAGAGGCTATAGTTGGTTCAACGATGTCACCACATACGAACGATGCTGGCATACCTGCGTTTCTTTTCTCGAGATTCGCGAACACTGATTGCCCCTCAGTTTGCGATGGGACGAAGGATTACTGCAAGTTTCTGACTCGTTTCGTTTTTCGGACGGGCGCACAACCATTGAGTTTTCTTGTAAGCACTCACATACACGGTTCGAACCCGAAAATTCCGGTGGTTCACCACCACTCACGTGGGTGAGAGTCTCTTTTGAGTAACACCTCTCCTGAATCGCCCACTCTGACAGGAACAGCTCTATTTCCTCTGTACTTACTGCTAAACGGTACAAAAGCTACAGAAATATCCCAAGGAGCACGGTATCTGCTACACTTCTGTGGTAGCCGCCTTGCGCATCAGTACGGAAAACAATACTTGCACTAGCCATTTTTTGTGTGCTTTGTTTCGAACACTTTTGTTGTTATTTAATTTCTAAACAATAGCTAAAGAGTGCAATATTTTTTGTTTGGTGGTGTGTGTATGTGTTGTGTGTGTGTGTGTGTGTGTGTGTGTGTGTGTGTGTGTGTTGTGTGTGTGCGTGTGTGTGTGTGTGTGGGGAGGGGGGGGGGAGTGAGAACAGTAACTAGCGTTTAACATTCGGTTTGTTGCCGATTATGCGGTTAGTTTCGAATATTCGAGAATCCGACTAGTTATTTTTTACAATACGAAATAGCTTGTGTGCACGGCATTCGGTTCGTATCGAAACTTCGAATACTAACCAAGCGCCTAAATATAATACATATTGTGCCTTTGTTGAGTTCGACGCGGTTAGCAAGAGTGATGAAATTGTTCCAATACTGCTACTGACCTTTAAGAAGCCCGTAATTTGCGGAAGGTAAACATTCCTGCTCATAATACCCAGTCCAAACAATTATTCTGGTCACTGCGCTGAGCCCCGGGCGCAATCGGCTGCGGACGTCATTTTGCGCTAAGCATATAGTTTCATTAGGCGGTCTTTCCTTCTATCTTTTTTTTTTTTACTTGAGCTATTCTATCTCAGCTCCATCCACAACACTCACTATCGATTACCTTCGACCTCCAATTTCAGCCAACCTTTTCAGCCGCCTATCTTCTCACCTAACAGTTCTCTTAGTCGCACCGTCAGTTTCATTATTGGGGCTGCAGTGATACCAAGGCACGATCGATGCCGAGACAAGAAGGACAGTGCGACTGCATCGCGTCACGCGCGCCCGTGCGAATCTGAAAATCAGAACGAGGTTCCTGGGCATGCGAAGAAAGCCGCCTGCCTTATCCTTGAGCCAGAAACTGATTTTGGGGGCAAGGACGGTCCCCCCCACCCCACCCCCCCGGCCGTGTTATGAGCAAAAGCCGGCACCCGCGTAAGCCGGCTGCATTTCACTGAATCTGATGGACATTGTGTCACGCTCTATGCAAAGCCCACGAGCGAAAATATACACAATCTCGTCAAGGATGAAGATATCATCACAGTGTGGCGATGTAATATTACGCCCATTGCGAAAAGTTATAGGGCAATGCTCAACTATGCATAAATAAAAGGCAACATGGATACCATCTGGTAAGGCAATCTTTACTCTCCGCTTAGTGACGGTCAGCGGAATCGTAACGAACGCTAATTCTACGAGCTAGATTAAATGCCGTGGGCGTAACAACTATACAATGCTTGATGAGGGTACAAAAACGTGCGAAAACATTATGGGTCTCTCACCCTCGCGACTATGATGGCCGCCGTGAGCGTGGTACTGGCTTCGGAGGAGGCTTTGTTAGTGCGATGTGCTTCAGTCACACCGTGCATGCGAGAGCATGCAGACCGTCCACCTCGACCGTTCAACTGAGAATATGAAACGTGAAAAGCAGGGCTTTTAACCTCCCGTCATAAGCAAGGCGCTACTTTCCTTTCAATGACGTCCACCTCGCACGAATACAATTTTGAGACAGAAGAGTGCTAATTATTTGTGGTGCAAACCTCGCAGGTCGGGAAATTTAGCGTTTCCAATACTCACCACGATTCTACATGTCCACATGTATTGACATTGAGAATTCAC